>NW_026991718.1:9375000-10000000 GCF_029215605.1 Mirounga angustirostris
AAAGAGGCAAAGAATCTGTACACAGAAAACTATAAAATACCCATGAAAGAAATTGAAGACACAAAGAAATGGAAAACGTGCCATGCTCATGGATTGGAAGAACAAATATTGTGAAGATGTCAATGCTACCTAGAGCAATCTACACAGTCAATGCAATCTCTATCAAAATACCATCCACTTTTTTCAAAGAAATGGAACAAATAATCCTAAAATTTGTATGGAACCAGAAAAGACCCCAAATAGCCAGAGGAATGCTGAAAAAGAAAAGCAAAGCTGGCGGCATCACGATTCCAGACTTCCAGCTCTATTACAAAGCTTTCATCATCAAGACAGTATGGTCCTGGCACAAAAACAGACACATAGATCAATGGAACAGAATAGAGAGCAGAGAAATGGACCCTCAACTCTATGGTCAACTAATCTTTGACAAAGCAAGAAAGAATGTCCAATGGAAAAAAGACAGTCTTTTCAACAAATGGTGTTGGGAAAATTGGACAGCCACGTGCAGAAGAATGAAACTGGACCATTTCCTTACACCACACACAAATATATTCTCCAAATGGTTGAAAGACCTCAATGTGAGACAGGAGTCCATCAAAATCCTAAAGGAGAACACCAGGCAGCAACCTCTTTGACCTCAGCCAAAGCAACTTCTTCCTAGAAACATTGCCAAAGGCAACGGAAGCAAGGGCAAAAATGAACTATTGGGACTTCATCAAGATAAAAAGCTATTGCACAGCAAAAGAAACAGTCAACAAAACCAAAAGACAACCGACGGAATGGGAGAACATATTTGCAAATGACATATCAGATCAAGGGCTAGTATTCAAAATCTATAAAGAACTTCTTAAACTCAACACCCAAATGACCCAATCAAGAAATGGGCAGAAGACATGAACAGACATTTTTCCAAAGAAGACATCCAAATGGCCAACAGACACATGAAAAAGTGCTCAACATCGCTCAGCATCAGGGAAATCCAAATCAAAACCTCAATGAGATACCACCTCACACCACTCAGAATGGCTAAAATTAACAAGTCAGGAAATGACAGATGTTGGAGGGGATGCGGAAAAAGGGGAACCCTCCTACACTGTTGGTGGGAATGCAAGCTGGTGCAGCCACTCTGGAAAACAGTATGGAGGTTCCTCAAAAAGTTGAAAATAGAGCTATCATACGACCCAGCAATTGCATTACTGGGTATTCACCCCAAAGATACAAATGTAGGGATCCGAAGGGGTACGTGCACCCCAATTTTTATAGCAGCAATGTCCACAATAGCCAAACTGTGGAAAGAACCAAGATGCCCATCGACAGATGAATGGATAAAGAAGAAGTGGTATATATACACAATGGAATATTATACAGCCATCAAAAGGAATGAGATCTTGCCATTTGCAACGACGTGGATGGAACTGGAGGGTGTTATGCTGAGCGAAATAAGTCAATCAGAGAAATACATATATCATATGACCTCACTGATATGAGGAATTCTTAATCTCAGGAAACAAACTGAGGGTTGCTGAAGTGGTGGGGGTGAGAGGGATGGGGTGGCTGGGTGATAGACACTGGGGAGGGTATGTGCTATGGTGAGCACTGTGAATTGTGCAAGACTGTTGAATCACAGACCTGTACCTCTGAAACAAATAATACATTATATGTTAAAAAAAAGAAGAAGAAGAAGAAGATAGCAGGAAGGGGAAAATGAAGGGGGGCAAATGGGAGGGGGAGATGAACCATGAGAGACTATGGACTCTGAGAAACAGACTGAGGGTTCTAGAGGGGAGGGGGGTGGGAGGATGGGTTAGCCTGATGATGGGTATTAAAGAGGGCATGTACTGAATGGAGCATTGGGTGTTATACACAAACAATGAATCATGGAACACTACATCAAAAACTAATGATGTAATGTATGGTGATTGACATAACATAATAAAAAAAATGCTACTTTTTCTATTAAAGAAAAAAAAAAGTAAACCCAAACAGTTCAGGTGGATTTGAGTTTCATGTTTTCCTCCAAAGGCTGATTTGTTCACAGGTTGTTTGCTGTGTCACCGGTCCTCAGGGGAGAGCACGCCCACCCAGATGTTCACAGAGAGGATAGAATTCCTGCATCGATCTGGGAGGGCTTCCTCGGTGGAGAAGCCCATTGCCTTCATCACTAGGATTTTGTTTCTCTCCTCTCACTACCACGGCCCCTGGAGCTGAATGTCTCATTAATAAATCAGATTGTCACTAGTCAAGTTTTAAAATCAGACAGTTACAAGCCATATCTTTGCAGTATGAAACTGGCCCGGAAGGGAAAAAAAAACACATTCTTCAAATGGTAGCACTTTAATGCCCACAGCCAAATGAAATTCACATTACCTGCGCCGCTTTGCATTAAAGGTTCTACTAGCATTTTCTTCTTTCCCTCTTTGGCATAAAAAACAGAATCCTGTTCCTTATGGGGAATGTTGTCGTGTTTATGAGGTTCTTTTCCTTTGGAATCCTCCTAAGGTACAAATTAAGAATAAAAAGTATGTGAGGAACAGCAGTGTACCATGAGTCTTTTTTTTTTTTTTAAGATTTTATTTATTTATTTGACAGAGAGAGACACAGGGAGAGAGGGAACACAAGCAGAGGGAGGGGGAGAGGGAGAAGCAGGCTTCCCGCCGAGCAGGGAAGCTATCATACGACTGATGAGGGGCTGAATTCCAGGACCCTGGGATTATGACCCAAGCCGAAGGCAGACACTTAACAACTGAGCCACCCAGGTGCCCCCAAAATCACTGTTTTCAACACCTACAAAACTATTCCCACTGGAACCTCTGAGCAAGGCACAGCATCTCTGATAAAAGGATATTAAACATGTGGTAGGTTTGTTTTGGACTGAGATAAAGGGAAACTCAGATGGTCCAAAAAAAAATCTGCAGACAGTAATGACCGAGCAGGAGGGGATCACAGTGGAAGATGAGCTAATTCTGAGCATCATCCCAGCTCCGTCCCAAAAACTGTCTTCATAATACAAACCACCTTTCCAGTTTTCCTGTTTTCTGTCTTTACTGAACACAGGCAGAACTATATAAATCAAGATTTCTCCTGAGCTCTCTATGGCACCTCCCTATAACATCAGTATATTTATGAGGCAAACGACCGGCTGTTTTATCCTTGCAGAAATTAAAGTGCATAAAATAATCCCGCAACCAAATACAAGAACCAAGCAAAATCTTTCTACCTACTTCAACGGGCTTTCCTAAAAGTTGAAATCATGCTCATACGTATAGGAAACAGATCTTGGGGGGCGCCTGGGTGGCTCAGTTGGTTAAGTGACTGCCTTCGGCTCAGGTCATGATCCTGGAGTCCCGGGATCGAGTCCCGCATCGGGCTCCCTGCTCAGCAGGGAGTCTGCTTCTCCCTCTGACGCTCCTCCCTCTCCTGCTCTCTGTCTCTCATTCTCTCTCTCTCAAAAAATAAATAAATAAAATCTTAAAAAAAAAAAAAAAGGAAACAGATCTTGGCAAAACTGGTCTTAGAAACCGAACACAGTGCACGCTGCTTGTGTTTTGGGGGCAGCTGGGGGTTGGGATTCATCTATTTCTTGCAACCATTTTCCCGATCCTCAGCCTCTACGACAAGGCACTCTGTATTTACTGTTACCTCTGAAGTACTAGCCGAAGGACAGTGACACAGGAAGAGTCCCACCCTCCTCACAAGGACACAAAGCAACCCTGGTGCAGAGCAAAGCACACAGCAAAAGCCAAGACCGTTGCAGCCTGGCCACCGGCCACCGGCCCGCCACAAGGAGATGAGCTGGTCCACACCGACCTGGAAGGGGCCCACACAGAGCTTCGGGCCGGCGAGACGGCAGATGAAGAGCACCCGTAAGTTCAATAAATTGATTTCATTGTTTAATCTCATACCTTACCAATGTACCTGATGGGAACGCGAGTTTCTACAAGCTCCTTATTTCTACGACATCCAGTGAAACCCAGAGCTGTGCTGGTTTGGCTTCTCGTCAATCTGAGCCTGAGCCGTGGTTTGGGGCCGTCTGTCTCCTCAAGGACAGCCTGACCTTGTTCACCTGCACACCCATTTCTCTTCTTCCCCTTCATCCCGTGCCCCCAGCACTGAGGGCAACCTCCATGTGTGGTGACTTATTTAGGATGGTTATTGCTTATGTCTCACCACTAGAATGCTGGAAGCTCCATGGGGCCAGAGATGTTTGTCTAATGATGAATTCCCAGAGCCCGGAGCCGGGCAGCACAGAGAAAGCTCTCAGTAAATACTTGCCCAGTGAGTAAGTGAATGGTGCTGGTATGAATCTCATCCCCCTGTGCCTTTCAGATGCTCACAGGAGCTGTCACAACTTGAGGATGGTGTCCAAGTGCCTCAGCTCAGCGCTGTGACCTTTCAGTCTAAGCCCGCCTACATTCCCAGTCTATTCCCTGCTCAGGCTTTGCCCACCTTCTAGCTCATCTCCACCTGCGACGCCCTTCCTCCCTGCCTTCCAATCCCAGGGCAAGCTGAGCTTAGAGTCCCTATGCCACATTCCTGGAACACCTGCATGTCATCACCAGAACACAGGCCCTGCCCTTTGCATTCCTGGGTCCAAGCAAACAGTGACCTCCCAACACAGACCTATGCCCAATGAAGTAATCCCAACAGTTGCTTAGAAAATCTTTGCTGATCTCTTGAACTGCGTAAGAAGATGTGGGGGAAAGGAGGAAAAGAAGAATAGGACAAAGACAGGGGAAGGGTTGGGGTGCATGGGTGGCTCAGTGGGTTAAGCATCTGCCTTCAGCTCAGGTCATGATCCCAGGGTCCTGGGATCAAGCCCCGCGTCGGGCTCTCTGTTCAACAGGAAGCCTGCTTCTCCCTCTGCCTCTGCCTCTCCCCCCTGCTCATGGGCTCTCTCTCTCAAATGAATAAATGGAATCTTAAAAGAGAAAGACCGGGGAAGGGTTGCCGGAGTGCAAGGAATGGGAGGTGCAGGGTCGGCTACACCGTTGGCCCAGCCTGCCTTCCCACACCCGTGAGGTGACCTCTACACGCCCTGCTGTCCCAACCTGCCTGGGACACCCCAGGTGTTTCTCCAGAGCCGCCACCTCCTCAGGTGCTGGTCCTGCTCCTATGTCACCGTGTCCCACACAGAGGAGCCCTCGTCCACACTCCCAGCCCCACGGCCATGCACCTGCAGCTTCTGCCCACCAGCTCCCCACTGGCCTGTGCTCCCCAAGGGCAGGACGGGGCCGCCTTCACCTTTACACAACATTTGCCATGCAGTGGATACTGCGTGCCTCTCATTGTCAGAGCCACACAGATTTACAGCATTTCTCAGACACAACAGATTGAGCAGGAAAACAGAGAATCTGTGCTTCCCCACACAAGGAAATGTCTAGGCATCACTGCTGTCCCCACTCCTCCCTGCCCTGAGTCCCGAGTCCGAAATCAACGCGAGTGCCCTACAAAGGTGTCAGGTGCTGCTTTTCCATTTCATTAATCTTTTCCCCCATTAAAAACATTCTCAGGAAACATACCCGAGGCACACTGTGTTCATTTCTCTGCAGTGCTGTGGGGACTATCATTTTTCTCTGGAGCCTATTTCATTCGATCTAGCCAAACTTCAACGCTGTTGTAACAGATAGTCTTGCTCAGGCACATGAAATGCAGCCCCCCAAGGTAATGTGGATGAAGTAGAGAGTTTGTCTAGTGGAGGAACAGCAACCACCTAGCTGAGTTCGGAGTCGGGCCGCTCCCAGGAGGAAAGCCAGCGCTACACGCTGAAGACCTCCCACCAGCTTCCGGAGTGAATGTCCTGCTTCCAAGTGGGCCAGGGTCCGCCATCAGAGAACCAGCCCCTATGCCAAGCATTAATAAAGTGGAACATTAGCTGACATTTGAACCTGACTGCTGCCTCTTCAGGCCACTAGAAGGAGACACAAAGGCAGCCTTGGATATTGTGTGATACTGCTACGGTCTTGATGTTATTAGCTGCAAGTGTCAGCTCCAACACACTTGTTCCACGCTGCACTTTACAGTTCAGTCCTGGTCATTAAAGTGTGGGTGTCCCATGGTGTGCGTCTCTCTGACCGTTTCACACCCGTGTGCACACAAAAGCACACACAGGCGCCTTTAATTTGTCAATGTTTTATCTCCTGTTCGTTTCTGTTCACTACCAACATTTGCGCTCTATGCCCAAAAGAGAAGTAGGTAATATTAACATTCTGGTTGTGGATGTGATATAAATACAATGCTTATTAATTATTTACTGACATTTTACAGAGGCTTGCACATTAAAATATTCATTTTAATATAGGAAAGCAGTTTTAAACATTTATTAAATTGGCCTCACTTCCTTGGAAAGTAATAGATCCAAAATCACGGTAAATGAGTTGCTGAAAACTGAATCTCATCTAACGAAATAAGAATAGGTTCACTCAGTTAATTTCCTAGGACTCAACAGTCACGGCTCAAGTTAATGGACACCTGGAGCCCCAGCGGCTTCTCCAACATCCACAGTCACCCAGATATCTGTGCTCCTGGCCATTATATTTCTTCTCATTTCACGGAATCAAATGCCATGAATCATAAGACACGTGGTTATTTTACATGTCGCTAAGAAACAAAGCAAACTACCAGCTAAACTATGTCACACGGCTTCCCTGTTACCTGGAAGTTCTGTTTTCTACTGAAACAGCCCTTTCAGAACTTTTAGACACAGATTTTTATCACATAGTACATCTGGATGTAAAGCAAGAGAACAAGGCCACAGAAATAAATTGCTCGACTCCTCTCAAGATCCTACACCCAGAGTCGGGCTCTTTTGAGCCATTTCTGCGTTGGAGCTGAGTATGTCTGTGCTTTGCCAGGCAGTGTGGACAGAGTGCACCACTATGATCTCTGGAATTTTCTTCCAAGCTGCTCTGCACATTTCGAGGCTGGTGCTTTCTTGCCTGGAGCACGGGAAGCAAGCCTTCTGCATCTGCCTCAGTAATAAGACGTGGTGGACGAATGTGGCAGAGTGCTTCCTGGCCACCAAACCCCCTCTCTGGATGCAGATGAGGTGTGCATATCTTGACTGCATGCCTCCACTAAGGGAGGGTCTCTTTCTCTACCTCCCGGAACCTTGCAACCACGGGGACGATGACCAGCACCAACATCCAGACGTGCTCCTAAAGCCAGCCTAGACCTTGCAGCCCAGCAACCCCTGCAGCTAAACGCAGCCTGTAAGGAAGCCTGGTGCAACTGGCCCAAGACCCACCCAGCCAACACGCAGGACATAGACAAATAATAAAACATCGCTGTGTTAACCCCCTAGGTCATGGCTCGTTACACTGTAATAGATTACTGAGCCTGTATTTTCAGCTGCACACGGTAACTTCCTTTCTCAGGTTCATAAAAGAGTTGGTTGTTCCTTTGGAAAAATATAAAGAATTAAAGAATGTACTCCACTGGCATAAAATTGCTGTTCTTTGTACCTTTCTGGGAATATAATTTTTCACTTCGATTCTGAATCATATCAACATCATCTTGAGGACGTTTGCAGCAATGACGCTCAACACGTGTAGCATGCCAACCATGCACACACCTCAGCTGAAGAGACGGGCTCACCGTGACGACAGCGAAACCACGCATGACCGCTAACAGCAGCAGTCAGAGGCCATCTATGTAGGAGGCACCCCACTTCCCACAGAAAACAAATCAAAGAAGTTTAGTAAGAGAGACGTGGAAAGCCTAGCACACGCACATAAAGAAGCAATCGTACTTACCATAATATGGTTGCTGTGACTAATTCTAAAACCCAGCCTCAGAAAATAAAATAAAACCAAACAAAACAAATTAAAATAAAATAAAACCCAGCCTCATGCAGCCAGAGAAGCCTGGGCTAGTTTTCATCCTCAAAAATGCACCTGTTCTTCACATGGGGCAAAGGTTTGTAAGTACTGAATTCTCAGCTCAACATACCATGTAGACCTCCACACGGGGAGCAATGAATAAGGTAAAATACCTTGACAGGCATTAACACAACAAACGCAGAGATTTTACATCAACCTTTGTTAAAATCAATACCTGTTGTATTCTTTTAGGAATTCCCATTTTTTCTGGAATAAAATGTGTTTGCTCTGTTGTTACATGCCTTGTCATACATCATGGAATATTTTCAATCATAGATTTATTTTTTCTAAAATAACACTCTTTATTTGCATTGCAGGGTATGCATGTTTGTGATGATTCCGTTTAAAGATTCTTAATGTTATGTATCATCCTTAAAACCTGTTAACTTCCCAGTGATCACTTTCCAAAAGAGAAGAGAAAGAACTATAGGTGATATCAGAACAAACATGTCCCAAATTTTAGACCAAATAGAACAAATATTTAATAAAAGGAAAAGAAAACACTATCCCTACCTATCAGGACCCAGAGTCAGAACAACATAATGAAATGAGGACATAAGAAAATGACCTCGGACTCCTGGCTCCGTTCTCTGTGCTCAGAGGCTTCCCACACCATTAAAATATGGGATTCCAAGGTTGTACCACTCAGGCTGTTTCAACATTCAAACTCAGCGCCCACAGCTGAGAAAACTATGTACATCCACGTCGGCTCCTTCTCCACCTGGAACATCTGCCCCCTTCTCTGAGCCACGTTAGGACCTGTGCCCCATTTGTGGATCTCCATGTGTCGATTACCCTTTCCTGCAAACCATCACCCTATGCATGAGACTCATTCACACAAACGTTTTATCATGAAATAAGTCTGTGTCGTCCGATCACATGCGTTGAAGCTCATCCTTAGGGCAGAATCGTGTCTATTGGTTCTGTGTTCTTGACGATTCTCGTTCACTCATTCACCCAACAAACACTTAATACTAAAGACAATCCATAGAGAAAGAAAACTGAAAATAAATAAGATGATCATTCAGCTCAGGAAGTTACCAAAATAACCAGAGTCAATTCAGAAAAACCTTGACGCCAAAGCCAGACAAGGACCACATGAAGAAGCAGCACTGGAGACGAATCTCATTATGAATAGACATGCAAAAATCCCTCACAAAATTGAGCAAAGTGTATTCCGAAGAGCATTTTTTAGCAGTAGGGTTTTTTCAGTGAAGGTGGTAGGATGAGGACTGCAGTTGTGAACTCAGGGTAAAGAGTCAGGTCAGCTGTGTCATTACCTCCAGCGACACTGAGCTCCTTCAGTGCAAGTGTGGACAGGCAAGGGGCTGGACTCTTGCCAGGCAAATACCGGGGTGGTTCAGAGGGTAAGGAAGCCAAAGTATTTCCAAGACAGTGGCTAAGATGGCAGTTACGAAATCTGAACTGCACCAGGAGAAAAGCCACGTCGAGGGCTGGCCGTGAGATGTTGGGAAAGAATAGGTCAATACGTGGGGGGGGGGGGGGTCAATACGCAGCTGATGAGCCTCCGGAGGGAGGTGCCTGAGCAAAGGGGCTAAAAGCTGGGGACGGGCAGAGAGTAGGCGCTCAGCAGCTTTCCTGAATGAATAGTAATGTCAGGGAGCCACTGAAACAGCGTTTTTATAAGATGGGTGGGGGTATGCGGTCATCACACACACGGGCGGTAAGACCCGTATGGCTGCCAAGATCTGGCTTCTGCCTGCCTTCCCAGGCTCGGATCCTGACACTTGCTGGCCGCTCTTCTCATGCTGTCTGTGTCACACTGCATGCAGATAAGCACATACACAGTGAGCGCTTCCCACCTCTGCACCTGACGTGCCCCCTCCCTGCTGCCCCCAGGCCCAGGGCGGCCACACCAGGCTTGGCCCCTCTCCCTCCTGTCTGTCCCTACGCTCTGAGCCACGTCTCATGGCTGCACAGACAGCCCGGAAGCTCCAGGCCCCACCGCCGGGGCTGGCCTGGGGGCGTCCTTGTCACGTGTCCCCAAGCACCGTTCTCACCTTCACTGTGTGAAAAGGACTTACTGGGGTTTTTTTAGAGAGAGAGAGCATGAGCAGTCAGGGGCAGAGGGAGAGAGAGAATCCCAGGCAGGTTCCACACTCAGCACGGAGCCCAACATGGGGCTCGATCCCAAGAGACCATGACCTGAGCCGAAATCAAGAGTCAGACGCCCAACCGAGCCACCCAGGCACCCCGAAAAGGACTTACTTTTTTCTTTCTTCGTGAGTATTTCTCGATGTCTGCATACTTTCTGAAAGACAAAAGAGTCAACTATAAATCTGTAAAAGTCAGCCAAAAAACATCTTTCTAAAAGTGTAGGCTGCAGCCTTGGCTTTCAGGAGGGCAAGGCCCCGCAGAAGGCCCATCCAGTACCCCCTTCATCACGAGCTCACATCAACGGCATTTCCCCGCCTCAGAACGGAAGGGGCCCCCACTGAGGTTGGTTCAGTCTCCTTCCTCGAGACCTTGGAAAGTCCAATGGATTTCCATTTCTATCAGGGTGAGTGGCACCATGTTTACAGGCACCTTCTGCCCTGAAGCTTGTATACGGTCGTGGGGGGACATCCTAACACATCTGAGGTTTCGGGCAGTTGACAGTCACTCACACAAACACGGGTTTTTCATGCAACTCTCACAGGAACCCGTGGTACATGCGTCCTGCTCTCCCTGGGCTGGAGAGGAAGCACGGCTCGGGGACATGAGGGTTTAGTCAATGCCGCACCCTGACCAGTGGAAGAACAGAGACTCCAAGCCCATCCAAAACCCAGCCCAGCCTCCTCCCACCACTGACAGACCCCTTGTCTAACTGCCACCTTTTGCTCTGATGCGGCCCGGGATGCACACCCTGCTCCTAATTCTCCTGCATGGGGGCTGAACCCCCTGGTGCTACACATGGGGCGGAACGCTCTGGCACCCCGCTCTCCAGCAGAAGGGCACCTCCCGGGTCCACGTCGTGGGTGGGGAACAGCTTCAGTCTCTTAGCAACTCTGTGGACTCGTTTCCTCTTTGGTGAGGGAGAAAGGTATTTAAGCAACCAATAGACCCGGTTCAGGGTTCAACACATGAACAGGTGACAGGGAAAAACAAAACACATGGAGAGCCAGGGGGCTCGTGTGGGGAGCAGGGGACACGGGAGCAGAGAGGGCCGTGCATCTCAGCTCAACAGCCCCTAAGGTATTTCTACCCACCATGCAGTTAGGACAATCAGCAATGAATTAGCAAGTGGATAAAATCAGGAAATAGCCCTGCTTGCCAGGCATGTGGCAGGACCCCAATCTAACCATCGGCTGTGGGATCATTGTCTATGGACAGGACAAAAGAAGCCATTCTCTGCCTCAAAGTAGAAACCCTAACAGCAGGTGAGTGCAAACAGATACCTCCCGGGAGGTGTCTCAGCTTCCCAGGCTCTGGGCCAGGGAACTTATGGGGTGCATGCAGGTGAAACCATCTGACGAACACTGACACCTCTTTTTCTTTGCTCAAGATAATGACCATGAGAAGCGTGGTGGAGAAGCAGCTGCAGGCAAGGTCCCTGACAGGCCCTCACATAGTTGCTATGACTGCACGTAGTTCAAACACAGCCATGGGGCTGAGCGGTCAAGGCTGCAAAATCCCACCATCAGCAGGAAACCGCTCCTCCCAGCCAGCCCTGGAAATCAGGAGCTCCCTCAGGGCAGGAACGGGGACTGGGTACGAGTCACACAAGGCGTCCCACAGCCTCCTGGAAGGAAGGCTACGTGTACATTGCAGGGAGGCGCCTGACACCCAAGTACCAAAATAGGGAGGAGCAGAGCCCCGCCTTCCAGGGCAGGTGACAAAGGGCGTGGCTGGCAGGGCACAGTCCCCCGGGGCTCACAGTCTGCTGGCAGGCATATCCAAGGCGGTCTGCCTGTCATCCCACGCCCCATCCTGTCATCCCACAGGACCCAGAGGCAAAGAAATCAGACTCCGCCCTAATACCGGGGCTTTAATCTGGGACAAAAATCAAGGATTTGGATCAGTACATACCGCTGAACTCCACAGTCTTGCAGGTCACCTCCTTCCTGACCCTGGCCCACCACTGAACCTGGACACCCAGTATGGACACACAGGAGCCCATTAGGAGCTGCAGCTGCTGAGGGCCCCAGACTAATAACCACCAAAGTCCCTCTAAGGAAGCATCAAGTGCAATTGTGCCCTGGGAACGTAAGTCAGACCACCTCATCAGGGGACTTCAAGGTCCTTGAATGGTGAGAACTGCAGATGGACAGAGTCCACACCTGTCTATGTGAGCATCTGTGCAGGACTCTGGGCAAGCAGGTCAGGGCCCAATGCTGGGCTGTTCTTCACAGTAAAGCCACTGGGCGTCCCTCAGGCAGGAGCCCACAGGAGAGCATTATGCACTAATCACAAGAACTTGGCCAAATTCAGATGGCAAGCAGGAGAGTGAGCAAACTGCCCCAGGAAGGGACAGCCAACCTTCTAGTTTTCTGGACGGGAGGGGGACTCCACCAATGCTTTCATCTTCCTTGTAGACGTTCCCGCAAGTGCACAAATACACACACCGTGGTGCAGCCCGTTAGCCTGGGCCAGGATCCACTATAACCATCACCACTGGTTTCATCAGTAGGGCCCGCCACCCCACACCAACTCCGGAGTCCAGGTCAGGGGAAGCCGGCCAAAGGAAGAAAACAGAACGAGGCGCTGGATGGAGGCTGGGCTACCACGACTGTGTCCCGGGGCCAATGTGTTTTGCAGGCTGAGGCCCTTTCTGTCTGAGACTCCCAGTGTCCCCCCACCGGCAGTTCGCTCAACACAAGGGCTCACTGTCCTTGTGACAACATCACACAACAGGGGTCCTCGTGCCTCACTGTGAAAATCCAAAACTGTGTCCTATATAAAATGAGAATATCAAGTTTCACTCCAGAAAAAACAGCCAAGAGCTGAACAGGCTGTACTTGGGAGCGATACTGGGGGAAAAGGCAAACTCTACCAACTCGGGAGGGAAAGGTAAGAAATGTGCTCACTGTTGGACCTCACTGGGCACCTTGGAGGATTTCCAGTAAGGGAAATATTTGAAGGTCTCCAGTCCTGCGGCAACATAGAAGTGGTTGTCTTGCAGATCCTTTGAGTTGTCCAAGAGATGCCCGTTCATGGTAAATAATCTGTGAACAGAGCAAGAAGCGGCTGGAGACTTCAAGCAGTGACCTCAGGGCTGGGGGCATTTCTGCAGACAATATGACCGGGATGTGGGCTACCGGCGCGCACTGAAAGCGTAGGAAAGCGTAATCCAAATGGGCTAATTAAACCCCATCGGAGCTGCCCTTCCAAGGTTGGGCTTGTTTTCCATTTTTAGGTTTTTTAATTAAAGTATATTTTTAATTATGTACAAGTACTCAGAGGCCCTTGAGAACATTTTAAGCTCTTGGTTGGTGTTCAATTAATTTTAATAACAGTAAAAATTAATACAAATTGGCTTATAGTGTTATAACAATACCTGGAAAACAGAGTGGTATTTTATTAGCAAATAATATGCCTTTTTATAAGCACCAAAAGACTAATATTTGTCTCCCTTTTATTCTGTACTCTTTTTTGGCAAGTATTCGTTCACTCATTCATTCATGTAAGAAATGATTCAATTCACTCAGTGTTGAGCATCTCTATGCACTGGACAACGAGGTGGGCACTGTGTTGGATATAACTATGAGTAAGGAAGTCACTGCTACCCCCAAAGTCAGGGTTTGTACACAAACCTATAAACCAAATATGACCAGCGAAGGGCAAAGATCCAAAGAGGAGGAAAACCGGACTCAACTGTAGGCCTCACAGAGGCGGGGACAAGCCATGGGGTGAGGAGGGTGGGAGGTTTCCTCATGGGAAGACGGGTAAAGCCATCTGGGGTAGCAGGAGGGGCCTGGGCCAAAGGCCAGAATGCAAGGGTTGACTGTCACTGAAGGGGAAAGGCACACACATAACTTGCACAGAGAATTCTGGAGCCTGGAATATTCTAGGGAGAGGAATTGATCATTGAGTTCACCAGTGAGGGGGGCTGCCATGGGAGAGCAGAGAAGAGCGAGGTGCCAGCAACAGTCAGCAGACCGTCGTGGACGCACCACGTCGACGCAGCTGCCGGAGAAAGGAGCCCGGCCTGCGACAGGAGGCTCGGGCTGCCACAACAAGGGTGTGCAAGGCCATCGGGAGTCAGAGCAGCGATCTCCAGACTGGGAAGAGGAGAAGGGCACGCTGAGGAGGTCAAAGCCACCGAACCGTTCTCCCCCGCCGTCAGTCCTTCTCAAACCTTAGCGCCAGAACCACCTGGAAGGCTTGCTGACACGCAGAGAGCCGGGCCCCGCCCTTAGGGCCTCCGGTTCCGTGAGCCTAGGATGAGGCCGGAACACTCATGTCTAACAAGTGCCCAGCTTACCCCGCCGCTGCCGCCGCTGCTCTGGGAGCCCCGTGAGAACGGCCACCTTAGACCGGCCCTGGAGCAACGAGAAGACCTTCTGGACAGGCGACCACAGGGAGAAGCCCCCGGAGAGCCACATGGCAGCAGGTGGCCGCGACAAGGAGCACAACGCTGGGAACTCTGTTCCCCTCCTGCCGTGGCCCCTGCCCTGGGACACTCGGTGCGTCACCACCCTGGAGGACCCAAACAGCTAGTGCAAGCATCCCCAGGGGTAAGTCGGGAGGCACAGAGGCCGGCAGCAGGCAAGGGGGGAGGGAGGCAGATGCGACCGAGGGGCAGCAAGGCCGTGCGGGCTGGAGGACGGTGTCCCCTCCTCTGGCGCTGGCCGTCGAGGCTCCACCACGGAGCATTTGGCGCAGCCCCCAGAAGCAGAAGTGTTGGAGCAGATGGACCAAGAATTTAATACAAACATGAAAAATACTGTAAATGAAATACGGGGAGAAGTTACCAATGTGAAACAACAAGAAAGCGTAAAGAAGAAACAAGCAAAAATACAGATGTGAATACTGAGTCATGGAGACGAGGCGCCCAGCAGAAGAGGTACAGACATGGCTCGAGCCACTGTTGGGAGGACAAAACTGACAGGGTCTCCCAGAGGCACGCGGCATGAGAAACAACATGTATAAGAGAAAAGCCGGGAAAGGAGGAGGAGGAGGCGTGCCAACAGCCCAAAAGTAAGAATCTCAAAAAAAACCTAAATGTAGAAAGGGAGAAAAATGTATAGGAATAATGAAGATGCATTTCACAGGATTAAAGAAAGAGGGAGGACCTCAAATTGAGTCAATAGGCGTCAAAAACGAGAGACCACCAGAAAACTCACATGTGGGCACATTAGGGAGACATCCAGGAATGCACACGAGCGTCCAGAAGGGCTCTCTCCGGAGGAGCAGGGAGCAAAGGGGTCAGAGCCGCACCAACGGCCCAACACAAGGAAGTGATGTTTTCAAAATCTGAAAGAACTTTGAAGCTAGCATGGAAATGGGAAGGCCCGCTAAAATACCGTTGCACTGACTCACACCGAGAGCACCTCTACAGGGAGGAGCTAAATGAAAGGAAAAGCAACTCCAGGAGACGCCACGAGGCATCACGTGGAGCAGGGTGACCACGTACCTCGGCACAGTTTGGGTTGTCATTAAAAAAAAGTTAGATCAAAGAAATCCTACTTGGGATAATCCAAAATTCAAATTGTGGATCACAAGCACTGTGACGGGGTTGTTGAGCGGGAGGCCAAGGAGCTGGAGGAGATGGAGTCTGGGTTTGATTCTGGGGCCCAGGAGAATCTTGGCTCCATCAGCAGAAACAAGGAAGGGGATGCATGAGCTGACAGCTCAGGTGGAGGGAGGTGGAGGCAGGGAATGAGCTCTCAACAGTGCCGGAGCTGGAGGAAAAAAGGGCCCTGGAAAAGCTCAAGTCAAATGTCCCAGACACACCGAAAGAGCTTCAGGTCTTCCTCCAGCAACGGGAGCCTTGCAAGGAAGAGAGTCATTGCTTGTATGTTTGCTTGAATGTCTGTTCTCAGGTTAAGTGTTCTTTTCACGCAGTGATGAGAACAAATAAACTTACCCTTTGTACTTCCAGCATTTCTTTCATTCCTAAGCTCTGCACCTTTTCTGAATTCAACCATAAAGAATTGGTTGATTAGATCGATTGATTAGAAAAAATCAAAAGCTTATTAATCTAATGTCCTATTTTCCCACCAAACATCCTGTTTCCTTGCCTGCTTCGCCTCTGCCATTTCACATGTGATATGTGTGATTAATCCTACCACTGCTTCCGGCTCCTTCCAAAAGCTCACACAAGTCAGTCTGCTCCACACAATGATGGGCTCTTTGTTTGAGAGTAACACACTGATATTTATAACTGCGTTCTGGAATCATCTGGGCACCCACAGTACTGACTTTTAGGTACCCTCTGACTTCCCCAGCATGTGTAGGGTCACGTGGTGACTCACCACCCTAACTAGGTTAACGACTACCCCACGGCTCTACGTGCCCAACAGCTGATGTCCCGTTCACAAGATAGGCCCAGTCTTCATCATTGGTGCCACAATTGTTGATTGTAAATCAATCGTTTACATTTGAATTTACCCCCCAAGAGAGATAACTGACAGCAAGTGAAATAGGAGTAATAGATGTTTTGGCTCTTCTACCCCAATGCCTACCACCTGGGGACCATCACTGTCCATAAAGATGATACTTCCAACACTCAGCATCATTCCACATCTCTGCCTTTTCAACTCTGAAAGTTTGTGTCTTCCCTACACTTTCTCAGCCCACTCCCACGCAAGATTTTGGGCCTTCTCATCCCCAGCAGTGTTCCCAATATTGAAGCCTTAACCTTTCTTTCTGCAGCCTGCTAGCCTGGCTGCTCCCACAGCTCCCTCCTTGTGGTCCACTGATCCACACCAGGCCCGTGGTCTAAGTCCACCAACCTGTCTCGGGATTCACTCCCACAACCAGCCATGGCTACCCCGCCTCCCCCCATCCCCCTAGTCACCTCACCTCTGTCCCCCCTCTGTCCACCCCACCTCTGTCCACCCCACCTCTCCCCATCCCCATGTCCTCATTCACCCATTCACCACACCTAGCACATGGCAGATGTTCAATAAACTGTGTTGAATGAAAAATGAAACAAATTGGTTAAAAATAAGTATGGGGGGGTGCACCTGGGTGGCTCAGTTATTAAGCGTCTGCCTTCGGCTCAGGTCACGGTCCCAGGGTCCTGGGATCGAGTCCCACATCGGGTTCCCTGCTCAGTGGGAAGCCTGCTTCTCCCTCTGCCTGCCCCTCCCCTGCTTGTGCTCTCTATCTCTAATAAATAAATAAAATCTTTTAAATAAATAAATAAATAAAAATAAAAATAAGTATGGTAAAAAGACAGTAAATATTGTCTGTTCCAAAGAATTAAAATCAGAGTTAATGATGTAGGGTTGGAGGCCTTGCTGGTCCAGAGAGGACATTCCCACGCTGTGACCCGGTCTCCCCCAGGTGACAGAGCCTTACTTTCGCACGCCTCCTAGAGGGAAGACTTTCTCCCCAATCATGGCCAGCACACTATTCCATTCCATCAGACTGAATTTGGGTATGATAATTTTTACAGGTGGGATAAATAGTCTTCCATTTGTGAAAACACTGTAAGAATAAAAAAAAAAAAAAGCGTTCATTAGTGCCTTACACTTGAGGGGAAACATTGGAAATTCAAAGAGAGCCCTCTAATTCCAGAACTATAAGCTGCATGCGATGGACCAGGCGGCCCTCACACACACAGCCTGACCCGCGAGGACCGTCACCAAGCAGCTCAATGCTGAAAGCCTGGGGACAGAGCAATACTGCAGGGAGGCATCTTTTCGTAGACTATCAAATGCCCAGATGACCAGGACACAACTCCACTTTTTACATAATATGCTTCCACTGTGGTGAGTAAAATGGAAGAAAATTGTGCCCATTTGGCAAACAAAGGGAGAATTTTGCCTTTAAAAGTGCAGTTATTTTCCCTTCCCGCGGAGCCAAGATAGCGTCCCAAAGGAAATAATGTGCAATCCTCCAAAAAGATAACAGAAACCATTGATTTCACTTTTGCAGTCTTAAGGCAGCTTCACCATGATCCCAGCGGGTTTATTTTATTTTTTTCTGTGTCGGGCAGGGGGCCAGCCGTGGGGAGAGCACTCGGTGCAAAGTTCTACTGTGAATGAGGCCCTGCCACCTGGTGTAAGTCTAGAAGTAATAAATAGTATTTAACATTAAGGAGCTCAATTTTACAATTCTAGTTTTCAATTTTTTACGTTATTATTTATGGTTACTGTTGTTTTATTGTTGTTGTTTTTCCTACAATGTAAATAATTTAAAATTGGATGAATACGTCTTTTTCTTTCAGAGCAAATATAAACTTTAATTCGTTTGTGCAAAATACAAAGAATCGGTTTTCTTTCCTAATGCTCTGTGGCAAGGGGCTTCCAATCCATGCAGAGATCACCTTCTTCTATATGTAAAATATTGCCCCAAAATAAACCCTACAAAAGGTTCTGTGCAAGTTATATGACAATGCATTTACGTGATAGCACTCCTACAATAAAGATTTGCTATAATGTTTCCATCGCTTGGTTTTCCTAAATGTTTTCCAAAAGTCTTTCCAAACATAGATTACTACTAGGAATAAAAGAGAAGTGTTTAAACAAGGTCATGCTGGGCACCTGGGTGGCTCAGTTGTTAAGCATCTGCCTTTGGCTCAGGTCATGATCTCAGGGTCCTGGGATCAAGTCCTGCATCGGGCTCCCTGCTCGGCGGGAAGCCTGCTTCTCCCTCTCCCACTCCCCCTGCTTGTGTTCCCTGTCTCACTGTGTCTCTCTCTGTCAAATAAATAAATAAAATCTTTAAAAAAAAAAAAATAGACAAGGTCATGCTGTACTTTTGTCTAAATTTTTAAAGATACTTAACATGCACTTTTATCCTGAGTGTGGGGAAATAGGCACCCTTATGAACTGAATTGTGTCGCCCCCCCCCCACACACACACACTGGAGCTGTTGATAAAAGTGTCACGCTCTCCCTCAAGGGCGAGCTGGTCACATAGACTGAGGAAATCTGACTGGTGAAATCCAACCCATGGAAATGAAACAGATTCATATATAAAGACGTTTCCCATAGGATTATTTATAGAAACAAAAATAGGAAAAGCACCTATATATCCAGGTACTGAGAAATGGTTAAATAAACTGTGACACAGCCGTACAATAACAAATTATGCAGCAGTTTAAAATTGTTTATGCAGGATTTGTATTTACAGGGGGGAAATGATCACATATAATTAATGCTGGGAAAAAAAAACCACAACAGAAGCTACGAAGAGAACATGAAAAGTGAGTGTCCTTCAGGCTACAAGTACGATCTGAGAAGTAGGATGAGGGATTTTGATTTTATTCTTTACAGTGTTCTAGATTCCCACATTTATTTATAATAAGAATGTAAAAATGAGAAAAACTACCCATATGAATATTTTAATTTTTAAAGACAAAGAAAGGAAAGAAATGTTATCTCCAATTTATAAATTAGGAACTTGCAAGTTCAGAGGGTGTGCTGGACTTAACACATCTCCCCAAGTTTGCTGGTTGAGCTGAAGAATGAACTAGACCTTCTTGCTATCCACAATTCAAGCATCCGTCCATCTGCCACCCAGCACTCCAGGTAGCTGGATGGCCAACCAACCCCACCTAAATACCCAAGAACAGTTTCGAGGGAGAGGTTATGGGCAGGCAGGAGCCCCTGGACGCACGGCCAAAGCCCAGCATGGTTAGATCAGGGCATATCCGAATTTTGGAAAACTATGTAGCCAGTTTTTTAAAGCACAGCTTATCCATATGTGCTCATAAGGAACCATCTCCAAGATACGCTGTGTGGTGAAAAAAAAGAGGATACACAACAGTATCTTAGGATCCATACGCTTGCATCTGTGAGTCTGTCCTATAAGGATCCTCCAGAAGTCGTTAGCAGCAGTTGCCTCCAGGGAAGTCACTACAGATCTAGGGATATAAAGTGGGAGGAATGCTTACTTTTAACGCATACCTTTCAAAGCTATGTATTTATTTACCATGGGCATAGGTTACTCTGGCCACAAAAAGTAGTTAATTTTTTAAAATAATTTGAAGTAAGAGAAGTTAAAGGCATAAAACTACTACTCAATGCACCCCCCTACGGTGCTCATTAAAGTTTAATAGGAAATACTTTAAATAGAACATATTTTAAATTATTAAAATAGGAAATATTTTAAATTTTTTAAAAATAGGAAATAGCACATGGACTTAGGAATGGACCTTAGTCAGGGGCTGATGATGGTGATGACAGTGACCCAATGGGTCTCAGGTGACGCTGCTTCGCTTAGTGGCAGAAGCAGGACATAAATCCGAGCCTCAGTCTCCACACTTCAAATGCACGTGGTCTGGACCATCTCAATTCTGAGGAGGCCCAGACAGTCAGGGGAGCACCGGGCTCTCTCTCCAAATCCGGCACGTGCTCAAACAAGCCACCCCCCACCACCCCACCAGCCCGGCTCCCCACCACCCCAGCTCCCCATCTGTGAGAAGGAGAAACCCCTTTCTCCCTGGAACATTAAGACCCTGGAACCCGCAACAGCTATTTTGTTTGCTTGTTTTTATACTTACAAGGTCTCCAAGCAAACATGATCAGGTCTTTGTAGAAAAGACACTGCGATTGAATGGATATTTGGGTCCATCTAGTGGAATTTCTAGCAAACCAATCTAAAGCATGGAGCACATGCTGCAAGGTAAATGGTCCATAGTAGAAAAAAAGAATGTCCGTCAAAGGAAGTGAGAATCACCCATGTTTTGGCTCGTGTCAAAAAAAAAAAATGTAGCTTTAGGGATATGCTTCTTTGCCAGGAAGAATCCATAAGCCAATACTGTTCCCTGAGATTTCTATACATTCTTCAGAAAGAGATGTCTTTCACATAATTTGGAAATACTGTGCCTCTCATCGCTTCAAAACAGCTCAGATTTACAGAAGGCACAATGGAAAGGAGGGCTATTTTATGGAAGTGATCGTCAAGGTTCTGAAGAGACCTGAAAGGGGCCAAGTTTGGCTACTAACAGGTCATGTTTCCTGCATCCTTCTGCCTCCCAGTCTGGGCTCTGAGGAGTCCAGCAGGGGCTTTCCACCTGACGGCCCCCAGCCCTTCGCTGGTTGGCACATGCATGAAGGACACTGGGTCAGGGAGGCAGCAGATGCTGACAACGGCCAGGACCCGACGTCCCCGCTAGCGCCTTTCAGACACGCAGAGCCCACACTTCTGTAGAAACTCACTGAAATTCTGTCCCCTGGGAGCAGAACATGGCAAAAGGGAGGGTACTCTCTCCATCTCCACATCAGAGGTTCTAATCATAAAATGCTGTAACATCCAGGACAAGAAAGATTTGGAGAGTGCCTGCTCTGTGACCAGCGCTGGGCGGGCCCGTGGACCCGTCGCCAGGGAGCCCTCAGCACACGCCGGTGTGTATCATCCATCCTGTTTTACAAGCCAGGACCCAGTGCAGAGACACGGAGTGTGCCAGTCACAGAGACAGTAAGGTGAAAGGTGGGATTTGAGCCAATGATGGGTTTGAGTCAACTGTGTGCTTTCTACAACCCCAAATGGAAGGCAGACTGGCCCAGAAAGTGGTCTCATCCCGGACACACTGTCCCGGGCACCTCGGCCCCTAGCGTCCGCCATGGCTCCAGGGGGCATGGGGACTCCTGCCATCCCCGTCCTGCGGCCATCCCACGGGTCTTGGCCAGTAAGAGCTCAGGGTGGGGAAATAACCCGTAAGTTTCCTTTCAACACCCACCAGCTGCAACGGCTAGCTTTAAAAATAAATAAATAAGAGCCTAAGATTAAATTGTGTGTGTGAAGCCCTTGTCTTTGCACCCCCATGTGAACTGTTGGACAGCAGGCGATTGGATTGTTTTTCCAAAATCAAGGTTCAAGAGAAGAAAGGATATGTAGCACCTGGAAGGCTGAATCATACAGGTGTCCTGGGGTGGGGGCGGGGGAGAGGAAGAGGGTGACGGTGAGTCTGTCTAGCTGGTGAGTCTGTCTAGCTGGAACACTATCTTTTAGGAGCCACAGCCGTCGTGATTTCTCACCCACAAGACCTTACTCACTTAACGTGCCGGGATGTACGGTGAAATGTTTGCCACCTGGAAGGCACATTCATATCACAATGTACCACCGGTTTGATCTGAAAAGAGGAAAAGCAAGCGTCAGAATTCAGTTCCAACTGACAAACACCTGTTAAATACCAACAGCCCGCGGAGCACTGCCCCGAAACCTAAGTAAAGGTGGGGGCGGGCCTGGCTAACAGACACATGGGGTGGCCCCAGGAAGGGCTCTGGGCAAGCCGGATTCCTCCCTGGGAGGGGGACAGACTCCCGCCAGGTGACTGGGGCTCGGGTCGAGAGCTGTGTGTTCCAGTCGGGGTAAAGGGCCAGGCGAGCAGGTGCGGAGCGGGCTAGAGCCATCCGGAGGGTCCGGAGAGACACGCTGTGCAGCAGTGCTCAGGACGCGCCAGCAGCCCACCCGACAGGCAGGCATCCGAGATGGCTCCCCAGGCACGCGGCTCGGCCGAACCGTGCGCCCCAAGAACGGTGGTGGCTTCTATGAGGTCATGGGGTTCGGCTAGAACGTCCTGCAAGCAGGTGAGAACACCTCCCCTTGTTCCCTGACCCTTCTCTTCTCTTTCCTGTGAATCCAACCTGAGGGGCTGAGCCACCCCTGGGGCCTCGTTCAGCTCCCACCTCAGCCCCCTTGTGGCCTAGACACACGGAGGAAAAGGATCTCTGAGCCCTGCCGCGGGCAAGCAAAATCTCTCTTCCCCAGGCTCTTAACATTTAAGAGAGTGCAGAAAGGGGGACTGCGCTGTTGACACACTGGGGGAGGATCAAGGCCATGGCCCCACACAGTCCCAGAGCTGCCTCGAGGCTTCTCCATCGTGACCCCCTGAAAGTCGCTTCCCAGCTGTGTCCCTTCCCCGTCCCCCAGCCCACCAGGCTGGAGAGCTTGCGGCCGGTTCACCCTCCGGACCTCCGTGGCCCAAGTGCCCCACCTGACACACGAGGCCTCCACACTCCCTCTCCCCGAGCCCAGTCTACCCCGCCTGCCTCATTCCGCCACTCCGCATTCTGCCAGCCTCCACGCAGGACCCGGCGGCACAGCGCCTTTGCTCAGGCTCCTGCCAGATTAGAGCCCTCTGGGTGCCCCCCATACCACATGCTGCCGTTCCTGCAGGCTGCCCCCTCCCGGTGCACTGTGAGCTCCTGGCGGAGATGCCCTGAGCCCGCCGACCTCCCACCGAGTCCACCAGGAGGCCTCACCTGGAGCCCCGCCCCCAGGGGCTATCCCCACCTGGCATCCTGGCATCCTGGCTACCCCCACCTGGCATCCTGGCATCCTGGCTACCCCCACCTGGCATCCTGGCATCCTGGCTACCCCCACCTGGCATCCTGGCATCCTGGCTACCCCCACCTGGCATCCAGGGGCTACCCCCACCTGGCATCCTGGCTACCCCCACCTGGCATCCAGGGGCTACCCCCACCTGGCTGCTGCATCCACACACGTGTGCTGCTGACCCTCCCTTCCCCATCTCCGGCCACGTGTGACCCCTTCTCCCTTCTGACCCCGGCCCGACTGAGCAGAGTCACTCGGTACTGGAGCGTTTGCTGCGGGCTTGGGGCTCAGGTCTGACAAGGGCGCCCCTCCCTCATCACCCAGCTCCTGAACCCAAACCTGCAACGTAGGCACAGCTCTACCGAATTACCCCAAGTGAGTGAAGGTCACCTACACAGTTCCTTTGCCAAGGATAACACCGGCCGGTGTCCCCTGGGTTCACCGTGAGAGGTATGAGGAAGCCGCACATACCATTAACAGTGGGCGACAAAGTTTTGGCATCTCGTGCTCTCCCCAGCACGGGTTTTTGTAAAAGAGGAGAAGGAAAATCTCCTCATCTGGGTCTTCAGAAGACGACGACGAGCCAGCGAGCACGCGGGGCAGGGTGGAGAAGGTCAGAAGGACCGAGCCCGTTCAGCATCTTGCCGCAGGCTGCAAGGTCCTCAGTCAGAAGGGGGAGCTGCCTGTGAGGCCGGGACAGAGCACAGCGAATTGGGAGGCAGCCCGCTGGGTGGGAGAGCACAGGCCGTGGACTCGGACCCACCAGGGCTCCCATCCCACACCTGCGGCTCACAGTCCGTGCCACTCTGCGGGGCCGATTTCACCTCTGAGCTGCGAACTATTCATGTTGGCAGCAGGGACGATACACCTTGGGGGGGGGGGGCGGTAAAAGACACAATACCACACCTGCTACACAGTGATAAATACTCAATCCAATTACAACACATGCCGAGACACAGAGGCAGAGAGACAGAGGAGGGGAGGGGAGGGACTGGAGAGAGACGGACAGAGCATGTGGCATCTCAATCTCACTAAGGCTCAAACAGAATTGCTGATCTTACCCACAGCCAGCTGGCTACCCCACACGTCCCCATCTCTGGAAGCGGCACCACCACAGACCCATCTGTTCAACCACAGAATCTGGGAGACACTGGTGAGTCCTTTCCTCCCCTACACCCCTCAACTAACCCATTAGCGCATCTCTCAGTTCCACCTCAGAGCCGTATCCTGGACCCATCCACCACTGCCATGCAGGTCAGGCGGCCCATCTCTCTGCGGCTCGTCCTCCCACCCCCACAGTCCCTTCTCCACGGGGAGCAGAGCCTCCCTTGTGAACAGCAGTCAGAATGGTCACCCTCTGCTTCAGCGCCCATGCAGTGGAGATAGCCACACGTCCACTAAAATCCCCGCTCCTCCCTTCCTCCCCACACCACAGCCCTGGATGTATTCCTGCAGCTCTCAAACATCAAGCTTGTTCCTGCGCAAGACCTTGAGCCTGGAATGTTCTCCCATGTCTTTGCACACCTTGCTCTTTCCTGCATTTAGAAGTCCATTTAAAAGCAACTCCTCCGAGAGGTGCTCCCTGACCAATCACACCCTTGATTTATTTCCATCTAGCATTTAATACCGTCTAATATGCTTGTGTTTATTTACTTATTATTGACTCCTCCTTATTGGAATGTAAGCCTCCTGAGAAGCAGAGATCTTGACTGTCATGTTCGACAAAGGATCCCCAGAGCCTGAACAATGAGTGGTCCATAGGAGGAGTTTGAGAAGAACATTGTGAATATGAATGAATAAATGCTGTCATGGCAAGTGATAAACAGCTCTGATACTCCAGGAAGAATCCCAGAAAAAGTGAGGTCATTGAGCAGGGTGGTAACGCACGCCTACAGCAATGTCATACTATATATAAGATTATACACACCTGCATACTGATGGCAAAAAATCAAAGCCGTGAATACCAACAACTACTGACCTAGTTTAAAAACAAAACAACAGAAATTATTATCTGCAAAATTCTATTAAGGTACAACTACTCTAAGAAACAGCTTTCTGCTTGATTGCATAAAATTATGGAAACAATGAGCTAATTGCTTTTTTATGTGTTAATGATTCATTAACCCTGATATCACCTGCCTAATTAAAAACCCCAGCAATTAAATACACGATTCTGGATTTTTTTTCCCCTGTACTGCACATAATCTCCTAAGAAAGCACAGGTGGCTTTCTGTTACTGACTGATGGTGATGACACGTTCAGAGATCGTGTATTCGCTCATCTGCCCTGAGAGGCCGGAGGGCTCAGTGGGCTTTAGGGCTCCTTAACCAACAGTCTGGGGTAATTAAACCAAATCTACACCAATGCCAGAAGACACGTAAGGTTGCCGCAGTTATTTCCCCAGGTAGCAGCTATGGTTTATTGAATGCCCGTTCTGGCAGGCACTGCATTCATGCCTAACCCTCAAAATAACCAGGCAAAATACTCACACGGTAAACAATCAGAGCTGCTTTTAATTTTCTTCACCAAGAACACACCGTTATGAAGTGTCCTGGCCACAATAAGCCGTCAAAAACTATTTGATTGTAGATTTTAGCCACCTGGGGGTTTGAACCTAAGCCGGCGTGGCACATAGGAGCCTGAGTCTGAGCCGTCCATGATTCCAGCACTGGCTCCATCACCTTGTGTTTACATAACCTGCAACAGGCTGTGCACCTGCATGCTCGTGCGTGCAGGCAGATGCGAGCGGCGCCGGTCTCCTAAGGGCTGCTTTCGGTGTGCTAACACGAGATGAGATGATGCAGTTGTGGGGCGCTTAGCAAAGCACCAAGAATGAGTTAAGAGTTCGGTTGAGAGCAGTTGTTGTTGTTGTTGTTGTTAGCTTCAAAGTCCCTGCTCTTTGCACCCCATCGAGCTGCTCCAACTACCTCAGTGAACATCTTCACAGCCTTTTCCATGCAAAACATCAAACAGAAAAGACTCAAGAGAGTCTAGCACCAAGAAAAGACCTCGTCAGGTAACCACATCAAGGGGAGAATCTCATCATGAGCAAATGGTGCTTGTCAGGGTCTGGAACGTGGGCCATGCAAGCTAAATTAACAGAGAGGCCCCTACACCACTTGACAGAGGATGCTGAGCCTAAGAGCCTAAACAGATGTATTTGTGAAGAGACACACAATCGCCACAGATCACAGAAACCCTACAGAGAGTGCAGTGGGCCCCCCATTTCTCATTCTGCTCATTAAGGAAATGGTCACCCTGGACCACCTCCAAAGTCACTTTGGTTCTCATTCTGTGATCCTCTGAGTCCAAAAATAAACCAGTTTAACTCTTTCCCAAAATGTCCAGGAATCTGCAGAGGTCAGCCCCTCTGCAGCAATGATGTGAGGACAGGAAAGGCAAAAGGGGGGAATCGCCCTTCACCCCCAACCCCAGGCGCCGTTGACTGTAGAAATGTAGCAAATCTGGGCAAACCCTCAACACCTTCGCAGCCCTCCCCCTGGCTTTACCACTGTGGACTCTGGAGGGGAGACCAGGCAACTGTGTCTAAAACAGGGCTGGGGAAATGGGTTCTTGGCCTTCTTGGTCATGATGATTATGAATTTTTATTTCGGTTTTGGGGAAATGAGAACCATGACTGGGGTTTTATAACTGACTTAGTTGATATCATGTACCGTGTAAGGTTCTATCATGATTCTAAAAGTTAGGCTTTTGCCCCCTCTGGAAGGTTGGGAGGGATGCAGGGCCACCTGTCCAGACCTCACTGGGGGTTTCTCAACAGTGATGCCACTGGAGGGGCGGGTCCCTGTCTGGTTTCCTGAGTGCCTCCACGACAGTGGCCGAACTGAGTTATCATGAGCCTTGAGTGGAAGTTCCCAGAGCTAGAGTAGTGGAAGGGTTGAGGATGGCCCAGGCTGGGGTTCCTAGGTCTCCCGTGGGGCCTGGAGACCAACCACTTACCTAGGGTCAGCAAGGGAAGTCAGAGCAGCTAAAGCCCAGGGCTCCTGACCTCTGACAACAGCGGGGACTCCAGAGCCAACAGCAACAGAAACAACAGCGACTACTATCAGCTGAGCTCTTAACTCACTTCGCGCATTTTCTAAGCAGCGGGCAATGCATTACCTCATTTTGTGTTACTCATAACAAAAGCAACGGTGTTTGCCACCAAATTACTCCTCCTGAGGGCCATTCAAATTTTCATATTTCAAATCC
Source organism: Mirounga angustirostris (assembly GCF_029215605.1). Lineage (NCBI taxonomy): Eukaryota > Metazoa > Chordata > Mammalia > Carnivora > Phocidae > Mirounga > Mirounga angustirostris. The sequence continues at coordinate 9,402,485 of NW_026991718.1, forward strand.
TATTGGTTTAGTGATTTGTTTCTTTATATTGAAAGATGCTATATCGGGCGCCTGGGTGGCTCAGTCGGTTAAGCGACTGCCTTCGGCTCAGGTCATGATCCCAGGGTCCTGGGATTGAGTCCCACATCGGGCTCCCTGCTCTGCAGGGAGCCTGCTTCTCCCTCTCCCACTCCCCCTGCTTGTGTTCCCTCTCTCGCTGTGTCTCTCTCTGTCAAATAAATAAATAAAATCTTAAAAAAAAAAAAAAAAAGAAAGATGCTTTATCTTCTCCAAACTATTTTGATTTACCACCTGCTCCTCATACACCAACATCTCTCTCTCTCTCTCTCTCCTCGTCCCACCTCGGCAACTTCAGGCCTCTTCCTCCAACAGAGGGGGACACAGTATGCAAAGCAAGTAATCAACCAACGAGCATCCTTGGGGTGACCTTGGCATGCAGAGGACATCCTTCAATGACTCCTTTTGGAAACATAAAATAGCAACACATGAGACTAACCACTCCTACTGGCCCACTGTCGACTGCCTACGTTACCTGCAGAGTCGCGAATAATGGCGTATGAATAAAATAACCAAAAAGGAAGAAAGAAAGAAGAGTGAGACTATGGGGGTGGAGGATTAGAAAAAAATGCAAACAGAAGCAGAGAAAAGAAGAACAAAAGCAGGGTGAGTGCCGGCCAGCACACTCACACTTTACCATTATCACTGGGGTCAAAGGTGATTCATTCTGCACGTATGTTTAAATTGTGTGGTTAAAAGAAATAGTAAAGCTGCTGATAAATGCCAACCGATGGAGGGGGAAGAGTTACCCACATCAGCTTCGATGAGGAGGCTAGGAAAAGCAGGGCCACCTAGCAAAGTTGGCAGAGAGGGGAGAAGGAAGCAAGCTGGCAGGCCAACTCTGCACGGTGGGCTCCAGCGTGTGCCCAAGCCAGGCACTCCCCATCTGCCCGATGCCAGAACAGAAATCTCCATCGTTGGGCCAAGACACTGTGTCCACAGTGTCTCTGACAAAAATGCAAATGTATCACATGGCAGAGAAGGGAAGTTAGCTCCCTCCTGTGACAAAACAGCAGAGATCATCCCCGAAGGCCTGCGCCCTGGGAGGGAAGGGCATTAGGGGGAGTGGGGGGAGAAGGATGTCCTAAAGAGAAAGGGAAGAAAGTGAGAGTGCAGAGAAGAGTCACACCACATAGAAGCATGGTTCCCTACACAACAACACAGAAGAAAGTTCAAAGCAGAACCAATGAAATAGAAAGCAGAGGCAAAGAAATCAAGATAACCAATAAAACCAAAAGTTGGTTCTTTGAGAAGATTGATAAAATTGATAAAACTATAGACAGTCTCGTCAGGAAAACAGAGAGAAGACACAAATGACCAGGAATAGCAGCATGAGGGGGTCACATCACTGGATTCCACAGATGTCAACAGAATCAGAGAACATTATAAACGACTTCATGGGGTGCCTGGGTGGCTCACTTGATTAAGTTTCTGATTCTAGGTTTCAGCTCAGGTCATGTCCTCAGGGTCCTGGGATCGAGCCCTGTTGCAGGCTCCATGCTCAGCCGGGAGTCCATTTCTTCCTCTCTCTGCCTCTCCCCCAGCTCCCATGCGTGCTCTCTCTCTCTCTCAAATAAGTAAATAAATCTTTAAAAAAAATAAAAATAAATGACTTCTTGCAATAAATTCAACGACTGAAATGAAATGGACAAATTAAAAGACACAAACTAGCAAAGTTCACTCAAGAAGAAAAAGACAACCTGAGGAGCCCTATTATCTAGGAAGGCAGCTGGATTTGTAGTTAAAAACCTTCCCACAAAGACAACTCCAGGCCCAGTTGACTCCTCTGGTAACTTCTACCAAACATTTAAGGAAGAAATGATACCAAAACTAGAGAAAAACATTACAAGAATAAAAACCTACAGACAGCATCCCTCCATGAACACAGATGCAAAAATTCCAAACAAAATTTTAGCAAATAAAATCCAACAATATATAAAAAGGACAATATTTCATGAGTGGGGTCTGTCTCAGGAATGCAAGGTCGGGTTAATATTTGAAAGTCAATCAATGTAATTCATAATATTAACAAACAGAAAGTGAAAAACCCCAGGATCAGCCCAGCAGACACAGAGAAAGCCCTGCCTAATCCTACATCCCAAGCAGAGCCCCTCCCCCAGTGCAGGCCTGACCCAGCCCAGTGGGCAGAGGGCATGGTGTTTTATCTCGTCTGCCTTCAGCCTTCTCTCCCTGCTCTTCCAGGGTGGGGCTGAAGGGCAAGGGAAGGGCAGTGTCTAATGCGAATGGAGCTGCTGCAGCTGACTTCCTTAGCGGGTATCCAATGTGGCTTTGGTGGCTTTGAGGCGAGGGGGCTGGAGCAGGTTGTTCCGAGAACCAGCACAGAGCCTGCCTGCTGCACTGCGGAGACGCATTCTCCATCTGATGCCTCACCGGAACCTTTCCATGCCTCGAATAAGATAAACAGCTAAAACAGTCAATAAAAAACTAGTCTTTTAGCTCATTATTATATTATCCCCACAATTATGGGGATGTCCCCCCAAAACCACAAAGCAGGAAAGACATGGTGGAGTAAGTATTAGTCAGTAATCAGAGATGATAGAAGAGGGGTAAGGTAGGTAGTTAGGCAAAGCAGTAGAGGTAGCAAGAGAGAGAGGTGCGCACCAGGGTGACCCACACAGCCCAGCCCTAGGGCTCTGGCACTCTGTCCTCATAGGGTACAGCAGGACACAGATCTTAATTTCAGGCTACACTTATGGTCCACTCACGGGAACAGATTTCTTGGACCAAATCTTCCCTTTCAGTCAAAGCTCTTGGTTGTGGCTCATTCAAGGTTGGCTACAGCACAGACACATGTCCCCGAACACACTACACTCCCACCCAGACAGTAACGTACATATCAAACCAGAGTAGCAATCCATTTTCAGTGGCTTCTTCCCCAAGGCAGTGGGCATCAAGCACGCCCAGCCACGCACACTACGCCGCTCAACCCCCAGGGTAGCTACGGGCATTCTCATGCATCACTGGAAGCAATACACCTTTTCAGAAACTTCCTGGCCGTAAATATTAAAGAAGTTACAATTGGAAGGAAGGGAAGATGGCGGAGGAGTAGCAGACCTGGATTTCGTCTCCTCTCGGGAATTCAGCTGGATAGGGATCAAACCATTCGGAACACCTACAAACCCAAAAGGAGATCGAAGAAAGGAATAGCAACAACTCTCTCAACAGAAAAGCGACCACTTTCTGGAAGGTAGGACGTGCGGAGAAGGGAATCCGAGGCGATATTCGGGAGGAGAGACCGCGGGGGAGGGGCCTCCGTCAGCTGCTTCTGGCAAGTGATGGAGCCGCGGAGCACAAAGTCGGAACTTTTAAAAGTCTGCTCCGCCGAGGGACGTCACTCTGGTGGCTAAGCGGGGGTGGAACCCTCCGGGACAGTGTGGTCTCAGGACCCTCGGGGTCACAGAAAGACCGGGGGTGCCTGAGGGCGGCAGAGCTCCCAGGTATCGGAGCAGGGAAGCCGGCTGCAGAGGCGGAGCCCAGGCGCGGGCTCTCAGCTCGGGGTGGCCATTGACCGTGATCCGGGGCACAGTCGGGCCCCTGCTCCTCCAGCAGGGACCCAACAAGCGGCAGATCCGGGGAGACTCACCTCTTCCCCCGGGAGGAGCCGCGCGGGAGGGCACCGCAGGGATCTGCTGGGTTTGGAGACTCCAGACCGGGTCGGGTGCCAGAGATAGAAACGCGCAGTCACAGGCCGGGTGAGCACGGAGTGACCGGGGAGAGTGGGGAGACGGGAGCGACTGGCGGCTTTTCTCTGGGGGCGCACTGAGGAGCGGGGCCCCGAGTTCTCGGCTCCTCCGGGGCGGAGATTGGGAGGCCGCCATCTTCACTCTCCGCCTCCAAAGCTGGACGGAAAGCTCGCAGGGAACAAAAGCCCCGGAGAGCAAACCCGAGCAGATGACTTAGGCGGGAGGGGGCAAGGGCGGGGCACTTCCGCCTCCGGCAGAGACATTTGGAAACCACGGCAACAGGCCCCTCCCCAGAAGATCAGCGAGAACAGCCGGCCAAGACCAAGTTTACCGATCGATGAGAACGGCAGAACTCCAGCGCTAGGGGACTACTGCACATAGAAGTCACGGCTTTTTTACCATGATTCTTTAGTCTTTCAAAGTTAATTTTTTTAACTGTCTTTTTTTCTTTTTTGAATTTTTCTTTTTCCCTTTTTCAACCAACATCTTATCAACCCCTTTTTAAAAAAAAACATTTTTATTTTTCATTATTAGAGTCATATTCTATCCCTTCATAGTAGTTACCCCTATTTTTGGCATATATATATAAGTTGTTCTCTCTTTAAAATTTTGAGATAGTTTCTTCTAACAGATTAAAATATACCCTACATCTCTAGTATATGGTTTTTTCTACTCCCCTGCCTGATCACATTCTCTCCCTTTTTTTTCTTTTTTCTCTTTCTTTAAATCCTCTTCTTTCTTTTTTCAAACAACTTCTTATCAATTCCTTTTATAAAATTTTTTATAATTTCCATCTTTACAGTAATATTCCATCCCTTCATCATATCAACGCTTATTTTTGTACATATATAAGTTTTTCTTTCTTTAAAATTTTGGGAGGCACTTTCTTCTAAAAGACCAAAATACACCCCAAATTTAGTGTGTGGCACTGATCTATATACCAGCCTGATCATATTTGATCACATTCTGGTTTTTTGTTGTTGTTGTTGTTTTGTTTTGTTTGTTTTGTTTGTTTTTATCTTTATCTTTTTCTTTTTCTTTTTTTTCTTTTTCTTTTTTCTCTCTTTCCGTTTCTTTTTCCACTGCTTCAGGTCTTTTCTGATTCGTTTAGAGTATATTTTCTGGGGACGTTGTTACTTTGCTAGCATTTTGTTCCCTCATTAATCTATTCTCCTCTGCACAAAATGACAAGATGGAAAAAATCACCTCAATAAAAAGAACAAGAGGTAGTACCGACTGCCAGGGACCTACTCAATACGGACATTAGTACGATGTCAAATCTAGAGTTCATAATCATCACTTTAAAGATACTAGCTGGGCTTGAAAAAAGCATAGAAGTTATTAAAGAAACCCTTTCTGGAGAAGTAAAAGAACTAAAATCTAACCAAGTAGAAATCAAAAAGGCTATTAATGAGGTGCAATCAAAAATGGGGGCGCTAACTGCTAGGATAAATGAGGCAGAAGAGAGAATCACTAATATAGAAGACCAAATAATGGAAAATAAAGAAGCTGAGAAAAAGAGAGAGAAACAACTACTGGATCACAAGGGCAGAATTCGAGAGATAAGCGATACCATAAGACGAAACAACATTAGAGTAATTGGGATCCCAGAAGAAGAAGAAAGAGAGAGAGGGGCAGAAGGTATACTGGAGCAAATTATAGCAGAGGACTTCCCTAATTTGGGGAAGGAAACAGGCATCAAAATCCAGGAAGCACAGAGAACCCCTCTCAAAATCAAAAAAGTAGGTCAACACCCCGACATCTAATAGTAAAACTTACGAGTCTCATAGACAAACAAAAACTGAAGGACTTTGCAAACACAAAACCAGCCCTACAGGAAATCTTGAAAGGGGTCCTCTAAGCAAAGAGAGACCTTAAAAGCAACATAGACCAGAAAGGAACACAGACAATATACGGTAACAGTCACCTTACAGGCAATACAATGGCACTAAATTCCTATCTTTCAATAGTTACTCTGAATGTAAATGGGCTAAATGCCCCAATCAAAAGACACAGGCTATCAGACTGGATTAAAAAACAAGACCCATTGATATGCTGTCTGCAAGAGACTCATTTTAGACCCAAAGACACCCCCAGATTGAAAGTGAGGGGGTGGAAAACCATTTACCATGCTAATTGACACCAAAAGAAAGCTGGGGTGGCAATCCTTATATCAGACAAATTAGATTTTAAACCAAACACTGTAATAAGAGATGAGGAAGGACACTATATCCTACTTAAAGGGTCTATCCAACAAGAAGATCTAACAATTGTAAATATCTATGCCCCTAACATGGGAGCAGCCAATTATATTAGCCAATTAATAACAAAATCAAAGAAACACATCAACAACAATACAATAATAGTGGGGGACTTTAACACCCCCTTCACTGAAATGGACAGATCATCTAAGCAAAAGATCAACAAGGAAATAAAGACTTTAAATGACACACTGGACCAAATGGACTTCACAGACATATTCAGAACATTCCACCCCAAAGCAATGGAATACACATTCTTCTCTAGTCCCCATGGAACATTCTCCAGAATAGACCACATCCTAGGTCATAAATCAGGTCTCAACCGGTACCAAAAGATTGGGATCATTCCCTGCCTATTTTCAGACCACAATGCTTTCAAACTAGACCTCAATCACAAGAGGAAAGTCAGAAAGAACTCAAATACATGGAGGCTAAAGAGCATCCTACTGAAGAATGAATGGGTCAACCAGGAAATTAAAGAAGAATTAAAAAAATACATGGAAACCAATGAAAATGAAAACACAACTATTCAAAATCTTTGAGATGCAGCAAAGGCAGTCCTGAAAGGAAAGTATATAACAATACAAGCCTTTCTCAAGAAACAAGAAAGGTCTCAAGTACACAACCTAACCCTACACCTAAAGGAGCTGGAGAAAGAACAGCAAATAAAGCCTAAACCCAGCAGGAAAAGAGAAATAATAAAGATCAGAGCAGAAATCAATGAAATAGAAACTAAAAGAACAGTAGAACAGATCAATGAAACTAGGAGCTGGTTCTTTGAAAGAATTAACAAGATTGATAAACCCCTGGCCAGACTTATCAAAATGAAAAGAGAAATGACCCAAATCCACAAAATCATGAATGAAAGAGGAGAGATCACAACCAACACCAAAGAAATACAAACAATTATAAGAACATATTATGAGCAACTCTATGCCAGCAAATTAGATAACCTGGAAGAAATGGATGCATTCCTAGAGATGTATCAACTACCAAAACTGAACCAGGAAGAAATAGAAAACCTGAACAGACCTATAACCACTAAGGAAATTGAACCAGTCATCAAAAATCTCCCAACAAACCAAAGCCCAGGGCCAGATGGCTTCCCAGGGGAATTCTACCAAACATTTCAAGAAGAATTAATACCTATTCTTCTGAAACTGTTCCAAAAAATAGAAATGGAAGGAAAACTTCCAAACTCATTTTATGAGGCCAGCATTACCTTGGTCCCCAAACCAGACAAAGACCCCATCAAAAAGGAGAACTACAGACCAATATCCCTGATGAACATGGATGCAAAAATTCTCACCAAAATACTAGCCAATAGGATCCAACAGTACATTAAAAGGATTATTCACCACGACCAAGTGGGATTTATCCCTGGGCTGCAAGGTTGGTTCAACATCCGCAAATCAATCAATGTGATACAATACATTAACAAAAGAAAGAACAAGAATCATAGGATCCTCTCAATAGATGCAGAAAAAGCATTTGACAAAGTACAGCATCCTTCCTTGATCAAAACTCTTCAGAGTATAGGCATAGAGGGTACATACCTCAATATCATAAAAGCCATCTATGAAAAACCTACAGCAAATATCATTCTCAATGGGGAAAAACTGAGAGCTTTCCCCCTAAGGTCAGGAATGCGGCAGGGATGTCCACTATCACCACTGCTATTCAACATAGTATTGGAAGTCCTAGCCACAGCAATCAGACAACAAAAAGAAATCAAAGGCATCCAAATCGGCAAAGAAGAAGTCAAACTCTCACTCTTTGCAGATGATATGATACTTTATGTGGAAAACCCCAAAGACTCCACCCCAAAACTGCTAGAACTCATACAGGAATTCAGTAAAGTGGCAGGATATAAAATTAATGCACAGAAATCAGTGGCATTCCTATACACCAACAAGAAGACAGAAGAAAGAGAAATTAAGGAGTCAATCCCATTTACAATTGCACCCAAAACCAGAAGATATCTAGGAATAAATCTAACCAAAGAGACAAAGGATCTGTACTCAGAAAACTATAAAATACTCATGAAAGAAATTGAGGAAGACACAAAGAAATGGAAAAACGTGCCATGCTCATGGATTGGAAGAACAAATATTGTGAAGATGTCAATGCTACCTAGAGCAATCTACACATTCAATGCATTCCCCATCAAAATACCATCCACTTTTTTCAAAGAAATGGAACAAATAATCCTAAAATTTGTATGGAACCAGAAAAGACCCCGCATAGCGAGAGGAATGTTGAAAAAGAAAAGCAAAGCTGGCGGCATCACAATTCCGGACTTCCAGCTCTATTACAAAGCTGTCATCATCAAGACAGCATGGTACTGACACAAAAACAGACACATAGATCAATGGAACAGAATAGAGAGCCCAGAAATGGACCCTCAACTCTATGGTCGACTCATCTTTGACAAAGCAGGAAAGAATGTCCAATGGAAAAAAGACAGTCTCTTCAACAAATGGTGTTGGGAAAATTGGATAGCCACATGCAGAAGAATGAAACTGGACCATTTCCTTACACTACACACAAAAATAGACTCCAAATGGTTGAAAGACCTCAATGTGAGACAGGAGTCCATCAAAATCCTAAAGGAGAACACAGGCAGCAACCTCTTTGACCTCAGCCGAAGCAACTTCTTCCTAGAAACATCACCAAAGGCAAGGGAAGCAAGGGCAAAAATGAACTATTGGGACTTCATCAAGATAAAAAGCTTTTGCAAAGCAAAGGAAACAGTCAACAAAACCAAAAGACAACCGACAGAATGGGAGAAGATATTTGCAAATGACATATCAGATCAAGGGCTAGTATCCAAAATCTATAAAGAACTCATCAAACTCAACACCCAAAGAACAAAGAATCCAATCAAGAAATGGGCAGAAGACATGAACAGACATTTTTCCAAAGAAGACATCCAAATGGCCAACAGACATATGAAAAAGTGCTCAATATCGCTCGGCATCAGGGAAATCCAAATCAAAACCTCAATGAGATACCACCTCACACCAGTCAGAATGGCTAAAATTAACAAGTCAGGAAACAATAGATCTTGGTGGGAATGCAAGCTGGTGCAGCCACTCTGGAAAACAGTATGGAGGTTCCTCAAAAAGTTGAAAATAGAGCTACCATATGATCCAGCAATTGCACTACTGGGTATTTACCCCAAAGATACAAAAGTAGGGATCCAAAAGGGTACGTGCACCCTGATGTTTATAGCAGCAATGTCCACAATAGCCAAACTGTGGAAAGAGCCAAGATGTCCATCGACAGATGAATGGATAAAGAAGATGTGGTATATATATACAATGGAATATTATGCAGCCATCAAAAGGAATGAGATCTTGCCATTTGCAACGATGTGGATGGAACTGGAGGGTATTATGTTGAGCAAAATAAGTCAAACAGAGTAAGACATGTATCATATGATCTCACTGATATGAGGAATTCTTAATCGCAGGAAACAAACTGAGTGTTGTTGGAGTGGGGGGTGGGGTGGGAGGGATGGGGTGACTGGGTGATGGACACTGGGGAGGGTGTGTGCTCTGGTAAGCGCTGTGAATTGTGCAAGACTGTTGAATCTCAGATCTGTACCTCTGAGACAAATAATGCAATATATGTTAAGAAAAAAAAAAAAAGAAGAAGAAGAAGAAGGTAGTGGGAGGGGAAGAATGAAGTGGAGGAAATCGGAGGGTTGGACGAACCATGAGAGACGATGGACTCTGAAAAACAAACAGGGTTTTAGAGGGGAGGGGGGTGGGGGGATGGGTTAGCCTGGTGGTGGGTATTGAGGAGGGCACATTCTGCATGGAGCACTGGGTGTTATGCACAAACAATGAATCATGGAACACTACATCTAAAACTAATGATGTAATGTATGGGGATTAGCATAAGAATAAAAAAAAATCTGAAGAAAAAAAAAAAGAAGTTACAATTGTAACTCTGATTCCACTTCTCTACAAACAATCATGACTCTGAGGAAATATGTCTCTATAAGGGATCCATTACATCACTGCTAAAAAAATGAAAAAGCAGAACGACCCAAACATCTGCTGATAGGGGTGGGTTAAATAATTATGACAGGTTCACATGACGGAATATCTTGCAGCCATTAAAAACATGTTGCAGAAGATCAGTCACCATAGGAGAAAGCGGTCACAACATACAGTAAATAAAAAACAGACTGGAAAACAGTCTGTATTGATGGACCCCATTTCTGCAAACACATACACACATACGTACACATGTCTTGTACACGCATGTGTTTCCACGTATACATGCTTGCTGCTAGAGCACAGAACAGCACCTGGAAACAGACGGGACAAAGTCAAAGAGCGCCGACCGGGGGATAAGGTTGTGAACGACACCCATTTTCTTCATTGAGCTTTTCTGCACAGCTTTTTGACATCCTTCTCGATAAGGACTCCTTGTACAAACAGATTTTTTAGATGAAAGCATAAACCCCATAAGAAAAATTACAAAACTCTCAGGGGTGACTACAGCCCGGTCAGTGTGAGTGCACGGCGGTCCCCACTCTAGCGTGCTGACTTCACACCCAGCAAGTCACCTAACCTCTCTGATCAAAGCCTCCTCGACTAGAAAACGAAGGGGTTTGACAACATAATCTGCATGTTTCCTGCCTGTCCTAAAATGCTAACTGCTAATGATAATCATATCGTATTTTTTAAGTCACCAAAATGTACAAAGGGTACACATAGACTGAAGCTTAAGGGCAACTTTTCAGAATCATTGCTCACTCCCACTCCCTGCCCAACTGCAGAGAGGGAACAGGTACCCAGGTGTTAAGAATAATCACACACTGGGCGCCTGGGTGGCTCAGTTGGTTAAGCGACTGCCTTCGGCTCAGGTCATGATCCTGGAGTCCCTGGATCGAGTCCCACATCGGGCTCCCTGCTCGGCGGGGAGTCTGCTTCTCCCTCTGACCCTCCCTCCTCTCATGCTCTCTCTCTCTCATTCTCGCTCTCTCAAATAAATAAATAAATCTTTAAAAAAAAAAAAAAAGAAGAATCCCACACCATCTCCACTCTCTCTATTTGGTGGCCCTGAAATTCAGTCATGGCTGGAACTGTTTCTTGTTGGAGACTTGCCCACTGCCCCTGGCAAGTTACAGTCTGTGGGGGGAGGGTACATAATAAATACAACTTGATTCATCACGCTGCCTTGAAATGCAGACCCTAAGCAAACAGCTAAATGCTTCTGCAGGCTCATGCTTGAGCCCCGTGCTGGAGCTCCTGGGCTGTCCTTTACTGGAACTCGGGCTGCATGTTCAAGGGCACACAGAAGCCCTGTTTCTTTAAACTGTGGAGGAAGAGGACCAGCACTGATGTCTTTCTGGCACATTATTCATCTCTCACCATTCAGTCGTCATGCCAGCTCACAGAGGAGAAAACATAAGAATACCAAAACTACCACTTAGAGAAGTAAATACTCTCAAAAATCTCACCTTTGAAATACCAAACAAAATGACAAGTCCATTTAAAAAAAAAAAAGTAAAAATCATGTTACATTCTAAATATCAACAGGATATCTTGCTTAAAACCTAGCAATTTGTTGCTTATTTTAAAAGATGGATCCCTTTTATACTTATTAAATGGATTTTTTTTTTTTACTAAGAATCAGGTGATGTGAACAGAGTGATGGAAGGCTCCACCCTCTAGACCTCTCAAATGTCTGTCAAGCACAAAAATGTTGAGAACTTGGGGCAAATCTTTAAATTTAGCATTATAATTAGCTTCAACATTATATAACTTAAAATAGCTTTTCCTGACACCCGTCTGTCCAAATCCCCAAAAACAAAAAGCGAAAAGTTTCGATAAATAATTGCACAGTGTGTCTCGAAGATGACGATCTTCCTAACCATGGTCTTAGAGTATTTTTACTGACTCCCACCATGTTAGTTGCTTGAGTGCTTTGACAAGTATGACAAGCTTGCACAGTGGATTCGGGCTTCAATGCCCATATGTCTATAGTCATTGCCTACAGAACGCTGATTTTGTAAAAGCGACATCACTCAATACTGACATTTGAAGTTTCCCCGGATCACCCAATTTATCCCATCTTTAGTAATTAGCAGTGAACACTTACTTCCTTCAACCTTCTCATCTTTGCGGGTTTTCTGGGAGCTATATGAATATAACTGCAAAAGAAGAAAGAAAAACCTAATTAGAAGGTAAACATTGAGGTGGAAGATCAGAGCCTCTTCAGAGAGGACTCCTTTTTGGCATTCCCATAAGCGACTCCACAACAACTTAAACTAGAGTCAAGAGCAACACATGGGACATGGACACCCAATGGCATGGTCAACGTCAAGGTCACCGCAGGGCAATGCCCCTGTGGCTGCCATTGGCAACGGCCATGGGAAACTGCCTCCTGAGTGACACTCTTTCCCTCCTATAACCTTATTAATCCAAAAGGGACTGTATCAGTCATCTAATTCAACCTCCTTATTTACCAGGTCATCAGAGGGCCCAGGAGTGAGCTCACTCAGAGTCCTGCAAACTGGCCAGAGTCAGAGCAGAGTCCCTCCCCATCCAGCTCCTCATCACCTGCACCATCCTCTCCTGTCACACAGGATTACATCACTGTCTCCATTCTGCCAAAACTGAACACCGAGAAATGTCACCAGAATAACACATATGTGAGCCCCACTAGTACAACTTTGGACACTTGGGGGCTTTTGGAGAGCCTTCCATATGCCTCAAAAATAGAACAGATATTTTTTTCATGATAATAAATACCTTAATTTTATATCTCTTAAAGTTTCTTCCTGATTTAAAAAAAATATATGTATCTGAGATTGTTGTTGTTGTTGACAGTTTTAGCAATATTCAGAGAAGGATTGACTAGGAGTTGGCAGCTGGCAGGAAAAAGGAATTAAAAAGTATTCAGTAGAGTCAGGAGTCACAAGCCAGATGCCTACAGAGGCCAGGCAAGTAATGACAATGCTTGCCCAGGGCATCATTAGGGAATGGTGGGGACTGTGGCAAGCTTGAGCCCACTTCCTGCCTGAGGTGAGCAGTGCTCATTCTCCAGGGCACTGGTCTCACATGGAAATGCAGGCAACTAAAAACTCTGTCCTTTTGAACAATTCAAATCTTCTATTTCTTTTTTCAATAAAACTCAAATGTCATACTATTACATGAACCTCCCTGTTATAAAATGTCCCAGCCAATTCACATCTTTGAAAACTGTGTGACCCAAACTAAACATGGCGCACTCAGATCTCCGGCTCACCACCTCTGCTTGTGGCCCTTGTATGAGCTCTTCTTCCAGTTTTAACCCCCCAAATTCCATGTTTGATTATGAACAGTAATCCCCAGATGAGACAACTTATTCTATCATTAAGTGGGGAAATAAAGTAAAAATAAATGCATGGGGCACCTGGGTGGCACAGTTGGTTGGGCATCCAACAATTGGTTTTGGCTTGGGTCATGATCTCAGGGTCATGGGATCAAGCCCCACGTAGGGCTCCATGCTCGGCACAGATTCTGCTTGGGATTCTCTCTGCCCCTGCCCCTCCCGCTCATACTCTCTCTCTGTCTGTCTCTAAAATAAATAAATCTTTTTTTAAAAAGTAAAAATAAATGCAGAAAAACTAAGGCATAAAATGATCCTACAAAAACACAAAATGCTATTTATTGTTTCAATGCTGCATTCCAAAGAACACACAAATACAAGAGAGAGAGAGAACAAGTAATTCCTCAGAGATGCAGTGAACTGGAGTCTTCAGGCCAGTGCTTGGAGAAGGGCTTGGTGGGGTGTGGGTTTCCTTGAGGGGGAGAGAGGGGAGCAGGCATTTGAGCAGAGACTGGATGTTAACGAGCAATGTCATTCCGAGCTGCTTCCAGAGAACAAAGGAAAGGAAGAAGCTTCCCGTTCGAATCAAGCCAGGCATTTTAAAGTTCTTACAGCACCACATTGGATATGAACTAACCCCATTTTATTGGTGAGGACATGGATCTTCAGCAAGGTCATTTAATTGGCTAAATGCTACTGAGATAGGAAAAGCCAGGATTCAGTTCAACCCAGGCCTTCTGTCCCTTAGACCACATTCCTGATACTCTGGCTGCCTCCTTCTTTTTTTTTTTTCTATTTATTTATTTTTTTATTCTTATGTTAATCCCCATACATTACATCATTAGTTTTAGATGAAGTGTTCCATGATTCATTGTTTGTGCACAACACCCAGTGCTCCATGCAGAACGTGCCCTCCTCAATACCCACCACCAGGCCAACTCATCCTCCCACCCCCCTCCCCTCTAGAACCCTGTTTGTTTTTCAGAGTCCATCGTCTCTCATGGTTCATCTACCCCTCCGATTTCCCCCGCTTCATTCTTCCCCTCCCGCTACCTTCTTCTTCTTCTTTTTTTTTCTTTTTCTTTTTTTAAAGATTTTATTTATTTACTTGAGAGAGAGAATGAGATAGAGAGAGAGAGCATGAGAGGGGGGAGGGTCAGAGGGAGAAGCAGACTCCCTGCTGAGCAGGGAGCCTGATGTGGGACTCGATCCCAGGACTCCAGGATCATGACCTGAGCCGAAGGCAGTCGCTTAACCAACTGAGCCACCCAGGCGCCCCTCTTTTTTTTTTCTTAACATATATTGCATTATTTGTCTCAGAGGTACAGATCTGAGATTCAACAGTCTTGCACAATTCACAGCGCTTACCAGAGCACATACCCTCCCCAGTGTCTATCACCCAGTCACCCCATCCCTCCCACCCCACCCCCCACTCCAACAACACTCAGTTTGTTTCCTGCGATTAAGAATTCCTCATATCAGTGAGATCATATGATACATGTCTTTCTCTGTTTGACTTATTTCACTCAACATAATACCCTCCAGTTCCATCCATGTCATTGCAAATGCTGGGTGCCTCCTTCTGATACCCACTCTCCTCAGGATACAAAGCGGTGGCAAGGAGACAGAAGTAAAGTTTGGGTGCAGGCGAACTATGATAGAGTGATTTAAAGCTCTTTCATTTCATAAATCAACAACAAACTCATAAGGCAAACCGGAAAAATTCCTGGTACAATCCAAATTCTTTGGGGTCTCCCCCAAACGTGTGAACACGCACGCATGTGCACACGCACACACACAATGTCCTGATTTACATTCTTTTGTGAATATAGCTTTCTCCACAAAAGAAATCATGAATTCTAGGTTTTACTGCACATTTTTTGAAAAGTAATTACTAGCCTATAATATTTTGTTTTATAGAAGAGAAACTTATGTTCCTCATCTCAAATTAATTCATTCCAGAAAATGTAGGATTTGAATAATGATTGGATTCTATATAGACTTGCTGGTGTTTGTCTTTTCAATGGACTGTTTTGCAGCCATTATTATGAGAAGAGCCCCAGGATGGCTAATACGTCATCAGGTTTCACTGCAAATTTCATTTGCTGGTGGCACAGTTAGAAGATTATTTGCTGGAGAAAATTAATTTTAACTGCTCAATGGCTCAGTAATTGCAGAATATACATTCCAACAAGTGCTAGCTTATTGGTACCAGCAGAAATCAAACCAAAATATTTGTCAGAGCTTTATTCACCAAAGTCTGGATTCCAATTTCATACTTTATTGATCTAAAAAGTAGTGAAGAAAATGAAATTTAAATGTCTCTCCGTGATGAACTTCCTATGCAAACAGCACCCATCTATGTACATCACTGAAGGTGCACGGATAATTCCAGAGAATCGAGGACACATGGGAACCCCATCGGCCCTCCACACTCCCCACTCCCCACTGGTGAACAGGAAGGACCACGCTGCCTCCCTCACGGAAAACGCTAACAAACATGAAGAGATCTGAGAAGAGAAACGCCTCAAAGTCTCAGTATTTCGGCCATGTGTCCAAAACATTTCAAATAAACTATGACAGTTTCCCTACCAAAGCAAGGGTCTTACAGGGTCTATTAGAAAATGTCTCAACCCGCAGGTCAGAGGAAAGAGGAGCATGTACCAAGCATGTTCGGGCATGTTGGCCCGTGCTTCTGAGCTTCCTTCCTCATCAGCTCACAGATAAAACACATGCTGATTTTACAAGGAAATGTTTGGGGGGGAGATTAAATACTTTTCATTATACATACACTGAAAAGGATTTTAAAGTCAATTTTAGGAGCAACATATTCTCCTACCTGAATACTGGCTCCTGTAGGAAATCAGAATTCAGCATACGTAGTGTCTAAGTCCACAAAGACACCCAGACCGAGTGGAGTCAACAACAGACGCATATTTCTCACACTTCTGGAGGCTGGGAGTCTGGGATGAGAGTACCACTGTCCTTGGGTTCTGGCGAGGGCCCTCCTGGTCCATGGTCCTTCTCAAGTGTCCTCACGTGGCAGCAAGGACACCGAGCTCTCCGGGGTCCCTTTTACAAGGACACTAATCCCATTCATGACTGATTCACCTCCCCAAAGCCCCACCTCCTAACACCCACACTGGGGATTAGGTTTCAACATAGGAATTTCGGGAGGACACAATAATTCCGTTTACATCACAGTTACAGTGATATATAACATAGCATATAATCAAGCCTGAAAACAATCATCACAAAATCAGACATCTATAAAGGAATATGTTCTTGTCAGTGAGTCCTCACACACAACAGCATCAACATTGTAACGAACTTAACTCTAAAATGTCATGGCATTAATCCAATACCTCTTGGCAACTCAGATGTCTATGGATTAAGATTTTCCTTCAAAAACAAAAGGATGTTAAATTTGAATCTTCACAGATGCAATTAAGAATTCAGATCACAAACCAGCTTGCTCACAAAATTACACTATCTGGGTGGGCCCCCAAATCTCACATTACTAACTGAATTCGGAGTGTCTTTGGGGGAGCAGCATGCAGAAGATGAACACAGCAACCCCCTCCCAAGAATCTCACCTTTAGGGCGCCTGGGTGGCTCAGTTGGTTAAGCAACTGCCTTCGGCTCAGGTCATGATCCCGGAGTCCTGGGATCGAGTCCCACATCAGGCTCCCGGCTCAGCGGGGAGCCTGCTTCTCCCTCTGACCCTATCCCCTCTCATGCTGTTTCTCTCTCTCTCTCTCTCTCTCTCTCTCAAATAAATAAATAAAATTTAAAAAAAAAAAAAAAAAAAAAAGAATCTCACCTTTACCTCAGCCCTGGATGAACTTCCTCAACTAAAATCCATATAAAAGGAGTCACTGACAGACTAAAGTAAACTAAAGAGGAGATTACTCTCTCAACTGAGAGAAAACAACTAAAATAACAGGAAACAGGGCACCTGGGTAGCTCAGTCGTTAAGCGTTAAGCATCTGTCTTCTGCTCAGGTCATGATCCCAGGGTCCTGGGATCGAGCCCCGCATTGGGCTCCCCGCTCGGCGGGAAGCCTGCTTCTCCCTCTCCCACTCCCCCTGCTTGTGTTCCCTCTCTCACTGTGTCTCTCTCTGTGAAATAAATAAATAAAATCTTTTTAAAAAATAAACTAAAATAACAGGAAACAGAAACAGTTTTCCAACACGGGCATCGCAGATGCAGAAGGACAATATTTCAATAAAAGCAAGCCCGAGAGTCCATGCAGGACCAAGAAACTCTAAAGAACGACACACATGATTTGAAAAAGAACGAGGGAGAATTTTTAGAAATGAGATATTAGGGCGCCTGGGTGGCTCAGTTGGTTAAGCGACTGCCTTCGGCTCAGGTCATGATCCTGGAGTCCCTGGATCGAGTCCCGCATCGGGCTCCCTGCTCAGCAGGGAGTCTGCTTCTCCCTCTGACCCTCCCCCATCTCATGCTCTCTGTATCTCATTCTCTCTCTCAAATAAATAAATAAAATCTTTAAAAAAAAAAAAAAAAAAAAAAAAAAAGAAATGAGATATTAAATAATTTAAATTTAAGACTCAATGAATTGGTTTGATAGTGTCTTATACACAGCAGAAAAATTAGCCAAAAGATCCATGTGTACAAAGTACCTAAAGGACAGCACAAAGATAAAAGAGAGAAATTCGGGACAGAGAGGAGGACTCCCGGAGGTTAGCGTCAGTGAGGAAGGCCAACCCACATCGACTCCGAGGCAGAAAACACAGAAAGTGTAAGAGAGGCATCCTCTGAAGACACAATGGCTGTTGAAAGTTACCATACCAGACTCCAGAGAGTTCAATCTATCAGTTCCTTGGGCGTATCACTTAAACCACAGTACACTGGGGTTAAAGAAAATGTATTTTAAATAGCCAGAAAAGATAAAATATTACTTTCAAATAAGTAAATTATGATAATTGATTTCTCATCAGCAACCACGAAGTTAAAAGACAATAGAAAAACACCTTCCAGGGAACCCGGGTGGCACAGTCGGTTAAGTGTGCAACTCTTGGTTTCTGCTCCAATTACGATCTCAGGGTCATGAGATCAAGCCCCACCTCGGGTTCTGTGCTCAGCAAGGAGTCTGCTTGAGATTCTCTCTCCCCCTCTGCCCCTCCTCCAACTCGTTCTCTCTTTCTCTCTCTCTCTCTGTCTCTCTCTCAAATAAATAAAAAACTAAAATCTTCCCCAAATAAAGAAAAAGAGAAACACCTTCTGTGGACTGAAGGACACTGTCATTCACAGAATCATACATCTATAAAAATATACGTGAAGAACGAGGGAGAGAGGGTTTCCATCCCTGGGGACCATGGACTAAGTAACTCTGATCAACCCATCCACTAAAAACTAATAAAATCAAATGAAATGAAAGCATTTACTCGAAACATTAGACATCTAACAAAATAATGAGGAATTACCAGGCCAAGATCCAGGAAATAAAGAAAATCCAAGCATGTGAGCCCACTATCTGGGGCCACTGCAGCCCAGGGATTACTGCCCACTGTGGACAGATGGCTGAGAGGTTGAACCATGTCTTTGACAGGCTCTGTGGCCAGCAAGCAGAAGCACTTGCTCAGGGCACACCAGGAACGGGGCTCCTTGTGAACTACCCATCTTTGTGAACTGGGACCCCAGTGGGGTCCATCCTGTCTTCAAGCCATCTGGGTGGCCCAAATTACCACACATTCTGAAGTTGTATTAAGGCGATCATGAACAGTTGATGACAGGTTATCTGGCCAAAAGACACAAAAAGTCAACTTTGGCAAAAGACAGTATCACCCTAGGCCTCAAATTATTTCTGCAAGTAAGTTTTGAAAGTAATGTCCAGCACACAAAGATAACTTGGCAGACAGAGAGAGAAGACAGCATGACAGAGAACGAGCAGTAACAACATGCCCTGTAGCGTCAGCCGGGCTCCCTCCCGGCTCCCTGGTGCTGTGGAGAGGCTCCCACAGCAGTGATGAAGCTTCCTGCCTCAGCCCTGGGAGTGAGCCTGGAAGCACCCACCCCAATCAGGCCTTCAGATGACGGTAGCCAGCAGGCTGACTGCAACCTCATGAGAGTCTCTGAGCCAGAACCACTCAGCTAAGCTGCTCTTGAATTCCTGATCCCAGAAACCATGAGATAATAAAGATGTTTTAAGCCAAAAAGCTTGGGGTGATTGGTTATCTGGCAGTAGATAATTAATGCACCCTCCTAGAGAGACTCTTACCCATATGCACCAGCAGACAGGCAAAAGAATGTTTACAACGGGGCCGTTGTTTATTTCAGTATAAAATTTAGAAAAACCCAAGTTAGCCATCAAATGATCGGATAAGTAAACTGGTAGTTTAGTCAATGAAAGAACACATGGCAGTAAAAGTGAATGACCTACTATTGACATGGATGAACCTCACAGCCTATTAGCACGTGAGAAAGCAACCAACAGAAAACTGTATACAATATGATAGCACTTATATAAAGTACACAAACATGAAACATTGAAAAATCTGTCCTTTGAGGATCCATTATCATGGAAGGATGATACAAAAGCCAAAATAGTGGTCACCTGTGGAAAAAGGATGGGGATGGAGGTGGCAGGTTTTCAAACACCAGCCGTGCTCTCTCTTGATCCAGAGGGTGGTTTATACAGAGTTTTGCTTAAACTATACATAGAATTGTATACACTGCTGTATATACAACACATTCCACAATAAAGGAAATGCGTTAGGAACAGCATCAACACAGGCAGTGTGCCTTTTAAAGGCAGACACAAGAAATGGGTGATGCTGCCCCAGGTGAGGAATTCGTGGAGGATAAGAAACAATTTCCTCCTTGCATTTGTAAAGAAGACTTTTCAGAGGTCCTGCATCTAAACAGAATCTGTCATAGTAGTAACCCCTTTCTTTTTTACAGGGATTTGTTCTTATCTCCCCAAAACATACACTACAAAGCTCTCAAAGCCTCTACAGCACCCCGACTCTGCGCCGCAGGAAGGGATAAACAACAGCTATTTGTTGAAGAACTGCAAGCTTGAATTTTGGGTTGCAAAGCCATTTGTATAATGAGAGCTACTAAGAAAGTTCAGAGAACTTGTAAGAAGACTGGAGTACTCCTGAGACGAAAAGTATGGGTACATCATGGAACACTTCATCTAAAACTAATGATGTAATGTATGGGGATTAACATAAGAATAAAAAAAATTTAAAAAAAAAGAACTAAAATGGAATACAAAAAAAAAAAAAGTATGGGTACAAACAGAACTGTGCCGTATGACCCCATATGCAATAAGACCTCAAAGGGATTGTAATACCAGTCTCAAGCAAAACAAAAAAGAATCAAACTGACATTTTGAGCGGACACCATCCAGTATGACTAACCAGTTGAGTATGGCCGACCAGTTTCCATTTCTGCAGTGACCCTGGCATTTACACACAGATGCATTTCCCCGGGACAGCTAACATCTCTCCCGCAGACTGTCTTGATCTCAACAGACACGGGGCGGGGAGTGTTTCTTTGCTCTCCACGACTTTCAGAGTCTGTGCTGTAGGCCAGCATTGCTTCTGGGCCAGGATTCTGGAGGTCACGGCTACAACGCTTGCAAGGCCTCAGGCTAGCAGGAGACACCGCTGGGAGATGCTCTTTCACACCTCAGCCAGTGCGTTCATTCGAGAATGCCCGGCCAGGTATGGCAGAACACCAGTCTGGGGCAAGCCAGCAGAGGGGCAAGCGGCGCAGTCAGACCCAGATCTGATTCCCGCCTTCCAACGGACTTCCCCAGTATTCCCCGGCATGGCTAACTGCCTTTCTTCCTCCAGATCTTCGAGCCAAGGTCACCTTTTGAGAGAGGCCTGGCCGCATGGTCACCGCCCGCCCACTCCTCGTCCCCACGCCCTTTCTGACACTCTCTAACACACCTGCTGACAGCAGGTGGACGCCCGCCCTGCCCACCCGGCGGGAGGGGGCTGTGCGCCCAGGTGTGCTGTCCACCGCACCAGCGAGCTACGCGGTACAGAACGCCGCCTGCACTCGCCAGGTCACCGTGAGAAGGGGGCGACAGTGCGCCTCCGTGCTTGCGCCCACCAGGTCACGGAGCAGAGAGGGACCCGTGCGCCGCGCGCACTCGCCTGGTCACTGCCAACAGATGGCGACAGGTGTGCCGCCCGCGCTCCCCGGGTCACCCGCACGGAGGGCCACAGCGCGCCCCCGCGCTCCCCGGGTCACCCGCCCAGAAGGCAGAGGGCGACCGGTGCGCCGCCCACTCGCCGAGTCGCGGAAGGGCGCGCGGAAGGGGCGCCGCACTCACTCGAGCTTCTTGAAGGGCTCGCGGCCGGCCGCCACGTACTTGCCGCCGGCCTGCAGCGCCTGCAGCTCGAGCACCGGGCGCCCGCGCGTCGGCGTGAAGAGGCGCCGCACGCCGAAGGGCGCCTGCACCTGCTCGGTCAGCTGGTCCAGCAGCGCCTCGAAGGTGGCCCCGCGGCGCCGCGGCAGCACGAACCTCCGGCCCGCGAAGAACGCGTCCCCGTTGCGGTACACCAGGATGGTCTTGGCGGGCGTGGGGTCCACCAGCGCGGGCGGCCCGCGCGTGCCCATGGCCCGCCGCCCCGGGGCCACCGCGCACCGCTCGCCGCGCTCAGCCCTGCGCAGCCAGGGCGCCCCGGCTCCGCGCCCGCGCTGACGCCAGCCGGCCATTGTGACCACCTGCAGGCCTGAGCGGGGCAGGACGATGGCCGGGTGAGGGGCGGCAGGGAGCCGGGACAGGTGAGGGCGCGGGCATCTGAGGGCCTGGAGAGGAGAGGGGCAGGAGGAGAGCAGGCTAGGGGAGGGGGCATCAGCGAGCCTAGACAGGGGAGGGTAGCAGAGCTCAGGGGAAGGAGGGGAGACAGACACGCTCCGTGATCCACCTCTCTGCAGCGGTGGTAGGAATGGGAGGGTGCTGAGGATCCACCCCACACTCACCACAACCTTCCCACTACACTTGCCAGCCTCCTGTGCCGGAGAGGTTGGGGGCTTGGGGGAGGGTCATCAGGACTGCCTGGATAATCAAAATTGTGTCAAGGAAGAATTGTATGGAACCACTGAGAGCCTGTGAGAAACTGGATTACTCATCAAGCTAGCACACGGTTTCTCAAAGGTTTAACATTCAGAATGCACTTCCATTTGGGGAAGAACAATTCAAGGTCGCGGGTGCCCTTGTAGAAGTTATTCCTTTTCTGGGTAGGGATGGGCCCAGAAAGAGGATGGGTCCTCTTGAGCTGAGACAATCAATGATTCCAGACATATATTTTTCCAATGGTTTTGATGGGCTTAAACTTTTAAAGGCAATTGGCTATGAATACATGGCCTGCCAAATCTGCAGACAGCAGGTACAGAATATGCTATAAATAGCAAGATCTTGTAGTGGTTTTTAAAAGTAATCTTTATGAGACCACCTGCTTTTCAAAGCCACAGACAATTTTTAACCTACCACACGCTTCATTGCGACAGTAAGTACAGATGTCAACGTGTGAGAGTGACCACTTTATTAAATCACCAGGAATTATGTTGATCTTAGATTCATTGCTAGAAACCTCTTAAGTTTTAGGTGTTAAAGACACTTCAGGAGAAGCGTAGGACTGTGTCATCCCGTAGCCCACGCCGGCCGCACGTGGAGTCAGAGGTTGGCTCGGAAGCCCGCTTTCACAGAGAACCTCATCATGGGCTTCTCGCCGGGCCGCAGCAAGCAGATGGAGCTGGGGAAGCCCTTGAGTCACAGACGGCTCACGCTGCCATCGGGGGAGATGGTGAGCCTCACATGCGTGATGACATCCCGGAGCTCCAGGGTCAGGCTGTCGAACAAGTACTTTCGTTGGCGGAGAGCTGAAAGAGAGGCAGGGAAGAGGCCCTTGTGGTAACGCAGTGTGGGGCCCAAATGGGCTGGCCCGCCGAGCCATCTGTCCGTGTGGACTCAGGGCCCATGAACCGTGACAGTTACTCACTGATAGTAAGTTGGCTTACCACAGAGAAAAGCTAGTCGGGATCGCAAGCCCAGGGATTACTGACATGAACACTTGGGTCCATGATGTTTGTGGTTCTTAATAGTTAATGAACTTCTTCATTCTTACACTGATAAGGAAAAGAAAGTAAGTGACCTCCCAGAAGTCGTCACCCATCACTCCGTGGGAGCAACCCTCATGCCCCACTCTGACCCGCAAATGACTGTCCTCCCACTGGATGGGAGAGGATGCTTCTGGAACATCTCAGCATCCATCCCACAAGAGGACATGCTGTTATAGCTTTAAATATGCTACTCATCCCTTCTAAAAAGTTAATATACTGCAGAAACATCTTCCATATACATATATATGGAAGTATGTATATATTCTTTGCACATGATGACTTAAAACAAAACTTGGTTGTTAGAAATGCAAAGGTATGAACTAGAGCCTGTGTTTTCATGACATAAATGCACAGATAACAGTTTTTAGAAGCTTGTCCGTGTTACTGTGAAGCCGATCAGAAGGTTTGGAAAGCAAATCTGAGGGATGCGGCTAGGCTGGGGGCCAGCCTGCTCAGCTCCCCATGGGTGCCACACCTTGGTGACTGGCAGCAGCGGTTTCCACTTATGGCCCGGAAGCTCCCACTTCTGCTTCATCATGTCTTCTTCCTCCTGAGTCGTCAGGATACAACCATCCAGCTTACAGCTGTCGGGAGAATTGCCTGTCAGAGCAAACGCAGGGTGACTCTCTCTATTCTGTTTATACTCAGCACTTTGGCTTATACGGTCTTGGACTTTTTAATCAAATCAAAGACCCAGCAAAGAACAGATTATTCTCTCCGAACAGAAGCAAAGGTGTGACGTATGTGAGAGAAGGAAAGCACCCAGCAGGGATGGGGTTGGATCGCCTGATGAAATGTAGGTGTGTGTTTCAGAGGAATCAGAATCGACCTGACATCATTAGCCAGCTGGCATGTTGGAGTTTGGATGTGCAGCATTTTACTTTGAAAGTTGAAGGCAATAAGCACCCTAGATTGCAGTTAAGTACTTGCATGGGGCTGTGTGGTTCATCTGAAACTATTTTGAAGCTGGAAGATACTTTCTTATGGTATCGTACGTCGTCACGTGAAGTAAAGAGACCGAGCTAAGTCAACCAGTCAGTGAGCAGCACCAACCCAAGTGCTGTATTCCAGGTGTGCTCACTGTTCCCCAGGTGAGACGCAGGGTCCTGAGTCTCTCTTCTCTCTGGAATTCATCAGGGTTGTGTCCAGTGGGGTTGGAGGGCCACACTCTTTGTGGGGAGACCACTTTAGGCATCCCCTAAGACTTTAAGATCAGCAGAGGAGGGGTTGCTGATAAAGAACCTGACAGAAGGGCACCTGGGTGGCTCAGGCATTAAGCGTCTGCCTTTGACTCAGGTCATGATCCCAGGGTCCTGGGATCGAGGCCCACATTGGGCTCCCTGCTCAGCAGGGAGTCTGCTTCTCCCTCTCCCTCTGCCTGTCACTCCACCTGTTTGTGTTCTCTCTCTCTCGCAAATAAATAAAATCTTAAAAAAAAAAAAAAAAGAACCTGACAGAAAAAAAAATGCATTGTTCTCATGCCCCCTATAGCTCATCTCTTAAAACAGTGACCTCCAAGGTGGGTGAGCACGCTCCCGGGTGCACACGGAAACCCAAAAGATGCAGGAGGAGAACATGAAAGCCACTATTTCTGTTTCTATTTCTCTAATATCTATGCACATACATGCGTATCTATTAGGCCTTGTGTATTTGAGAGGACAGCTAGATCCTGGCACGCCCCCCACTCCACGACTGTCCTCATGTGATGCACGGAAACTGGAGAGCAGACAGCAGCAAGCTCCTGACAGTGCAGTCAGGCACCCCGTTTACACGGACTTACTGATTGTTACCTGGTTTTAAATAAACTATCACTCACAAAATTAACAAGTGATTTTAAACTATCCATGCAGACACCCATGGATTAAAGATATCACCAGAAATGCAAGCATCCACAAACCACGAGAAAAAAGCAGAGCTGACATCACCACTGATCCAGAATGAGCTCTTCATCAGCTGTGTTATTTACCCCAAATATACAGACGTAGTGAAAAGAAGGGCCACATGCACCCCAATGTTCATAGCAGCAATGTCCGCAATAGCCAAATTGTGGAAAGAGCCGAGATGCCCTTCAACAGATGAATGGATAGAGAAGATGTGGTCCATATATACAATGGAATATTACCCAGCCATCAGAAAGGATGAATACCCACCATTTGCATTGGCATGGACGGAACTGGAGGGGATTATGCTAAGCAAAGTAAGTCAAGCAGAAAAGTCAATTATCATACGGTTTCACTCATATGTGGAACATAAGGAATAGCATGGAGGACCATAGGGGCAGGGAGGGAAAACTGAATGGGAAGCAATCAGAGAGGTAGACAAACCATGAGAGACTCTGGACTCCAGAAACAAAATGAGGGCTACAGAAGGGAGAGGGGTGGGAGGATGGGGTAACTGGGTGATGGTATTAAGGAGGGCACGTATGGTGATGAGCACTGGGTGTTATACGCAACTAGTGAATCGTTGAACACTACATCAAAAACTAATGATGTACTACATGCTAGCTAACTGAACATAATAAAAAAAAAAGAAAGAAAAGTGAAAACAGTGACCCGACAATCAGATCTAAAGTAGTCTTCCAAAAATAGGTCACAATGATCAATACTTGAAATAATTCACTTAAATCCACTACCACTGAAGAAGAGCTTCACTTTAAATATATATTGTGTCTTGGCGTGGTAAATGAGTGAAGTCACAATGATTCACAAGACATTTAAACATCAAGGCATCCAAAATAGGAGTATAAACTGCCACCATTTACTGACAACTAAACAATCACAAGACACCCAATCCAGTACGTATGAAAATTTCACCCGACAGTATAAAGGTTTAATATCCGCTCTTGAACTTTGTCGATATAATGACACATGTATACATTTCATAGGAAAGTAGGTTTCGAATATCAGGGGTGCTTCTGCAAATGTTTTTTTTTTTTTTTTAACGGAAGGGCATGGTTTTGAAAATGTGTAGCTCCCTGCCTTAAAAGTCCAATCTGGAGTGGAAATGGTCATCCCCAACCAATCTGCTTCGTCCCCCTCCCCCCAGTAAGAAGACGCCATCCAGTTCTTCTCATGTCCTAACCAGAGGCTATTTCACACTCATTCCAAGTGAGATCCAGGGCCCCTATAGTATAGAGTCTTCACAGAATCTCGTCTGACTCTGGGGGCGTCATCCAGTTGAACTCTGACATTTTATAAAGACGAAAAGTAGGGCACCAAGAGTTAGAGGAAGTTGCTCAAAACCTCACATCTGCTGAGGGTAAAAGCTGAGTCCCCAGCCCACCATCCTGAGCTCCACGCCCACAGGACCACATTATCTCTATAACCAGCACACTGGTTATATGCACTTCCTGACAGCCTTACACTTACCTTTAAAATGTGTTGTATCAATTTCTATTTGAGTTATTACTCCAGGATGTGCCAATCGGAAAACTGCCCATTCACAACCCGGAATAAGGAGAATGCCGTTCTCGTCATTCTGGAATGATGAGAGAAGAATGATGAGGAAGAAAAAAAAGATAAGCCAGCTTAGTGCCATTTGAGAAACTAATTCTGGAAACCAGCAAGTGAAAAATGTTGACATGTATTTATGATATTTCTCTTATTTCTTACTATAAAAGTGTGTTTCCTAGGCCCTGATATGTAAATTACATTTTGTGTTAATTGTCTCTTTGCCTATTATTCCTTAAATGCCTCATCTGGACTCATGAGCTTATTGGGTAATTGGTAAGTTTTTACAAATTTTTAATAGGATTTTCTATGTCGACGTAAACTCATGTAGAAGGGTCTGTGTCTGAGCCCCTGGTCCTCTGATCAGTTTGTTTTGATCTTTCAAAGTAGTTATGTTCTTGGTCAAATCCATACCAATAAATGATCTGCACCCAAACCTTAGTTTCTGGCAATGGGATTATGTTCATTTTCTTTGGAAGTATTGGTTGACATGAACACTGACCCAAGAAAGGGGGTTTACCAGTAAGTTTTCAGTGGGATTAACACACAGAAAGGTGTTTTGTTTTGCTTTTGTTTTGACTTTTGCAGCTCACATTAGTCACTGGCCAAAATGAACAGCTGAGTAATCTCAAGAGACCCCGATCTGTCACACATCCACAGTGGTCTCATCCAAGGGCACACAGAAAACAAAATGATTCAACTGGTGTTTTCTTCTCCAGGTTGACCAACAAATTTATCCATGGGTTTTCTATCATTAAATTGTAGATCTGCATTTCTTTATTAAAGAAACGGGGTTGGGGGGTGCCTGGGTGGCTCAGTCTGTTAAGCATCCAACTCCTGATTTTGGCTTAGGTAGTGATCCCAGGGTCAGGAGATTGAGTCCCAAGTCAGGCTCCACGCTCAGTGGGGAGTCTGCTTGGGGATTCTCTCTCTCCCTCTCCCTCTGCTCCTCCCCACCCCCTTGTGTGCTCTCTTTCTGTCTCTCACTCTAAAATAAATAAATAGGGGCACCTGGGTGGCTCAGTCGGGTAAACGTCTGCCATTGGCTCAGGTCATGATCTCAGGGTCCTGGGATCAAGCTCCATGTTGGTGGAGGGAGTCTGCCTCTCCCTCTCCCTCAGCCCCTGCTCATGCTCACTCTCTCTCTCTCTCTCTCTCAAATAAATAAATAAAATATTTTTAAAATTTTAAAAATAAAAAAAATATAGAAACAAGGACAGAGCAGTGATGCCTTAGAGTGGCTGGTGTGGCCAGCATGGGGGCCTTCCAGGTTCTGCCCTGACGGTACACTGAGGCAGCAGGGGATCCGGAAAACAGGGAGAACTACTTCTGGAACATTGCCTGAGAGCTTTCTGAAATAAGCATTTCCTTGATGTAAATTTTTTTTTTTTAAAGATTTTATTTATTTGTCAGAGAGAGAGAGAGAAAGCACAAGCAGGGGGAGCGGCAGGCAGAGGGAGAAGCAGGCCTCCCGCCGAGCAAGGAGCCCGATGCGGGCGGGACCCGATCCCAGGACCCTGAGATCATGACCCGAGCTGAAGGCAGATGCTTAACCAACTGAGCCACCCAGGCGTCCCCCTTGATGTAAATTTAAAACAAGATTTAGAAAACTTTTCTGTGGCTGTTTTGGACTCCTTACCTCTAATACTGGCAGCCTGTCCAGCCTTCTCGCGGTCTCCCAGCCATCTGCCACAGACCTGGCCTTTCCAACTCCTGCCGAGAATGACATGGTTTAAGGGGAACATCACAGGATTTTATCTTAAATGTGAGGATGAATGCATTGGCGTCATTAAATCACAGATTCCATGCACCTGACCACTGCTACACAAATCATTTTCATTCAACTTAATGTTTTGGTAAATTCACATACAGCCAGAGGGTTAGTAAGTTTTACTTTTCCCTTTAGGCCAAAATTAGGAAGGAAAATTTCTATTGATTTACTTCACATCATAAAGGCATCAAACCCTATGTGTCGATGGTTAATCCCATCCACTCCTGTGCTTCCTCTTAAATCATTCATACCATACAGGGTGCTTAATGTTGATGCCCAGACATCCCAAATAAAGGCCAGCTCCCAGAGCATCATCTTACCTATCATATTGTTTGGATGCCCAAAGTGTGCATTGCTGAATCCTACAGGCACCCCCGTGAGCGATGGCCACTAGGTCAAAAGGTTCTTTGGGGTCAGCTGCAGTCCAGTCTTTCTGTCCAGTACCATATACTCTAAGACGTGCAATTCCACCGTCTAAGAAGGAAGGAGGACATAGTTATTTGTCACTTGGAAAGGTGGCTGTTTGTGGGTCGTAAATGACAAAGCCCTCCACATCCTGCCTGCTCTATTTCTCAAATACACCAACTCTACTGCCCCAGGGCCTTTGCACCTACCATTCCTTTGTACTGGAACAACTTTCCCAGCTCTCCAAAAGACAACTTGTTGTTTTTAGGTCTCACCTTTAGTGTCATGGTCTCAGAGAGGCTTTTTCTCTCACTCTCTAGCTACCTCCTTCCAGCTCTGCCTGGCCCTGCCTGATTCCCCAGGTCGGGTGTACCATCCCTTCCCATATTTATTTCAGAGTTCAATTCACAGTCTGAAATTATCTTGTCACTTTATTTGTTTAAGCCCCTGCTGATATCAGTCTCCCAGAACCAGAGTATAAAATCTTTGAAAGCCAGAATAATGATCTATCTCTATCATCTCTATCTAGAACTGGTCCTGGCACATAGTAGGTGCTCACATTTTTTATTGGATTAATAACTCCAAGAAGGTCAAAAGGAAACTGGGAAATTCACCATAGATATAATGTTTGATGCCGCAAATTAGCATTGCTAAATCCTACACAGACTCATACATGAGCATTATGTTTTTATTTTTATAACAACATATTGCTTAGCAATGCGATTGAGAATAGAAAAGATAATATTCACAAAACCAGATCGTTTCTGAGAACCACAGCAGCCAAGATTAGGTCTGTAGAGCAGAATCAGATAATGTGAGTTGATGTTGGCATAAAGTGAATATTTTTATTTGTTTGGCCAGTACTTCCTAGAATATGGGAGCAAGCTTTGTACATATAGAATTTTTCATTAATCAGAGTATTCTACTGAAACCAAACCCTATATATTTTTACATGAAAAATTTGATGAAACTGAATGATCTGAAAAAATTTCAGTAGAACAGTCTTGACATTTACAATAAATAAAACCAGACTATGTTAGCATAATACCCTAAAAAATATACTAGAGGGAGTAATTTAGCAGAAGCTAACCTATGAGCACCACTGCTCTGGTTCACTGGACACGGTGATCCTCTTTGATGGTATAGAAGATACTTGTTTGTTGAGTGTAAAGCTGACTTGATATTTTAAAAAATAAGATTCTTCTTTACAGAGTTAATATCCAGCCTCACTTTTAATGAAAACTATCAAGGATATTAGACATGCCCCTCCATGTTCTGAGGGTGACTCATTTAAAGCAACCTGTTGCCATCCTATATGCCCCATCAGGTTGTCCTACTGCTTCCTTCCCCTTTATACTTGGACCCCAGGAGAAAATATTTGCAAATCATATATCCAGTAAAGGATATGTATCTAGGATAATATAAAGAACTCTTACATACTCTTACATAAAAAACAAAAACCCAACTTAAGAATGGGCAAAAGATACTTTTCAAAAAAAAATGTTTATAAATACATGTGTACATATACACATGCATATATAAACATACTCAAATGGCCAAAGTAAGGAACTGAAAATATGCTCACCATCATTAGTCATTAGAGAAATGCAAATTAAAACCACAGTGAGATACCACTTCACATCCTCTAGGATGGCTACAATAAAAAAGCCTGATAATAGTAAGTGTTAACAAGGATATGGAGAAATTGGAACCCTTCACACTGCTGGTGAGAATATAATATAATGCAGTCATTTTAGAAAATAATCTGGTAGTTCCTCCCAACAATTAAAAACATAGTTATCATATGACCCAACAATTCCAATCCTACATATATACCCAAATGAAAAACTTGTACAGGAATATTTATAGCAACATTATCCCTAGGTAGCCAACAGGTGGAAACAACCCAAATGTCCATCAACTGATGACCTGGATAAACAACGTGTTTTATCTGTACGGTGGAATATTATTCTGCCATGAAAAGGAATGAAGTACTCCTAATAATGCTACAACGTGGATGAGCCTTGAAAACACGCTAAGTGAAAGAAGCGAGTCACAAAAGACCATTTATATGAAATGTCCAGAATGGTCAACTCTGTCAAGGCAGAAAGTAGATTAATGGTTGCTTAGGGCTGAGGGAGATGAGGGTTGATAGTAAGGGTACAGGATTTCTTTCTGAGGTGATAAATCCTTCTAAAATTGACTGTGGTGATGGGTGCACATTGCTGTATATTTCTGTAGACTTTAAACCATATACTGACGTATACTATAAACCACTGAACTGTGCACTTCAAGTAGGTGAATTGCATGGTATGTGAATTACATTACAATAAAGCTGTTAAATAAAAGAAAATGAGGGATATTTGCACACACTACTTGATCTGCTAGTGTGCCCGGTGAAATAGAAATCGTTAGAAGCTATTTAACCTAATACAGCTCAGTTCCATCATATCCTAATTGACCTAATGCCTTTTCAATAACTACCAACGATGGTTGGGTTGGAACAAGAATTTCCTAGAGCACAAAAAGGGCAAATTATAACCCTAAAATGTTAGAGCGATGAGTGACTTCACTCTGAAATATGCCCACATTAAGTAAAGAAGCCACAGAACGACAGATGGGTCCACATCATATTTACCCGGGAAAATGTTGAGTCTCACGTGACTCCATCTCTGCTGGGAATTGACAGGAAAATAATTGTGGCTGGAAGCCGGCTTTCCTGGTTTAAGCTCTGTCATAGGGACCAGGTAGTTCCAGTCATTGGACTTCAGCTAGCAATAAATATAAAAATGTTAGCAGCGGCTCCGGGGAATGGTAAATTTTCTCATCCTAGTGCTCACGTAGGGCCTACAGGATAGAGATACTTTGGAATAAAAATTGATGATGGATGTCTAATAAAATACTTTAATAAAAATACTAATAAAGATTAAGTCTCGGGTTTACTAAACAGAAAAAAGGCCTGAGGGTTTTTTCATCCTGATCAAAATAGCCACTGGGTGATGGTGGCAGGAGAAAAGGCAGGGGGGTTTGGGAACGAAGGACAAGATCTGAGATTCCCTCTGGGGATTCTTAGAAGAAACCAGAATGGTTATGTGAACATTCAGGAAAAACTGGGCTGTCCTCAGGGACCCTGAGACCTGGGGTTGACCAGTGACTTGAATGTTGTGACCATTTCCTTTAGATTCTTGTTCTTTAAACTGTTGTTGTTACTTATTTTCCAGTCTGTTATGATCAACATTTTTGTAAAACAGAGTATAAATTAATTACTAGACAAACTTTAAAAAACAAGAATGTACCAAAACACAAGCCCAAGTTGTTTATCAAACTCATCAGGCATAAAGTTTGCTTTGTCAAACTGCTGTATAAGAAGTATGTAAGCTATTACTGTGGATTTCTGTATTTATCTCATCAGGGCAGCATCCGGTGGATGATCATGGGTAAGCAGAGCGCCCTGAGACACACTACTCCAGACCTCACACGGGCCATGGCATTCCCTTGTACAGGGGTTGCATGAACCATTCGAGAAGCATCTGCAAAGTCACGCCGGGCCAGTAAATGAGGGGAGGTGTACCTGGGTTGAATGTCCCAAAGAAGCACCCTCGTGGCCAGCCATACAGAGCAGTTCCCTTGCCGTCCCAACCACCATGACAGGTCCCCGGATCCTGTTTGCAGGCTCACCTCAGCAACAGCCTCAAACTCCTCCGGCGTGGCTGCCACTCCTGTCCTGACTCCTCTCTGTGGGATTTCTGGTTGTTTATCTGAAGGCAGATTGACCAATAGGGTTATGGTTCGTGTTCAAAATCAAAAAGAATATAGTCTCATAGTGGGCTGTATGTTCATTTTCATTCTGTCAAATAAACCCAAAGATGACATTTCCTAAGTCAGAGTGTCAGATGACCAAAGTAATAGACACACTTGAAGTTCCTCGATATTTAAAACACTAAGTCATCCCAAAAAGTCCTGCAAAACATATGGTAGGACATTTGCTTGTCAAAATAATACATACCATTTCCAGGTTAAGTCCAACTGCAACAGATGTATCATGACTAGAGTTTTTAGAAGTTGGATCAATGGAAATTCTGGAACATTGCCAGGCCAGTTCCAGAAACAGGACCCCCCCACCCCGCCACCCCTGGCATCCTTGGAATTGATATTTGGGCAATATCTGGGACAATTGCTGAACTTGCAGAAGGAATCTTACTGTTTGTCCTTAGTCATTTCCTGTCTCCAGAATAGCATCTCTCCATCATCCCCTAACTTTTCAGGTTCCCCCACTGTCATCAGGAGCAGGGCCCATCCTTCCACAGAGCCTCGTTCAGAGCTACCGATGCAATGCTCTCAGCGTAAATTTGCCAACTGTCCTGATTTATCTTCCCTAAGTACATGCATATGCACACACATAATGGTACCTATTTCTAAAAAAAAAATAATAATAATGCCGGGACCAACTTCAGATTATGCCAATTGAAGGAATAAAAACCCAGGTCTAACTTACAGAGCCTGTGTGATTCATGTGGTCCAGCATCCCACAAAGCAGCAAGGAACCCTCTCCGAAAACCCTGTGGCTACTGCATCATTATGCACACTGGGAGAACCGAAAAGAAGCTGATACCACACGTCCAGAGCTGGCCCAGACGTGGCGCCACACTGTCCAGGTAGCCCACTGCCTGCCACCCTCCCCTGCAACCTCTCCCCAAACCTCACGGTGCCAGGAGGGTATGCCTCTAGGTGAGGCCTCAAGAGTGTGGGCATAATGAACTCTACATTTGGTCAAGCTAAAAATCAAAGATCACAGAACACTCTATTGGGAATCCAAGTTCTACAGCTCCGTGGCAGTAAAGTGGCCTTAGACAAGTCGCTGAACCTGTCTGGATGGAAAGTGCACATCAGGGGGCTGGGCCAGATGACCCCACAACCCCACAGTGCTCATTCTGGGGGCCGGTGGTTCCCAGGGCACCTTCTTCCAAGTTTGCTGCTTGAATTGACATTCGAGGAGCATAATCCCCCATGAAGTAAGAAATGTCCACATCGAAGCCTCGGATAATCCCTTGTATCCCCAGCTTGATGATGCACCAGTCATGACCTACGAGACGTGAACAAGGACATCCCGTCAGGTTTAACTCGTTAGATGAAGCGTGGGGTTGAACAGAACTGAAATGAAAACAAGCAGCACCCTCCTCCTGCCACAGAAAAGTGCACACAGGTTAACTCTCAGCTGTGACTTAAAGATCTCCTATAACATGGCCATATGTGGCTGGCCGCCGTGCCCCACGAGAACCCGTGTTCCAATCACAGCAGGACATGCATATAGGCCTTGGATCCAGGGAGACCGGATTCTGGTTCCAAAGTAAAAACTGGCCTCTCTGAGCCTTGTTTCTACAACTGCGAGATCAGCTTCCAAAAAGGTCAACTGTGACTGTGCACAGTGTAGACAAGACCCCACCCAGCTCACCAGGTGCTCATTGTGGAGCTGGGCCTCCAGAAGTGGCCTGCTCACCGTCACCTCAGGCTCTGGGGACTTCCTGTGGGGACCCACCCAGCTCAGCCCCCTGCGTCTGCTAAAGTCTAAGAAGTCTCCAAGTTGTAGATCACCAAGTAGTTCTTGGTTACTTGCAGTCCGATGCAGACCCACCTTTAAATGCCCAGATTCATTGGAATCTGATCGTGTCTGGAGTACCTTAGAAATACCCAGTATCTCTGTAATACTTGAGACAGACCCCCCCAAAAAAAACCCCCAGTTATTAGCCTAATGCTGGATTAGTTTGCTTTTACGGACATTCCTTCAACTTCAAAAGGAGTATTTTGATTGAGCCTGATGAGTAGCAATGAGAAAAAGTAGATCCTCAGGTGACAGGAAGCGTGTGCAGTGATGGGACCGGGGCTGAGTGAGTGAGGCTGATTCCACAGCAGCTACGTGGGGATAAGAGCCCCTGCCCCAGGGAACGGGGGTGAAGGCCCACCGCAAATGAGCCACACCGCTCGGGGAGGTCCTCGCCGCCCCCCACAGCCTCACCGACATGTCCCAGGGGTGTGCACGCCCTCCTTCCCGCCTGCCGGTGCACACATGACCCCTTCCTACGTCCTCAGAGCCTAATGTTAAGAAGGGTCATCCGAGATACGGAGCATTCCAAGGGCCCGTGACCAAGTGACCGGAAATGCACACAGGCTTTCCAACACCGTGTTTAAGCTTCACCGCAGTGAAAGAAAGAGAGATCTCGTTACCTGGAATCCTTTTCCTTCTGGTCTCCCATCCATCCATCCACTTCCCAAACTCAGTGTATTCGTGTACTTTGAAGCTTGGGCTGTCACTCTAAAGCAAAGATGCACAACAAGTCCATCGTTAACACCCATGCGAGGGCCTGGGCTTCCGGCATATCCACTCCCACCCCAAAGGGACAGGTGGGCCATGCCCGCAGGGACTCTGTGGGACTCCTAGGTAGGTACAGGGGAGTCTGCTACTACCTTCACACACAGGGACCCCATTCCAGATCGGGGGTGTCTTCTTATCTTTGTACCACCTCCAGAGAACGAAATTCTGCTTCTCTGTGGGCGGGCCTCAATACACAGAACAAACTGCTATAGCAATAGGTAAAGCCCCGTCACAGTTCATTCTGCGGCCCCGCAAACCACGCAGCTCCCTGTTGCAGCCTATATGCATCCTGAAAGGAGCAAAGACAGAGAGGACAGAGTTCCCAAGCAACCTAGAAA
Organism: Mirounga angustirostris; assembly: GCF_029215605.1. Classification (NCBI taxonomy): domain Eukaryota; kingdom Metazoa; phylum Chordata; class Mammalia; order Carnivora; family Phocidae; genus Mirounga; species Mirounga angustirostris. Next base: position 9,438,282 of record NW_026991718.1, read on the forward strand.
AGACTGCTTAACAAGGAATCCGGCCAAAGAGTGTAAGTGGCAGGCTGGATGCTAGGGCCCAGCTGAACACTTAAACCCCAGCCCTCAGAGCTGCTCTGTGCCCACAGGGGGAAAAACAGGATGGTGTGAGGCTCAGCTCAGCCCCTTATTGCCCCTGGACAAATAGGTGAGCCCCCACTGCTTCATCCTGAAGAACGGGGATGGTGAACACATCCCTTGCAGGGCTGTTATGAGGTTGAAATAATACGTGTGAAAGCCCCCATCAATAGCATAGACTCAGAAATTGTTGTGCTTGGTGGGTGGCCAAGCTGGGGGACATTTGCACTTTTTACATCAACTCAAGTACAAGGAGAGTCTTATGTTTCTGCTTAGGAAAACCTCCCCAGCAGGTGCAGAGGAAAAGAACAAAGTCACGAACACGCGGTATTGGTATTGGGGCCAGGCTGGGCCCCCGTGGAGATGCTATGTGGGGCAAAACCGAAGGTCCACACGTGCTCAGACGCAATGCCCGACCTCCTGTGCCTCAGCTTCCTTGTGTGTTAAGGGCAGAGATACAGTGCCGTGTTCCTTCTGAGGTCATGGCAAGCATTAAAATTGTTGGAGCAGTGCCTGGCATATGGTAAGGGCCCAATATTTGTTTAGCGTTATTATGTCCAAGTTGGTGGCATTTGAATTGTGTTACAATCCGAACACATCTAAAGACAATCTGAACTCCAGTCTTTCCCGTGTCCATAGGGGATTCAGAAGCTTTGCTGCGAACCCAGCAAGAGAAAAGGGGGTGCACCACCCACGGGAAGCCCAGCGCTCGCTCAGCCCCAAGCTTCCTGGTACTCGGTGTAGCTTTGGTGGCAGGGGGTCCTCGCTGGTGCACTGTTGTCCTGCTGCCATGGCAACCGGATCGACATGGAAGGAAACTCGCGACTCGACTGGAAACAGCACTTTCACAAAAATGGTACTCACCAAATGAGGACAAATCAGCTCGTAGAAAAGGAACACCAAAGCCCCATCCCAGGGGTAAACCCGCACGTGTGCCAATCCCTGCACACGGATGTTCATCGTAGGTAAAATTTAACCAACCTAAATGTGTGTCAGCACAGGAAAGGGACCCGGTGGTGTGCAGTTCAGGGGCCACCAGACCGTGCCCCTCTGCATGGGCAGAACACGCGCACATCCCATGCGACATGTCACAGAACCTTAAGTACTTTATAAGTACATGTATACAAATTTAAAAACAGACAGCAGGACTACTTTCTATATACAGATATATTTATTTAAAAGTATGAAATATATTAGAAGAATGTGCCAATCTCGCAGTAGTGTTAATTCTATAAAGGGAAGGAGTGGATGGGCATTAAAGTGGGTGGTGAGAGGGACCTTAGCTTTATCTGTGGTTTGTTTGTTTGTTTTCAGAAAGGAAATGTACCTATGTACACACACACGCATATTATACGGATATATGTACACACGTGTGTGCAGATTTGTAAGTGTATATAGAATATATATATATACTTGAGTGTAATATAAGAAAAAGGCCCCATTCTTTGTCCCATCCCCCTCCCAAGCCCAGCACCTCACAGACAACCACACTTCACCATTCAGTGTGTATCCTTTTAAACACTGTTTTATGTACGTACAACACGCATGAACCTTCCGTTGCCGGCATGCGTGGAGAGCGCTAGCTCATTCTTTTTAGTGGCCACGTAGTATTCCACATCTGGAAGCTCATATCATGGGCTCTTTAACCAGTTCCCCATCAGTGGACATTTAGTTGGTTTTCTCCCATCCGGACAACACCGGAATGACTATTTTCTACATATCTTTGCCTATTTATGCAAGTAATATCAATCTGTGGAACAGCTAGGCCGAGGCGTGTATGCATTTAAATTTCCTATAGAAAGACATATGGCAAAATGATCAGAGCTTTGACCTCTATTAGCTGTGTGACCTAGAACAAGTAAATCAACATCTCTGTTCCTCATTTTATTATCATTTTCTCTGAGGAGTAAGTTCATATAATCGACAAGATGCCCTTAACATGCTCTAGACCTGGCTAGCTCCCGCCCAGGAAGACTGACCGGAGGGCCAGTGAGCACGGCGGAGGCTCACGGCGGAGTACAGCATGCTGGCCAGCGGGCAGACACTCTGGCTGCAGTCACACTCGGTGTGCGTGGGCGTGAACGCTGTGCACAACTGTGCTTGTCCGCCCACTCGCAAGAATTCACACCCCACAGCTGGTGTGACAAGGTTGCCGGATTCTAGCTGAGGCTCCCTTCTTCCCTCTATTTGTCAGCATTTTCTGGGCTTTCTGTTCAGTTTTTAGTAAGTATGTCCTACACTTTTATAATTATGATAACATTTTCCAGACTTTCGAGATGTGTGCCAGTTTTCTTCCCTGCACAGTTTACAGATCACGAACTCCACGTTAGACAGAGGACAAAATACGAGGATCTCAGTAATTTCCCCATAAAGCAGTGCAGTCCCAAATCCCTGTGTCAGGTGCCCGTCTGTCTCCAGCGTGTCTTAGCATGAGCTGGAGCTGGTTTCTACTGTTCTAACATGCTAATTCACTGGCACACATTCCAGGACTCCCATCCCCAGCACCCCAGTGGATTTTAACTGCACAGATGGTTCTGCCTCAGCACTCCACGTTGCAGAATGCTGATGTACAATACCTTTATAAGGTTTTCCGCCGGAGCAAAAAAGTCATCCGTTGCAAATAAAATCTAGACAAATGAAGAAAGAAGTCAAGATGAAATAACCATAAATTAAAAACCATTTTATTCCATTCCCTGGTGAAACATTACAAGATGCAGTAAAAAGGAACGTGGAATTGCCAGGGGGAGAGGGACGATAGGAATTAACCCACAATGTGTGCTTTTTAAATGTCTAGACTTCACCACCTGCCTCCTCCATCCTTCCTTCCATTCACCCCCTTCACCATCTGGATGCGGAGGTGCTAACTTCTTACGCTTCGCAAGAAAATACAGCAGCTCTCCCTTCCAAGAATGGAGGACACGGGGCTTTGTGATTGTCTCACAAGCAGAGCGATGGCCACCCGTGGTTTGGCCGGCTCACCGAAGGATGCGCTGCTGGAAGGTTGGCCTGGTCACTTACCAACCGAAAGCTGGACACTTTTGAGAGTGAGGGGGTTGCTGCTAATCACACCAGGAAAACAGGTGTAAAATGGATTTTCTGAGCAAAACAGGCTGCAGCCACCCCTACGTCTCCCAGGACCCAGGGACGCTGCAGGCGGGAGGGGACACCATGCCCGGATGGTGGCGGCTGGCTGCTCTGTGACCATTTCAAGCCCACGTGTTTACGACATGAGCGAGGTGTTCATCTCAGGGTGAATGTGTGTGCGTGCAGGAAGCTGTGACAGGGCCTCGTCGCCGACACCTGGTGTCAGTAAGCACTCAGCGGCTCGACAGCTGACAGGCTCAGCGGCGTCACGGCGCCGACCCTTAGACCTCAAACGTCGAGAATCCGAGGAGGACTTACCCGAGCGTTGGCTGATCTCAGGAGCGCTCCGGAGAACTAGACCCCTGCTCCCGCGGCAGCCCTCCGGCTCCTCCCGGTCGGCAGTGGTTCACCCGGCAGCAGTCTCCGGGGGAAAAGGGACCTCTGCCCCTGCGTTGGCGAGGCTCCTCCTCGTGGGCGGGGTGCGAGCCCCACAACGGCCCGGGATACTAACCCCGCCTTGCCTGCCAACACCACGCCGTTGCCCACCAGCTACAGGGACCCACACTGGTAGGGGCCCCTAGCTTTTGGTTGGAAGGACTGACTCTACAAAGAACAGCCTCATAGAAAAGGACGCCTCACCTAAACCTGGACTTACTTTCTCTCATCTGCCCCTTGCCCGGAACAATAGTGTAATTAACCTATCATTGGTTCAGGATGTGTTCATTAGGAGACATTATCCTGTATGCTCTTGGCTTGTGAAATATTATTATCAGAAATTACAATTTCCACAGTGAACCTGTGTTAAATAAATTATTGGTGAGGACAGTCTCAGTCTCTGAGTATAATTTGCCTCCAGTGAAACACCTGGTCTCTGACCCCAGCCCTGGACCTCAAAGGTCCGGGGAAGACCTTGCTGCTTTGTAGCCGCAGGCTGTTTGGAAGGCAGAGTGTAGGGGAGTCCCTGCTGTGCGGGGGTTGACCTGCCCCCCACAAATGCGTCAGGTCAAAGCTCAGGCGAGCGGACGCATAGGAGTCCCTCACCTGTCCCGACCCTTCACCGGCTCCTTGGAAGAAGCCCTCAAAAGGCACACGGGGCCTTTCCAACCTCCCGAGGCTCATGCTCCCCAAACCCCAGCTGATGACTTCCAGAAACACTAAACCGACAGAGCATGTGGTGCTCCCCCCTCCGCCCAGCATCCCGACCGAAACGGCCCTCGCGCCTTCGCCCAGCCGGCTCCCTCTCCCCCTGGAAGACCTCACCTGGACAGCCTTCCCCAGCACCCCCCACTCGGCTGCCCCGGCCGGAGGAGATGCGCCCCCCGGCACCTGTCCTTGCCTTGACTTCCACGTCTGTCTCCCTGGTGGAGCACTAGTGTCTTGAGGGCAGGCCCAGGCCCCTCCCGTCTGCACCATACACAGTACCGTAGCACAGTGCTTGCTCGTGGGGGGTGACAGACGGGTGGGTGAGCTCATTCCGTAACCGTGTGTGGTCCTGTGACCTGCAGGCCCTGAGCCAGGCGCTGCGGTTACACCTGCTCCCGGGGCTGACGGCGGAGGGCAGGACGCGGACACAGCAGCAGGCAGTGCTGGTGATCAAGACGGCAGTGATGTCCTCACAGCGCTCCAGGACCCTCGGGGGCCCAGGGGTTCCCTGTGGGGGCGGACTCCTGAGCCGGGGCTTGAGGAGAAGGAGGGGCAGGGGAGACACGCAGGCAGATGGGGCTGCAGGACCCACAGAGCTGGAGGACGACATCCGTCTGCACCTGCACTGTCCGACCTAGAAGCCACTGGCCTTGCGTGGCCATTTAATACACCTAATAATTTAATTGTATAATGTAATTATAATGAAATACATGTAATAAAATTAACAGGGCAGTTTCTCCTTGGACTAGCCACCCTTCGAGGGCTCCGTGGCCACATGTGGCTTCCGTGGGGGACAGTGCGCGCACAGAACCGTCCGTCACAGAGAGCTTTCCTTGACTGTGCGGGGAGCGCAGAGCTCACCTCTCCACCGCCACGCAATTCCCCACTACTGACACTGAGCCAGGAGGCAGACACACACCGTACGCACAGCCTGGCACCACAGGGCTTCTGCGTGGAGCGCGCTCTGCAAGTTTGCTGGGTCCCGGCTCAGGCTCGGCCAGCCTCTCCAGCGGCCGGCACCCGGGCTCAGAACCGCAGAGCTCGGGGCCAGCCCGCCAGGTGCAGGCCCGGCACAGATGGCCGCCTGGCCACGCCTGTGGGTCTCTCCAGGCTTTCCCCCGACAACAACAGGCTAGGAACTGTCCTGAGTCCCAGACAAAACCACACGGTGCCCGGCCAGCCATGGGTGCTCGACAAAGCCTTGTCGCATATTTAATTTTCTTAAATAATCACAAAACATTTTATTTACCTGGTCATTCTTTTGAAAAGGCTCCATATTTTTTCCTGGCAGTTGCAGCGAGCTCGATATGCACCAGGACAGAGCATGCTAACATTTTGCCAAAGTCAACAACTTAACGCCCCTCTCCCAGCTACCCAGTTTGACGGAAAAAGCAAGGTGTCATGGCAACGCGGGGCAGGGGCTTTGGGGGTCTTGTCATCCTGCCTCCCTGCTGGCCAGAGAGCAGCAGGTAGGGGGTGCTCCTTTCATCCTTGCTCTTTGATCTTTTTCTTCGATGTGCCTCGAATGACCTGCGTGGACCAGAGGCTGCTGGTTTGTGGGGGAAAGAGCCAGACAGGCAGGCATTTTACATGTTTTTCCAAGGGATCCATGCTCCCAACCCCGAATCCTGACACTCAACTTAGACAATCAGTCACTTCAGCACTTCTTAGGGGGAAAAAAAAAAAAAAAGCTCCCTTCTGCAAATGAATGGTTCCATTGGGCAAATAAATAAATGAGAAGCTCCTCTCGAGAAAGCATTAGTCAAGGTCACAGTGCCCTCTGTGGCCGAAGCTGTGGTGAGGTAGGACCTTTCCGGCCCCGGCCTCTGTGGTCATACAGGGGGAGGCCATACAGCCTGCCCCGCCAACTGGATCAACACGCTTTCCTCGAGCCCCTTAAAATGCATGTGCATTCACTGAAGAGCTCCGAAAAACCAGGTGGACATTTTCGAGGCCGATGTCCGTTTTTCCAAATGAAGCCTAGTGTTCGGACATGTCTGTTTTCATTGGCAGAAGTGAATTCGGTTTGGGGCAGAGATTTCTCCGCAGGCTCCTGCCTCAGCCTTCCCGCCACCCCCACGCCCTGGCGTCCCCCCAGCCAGCGAGCTCCCCCGCTTCTGTCAAGGGACCTGCCCCGCTGCCCCCAAGATTCAGTCACTTAGACACTTCATCCTTCTGTTGCTAAAGCTCCATTTGCAGCTAGAAGCCTGCTGCAGGCCATTTACATGTGTTTCACTAAGATAAAGGAAAAACAACAGACCTTTGTAAAACACCGCAGAAGCACCACAGGAGATAAATCTGCAAGGAGCATGAAACCCCTATACGGTGTCACAGAGGTGGGGGGGGGGTCCAGGTAAAATCCAGCAACGATTTGCTCCACCCCTGTGCACACCCCTCCCCACTACTGTGCACAAGGTCAGGCCTGGAGGTCGCAGAGACCATCAGTACCAGGTCCTAAGTGTGCAAAAGGCATAACACTGGGGACGCCTGGGTGGCTCAGTCAGTTAAGCGTCTGCCTTCAGCTCAGGTCATGATCCCAGGGTCCTGGGATCGAGTCCCGCATCGGGCTCCCTGCTCCAGGGGGAGCCTGCTTCTCCCTCTGCCTCTGTCTCTCTCTCTGTCTCTCATGAATAAATAAATAAAATCTTTAAAAAAAAAAAAAAGGCATAACACTGGCCGGGTGCTTTATGGTTGCACTAAGATGGGAACCGTTTGCCACGCGTTGTATATGCCGGTTTAAATCCAATGAAATATAGAACTCAGTTTCTTGGTCACACCAGCCACATTTTCCATGCTCAGAAGGCAGGCGTGTCCGGTAACCACTGCACCGAATAGCACAGAAGACAGATTTCCATTGCTGGAGAAGGTTCTAGCCAACGGTGCATGTTGTAGGGGAGCACCATTGTCTTAATATCCCTTTTTATTAATTTAGACACAACGGTCGATGTTCAGTCATGGTCTTAGAACTCTTCAGCGACCTCTCATCAATGCAGGGAAGCACCAACAAGGCAAACCGTCTCTTCGGCTCCCTCATGCCTGGCCCTGTGACCATGTGACATCACACAGCAAGGGGGAGTTTGCAGATGTGATTATGATCCCAAGACAGGGAGGTAATTCTGGGTAATCCAGGTGGGTCCGGTCTGCTCACAGGAGACCGTCAAAGCAGAGACCTTTCTCTGGCTGGAAGCATAAGAACCACAGGCAGAACGGGAGTCAGAAAGAATCAAAGGTTTGAATCATGCTCCAAGAGAGAGGAGGCCCCTGCGTGCCCCCACGGAGGCCCACAGGCAAGGACCATCTCACACCGGCAAGGAAGCAGGAACCTCAGTCCTACAACCACAGAAGCAGATCCAGCCGCCCCTCCCCAGAGCCTCCTGAGAGCCAGGCCCAGCCAGCGGGTACTTTGACCACAGAAACCCAAGCAGAGAAATCAGCCGAGCCCAGCTGGACTGCTGACCTACAGACCGTAAGATAACGAACTGTGGTTAGACACTGAGAATATGTGACAACACCACTAACACAAATCCTCATTTGTTCGTTCAAACTTCACAACTGAGAAGCGACCATCACCAAAGAGGCAAGAGAGATGCAGAGAGTTCTCAGCTTCTGGGAGAGACGGCAAAGCCCATCGGATCCTCGAGGCCAGGATGAGCTGTGCCCGTTTTCAGAGACACAGAGAGGTGCACCCGGGGACCCCAGGCCGACCTGTCTGTCTGGGAACAGCCAGCCCCTAACCCCGCAAATGCCCGGCTGGCCGCTCTGAGGCTGCCCTGGCCTCCCCGCAGTTCGAGCCCAGGCCCCACCCCCACTGGTCGGCTCGAGGCTTGTCTGCCAACTCAAGGTCTGGGTCGGGTTGCAGTTGTGTTCCTGCCACGATTTCCCTAAAATAAGTGTAACAGTGCGAGACAGGGCGTACAGAAGACAGCGGATGTCTTTAAGCCCCAACCCCGCATCTTCACACCTGTTCTCCTGCCTTCCTCATGCCAGCCGGAGAGTTGCAGAAAAGCCCAGAGAGGCAGGGTGCTTGCCCAGCGTCACACAGTAACGAAAGGGGAGGGGACACGTTTCAAACGAGACTTGGGGTGAAGCCACAGCCCCACCCCTTTATTAACTACGAAGAAACCAGCACTGTCTTCACTGTTTCCCTAGGAGCTGCATAATGTGTTATGTGTGTTTTCCAGACAGCCTCGAAGGCCGTGGTATGAAAAGTCTCTCAGCCTCAGGATAGAAATGTGAGAAAGAAAATAGAACGAGCCTACAAGCCAGCCCTCACACTGCTGGGGATTCACCCAGAGGATACAGAAACACTCACTCCCCAGGATGTTTAGAGCTGCATTACTTACAGTATCCAAGACATGGACGCAGCCCCGGTGTCCCTCGACTCATGAATAAAGATAAAGAAGACGTGGTGAGTATACACAGTGGACTACTACTCGCCCATAAAAGAGAATGAAATCTTGCCATTTGCAATGACATGGATAGACCCAAAGAGTATGATACTAAGTGAAATAAGTTGGTCAGAGAAAGACAAATACCGTATGATTTCATTCACGTGGAATTTAAGAAACAAAACAAACGAGCAAAGGGAAAAGAGAGAGAGACAAACCAAGAAACAGACTCTTGACGTATAGAACACACTGACGTCACCAGAGGGGTGAGGGATGGGGGAGGAGGAAACAGGTGACAGGGATGAAGGAGGCACCTGCTGTGAGGAGCAGCGGGGGATGTACGGAGGCGTTGAATCCCTGCATTGTGCACCTGAAACTAATACAACACTGTATGTTAACTTTACTGGAACTAAAATTAAAAAATACTTTTTTTAAATGTGCCGAAGGAAAGAGGGGACCCCTCCCACGTGGGTTCCAGAGCACTGCGCAGGCCTGACCACACACCCCACCCTGGGTGGACCTCGCGGTCTGTGTCTAAGTTTCTCTCCTGAACCACAAACCCCGAACGTGTCCCGCCGCACCTTTCATACTCTCGAGCACCGTTCATGCTTTATTGTTCCCTTTGGGATTTGCCTTAAAATAAGAAAAGACGCCCAGGGTGAGTGCAGGACTGTGGGAGGGTCGACCAGCAGGCCAGGCTATGCCCACAGGAGTCACCGTCGTGGGAGCAGACTCTCGGCGATCCTCGGCAACTGCCGTCACCGGCGGGGACTCCTAGTGAAGCCTTTGGCTAAAAGTATGAGGTTTTTGTGAGACAAAAGAAGTTTATTCACGTTCAGGACAAAACTAGAGGGAGTTTAAGCAGCGATTGGTGTGGCCGGCGAGCCGTAAGCAGCCGCACGCGCTCGGGCCTGGCTCTGAGTGCGGTTCTGCTGTGGACACAAGCTTCTTTCACCGCCAGGCCTAGCTCTGCCGGCACTGGGTGAAGACCAAAGTCACACGACTCACAGAGTGGCGTGGAGGGGCAGGAGGGGGGAGCGGAGCGCCGGGGGGAGAGCAGGGCCCAGCCCGGCAGCTCACGGGCCATGGGCTCTGGAAACACCACCGGCGTCAGGCCGGCCCCACGCACACCCTGCAGTCCACAGACGCCGCTGGGCCCGGTCCTTGCCTCTCAACACTGTCAGAGGCTCATTGCGCTCCGAGTCTCTCCGCTACCTGTTCTTTCGGCAAGGACAGCTTTAAAATAGGAAGTTATGTATAAACAGCACCCAACCTCACCCAGGAACCCCAAGTTCAGTGTTTAAGACTGGATTTCTTGCTCCGCACAAGCCAGCCAAGGTCCCATGGTGCTCGCGTGCCAGCCAGGACAGAGTTCATAAGGGCCTCACGTAGCAATACAGAACTTTCCAGAGATTGGCCATGCCTCTGTGATGTCACAAGGGCTGTGGGGAGAGGGGGCGCGACGATGGTGGAGCGGCCCCTCCCTGGAGAATCCAAGGGAGTCTCTGCAACAGCCTTGCTGGGGGCCCACAGCCGGGCCTGGTCTTTCCCACAAAAGCCACCCCCACCATCCCCACTAGCCTGAGCCTGAAATCCCCACCTCACCTCCAGCCGTCCCACCCAGTCTCGTGTCCAGGAGCCTCCGGGAAATGCATTTATTCTGCACACCCAGCAATGGTTCTAGAGAAGACAGCCTCTGGGGAAAGAACCCTCCGCCCCGGGAAGATGCAGATGCACCCCGAGTTTTCACATGATTTAAAGGACTCCGTGGACCTTGATGAGAGGGGCTACTCCTCGTGGCGTGCAGCAGGCGCAGGTCCTGCCTCGGAGCCCACGGTCCGGAGAAAGAGCTCTCAGTGGGGTGGGAACAGCGCAGCAGCCCCAGCATGCGTGGTGTTTAGCTGATGGCACTGTCACCCCCCCCCCCAGCGGTCGTGTCCTGGTCCACAGATGGAGAAACTGAGGCTCAGGAGGTAGAGATCTACCCAAGGTCCTTGAGTCATGAGCAGCTGAATGGGAGCAGGAGCTCGGCGCGTCCAGGTGGCCCCGAGCACGCGGCCTGGGAGGCCTGGAGGGTGGGTAGTGTGGGGTGACAGTCTGTCATCGTCCTTGGTCTCTTCACCAGCCTTGGCCTGCCCCTCTCCCCTCCTGCACCCCAGCTCTCCCTGATGAAACCAAACCGGATGGGAAGCAGGCCACCTCCAGGGACCTCCCCGGCCTCTGGCTGGCTCCACGTCCTCAGGTCTGTGCTGACACGTCCGTCCAGCCTTCCAGAGGGATTCTTAAGAACACAAGCCACATCTGTGCCTTTGTACATAACAGGTGGTGCCTTATTAAATTAACAGAAGTGACCCTGTGACCCTGTCCTGATGTTCCCTTCACCCATGACCCAAGTCTAGGCCCCGGCATGGAGAACAGCCGAGAGGGATGCTCAGGGGCTAGCGAAGGCTGCCTGAGCCACCTGTCCGCACCTGGAGCCCAGCTCCCCAAGTGTGATGTGCATCCGAGCCCCGGAGAGCCTGCTAACGTGCGGGTCCTGACTGCAGATCTGAGAGGCGCCAGGAGTCTGGACCTCTACACGCAGCAAGGTGATGCCGAGTGGCAGGTCCGGGACCACACCTGGAGAACAAGGTTCTGCAAGCCACACTGTCCAGCCACTAGCTACTTAAAATCGTATCTAAAGTTTAAGTTAAGGGATGCCTGGATGGCCCAGTCAGTAAAGTATCTGCCTTCAGCTCAGGTCATGATCTCGAAGTCCTGGGTTCGAGCCCCATGTCGGACTCCCTGCTCAGCGAAGGAGTCTGCTTCTCTCTCTCCCCCTCTGCTGATCCCCCTGCTTGTGCTCTCTCTTGCACTCTCTCTTTCTTTCTCCCTCAAATAAATAAAAAAATAATAATAAATGAAAATAAAATTTAAATTAATGTAATAAAAGTTAAATGAAATTTAAAATTTACGTCCTCTGTCTCATTGAATTTCACGTGCTCGATGCCACATGCTGGGCGTGGACACAGAGCCCTTCCACCATTGTGCACGTGCTTCTAGGTGCTCTGGGGAGGGAGGAGGAAAACCAGAGCAAGCAGAGTGGTGGTCCCGGAGCCCCGAGCCACAGAGGAGCCTGTCGGGGCCGTGGGAGGGGCGACAGCAGACCCTTTACCCGGAGGCTGGAGTTGAGAGCCAGCCGCGGGCACCTTGACTGCAGCCCCAGAAGAGCCCGGGGCCAGAACCCCCCAGCTAGCTCAGCTGCCCTCCCCGTTCCTGAGCCCCAGAAGCTTTGCGGGAGAACATCTGAGCTGCTGAATTGTAGGGTCGTTTGTTACACAGCAGTGGATGGCCAATCCCGGCGAGGGAGCCTGCTGGGGAATGACGAGGGCGAGAAAGGTTGGGGATGAGGGTGGCCCAGAGACAGCGAGACTGGAGACACGGGCTCGCCCCGCATCGGGGTGCTGCCTCCGTGCGGTCGGTGTCAGTGGATGAAAGCAGGTGCGCGGGCCCTCGGGGTCACCGGGGCTGGGCTCAGCGCCCCCAGCATGGCCTGACGGCCTTGCCAGGACAGCATCGCCAGGAGCAGCCTGTTGCACGTGAGCCCCACGGTGATGCTAGAAACTTCTGCCTTTGCGACCCACCTTGTGCCCCAACCTCCTCCCAGGCCCCGAGGAGATTTTTGAGCGGCGGGCCCCACCCCCGCTCGCAGGGCCTGCTGCACCTTCAGGGACAGAGATAAAGGAACAGACACAGCCTGCAGCTTGGTGGTCCCCTTGGGGGCTCCTTCCTCCTGTTTACACGTGCCAAACCCCGTGCTGGCAGGATGGACCTCTATACTCATTTTCGGCCACATCTGCCCTTTTTCCTGTGGGTGGCAGATTGCAAACGTGGCCACAATCCTCCACATCCCTGTGCTCCTCACACCACGCGTGGCCCTTGAATCTGGACTCACTTTAGCACTTACTTAGCCGTAGAAGGGGCAGAGCCACGTTGTCCCTGCTCAATGCGTAGGCCTCGGGAGCCATTGTGTGCCCACTCTTCCTTTCTGGAACTGCCACCTTGCGAACACACTCGGGCCGGTCACTTGAAGATGAGAATCACAGCCTGACAGCCGAGGTGCCCCAGACCAGCCACCCCAGCCCCTCCAGCAGGTGCCGGGAGACACGTGAGCCCAGCCGTGACCAGAAGAACCGTCCACCTGGTCCCAGCCCAAGTTGCTGACCCCTAGAATCACGGTTAATGGGTACACAGCAAAAACTAACCGATACGGTACGTTTGGTATATGCTCATCCTTGGAAAGCCGTATTCCTCCCACCAGAGACACTGAAAACTGTGTGCTTTCCCAGCCTCCCTCATAGCTCGGGCACAGACACACACCACCACCATGTGTGGTAGTTCTATGAAATGGTGCTTCTGGATTTGTGCAGTGCACAACCTGTGCAGATGCACAAAATGGCCCCAGAACACTAGGTACCCAAACAGAGCCGCCCCTCTAGACTCTGGAGGCGAGCCAGTGAGGAACCAACCCAGTGACCACAGCCAACTTGTATGGCAAGAGCCGCGGCAGCTGCCAGGCACAGAGGGACCCAGCGGGCCCATCTGCAGCATGATTTATGGGTTCTGTTCCCTTCCACATGGCCCCCCATGGCTCTCCAGTCTTTCCAAAATTCCCGTGAACTCCCAAAAACCTTTCAACAAATCCCCTTTCTGCTTAAATTAGCCAGACTCGGATTTTCTTGCTTATGGCTAAGAAACACCTCCCACCCTTGGTTCGGATCTGCTGGATTAAAGTGCCTGGTGACGGTCCCTCGATCCTCGCCTGCCACCCAGTCCCCCAAGGAAGCAAGGTGGGCACACTGCCCAAATAGTCCCCAGGGGTAGCCGGCTGGCATGGGCAGACAGCGAGAGCCTGCTCAAGTCTGAGTGAGGCAGAACAGGACACGATGCTGCCCCCGGGAGAAGAATGATGGGCCATCTCACAACACCCGTCAGGGGCCCGAGTCTGCCCCGCGGAAACACCCCCGTGTCTTCTTCCCTGTCCCCAGCCTGGACCGAGCTTTGTGCAGGGATGCTGGGACCAGAGATTAATCCCTTCCCCTTCCTAGAGCTTCTCTTCCTCTGACACTCAGAACCACCAGTCCTTCCCCTGACTGGCCTTTTGTTTATCCGCTCTAGATGGCCACCACCGCCCTGGGGACGCGCTCGGGCTGAGGAGGAGGAATCACATGGCTGAGGGTTTTCTGAAGGGCACGGCGCCCCTGGGTCTGGGGGCCAGAGCCCCTCCTTCTTTCCCTCCCTGCCTGCCTGCTGCCCTTTGTTCTGCAGCATCTCTCCCCCTCTGCCTCTAACTGCTCCCCCTCCTCTCCCCTCCCCCCAAACGCACACGCACACACACACACCATCCTAAAGAACTCCCCCCAGCATCTGTCGAGGCGACTCCCCACGTTCCTTGCTGCAGACACACGTCCTCCTCCCGCCGCTGGATGGCAGTGTGGACCCACGGATCCGGCCCCCCCCACCCCGCCCCCCTAACAGCCGGCAGCCCCAGGCTGGGCTCCGCTCATCCGTCTCCGCCCACGCTCCACCAAGGGCTCTGAACAAAACAAGTGCACCAGCTCCTTGGTCACGCCTCAGTGCGGCACCTCATGAATCCCAGCTCTCTCCTCAACCAGGCCGCCTCCCCGCTGCGGATCAGACTCTGCCGTCTGCACAACAGGCCCCTTCTTGAGAAGTCGGGAATTAAATTAGGGGCAATGGTCGGCCTTTGTGCCCAATGGTCGATATCCTATCAGATTGGCTTTGAAAGGATTCTAGTCCTGGAGAAGAGCGTGAGCAAAAGGCCAGTGTGTCTCCTCAGAGGACAGCTGAGTGCAGGAGGCGACAGGAGGGGCTGGGCCGGCCGAGCTCCCCACAACGTCTCCAGACTTGGAGGCCACATGAGAGCACGGAGGTGTTGCCCTCCACCCCCTCGCCTCCAAGTGAGGGAAGGGAGACCCCGAGGGGGCCAGGGCTCCCCCAGGACTGCACACGAGCCAGAAGAGCCCAGGGGGAGGCAGGTGCATGCCTGTCCCACCTCAGACTGAAAGAGCAGGGGCTCTGTGCGGGGCGCTGGGAAGACGTCGCTGGGGCAGAGGCGATGGCCGTGAGGCTGTGCACCCTCGGCTCCAGGCCCCTCCTGCCGGGCGCTGCCCAGCCACAGCCACAGGCCCCCACAGACCAGATCGGCCCCTGGGCGCAAGGGAGGCATCTGTGTGGTGAGGGGCGGACCCCCGGGCGGTGCTTGGGGAGTGCCAGGCCGCCCCACATCTTCCTGCCCCCCGTGGGCGGCAGTGGGGGCTCCGGCAGGGCATCCGCAGGGCACGTGAAGAGGACCAGGGAACACCTGTGTGTGCAGCATGGGGTTCCAGGGTAGGACCCTCGAGCTCAAGGAACCCAAGCCCTCTGGAGTGGGCGGGAAGTGTGCCGCCTCTCCCCCTGGAGGGGGTCATCACCTTCCCCTGCCAGACGGTGACTGCGCCTGCCCGTGGTCTCGGAGGCTCTAAGCAGACCTGCCCTTTTGTCCAGAGGGGCGACCTGGGGAGAGACACTATTGTCGTCCACGGCAGTCAGCTGCACCACATCCTTAAAAACATGGTCCGGAACCTGGGGCAGCCAGGGCCTCACTCACAAGACATGAGCCACATGAGCAGCCCTTGAAGAACTGCCCCCAACAGTCCCTTCCTGCCCCCACGACCCCAGCTGGAAGGCTCTTGCACGTGCCTATGCGCTGTATTCCTTGAACAAGAAGAAGCTTGGTGTTTACTGGGGAATCTGATGCACAGAAAGGAAAAGAACCACAGGTGACGTGGCGGCAGCTTCCGGACTTGCCTCCCGGTGTCCGACCCTGTGACGTCGTCCCCTCCCTGAGCGTGCGCGGGACCCGGTGGGTCACCCCTCGTGAACAGAAAGCCTTTGTGACGGGACGGCGCCCCACCTCCCAGGTCAGGTGTGGCTCTCGGCTCCCACACAGCCGCCATGCCGGGAGCTGCCCCGGGGAGAGTCCCCCGTGGCACGGAGCCGGACCCCGCCACGACCACCACTGGTGGTCACTAGTGCAGAAGGGGGTCCGGCTGAGCCCAAAGGAAGTCCAGATCCACGGGAACCGTGAGATCCTTAACGTTGCCGTCACGAGACGCCCGGGCGATCTGCGCCTGCCCCGAGCAAAATGTCCCTACTCACACAACAGTGAAGAGGAACGTGCGTTTTAATGTAATTTACAGAAGCATTGGCCAAAGTGACGTGGGTTCTTCTCACGCAGAAATTAAAAGGGAGATGGTCCCTGAAGCCCCCGCTACCATTGTTTGTACTCGACTCCAGCCACATTTCAAGCTTTTATTCTATAGTTTGGACAAAGGCAAGCGCGACTCTGACTAAGAACTCCCTAATGAGCATGTGGCTACCGGACGAGTGGCAAAACCTGGCTTCTTCGGCAGTCACGCCCGGAAACGCTGTCTCTCCTCCCGAGCGCCCGCCGCCGCCGTCGGCGGCCCAGGAACGCGGCCCGGCGGGAGGCCGCCCGCGCAGGTGGCAGGGGCGGCCCGGGGCGCGGGGGGCCGGTCACCCCGAGGCCGCCCGCTCACACGTGCTCCTTGTCGAACTCGCACAGGAAGTGCATGGTGACGTGGCAGGCCACGTCGTTCCAGCCGCCCGAGGCCACCATCTCCACGCAGTCCTCCTCGTCGTAGGCGTTGTTGGGCTCGCCGCTGCGCCACTTGTTGAAGGTCTGCATGGGGGAGCGGTCCGAGTACACGAACGTGCCCTCCCTCTCCAGGTCGTTGATGCCGATGAAGACGCGGGCCAGGCCGGCCTGCGTGATGTAGGCGGCCATCAGGCCGTTGGCGGCCTCGTCCTTGGGCATGCCCAGCGTGCCCCCGCGGCCCTGGCAGGACAGCTGCGCGTCCACGTACCTCTTCTCCTCCTTCACGAGCAGGTAGATCTTACTGTCCGTCTCGCGCACGCCGGCGACAGCTGCGGGGGGGGGCAGTGCTGGAAAGTGAGCACTCGCGTTTCCGTAATCATGCTCGGTGCGCAGCACCCACGCGAGGCCCGGACCGCGGGCGCCACACGCCGGCCGAGCCCCTCTGCCTCGGGGGTCGGGGGGGGACAGGGAAACCCTGAGAACGTACCATTCTTGATGAATTTTAGCTCCGTCGTCAGCTGGGTGACCTGGTTGTCCATCTCGCCGATGGCCTTCCTCAGCTGGCTGCACTCACACGGGATGCCTGTGGAGACCGGCCCCCGCGTTAGAAGACGCCACCGGGGGCGGCACTCCGGAGAGCAGCCCCCACCCAGACAGAAAGCTGAGCCGGCAAGCGGACCCCGTGGGCCTTCAAGGCTGGGACGCGGATTCCGGGCTTCATCCCGAAGGCAAGGAGAAGCAGCGGAGGGACGTCAACAGGGCGGCCCCAGGACCGACCTGTTTTCACATAGGGCTCTGCGTGGGTGGGAAGGAAGAGGGGAGGTGCAGGGGAGACGGGGTGGAGGGCGGAGTCGTGGCAGCATCTCAGAGGACGACGGGGCTCGGGACAGTGACGTGCGGACGCAGAGAAGCCAGAACATCTGGGGACAGTGGGGGCCCCGCAGCATGAGGGTCCCTCTCACAGCTCTGCCAGCCATGTCACCCCAGGTCAGGGGTCCTGGGCCTTTCGGGACCCCCGAGCTGCCTCCCGTGGGGAGCTCCACTTGTCAACACACCCCCCCCGGTCCCCACTGCAGCAGGGGGACCCGGCCACTGCCAACCCATCACCTCCCCCAGGACCAGAGCACATCTGCCCTGCACAGACCCTACCGAGAGCCCGCGTGCAGGACCTGCCTCTCCCCCTGCAAAACCCCACGGTCGGTGCTGAGCTCCAGCCGCACTTCCAGACTGAACCTCCCCCACAGAAGACTGGGCCCATCTTCCAGAATCTGAGCCCTCCTCCACCACCCAGAGTCCAGAACGCCCTCACTTCCACGCGCAGATCCGGTCCACACTCGGCGGCCCCAGCGACGCTTGGGGCCAGGGGGTGGTTCTGCAGTGGAGTTCATCTGAGACCAGTGTCGCGTCCACGCCCCCTGAGGCTGTCCAGGCTTTCTGGATTGCTCTCTGCAGTGACAAGTGGTGGGCTTGTTCCTCCGTGTCCTTTCAAACTGTCCCCTGGCCTCCGGGCCGGCCCCACACACCACCAGGTCCTCCTCCCTGCAGGACCGGCCGTGTCCAAGGTGGCGGCGGGAGGCGCTGCCATCTGTCCCGTGACCACGTTCCTCCTCCTCTCCACAGTACTGACAGAGCCCTTCAGCCAAGGGCTTTTGACTCAGACATCTCTTTCTTCCCCAGTTTCCAAGCTCCGAGCTCTCTCGAGGGCTTCTCTCTGAATGTCACACTCAGGATGAATGCCAGCAAATGGAGACACAGCATGTGTGAGACAGAGAAAGACAGGCTGATTCAGCATAGTGGATGCCGGAACGTGCCCACACACACGGCGGTCTGGAAGGGACCGTCAGGACCCAACCACTGGGAAGCCGGTTCGGCTCCAGGACCCCCCACCTGCGCCCCCAGGGCCTGACGGCAAGCTCACGAGAGGTCACGAGAGCCTGAACGAGGTGCTGGTGCAGGGACAGGACACAGGACAGCTGTGCAGACGCATGGGACCATGAAGGACAGCAGGGACAGCGTGGAACAGTGTGGGACAATGTGGGTAGCGTGGGACAGAGGACAAAACCCGCGTGGGAAACGCCACGTGAGCCAAGAGGTGGTTGGACCAACGTGGGCAGCAGGACATGGTGGACATGCGCCAGGCAAGGGGACAGGTGGGGCTGGACTACGGGGGCCGCGGCGGACATGCAGCTGGGGGAGCCTCGCGGAGGATGAAAGGCAGCAGACGAGCTCCACGAAGAGGGGGCCGCGGCCGTGGGACAGTGGGCCGAGAGGTCACTGTCACCAGCACCAGGAAGCTGGCCACGTTCACTGAGCGGCTGGGTCCCGGGTGACCTTCCCGGGCGTCAGGCTGCAGGGAGCCAGCTACAAGGAGCTCCGGAACAAGAAAGTACAGACGTGCTTTCCGAGAAGTTTGGTGGTCAGAGGAAGGGGGAAGTACTTAGAAATGAGGAATGCATGCTTGGGGACACGTATATCTGAGCCAATCCTTAAAGTCGGCGAGCACTACAGTCCCAAGAAGGACGTGAAAATACTCAGGTAGAAGGAAATGGAATATTGAAATCGTCTACCAGAGGATGTGACAGACAAGGAAAGAGGATGCCAGTCATACATACTCTGTTTTCAGACCACTGCAGTTTTATTTCATGATTTACAGTTTTTTCTCAAGTGCAATTTTCCCCATGTCTTGATTATTCTAAATAGTGCTGCTGTGAACACGGGGGTGCAGGTATCTCTTTGAGTTAGTGTTCGTTTCCTTTGGATATATTCCCAGAAGTGGGATCGCTGGGTCACATGCTAGTTCTATTTTTAACTTTCTGAGGACCCTCCATACTGTTTTCCAGAGTGGCCGCACCAGCTTGCATTCCCACCAACAGTGCACGAGGGTCCCCTTTCTCCGCATCCCCGCCAACATCTGTTAGCTCTTGTCTTTTGGTAACAGCCATTCTGACAGGTATGAGGTGACATCTCATTGTGGTTTTGATTTGCATTTCCCTGATGACTAGAGATGTTGAGTGTCCTTTTGTGTATCTGTTGACCTTTCATATGTCTTCCTTAGAAAAATGTCTATTCAGGTACTTTGCCCATTTTTTAAATTAGGTTGTTCGTTTTGCTATTGAGTTGTATGAGCTCCTTACAGGTTTTGGATCCATCCCTTATCAAATGTATGGTTTGCCAGTATTTTTTCACTCTGTTGGTGGTTTCCTCTGCTGTGCAGAAGCTCTTTTAGTTTGATGTGGTCCCACCTGCTTACTTTTCTTTTTATTGCTTGTGCTTTAGGTGTCATATCCAAAAACGCATGACCAAGACCCACATCAGGGAGCTTCATTCCTGTTTTCTTATAGGAGTTTCGTGGGTCTCAGGTCCTACATTTAAGTCTTTAGTCCATTTCTAGTTAATTTTTGTGAGCAGTGTAAGATGGGGGTCCAGTTTCATTCTTTTCCGTGTGACTGTCCTGTTTTCCCAGGGCCATTTATTGAAGAGGTTGTCTTTTCTCCATTGAGGGTTCTTGGCTCCCTTATTAAATGTTAGTTGACCGTATGTGCCTGGGTTTATTTCCGGGCTCTTGGTTCTGCCCCCATGGTCCGTGGGACTGTCTTTATGCCAATGTGCACGGTTCAAGTCCTGTCGATTTATGGTATAACTTGAAATCACAGAGTGTGATGCTTCCCGCTTGGCTCTTCTGTGTTAAAAGCTTCGTAAGAAATGCAAGCACTTCAAGACTGTTACAGAGAGGAACAAAAACCAGCCAACAACCTACGTGTCCATCCACGGAGGAATGGATTGAGGAGTTGTGACATGTACACAATGGAGTGCTATTCAGCTGTGAACAATTAGGAAACCCTGTCATTTGTTTTAAGATTTTATTTATTCATTTGAGAGTGAGAGCACAAGAGAATGAGAGAGAGAGAGCACAAGCGGGGGGAGCGGCAGGCAGAGGGAGAAGCAGGCTCCCCACTGATCAAAGAGCCCGACGCAAGGCTCAATCCCAGGACCCTGAGATCATGACCTGAGCCGAAGGCAGACGCTTAATGCACTGAGCCACCCAGGAGCCCCAGGAAACCCTGTCATTTGTGTGAACATGGATGGACCCTGAAGGCATTATTGCTAGGTGAAGCGAGGCAGGCAGAGAAGGACAAACTCCACACGATCTCACTTCCATGTGTAGCGGGGGAAGGGAGTGGGACGAAGGGGGTCAGCAGGTGCAGAGGTAAATGCCCACCAGGGATGTGATGCACAACGTGAGGACCACAGCTAACCCTCTGCAGGACACACAGAGAAGCTGGTAAGAGAGCAAGTCCTTGGAGTTCTCATTGCAAGGATAATTTTTTTTCCTTTTCTCTTCTTTCTTTTCTTTTTGTTGTGTCTAT
This sequence comes from Mirounga angustirostris, assembly GCF_029215605.1. Taxonomy (NCBI): domain Eukaryota; kingdom Metazoa; phylum Chordata; class Mammalia; order Carnivora; family Phocidae; genus Mirounga; species Mirounga angustirostris. The sequence continues at coordinate 9,459,020 of NW_026991718.1, forward strand.
AGGAGAAGATGGGTGTTAGCTGAACCTATGGTGGTGATCATTCCATGGTATCTGTAAATCAAACCATTGTGCTGTACAGCTTAAACCTTTCCAGTAATGTATGTCAATTATCTCTCAGTAAAACCAGGGCAAAGTGCAATTTTTATCACGTGTTTTAAAAGCCCTTGCACCCTCTATGCCATACCTGGTTCTCCATTAGGGCCAGGGGGTCCTATGTCACCAGAATCTCCTTTTTCACCTGGAAAGGGAGAGGAAGATGGTCAAAGCAAGGTCAAGCAGAGATGGGACACGTCACGAGAGGTTAAAATTGCCAAGGTTCACAATGTTATTTCTTCCCTGTGTAATGTCCTAGAGTTTCCTGCAGACCCCCTCTTTGCTGTGAATACAGGGACTTGTGTTCTACAGGTAATTAATTTTTCAGGCTCTATCGATGTGATGTGGAATAGACTCCTATCACGAGATCTGAGAGATGACCCGACGACCCTTCTTTAAGTCGGGTCTGAAAAATCCTGGATGTGTCATAGAACAGTCTGTAGATATTCTGTCATGAACCCTTAACCCCCGGGTCAGTAACAGCTAAATCTGACTCCAGTTCTTGCCCTCCTGATGGCCGGGAAACGGTGATGCTGGCACTGGGGTGGAGCTGGGGGCAGCCTCCCCCCAGTGCAACACCTGGGCTCCCGCCTGGCCTGAGACGCGGCCCCCCGTAGACAGGACACGCCATGCAGCCGCCCTGCCACACCGGCCTCCCAGCTGGTAAACCAAAGGCGGTGGACACAGTCGTGCCAACAATGCTTTCTGGCTGCTCTAAATTTAGACAACAAATCTATTAAAGGCACATGAATATTCCTGCAGTGCGATCTTTCTCCCCGCGAGTCAACCTGAGCATCCCAGCCGGCGTGGGACGGGGAAGGAGTAGCGCTCCTCCCTCTGGATTCCACTGCCTGCCATCCACGCGGGGAGGGAGAGAGCCTGCCGGTCCGTCCACACCATCCCTGTGACTCCCTCATGGGCCTCGGGGCTTGGAACTGACTGGAAGGTCAGCCTGACCGGGTCCCCGGAAGCAGGTCAGGCAAAGTAAGCCAAATGAGGGGCTTGCTGGCACGCTGGCACTCGGCGATCCGCCGACACTCGCCCAGAGCACATGAGAGGCCCACACGTCCCTACCGGAGGCCAACATGCATTGCACTCTCCACAACAGCTAAAGGGGGCAACAGCCCAAATCTCTCCCGACGGATGCGTGAATCAATAAAATGCGGTGGAGCCACGATTCAGCCTTAAGAAGGCAGGAGATGAGCCTCCTGGAACACATGCCGCTAAGTGAAATAAGTCAGACATCCGTGAACGACCTAGAATACGCCGCTTCGTGGAGACGGGAATTAGATGAGGGGTGACCATGGCTGAGGGAGGGACCAGGACAGAGGTCCTCTCAGGGGAATGAAAATGGTCTGGAAATGAGTTGGCTGCTCAACGCTGCCAATGTACTTAATGCCACTAACTTGTACACTTGAAAATAGTTAAAACGGCAAGCTTCGTGTTATGACTATTTTCCCACACTTTCGCAAAGCCTTTGTGGAGCACGGCTGCCCCTCTTTGTACCACGCATATGTACGTGCTCTCGAGCGAGGGCCATCCCAGCAGTGCTTCCCACGGGTTTGCCAGGAGAGGCGCTGGGCTGGCCAGCGTCCGTCACACTCCTGCCGAAGACCCCTTCCTGCCAGGGACGAGCTGCGGCCAGGGGGAGGTGCGTGGCCACCCATCAGAACAAACCACCCGAACCCACTCATGGCTCAAACCTGCCGGCAGGTTACTGAGGCAGAAGAACTCCAGCGCCAGCCTTGGGCAGACCGCCACCCCGAGCCCCCTCCCTGCCACACAGGCTTGGCAGTGTTGCCAACCACCGGCCCTCCCCAGCCTGGCCTCCTCATTGGCACCAAGGGGTGGAGGCGGAGACCTCCACGGGATCGCTCATTGAAAGCTCAGGGCCCAGGGTCTCAGCACAGGGGCAGGACACACCAGGGACTCCAAGAGCGTTTGCTGGCTGGGTGGCTCGGAGCCGTCCAGCCTCATCTGCTGGGCCTTAGTCTGTGGCCCGCCCACCCCTGCAGGGTTGCGCGGTCAGATGAGCTGCGAGACGGACCCAGGCAAGGGCAGGCGTCTTGCCACTAGAGGGCTGCTCTCACCTGGGCTGTTACCTTCCTGGGTCCCGTTCTCATGGAGAGCCACCCACAGTTTCAAAAAGTCACCGAAGCGGGAGGGGGACAGACAGTGTTTCTGGAGAACGGTCCTCCCGTTACTCCAATGGGGCTCGGTGTTTCATGAAGCTGGTTATGGAAGTGGCAGTGAAAGGTCTTGCCTAAGTAACCAGCCCCCAGTTCTCTGCCGGGGTGCCCTGTGAATCCTTCAGGACGGGGAGCGCTCGCCCCACCCTGGTGGGCACACAGCCAGCAGGTAACTCTGACTGATCCCAAATGCAGAGCCTGGACCGCTTTTACCATGTGTCAAGCGCACGGAAAGAGGCACACCTACCAGGCAGGACTGGCCGGCCTGCAAGCATTCTGGAGCGCCCGTGCCGGGAGCCTGGGAGGGAATGGGGCAAGAAGTACGTCGCGGGCGCCTGGGTGGCTCAGTTGGTTAAGCGACTGCCTTCGGCTCGGGTCATGATCCTGGAGTCCCGGGATCGAGTCCCGCATCGGGCTCCCTGCTCGGCGGGGAGTCTGCTTCTCCCTCTGACCCTCCTCCCTCTCATGCTCTCTGTCTCTCATTCTCTCTCTCTCAAATAAATAAATAAAATCTTTAAAAAATAAATAAATAAAAGAAGTACGTCGCAAATACCTTTAGAACCAATGGGACCAATTTTTCCATGGCGACCCACACTGCCCTTCTGTCCTTTGTCACCCATGTCTCCTGAAAAAACAACAAGATCAAAGTTGGTTGGTGCACAGGTGATTCAGTATGCTTCCCGTTTAACATCACACGCTCGCACACGCTCGCACACGCACCGGAGCAGACGGGAAAGGTGTAACGCTCAGCTTACTGTGAGTGACCCCAGAAGGCTCTGCAAGGTCCCTTGTTGACAGATTTCCCAGGGGAGGACACACCTCCCCCAAAAGCCGCATGCCCTGGGAACGGAGGAGACCAAGGGTGCGTCCCCTACCCCGCCCTCAGCCCGGCCCCTCCTGCTCTGCAGTTACATGGGTAGAGAGGGGCTGTCCTCCATCCCCGTCCCAGAGCAAGTGAGCGGGCTGCTCTCGGGAGCTGGGATGCCCGCCGGGGGAGGTGGGCGCGGTGGCAGAGCGTTGCTCCTCTCTGGGAAGCTGAGGGGAGCGGAGGGAGGAGGAGGGAGAGGAGGGTCCAGGGAATGCTTCGTCACACGCTTCCTAGGGAGACTAGTCCTCCAGCAGGGCCTGGTGACACACCACCTGTCGGTCCCTCCGGCGCGACTTGGAGCATCGCCACCCCAGGCTGCCCCCTCGCCTCCATGCTGCCCGTCGCCACAGGCCGGCCCGGTGACTGTGCTCACGCGTGACCCACAGGACCGTCCCCGCTGACCAATGCACTAGGACCCAGCACGGCGGTCCGCACCCGGCCCAGATCCCGCCGGCGGAGGGGCTGTTCTCCCCCAGAGTGCACTCACACGCCTGGCATCCCTCCTGTGCTCGCCGCAGACTGCAGACCGAGCCAGCAAGCGTCAGACTAATGCACAGAGAACGCTTGGTAAAAGAAACATGTAATCAGACTTAATTTAATAATCTGAAACTAAATGAAATTCAGCCGAGCAACGCTGCAGGAGAGAGATGACAGGAAGGACAGCGCGTTGCATATGGATAAGGCTTTGTCCTGCTCTGACACCGACTCACACCTTGAACCGGAGGACTTCCCAGCCGGGAACTGTCAGCTTTGCGACATTCCCTAAGAAGTTAAGGATAGAGGTCAGAGGACAGAAGACAGGCTTCGGGACGAGCTCGGGCTGACAGGGACACACAGCACCGCAACACAGTCCCACAAACTGATTCACAAAGCACCCTCACGTCCACTCTCTTACTGGGCTACAGAAGTGGTTCCCTGCACAGACAAGACCCCGAGGGCCTGAGCCGCTTGTCCAGGTCAAGTGCCGGCGTATGGCAGGACCAGGACAGAGCTGTGACCTGCTGATCTGAGGCCCAGCGCCCCTTTCCCAGTGCCAGGTAGCAGGCCCCGGGGAGGCCGAGGCCAGGCTGGCCCAGCCGTGACAGCGGCGAGCTGGCCGTGTGCCGGGGACATAGGGCGGCAGGACTTAGACCGGTGTGGGGGATGGGGAGCGATCAGACACCTGTGACAGGTGTGTTGTAACAGGAGAGGCGCTGTGAGGAAGCCCTGGCCAGTGGGGGGTGGAGGAGGGCATCCAGGGGGGCACACAAACCTCCGGGGGGGAGTTAGAAGAGAGTGACAAGACAGGATTCATGCTTGACGCGCATCGGTGACACGCAGAGGGGCTGGAAGGGGGCAAGGACACCCGGCCAGGGAACAGACGAGAGCTGGAGGCAAGTGCACTGGAGGGGAGTCGGGCTGGGAACGGGAGGTGGCGGGGAGAGCCTGGGCACGCGGGGCGGGGGACAGGAGCAGGAAGTGGCTGTTCCCGTGTCCCGCAGGGCTGGGTCTGCAAGGGGCCCCAGACCAGCAGGTGAGTGGTAACCGATGATGTTGCCCCACAGGAGGGGCAGGCTCCGGGGACCCCGCGGGGCGTTGGAGGAGGGGGCGCCCGCGGGGTCAGAGCTGTGCTGTGAGACAGGTGGGACAGGGACAGCGGGAGGCCCTGGCTGGAGCGGGGTCAGCGGCTAAACACTGCAGAGAAGCCTCGGGATGAGGACAGGCACAGACCTCTGGCTATGGTCATGGGGACCTGGTGGGGGGGGCGGTCCCAGAGGGGCAGAGTCAGCGGCAGCGGGCAAGGAACGGCGGGGTGTGGAGGTGGCGCCCCGAGTGGGAGGCAGCCCCTGCAAAGCCCCGACCGCACCGGCGTGGGTCCAGGGGTCCATGGGGGCAGCGCTGCGAACTGGGTATCTGCGCCCCCCGTCTCCATCCTCGCCAGCAGGACCCAGCCCTGCCCCGCTCCGCGGCCAGAGGACCCTGAGTCACTGCGAACCTGCTCAAGGCTCCTGCCCGTCCTTCCTGCCAGCAGGTCCCAGAACAGGCTCAGCCTCCTTAACCCTCCTGGTGAGCCAGCAGGACAGCCGACAAGAACCGCTTCAATCAACCCCCGAGCCCAGCGCGCAGCCCGTCACACACTCACCCCCGGTAGCCCTGCCCCAGACGGCGCCGCCGTCACCACTAAGTGTTGGCCTGTAGGGAAACATGCCAAAAACTCCCCGTAGCAGAGGACACGCTACCGGCCACTCTGAGGGTGATGAAGGGCTGTTACTTCACGCTGAAGGAGGAGCAGGTGCTCGGTGCCCGCGGCCAGTGGGGTCGGCCGCCACCCAGCCCATCCGCTGTCTCCAAGCCACCGTCTGGAACGCCTCTGGGACCCTTCCACACAGCCGCCTTGAGACAGACCCAGGGATTAGAACGTGGCTCTGCCCCGTGCACCCAGTGGCTCTGATTCGGCGTGCCGGAGAGACGCAGAGCTGTTTACCCCGGCCCCACGACGCGACCCTCCTGACATTCAAGCACTGTTCTCTCTGGAATTTTCCCTCCAGCTTGCCCACCCCGGCTGCCTCATCCTCTGGGCAAAGCCCATGCTGTCTGCTCCTCCGAGGACTGACCCCCCACCCAGGCTGAGTGGCCCTGCATGGCCTGCCCACCGTCACCGGCCGCAGGGACTGAAGTGTGTCCCCCCCCAGTGCTGAAGCCCTGACCCCCGGTGATGGGGGCTGCAGGCGGGCTTGGCAGGTGAGCAGGGTGCGATGAGGCCACGAGGGGGCCCCAGCTTGGGACTGGTGCCCCTGCAGTAGGGAGAGACCCCAGAGCTCGCTGTCTCCAGCACGAGAGCAGACAGCCGTCTGCAGTCCAGGACAAGCTCCTCGGCAGAGCCCGGCCAGGCCAGCACCCGGATCTCGGACTTGCAGCCCCGACACCGTGAGAAATAGACGTCTGCCGTTGCAGCGGTCCAGGGCGTGGTGCTCTGCCGTGGCAGCCTGGCCGACCGAGTCCCCTCCCTTGTCCCGACGCTCGCGCTCACTGATAAGGTCAGAGTCCCAGAGCTGACTCCAGGTGTTTCTGCTCAGCTGCTTGCAGAGAGCACTCTGCAGAAAATCAATGTTCCCCGGATGCGTGCCCCGCTCTCAGTGCTGGACCAAGGCCTGCGTCCCCACTCCGGAGCCTCCTCCCTCCCTCAGCCTTCTTCCAAACGGCTAAGCCCTCTGTTCCCTAACTCTGGAGGATGCCCCCTTCCTGGGGTCTGGAATGGGTCACGAGTGCTGGAGAAGTTGGGCAGAACCGCAGAATAAATGTCAGGAGGACCTCAGTGTTTATGCCTTTCTAATTTTCATGTCTCCCTAAAACTTGAGGTCCTTCTGTTGTTTTCACTCAGCGGTCAGCAGCGGTCGGCTGGGACATTCTGTACCCCGTCCTCACGGGGACGCTCAGACCAAGTGAGTAAACACAAGCTCCATACGCCGCTCTGACGAAGACAGCGGCCCAAGCAGGAGGCCGCGGTGCAGACCGTCCAAGCGAACCCTCTCTCCAGATGGGAAGACAGAGGCCCAGAGACACCCAGGGACTCGCACCTGCACTGACCAGCTGGGAGGATTATTTCCAACACACGGGACGCCCCCCTGAATTCCCATGAGATGGGCAGGGTTGCCAGAGCCCGGAGAATAAAGCCATGTGCCTTCCCACTCCAAAGCCCGAACACTCCAGAGGAGTCTGGGCGACACATTAGCTCACACACTGGCTGTGAGTGTGGACCCATCACATGAACGAAGGGTCTGCTGTCCGCCAGGAAGACCTCACCTAGAAAGGTGGGGGGGAGCTCTTCTTCCTGAGGCCCCAGCAGAGAGAAACTCAAAACGAGCCCTGCCCCCTCTTCTGCCGCCCAGACAGCTCCTGCGGCCCGAGCACCCAGCCAGAGGAGAGCGCGGGACCGAGACACCGACCCTCAGAAGCATAGCTGGTAAAATGCCTTCCCCGCCCCCACAGAACGATTAATTACCGGGCCATTTCGTCAGCGGAGGGATGCCCGAAGGGTCCAGCACACATCCTGCTGTCGTGAATAAGTTATAACCTGAGGATGACGTGAGAGCAGGTGGCTTTCGGCCGATCTCTGCATCGCACAGCCAAATGTTAACACCAAGTGCCCCTGTCCCCAGCAGGGCCCGGGGTCAGCTCCCGCCCTTGGAGAAGCGTGCGACGCGGCCTGGGGCGCTGAGGGAAACCGGAGGCCTCACGGAGCAGGGTGACGGAGGCAGTCACTGAGCCCCGACCAGAAGCCCGCCACGTCGGCACCCCGGCCTCGGCAGCCTCCAGAACCCTGAGAGAATAAACATCGGTGTTTAAGCAGCTCCGTCTGTGGGATTTGTTACAGCAGCCCTAGCAGACTAGGACACTTTCTTGGCCCCACGAGGGAAAGGAGTTCAGAGAGGCCAAATGGCCCACATCGAGTCACACAGCACGCGAGGGAAGACTGTTGTTCCGTGACCCAGAGCACGGACTCCTGCAGTCAGGCAGACGAGACCCCGGTCCCAGGCCTCTGCCCATGCAATCTTGGACACGTTACCGCCCGCTCTGAGCCTCAGTGTCCTTGTCTGTCAAGAGGCATCGGAGTGGTGGTCAGCCCCTGGGTCGCCGAGCACCTGGTAATGTGAGTTTCGCCGAGGCCTCTGTTCCGCGTCCGGGGCTCCAACCCCGCACCGCCGCCGGGGAGCAGTGGCCATGCTCCTGGCACCAGGGACGTTCTGCATAGACCAGTCCCAGCAGGAAGGCTGCATCTTCAGGAGCTGGGCCGAGCGCACGCTGCAGGCTTGTGGGAAGACAAACCACCCCCCACCTGGGGCCATGTCGCGGAGGCTGAGGACACTGGGCCAGTGGGGACCTGGGACACCTGCCAGGCGGCCCCACCTTACCTGCCCCCAGACTGTCCCTCTCCCTCTAACAATGGCCTCTTCCTCTGGGCCCTGCAGGCCCTGAGACACGACAAGACCTGGTCATACCACACGCCAGGAGGGCCCGTGAGGGGAAGGGCCGGGCCTGAGGGGCGGTCAGAGACCCCACCCCGCCGCGTGCACGCCCCCACCCCACGGCACACCCGCTCCGACTGAGCAGGCCGAGAAGAGCCGCCGTTCGCTGGTGCTGGGCAGGGTTTACACACACACACGCACATGCACATGTGTAACATTCTACACTCTTGCGTGCACACACCCACACACGCATACACACATGCAAACGTCCCCGCACCCGTTCAAACACTCGTGCACACACACACAACTACATACAAGCACACACACCCCATACACACGTGCGCGTGTAAAAACGTACCCTTTATCCTCATGCCACCCAAGGTTGTAAAGCTGGTAAGCATCGGCTGGGCTTGAGCCCAGACCACCAGGGCACACCAGGTCCCCCCCCAGCCCCCCGCACGCTCGCCCTGCCATACATAACCATAACCCCTACACACTGACCTACCACTGGGGTGGCCATCGCTCCCGGTAGGAACGTCCTATCTCTTGGGTGTGTTGGAGAAGAAAAGGTGAGAAGCATTAAAATCCCCTGAGACTGTCAGCATGTTCTCTACAGCAGTCCCAGGTGGTTTGGGTAACTGACTTGTTTTTACTGGCAGACATTTCTTGTGAGGTAGCCCTTGGGCAGAAAAGTACCGTGGTTATAAACCCAGAGGCTCTCAGAGGAGCACGGATCAGAACAAGAGCCCTACCGCCTTCTTCCTGCTTCCAGGAAGGTCTTCTTGCCCCTCCAAATGACAAGAAGCTTTTTGCAAGAAGCAAACAAATCTCCCTCCCTTGGTTGTGGGAGATGATTGGAAATGCACCAGACACACTTAGGTCCTGTCCCCTTCAGTTTGAAGAGCTTCTTGCAGAGGCTCCCGAGGGAGCTGGGAGCTGATGTAATGCTCCCTTCCTCCCATCCCACTAATGAGAAGTGTGCAAGAGCATGTCTGTCCTCTAGACACACACGAGGAACGAAAGAACGGGAGCAGCTCACAGTAGGCAGGTAATTCTTATTAATTTTAATGAAGATCTCACACAGTCCTTTGAAGTGGAGACGGGGCAAAAAGAGCACTCAGAATTCAGCTTCCCCAGCGATTTTTAACGAAGGGTAATGTGCACGTTGCAGAGCCCAGAAAGCCTGTCACTGACGTAGGGTCGCCCTCCACCTCCGTGTGCCAGGAGAGTCCCCAGCTTCTAAGACGAGTGGCCCAGGGGCCTCCCTGATCCTGTCTCAGCAGCACGTCTGGGGACGGGGAGTCTTGAAGCCTGAGGTGACGCGTGTAGCAGGCTGTCAGCGAAGCCAGCTCTGTGAGGTCACCCCAGAGACGCACAGGCTAGAAATGTGGGAAGTATTCTTACCTCAGTAAAGGACAAAGGACAGCAGGAGGTTTCTGCAGACCCTTCGGCCTGTCTCTGTCATTTCAGAAAAGGCATCCATCAGCTCGCACGCACGTTCTCTTGTTCAAGTCCCCCGGCAGGGGGCTGCTTCGTGGGCTGACCCGAGACCCCCCAGCACACACGGCACATCAGCCAAAGAGCCAGTCCCCCCCGCCCCCCCCGGCCAGCAGCCGGGCCCGCTTGACGCAGCCGCATTTGGTGGAGCCACCGGGCGAGGGCGTGGGATGCTCCGGACGGCTCGGCTCACCGCCCCCCTGCAGCGCAGGGCCCGGGCAGCAACGCGGGAACAGCGCTTCGGGCGCCTTCCGGTGGACGCCCGCATCGCTGCCGCCCTGGGGACCCAGGCTGCGTCTTCACGAGAGCCCAGCTCGTTCCTGCACACGGCAGTCTGAGAGCCATCGGTGCAGCCGAGGCTTGTGGTCAGCAGGCTGCAGGGAGCCCAGCCCGGCGTGGCCACGGCCTTGGCGCAGACCCATCCTCTACCGCCTGGAGCGGGGGCAGGCGTGCGTACCCCCGGGACCCTCAGCACGGATCTCAAAGAAATTCGAAGATACTGAATTTCTTTTGTGTGTGTGTGTGTGTGTGTGTTTTAAAGATTTTATTTTATTAATTGACAGAGAGACAGCGAGAGAGGAAACACAAGTAGGGGGAGTGGGAGGGAGAAGCGGGCTTCCCGCGGAGCAGGGAGCCCGATGTGGGACTCGATCCCAGGACCCTGGGATCATGACCTGAGCCGAAGGCAGTCGCTTAACCAACTGAGCCACACAGGTGCCCCTCGAAGATACTGAATTTCAAGGTCTTTTTCAATTGATCAAGGGCCTTCCAAGTACCACATCTCACCTGAGGCTCCAGAGTCCCCGAGACAGAAGCGAATGCACCTGCCCCAGAGGCCCATGATGTTGCATGGAGTCCGGTGTATAAAGAAACAGGCATGGCAGGCCTGTGGCACGCCATGCCCCCCGCACACCTGTCAGGTCTTGCCTTAAAGGGCCAGTCACTAGCAGGGACCCAGGAGAACTGCCCCTCAGGCCTCAATGCCAGGGACAGTTTGCGAGTCCAAGCAGTTGATAGATTCTGAGTCCCATGGTCGTGGCGCCCTGCAAAGCCCTAAGAGGAGGTGGCAGGGCAGGAGGGTCCGTGGTGTCCCCAAGCCCCCATGATATTACACTTGCACTGCTTCACAAGGTATGGACACGTTGGAGAACCACTGATGTAAGTGGCCATGTCTTCTCCTGGCACCGATGTGAGGACTCGGGCCACCTTCGCAGCTCACCCCACCAAATGTGCAGGACTCACAGCATGAATTTCATCGAAATAACCTCATCTTATACATACAGATAATATTTTTTTCTTGTCCAAAATTTTGTACCTTAGCTGAAATGTAATATGTTGTCTTTTAAACAGAGCATGAAAAAAAAACAAAAAAGAACGGGGAGAAGGGGAGGCAGAGCAATTAGCTGTGGAGGCAAAAGGCAAGGGAAGTGCCCGCTGGAAGCCCCCAGCAGCCGGGGGGCTGGGAGGAAGCACCGCCCCCACCCCCAGGAGAGCCCATGAGACCCACAGCACAAGGCGCTCTGGGCGAGCTCTCGCAGGTGCTCTGGATGGAGCAGTGGTCAGTGGGGAGGAGCTAACCGAATCCCAAGGGCCCCCCACTTCCAGCAGCTGGTGCTGGAGGAGCTCTCTCCACTGGGGGGCAGCAGGCCCCATATCAGCAGCTCCCGCTGCATCTTCACTGGCCCCGGAAGTGAAGGAAGTGAGTTTGTCCAAGACATGAAGGAGGGCCTGAGGCAGAAGGCAGGATTTGGGACCACAGATCCATCCAGTCCCAGCACTTCCCAAAAGGGAGGAAGCCCTGTTCCAGGGCATTCATGGAAAATGGCTTACAGACATCCAAGGAAGGGACTCTGCCCACCCAGAGGAAATCACCCAGATAATGTGCCAGAAGGACAGGAGGCTCAGGGGTGTTGCCAGAAGTCACATAACTCAAGGCCATGGAGCCTCAAATGAAAACGTGGGTTTGAAGAAGTTGAGGACAAGACTCTACATATGATCATTGTTGCAGCTGTTGGGGAGAGGGGCAGAGAGGCTCTGGGCCCCGCAACAACCCCCATGACGCGTGTCCAAGCAGGAGCACCTCCAGAAGCGACCGGGAGAACCCACTGCCTGTGGCCCAGGACCATGAGGGACGCGCGCCCTGGCTGGCCAAGTCAAGCAGGTGTCTGCGAAACACCGGCCTCCCCTTCCCAGTGAGTCTGCAGCGCCTGCAGTCCTACCCTCCAGCGGGAAGCAGGGTTCCTGCTCTACCATGCCCTTGGGAGCTCAGCAGCCCCACCTCGCCCAGCCACAGCTGCCTGAACAGGTGCAGTGATGTGGGCTCGGGACCCCCCCCAGCTGTGGCAGCCACCCCGCCCCGGGCTCCCCCCACAGACGGGCGTGCGACCCAGGAGCCAACCGCAGCGAGAGGACGCGGCACTCAGCATCACCGCGGCAGGCAGGGCAGGCAGAGCGGAAGGTCCTGGATGGGACAGAGAGACTGCAGGGAGCAGCGAGGTGGCACGTGGAGGAAGGGGCCGCTGCAGGACAAACTGGAGTGTGTAAACCCAGAGAGACCGAGGCTGGTGAGCAAGTCCGAAAACAGAGCAATCCCAAAATACCTGAAGGAATTCCTCACACTTTTCTCATACACTAGCAAAATCATAAACAGGAGCTATTAGTCTTCTAACAATTTCGTAAAGAATATCACTGGTAAAAATAACCATCGCAAAATAAAACTTATACTGGCTGAAACTACACAGGGAGAAACCCATCAGAAACTAAAAATCGAGGGTAGAATCTCTCTGTACAATTTAGAACCGAGCGTTCCAATCAGGCGATCCAACCCAGCGCAAATGACACAGAAGGAAGCTCAGCACAGCGGGAGCGATAATCAGTAAAATGTGATACCTATTTAAAAAATAATAAATTCTAGGGCCCCTGGGTGGCTCAGTCGGTGAAGCGCCTGCCTTCGGCTCAGGTCATGATCTCAGGGTCCTGGGATTGAGCCCCACGTCCTGCTCCCTGCTGAGCAGGGAGCCTGCTTCTCCCTCTCCCCCCTCCCCTTCTCCTTCTCTCTCTCTCAGATAAAGAAATAAAATCTTTTTTTTAAAAAATAATAAATTCTAAAAATCTCTCAAGGGTCCAGTAATATTTACATGGAAAAAATGATTCCAGTGAAAATAATTTCTGAAAAATGAGAAAAGTCAATGATCCATTTGCCCTCACCTTAAAATCAGGCAAGTCCCAGCCCCCCGGTTTCTGGAACGCTCACGACTCCGCTGGAGCGAAGAGCCTTCTGGAAGCTACAGATGTCGGAGACTGGACATCAGGAACAGCACACCTGAGCCGTGGCCGCGATCCACTAACCCCGGCGCTGAGCTGGAAAGCCTCCGGGCGGAGGAAAGCCGGGAGGCGGGGACAGAGGGCGGGAGGACTCCGAAGCCCCGCACAGCTCCCTGCCCCACCCCGCACAGAGGCCGCGGGAGCTGAGGTCATCCCTCCTGGGAGCTTTCCTGCAGGGGGGCCGGGAGCAGGACTTCTGAGGTCGCCCACGGCTCTCCACGGCTGGCTGGACCCAGAGCACTGCGTCAGCACGTGGGGCGTCTGCGGGAAGCGGCCAGAGGCTACACACCCGGGCCCCCAGTTTCAAAAACGTGCTGACATCGAAAATCAGCACATGCTCTTTGCTGGGAATACCAAAAACGCAGAAAGGCGTAAAACAGAAAATTTAAATTCCTATAATCCTACAACCCAGAACTATCTACTACTAATGTTTTGGTTTATTTCTTCCCCATACTTTCTCTGTGTAAATATTTTAATCAGTCGTGTCTGTTCCTGTATCCTGTCTGATTCTCTCCCATGTGTCACGTCATGGCCAATCCTCTTTTCAAGATCGCCCCAAGAAGGATACTTCCGACATTTCTGCGTAAATGCTTCCACTACTCAGTGATCCAAGTACATACACGTGGGTTGATGTGTTCTCTATATTCTGCACTTAGCAAAGACCCCAAACCAGAGCTGCTCATTTCATCAGCGGCGGTGCCAGACCCCTGATGAACCCCACACTCGTGGACTCAAGGACTGGCATGCCCAGAGGGAGTCATGCTGGTTAACCCGGCTGCTGCTGGCAGGGCCTGTAAAGGGCCAGGTCCAAGCTCCTCTCTTCCACCCTAACCCCACAGAGGACTCCATACTAGAACACGCCGCCCAGGGTAGGATTTTAAGTTACCCGTGGATATTGGGCATCCATTAAAATGATTTCACAGCATGAAAAATGGTGACACTGAAATCTGACATTAAATTTAAGAAGTAGGATGCAAATTTATGTGAACAATACAATTATAACAAAGCAAAAAAGGGCACAAAAAAAGGAAATATACTAAAGTAAGTGCCAACCTCTGGATGATTTTATTACGGATGATTTTCTCACCACTTCAGGTATATTCAACTTTCTATCACAAGCATATGTTGGAAAAATTTGAAACAAGGCAGTTACTTAATGAAGGTAGGACTTTACTGCCACTTGCACGCTGAGCTCAAATGTCATTACTTTGAAAAAACATCAATGAAATAGCATCGTGAAATGAATTTGTGACCGTCTAGAGTAGGAGAACTACCCACTTCCTGACTGTGAAATATAAAATTGCCCACACAAAAAAAGTAGAGGAACATCCCTTTTATCACTGGGTAAATTTCATAATTAGTTCAGTAATAAAATAAGACTATCTACAGCACTTTCCACTTTCATAAAAAGTATAATAATAAAATAAAAACTACAAGCACTTTAGTTCTGAGATACTGTTAACTTATCACAACCCGAGAACTTTGTGAAGCGGTTCCTTCACTGCCTACCCTTTGCAGATGGGAAGACAGACACGGGGAGTAAGCAGACCACAGAGCCCACCCCACCGGCTCCCTGGGTCAGCTCTCCTCTCAGCCAGCTGGGCTGGCCTCTGCTGAGATAGCCACCACGTTGTTGTTTCTCGCGGGGACCCCAGGAGAGGAGCTCCTGCCTCACTCACTCCTGCATCTGCTGAGCACACAGGTGGAGTGCTCCCCAAAACACGGGAAGATTGCTCATTTCGAGTGGGAAGTATATGGACCAGCGTAAGAATGTATGTACAGATAGTCATTTTAAAGTTCCAAATTCCACTTATGGCAACTTATTCTAAGGAAATATTCAGAGATACGCACAGAAAATACAAGTACAAAAGTATCTTACATTTCAAGAAGAAAAAGAACCCAAAACTTTTTTTTTAAAGATAGAAAAAGATAACCAAGAAAGAAGGAGGAGGAGGAGGACCAAAAGACAGAAAAGAAATACAAATGACTTTTAAATGCCCAGATGATGACTCTGCTTCATTCATAATAAGAGAAGTGAAGTCAAACCTACTAAGGCGGCATTTTACTACTATCCCATTTGCAGCTTTCCTCCCAGGGAGGGCAGCAGGTGTCCCATTCCTTGTGTTGCCTGTGACATTGTTTCAATCCTTAGGGAGGGCAACATCTACCAAAATGTCAAATGCACCAGCACTCTGTTACACTGTTAGGAATTTATCTTCAAGCTGTACTCACAGACATTTAAAAGTGACACATACGAGACTATTCTCTGCAGCAAACCCCTCTCCAGGAATAGGAGATCAGCTGAAGCATGGAGCAGCACGTCACCACACGAGAGGATGAGGGAGACATGTCTGTGCTCCTATAGAATGATCCAGGGCATATTGTTAAGTGAAAGAGGGAGATGCAGAACCATACGTGCATGGTGCAACTGTTTGTACAAAAGGAGGGAAGAATCAGGTATACATTTGCTGGTGTGCTTGCTGACTCCTAAAATACCGCTGTAAAGAGAAATCAACCGACAGTGTTGGTGGGAAGGATCCCAGGGAGCCCGGGACCTAGAAGGAGAACATTCATTTGCTGTGAGTTGTTTCTATATGCTTTGAACTTTGAACTAGGAGAATGGTTCATTTATTTTTTTAACTGATTTTTTTATGAGTAAAGGAGAAAACAAGAAATAAAAATCATTAAGGCTAATGGAGGTATGTGACAGAAATGCTCTTGGTCTCGAATGTGACAAGGGTTTCCCAGATGTGCACAGCTGTCAGACTCATCACTTGTACATCAAAAGGAGAATGTCCATAAACTGTACCTCAAAAAAGTGAAAAAACAGCGCATGGACTAAATATATGAATATATATACTCAATGGCCTTTATTTGCATTGTCATAATAACTTTCTGGAAACTGGAAACCGCCTAGCTCTCCAGTGCTGGAGGACTGGTTGGGGGACCAGCTGGATGGGTGTCAGTGTAAGTCCCAGAGCACAGAGCATGAACGCTGAAAACGCACTTCTACCCCCTTTACTGCGCAGCTAATTTGCACATACAATCTACTTCCTGTAAGACTCGGCGCAACCCCAGGGGATTCGGAGAAATACGCAATTGTACTAAGAAGGAAACAGATTCAGCAATTAGGATCTGCTAGCCACAGGTGCCTCCACCCCTGTGTACCCTACGCACCCCGCCCAAGGCTGTCCACTTGGTCTTTGCACGCCTCCATCACTGCTCGCACACCTCCTTATCTGCTCACACACCTCCATCGCTGCTTGCACACCTCCATCACCATTTGCACACCTCCATCGCTGCTTGCACACCCCCATCACCGTTAGCACACCTCCATCACTGCTTACACTTCTCCATAATTTTGACACACCTTCAGAGTTTCTTGCACACCCTCACAATTGCACTTATATGTGTAATGCTCCCAAATGACCCCCACGTTGCAGAGGAGGCTGGTGAGGGGCCGGGCTGGGACTGAGTTTGCACGCACGTGACCACACTGTTATGTGCCACTCCCAGGACGCGCTCTGTTTCTTGGAGCGCAAGGAGCACTCTCTGCACCCTGGCTCACTACACAGGTGTCAAAGTCCTCTGGAGTCCCCACACCCTGCCACTCCCCTGAGGCTCCTGCAGCAGCTGGAGCAGCGGCTGCGCCCTCTTGGGCAGACCTCGACGGGCCGAGGGGCGGCGGGTACCTTTCTCTCCTGCGGGGCCGACTCTCCCAGGCCGTCCCGGCGCACCTTTGTCTCCCTTCTCTCCAGCGTCCCCTGCGGAAGAAGGCACTGCATTTAGGAGCTCCTCGTGAGCACGGATTCCAGTGTCAGCTGCCCACCCTGTGTGTGCTGTGGGTCAGGCCCCTTGGCCTCTCTCTCCCCCGCCCCAGCCCCCAGGAGACTTCATCTCTCATCCAGACCATCTCCCACCCCCATCGGCCTTCCCCCATCTTCCCACCCTCCATCACCGAGGGCTCTCAGGTTTCCCTGTCCCAGATCTGTGTCGGGAGTCTGCTTCCGGGCCCTCCTTTCCCCTCCAGGGATGTTGTGTCCCTCTCTCCAATTATCCCTCTGGGCTATCTTGCCCTCTGGCATACAGCACTCCCCGAGACCCCCTGTGCCTGCCCTGCTGACCCCCTGCCCTCACGGCAGCATGAGGAGAGCAGGGGTCTGGAGGATCCCCCATGGCCCCGGTGTCCCTCTGTACCTGTCTGATGTGCCTGGGAAGAATAAACAGGTGCTCACATCAGCATCCCCTGGTCCCTTCAGCATGAGCCCCCCACACCCACCTGCAGCACACACTCGGGGCTGGGGAGCCTGTGACCAGGTGGGCACATCCACCTGATTCAGCTTCGCTGGCCAAGTGTGTCCTGCTCTCAGCCCAGGCTACATGCCCCCCAGCTTTTGTCATGAGTCCTGGTCATGTTTTGGCAGACACCTGTGAGTCTTTCATCTGTCACTTATCTCATTCAGAACTGAAACAGGGAGATGGGCTGTTCATCTCCTGATATCCCACACTTAGCTTAGCTCACTGCAAATCGACCCGATGGTTTTTCCTCAGAGATGAGTCCCCCCTGTGACATTCCTGGTTCTGACTGACACACTGATTCTCCCGGACTGCAAGCCCCGGGCCCAGCGTCATCTCTGCTTTCCTGTCTCCCTCATCAGCGAAGTGCAAGCCTCTGCCCAGCTCTGCGGGGTCTGACCGGCCCACTCCCTGTCCTGTCCATGTTCTGGCCCAGTCAGCCGGCCCCGGGGCTTCGTGCAGCTTTGGGGACTGCGCTCACAGTGCTCATGCAGGACAGTCATGCACAAAACATGGAGGAGCCCACAAGCAGCAGAGGGTGGAGTCCCGATGGGAGACATCAAGGTCCCTCCCTAGGCCTCCTCCTCCCCCCACTCTAATCCACACCAAAACCGTCTTCCTAAAACACAGATCCAATTATGTTATGTCCCTTCTTAAAACCACCAAGGCTGAATGTGGTGACAAACAATGTCCCATTTTTAAAACCATCCTCAGTAGGCCTTCATCTGGAGCCCAGGTATTGGCAGCCACCTTCTCACCTGACCCTCCAGGTTGCTTCTCCTGGTTCCCTCACCAGCTACCTCTTCTCTCCGGTGACCAGGCCCCTTGTTCCATATTATATGGCTCGTCTGCCTGACTGCTGTACCGTTCCCCCAGGAGAGCACATGGGTGCCGACAGGGGGTCGGTGTCCCTCCCCAGGTACACACGACACCAGCCAACATCTAAGTTACTCCAGTTCTCTGCGATTCTCCTTGGGCACTCACACTTGGTGAGAGGCTAACTGAGGTTACAGAGGCCCCAACGAGATGCCCAAAACTGATCATCTGGCCTGAAGGAGGGGACATCCCACTTAAACTTAAGTAAACAAAGAGAAAAGCGAAGTGAGCGCCACCAACAAATGGAAGACAGAGCTGGCCTGTCACTGTGCCCTGCGTGCCCCAGCCTTGAAGGCTCCACCCAGGCCCCTGCTGAGGGTGGGTTCACACACGCCTAGCACACATACGTGGCCCTTACATCTCTGGGTACTTTACCGTTCTTAAAAAAGGAAATTATTACAATCGCAATACTTGGAGACACGTTGATAGGCCAGCGGGAAATACCAACTAACAGACTGAGCTCGCCACCAAAACCTGTGGACATGTGAGGAACACCAACATCCGGAAGAGAACCAACAGAGGAAAGGGACTCTTGGAGCAGTCGGCGTCTGACCCCAAAATAAGCTGCTGAGTATCTTCACAAAGGCAAGAGAGAATAGGCATCTATGAACAAAAGTAAAAAGCACTGAAAAGAACCAACTAGAAATCCTGCACAGGAAATAAATCTTTGCAGGGAAGGCTGAGAAGCAGGGTGGCCAATGGTACAAGCCAGTTCACCAAACAGAAGGTCAGGATGGAGAACGTTTTCACAGTGCGACACAAAGAGATAAAGGACTGGAAAGTTTTGTCTGGATTTCAAGTTATCAAGTGGAGAGTGAAGGAAAGCCCCACAAATTCCAGTATCCAACTGAAAGGAATTCCAGAAAAGGGAGAACAGACATTGGAAGCCGAGATGGTTGTGCAGGTTTAGGAGCTGTGACCTCCCGGCACTACGGGAGGGTGTGGGAGAACATAGTGCATGTGCCCCGGGGAGCCAGGCGGGAGGACACAATGCAGGCGCCCCGGGGAGCCAGGTGGGAGAGATGAGGTAAAATAACTTAGACGTGTCACAGTGACATTGCAGAACCTCAAGAATAAAGAGAAGAGGGCGCCTGGGTGGCTCAGTTGGTTGAGCGACTGCCTTGGGCTCGGGTCATGATCCTGGGGTCCCTGGATCAAGTCCCGCATCGGGCTCCCTGCTCGGCGGGGAGCCTGCTTCTCCCTCTGACCCTCCCTCCTCTCATGTGCTCTCTCTCATTCTCTCTGTCTCAAATAAATAAAATCTTAAAAAAAAAAAAAAAAAAGAATAAAGAGAAGATTCTATCAGTTACCCAAGAGGAGGAAGAATTTGTAAAGATGACATGCACCTGAACGAGTCAGGCCGACCTAAGAATTCTCATCAGCAGCACAGGATACAAGATTCAAGTAAGATAAAATGCAGCAATCATTCCAACCCGAAAAAGCCCTCCTTGAGATCGAGCGCTCAGAAAAGGGCTCTGACGAAGTGACCTCGACCTGAGACCCGCCGTAGCCAGGGGAACGGAGCTCGGAGAGCGGGGACAGCACCCGCCCACGCGAGGCCGGGAGGCGGGAGGTGACTGGTGCGCGGCCCGCTCCTGCGTGGCGCCCGCGGGAAGCCCCGCACGCCGTGCCCGGGAGCTAGCAGGGCCCGCCCCGCGCGTCGGGGACGGGGGCAGCTGTCCGGCTGCGGGGTGCGCGCCGGGCGAGCGCATGTCGCCGCCTGCGGGACAGCCCCTGTTTCCGCGTGCCGGCCCCCCGGACGGAAACCCCGGGAAGGCGGAGTGCACGGCCCGCCAGCTCGGGGTCCCCGGCGCGCCCGGGGGGGGCTCGACCTCAAGGGCGCGCTGTCCACACTTGCGGGACGTGCGCGCCTCCACCCGGCCTTCCCCTCCGTGCCTCCCGAAAGCCCGGCCCCCGCGCGGGGCAGGACCACGTCCGCCCTACAGAGGCGGCCCGGCCGGGAGCAGCGGGCTGCCGTCTTGGCCACCCCGCCCCGGGGCCGCGGAGCCTGCGCGGAGAAGCACCGAGCTACCCGGACCGTCCGCGGCCCGACCCTGCGCGCCCAGCCTCACGCTCCTCGGGGAGACGCAGCGGTGAGGACGCAGCCCTCGCGACCGCCGCCCCGCCACCCGCCGCCCCGCCACCCGCCGCCTCTCGCCGCGTCCGGCCTGACCAGCCCTGTGTGCGCCGCAAGGCTCCGAGGGCGGAAAGTCCCTGAGCCGCACCAAGCGCTACCGTGTGCCCCTAAGGGGAAAGAGGAGTGCCACTCCATTAAAAACAAGACTTCCACCTCACATGGGTCTTGCCTCTCTCAGATCATCAGAAAATCTCACTGTTCTCCCCAGGATGCTGCATCACGGGCGATTGTCTGGGCCAGCGCTGGGGGGGCAGGTGCCCCGAGCTCGCCTGTGGTCCCTGTGGTGGGGGCGTCCAGAGCCGGAGGCAGAGAGCCCCCCAGCCCGAGGAGGGGGCGCACCGTGTCCTAGGAGACAGCACGTGGGGGTTGCCGCAGAAGCTGCATCCAGTCCCACGCACCCACACTCGGGAGACATCAGAGGCGGGATGCACCCTGGTCCCACTCTTTCCTAATGACCCTGGCCTCCTGCTTGGAGCCCAGCCTGGGTGTGCTTCTCAAGAACAAAGCTGTCTTCAAGTGCTGCTCGTCGTGGGCAGGGCCCGAAGGGTCTGTCGGCTGCTGGTCTCGGGGGACACTCAGAGCTGTGTCCCCGCTGGTGAGAACCCCAGGACCATATTGCTATAAGCTCCTCCCCCAAAACTCCCACACACTCCGTACTGTCTGCCCAGGGAGCCCAGGGTCCTCTCCCCACATCCTTTCCTTTATCAGACATTGATTTGGGGCCGATGAGCCATATAAAGTTCTATGTGACGAGTCATTTCTCCACCACGAGAGGCTGACATTTCAAGCGTCGATCTCATGCTTCGCCATTGACAACCTGCTCCCTCCTCCCTTAAAGAAGCAAAGAATACGTGGCCAGAATTTACTTCTGGCTTGCCTCCCTGCCAGTCACATGATGATCTATGGCACAAAGTTTTTGCCTCAATGCCATTTGGGGTCATTGGCGACCCAACCAGGAAGACACACGTCAGGTACTTGGACGTCTTTGCGGCCAGTTCAGGAAGGGCCGTGGGCGCTCCTGGCTCTCGAGCACCTGCTTCTACAGCAGAGGTCACCCTGCGGCGGGAGAGGAAGCAGGTCCCAGCGGCTAAGTCATGTCTCAGAGGAGCAAAGTCCCCAAAGGTGTGTGTTAGTCGGGGCCCCTTGTTCCTGGGCCAGAACAAGACCCCCACAGTCCTCGCCCCCACCCCCTATACACAGAATGGGAACGATGTGAGGTGACGTCACTTCACAAGGTTTCCGTGAATTCAGCTGTCACCTTAAACATATGCAATTTTTTCTTGTCGATTATACTTCAGTGAAGCTGGAGATAAACACAAGACACCCAGATTGTAAGGACTTCAGTAAGTGTGATAAGGAGTTTCTCGGGGTGTCTGGGTGGCTCAGTCAGTTAAGCATCCGACTCTTGATTTTGGCTGGGGTCATAATCTCAGGGTTGGGACATAGAGCTCGGCGCTCAGTGTGGAGTCTGCTTGCAATTCTCTCTCTCCCTCTCCCTCTCCCTCTGCCCTGCCCCGGCCCCGAGCTCACTGGCTCTCTCTCAAATAAATAACCCTTTTTTTTTTTTAAGATTTTATTTATTCATTTGACAGAGACACAGTGAGAGAGGGAACACAAGCAGGGGGAGTGGGGGAGGGACAAGCAGGCTTCCCGCCGAGCAGGGAGCCCGATGCGGGGCTCGATCCCAGGACACTGGGATCATGACCTGAGCCGAAGGCAGACGCTTAATGACTGAGCCACCCAGGCGCCGCTCAAATAAATAACTCTTTAAAAAAAAAAAGTTACTCTACTGGAATTGTCCCTCTGGTGTGGACAGACTGTGGCCATCGAGACTATAGAGCAATGTTGCTGTTTATCAGGGTGTCTGGAATGCATGCTCCGAGGCCCCAAAACATCCTCCCATGGCTTCCGCACAACCTGAGGACATGTCTTGTTCACCTGCTAGAGGACAAGGCTTTGGGAGCAGGGTCTGCGTTGGCGTTGTTGTCCTCCAAGGAGCCCACCCCCCGTCCTGCTCACCGAGACCACTTGCCCCGTCCGCCCTCAGCTGGAACCTGCCCTCACCGGCCCCATCTGCCCTCACAAAGGCCTGGTCTCTGGAGACGCCCGGCTCTGTCTTGGGTGGCAGTCATTCTCATCAGGGGTCAATAGCCCCTAAATGTGAGTCTGCTTCCTCCAATGTCTCCATAAGGAGACCTGGCAGCATCCCCACCACAGGACCATCTGGCAGAGACCAGGCTCTGGGGCCGGGTCCACGTAGACCAAGTGGGAAGGGAGGGAGAGAAGGGAATTTGGGGAGTGAGTCTCAGGCCGGCCCCTCTTCACCCAGGCCTCTTGCTCCTAGAGTAGGAGGCCCAAGCTCGCCTGCCCCATGTGCGGCATGACCCTGTCCCTGTTTCAAAGGTTTTTTTATAACATTTGAACAAGAGGTCCTCACGTTGATCTTGCACTGGGCCCTCGAATTGTGGAGCTGATCCTGCATGGGAATTACAAGGTTTTGGAATCTCTTGCCTGTGCTATGGAGAAACCAGGGACTTTTCTAAACGAAGACGACCGTCTGAGGGCCGATACTTTCCCAGGGGCTGGTGCCCACCCCCGCCACATCTGCTCTGCAGAGCAAAGCTCCCCCTGGAAGGAAATTATAGGAAAGCCAACGAGAGAAAAGCTTTGGGGTTTGTTTGTTTGTCTGTTTTTTAAAGAAGAAATTAAGAGCTCTCAGGAACCAGTGGAAGAGCCGGGGCTTCATAGCTGTGTGACCCAATTTCCGTCGCTCATCGATTATCTATGTCGCTGAATGTCCCTGAGCCTTGAATGTCCTTATCTGCAAAATGGACCAGACGAGATTATCTCATTCTGAAAGTCATCTGAGGTAGTGTGTGTGGTGCCTGGAACGAACGTTAGCGGCCTTTAAGGGGTCCCTGTGGGCGGAGGTGCAGATAAGTGGCTAGCTTCAGAATTACAGAATCCCTTGGCCAAAGAGAGTGTAGACATTATGTAGTCCACCCTGAATTTGGCAGATGGGGAAACTGAGGCACACGTTGCTCAGACCCTGAGCCGGCAGCAGCACCAGCCCTCGGGCCTCAGCCACACTCGGGAGGCCGAGGTTGGGGTTACCTTTGAGGCCTGGGACGAGAATGTGCAGGGAGCAGGCCTCTTCGGCCGTCTGCTGAGGACGTCCGGCCGGAAGCAGCCACAGGAAGGCCAGGCCGATCAGAGCCAGATCCCTCTTCATCACGAGCGCTTGCGGGACGCTGGCTCCTGCATCAAGGAAGGGGACTCAGTGACGGGAACTCAGACACCGGGGCCGGCGAGTGACAGCGTGCAGGCCGGGGCCAGGGCGCAGGGGGCTGTCAGGGCCCCTCCCAGCCTTCGGGTCTCTCCCTCGGGGGCCCACCTTCGCCTCCCCTGCCCGGCCACGCTGAACTCCCATCCTGACGGCTGCCCCCAGATTCTCGCTTCTGCTTCTCTGTGGCTGATACATCAGACACACAAAGGCACGCGTGTAGTGCTACGGAAACCCCGACATGCCGCCCAGAACAGATGGTAGAGCCCAGCCAGCTCCCAGGACGGGACGGCCCCCCGCGGTCCCCGGGCCCAGGACGCCCCCCATAGCCTTGAAGCTGAACTCCTGGGCTGTGAACGCGTGTCTCCTGTGGCTTCCTAGCCTTCCTACACACCAGTGTGTTCTTCTTTTTTTTTTTTAATAGCATGGTTATACTATTTTATTTATTTATTTATTTGACAGAGAGGGAGAGACAGCGAGAGAGGGAACACAAGCAGGGGGAATGGGAGAGGGGGAAGCAGGCTTCCCGTGGAGCAGGGAGTCTAACGCAGGGCTCGATCCCAGGACCCCGGGATCAGGACTTGAGCCGAAAGTAGACGCTCAATGACTGAGCCACCCAGGCACCGCCCCGCACCCCCGATGGTTTTCTTTTTTTTTTCTTTTTTTCTTTTTTAAAGATTTCATTTATTTATTTATTTGACAGAGAGAGACCCAGTGAGAGAGGGAACACAAGCAGGGGGAGCGGGAGAGGGAGAAGCAGGCTTCCCGCCGAGCAGGGAGCCCGACGCGGGGCTCGATCCCAGGACCCTGGGATCATGATCTGAGCCAAAGGCAGTCGCTTAACTGACTGAGCCACCCAGGCGCCCCACACCAGTGTGTTCTTAACAAAGTTGTGCAGCGTGCCTGGCTTGGAGCGTTCCCGGCACCGGCTGTGTGTGCGGCCTCTGAGCGTGCCCGTTCTACTCAGCATCAGGCCGTGGGCTCAAGTGCAGCCGTAGCTCATCGGTCTCTGTGTCGCTGAGACAGCACCCGTCACCCCTCGTGTGGCACAGGACGGAAGGCACAGGAGGACACAGCTGGCCCTGCGTCCCCGTGTAATCAGGCACACCGGTTCTCCCCTTGGGGCCAGAGAGGAGGTCCTGGCGACAGCACCCAGAGAGCCCTGACCTGAGACTTTGACGTCCAAACGGCGCAGGGTCTGGGGACAGCTGTGCATCTGGCAGCCCCGGGACCAGTGCCCTGGCCTCATCACGTGTCCGTCTCCGGCCTGTGTCATCTTAGAGGGGAGGGAAGAGCCCGAGAGGCCAGCTCGAGGAGGAGCTGAGTGAAGCACAGAGAGGCCCGCGAGGGGCACGTGCTCACCAGAGACAGCCGTGATGCTACCGTCACCAGGCACGGGGCCGCGGCCCGCGGCACAGGAAGCCGGAGCCTCTGAACCGAGACCTTCTGTGCCCAGCCCCCAGCTTCCTGCAGTTTCTCCATGAGATGAACGCAGGCAGAACCCGCGTGTGCTCTGGGACACGCTGCAGCGGGGACCCAGCCCCCCTCAGCGGCGGCATGGGACAGACTGTGACGGGCAAGTCCCCCTCGACGGGGGAACAGTAGAAGGCCGGCTGCGGTCAGCACATTGCGCCATTTCACAGGTCAGGGAACCAGAGGTGAGGGAAATGAAGTCAGCTGCCCAGCGTTACCCCACTAGCAGGTGGGGAAGGTGGGGTCGGACCTGGGGCCTCCTGATGCACCTGACCTCTCCCTCCTGCTCCTGTCAGCCGTCAGAGTCGGGACCCACCCGCCTCTTTACATCACCACGGCCGTGCGCTTCTACTGTGTGTTATTTCATGTGTGGGGGAGAGAAAAGGAGCCACTATTTACTACCAGACATGGACACACAGACCTTATTTAATTCCCCAAACCACCTTGGACCTGGCTTCTCGCTGTAAAGGTGACGATGCCCAAGCCACTGGGGTCTGGACGGCCAGGCTCCCTCCCAGCTGGACCTCCCGGCTGGCGCTCGGCCTGCCCGTGCTCGCACAAGTGAGCAGCTCCAAGGAGAAGGAAAAAGACATGCAAGTTCGCCCACACTCTGCAAGGATGAGCTTTGCCTCTTTCACGTCTCCCCTGTCGCTGGGCCTTGGGTCCCAGTGCCAGGGACTTGCTCTGGAAGTGGGTCACGTGTGACCACCGCTTGCAGCTGGGAAAGCGCTGGGGGCCCCGGGCAGGAGCTTAGCAGACACTGAACTGAGCAAACAAAAGGATGCATGAAGGAATGAATGAATGAACATACAAGTTCACAGCGGCAACACCTGGAATTTAATGCTCTCTTCGGCTACTGGTTTTCCTCATTCCTCGAGGGCTCTTCCTGCCTAGATTCACATGGGACTCCTGGGGCCGGCGCCTCGGACACACGGCTGGTGCTGGATGGCCCCGCAATCAGTCCTGGCCCTGCCGTCGGGTCCTGGAATGCCTAAGGGTTTCCTGACAAAGGAGCAGCCGGGCCTGTTTGCCACAGTGTGTCTTTCACCGAAAGGAGCTGAGCTGCTGCTTTGGAAGCAAATATGGGTTCTCTCCAGAATGTAGCTCTTAACAGTAATGATAATATAATGTTGTATGTCAATTATATCTCAATTTTAAAAAGTCATGATAAACATTTGATCCAACTACATTTGGGCTCGAGCCTACAGATACTTGCTTCTTGGTGTTTGTGGATGCAGATGGGGTTTAGATTTTTCTAAATGTCTCAGGTGGCAAAAGCTGACTTGGGAGTTTCCTCTCCAGCTAGAAATGGTTGAGTCAGGACACAGCCATGCTGCTCAGCACGACTCTGTGCTCCCACCCACGGCTTTGGCTTCGAGGGACAGTGGTCGCCACCTCCCAAGAAAGGAGGTGCAGGGCCAGCAGAGAGCCCCGCACAAGGCGCACAAGACGCAGCCCGAACCCCTCCCTGCAGCCCTGAGCCCTCACCTGCTCGCCTTCTGCAGCTCCGGGGCAGAGAGCAGGGCAGCCCTGGGGCAGGGGGCGGGGGAGGCCTGCCCCCAGGAGTTCCAACTCCTCCCTGTCCTCCTGGGAGAGGAATTCCATTTGTAAACGGAGGCCCGCCACCGGGCCCTCTTTAAGAACCACATCCTGATCCAGCCAGAGACCAGCAGGTTCCCACCCTCCCTTCAGCGCAGGAAGCCAGGGTTTCCCAGGGGAAATTCAATTTGGAATTCTTAGTAGAAGTTCATTGTAAGAATGAAATTCTCTCTCTTTTTTTAAAAAAAGAATGAAATAGACAAAGTAAAAAAGTGTGGTATAGGGTGCCTGGGTGGCTCAGTCATTGGGCGTCTGCCTTCGGCTCGGGTCATGATCCCGGGGTCCTGGGATCGAGCCCCGCATCGGGCTCCCTGCTCCGCGGGAAGCCTGCTTCTCCCTCTCCCGCTCCCCCTGCTTGTGTTCCTTCTCTCGCTATGTCTCTCTGTCAAATAAATAAATAAAATCTTAAAAAAAAAAAAAAAGTGGTATGATTTGCCAAACTCACAATGCTACATTTTCATTAAACATCTGTAGCATTTATAGCTGGAGAACCACATCTGGAAGCGCCAGGGAGCTCTGCGGACGGACACTCCCTCCCCGCCCAGCTGCTTGCTCCCCACAGTGACACGGGGTCTCCCCGAGGGCCCACCCGAAGGGCACACACTAAGGAGGAAGAGGCCCTTCCCCTAGCTTTCCGCAAACCGTCTGTCTGTCCTCTCACAGCCTCCAGATTTCTCAAACTCGTAGATGAGCTGGAGACGCGGTGAAAGCTCGCGGCGAAAGCCCGGGCTCGGCTCTGCCCGGCCAGGAGAGCGTTTCTCATCAGATCAGAAGTCCTGTCATGCACGTGCGGCGGCTCTCCCACTTCGTCTTTTAAATTCCTAAGCGCTACCTGACTTCAGCCTGGAAGGCCGGTTGTGACAGCCAGCGGGGGAGGAAGGGCCCCCGTCACACCAAGTCTTACCCAGTTTGGGAGACCAGAGGCCCCCACTCCAGTCCTGTCTTTGCCGCATTACTGAGCCAGAACAGAGCCACAGGCCATGAGTACAGATTATTGATGCGGCCCATGGCGCCCCACCCGTAGGTGGCGGACATTCCCCGGGGACAGGCGGTTGGTGCTAGGGCCACCTTTCACATGGGCACTGGGGACTCGGGAAAACATGGTTGAACCTCTTGGACCCTGTGCAGAGCTGAGAAGGCTGCTCCTCATGAGTCCTCCTCATGAGCCAGCCCCACGAAGTTTCCACCATGAGCCCCTGAATTAATTAGACCTTGGAATTCTAGAGCCAGATCCATTTGACAGACCCCATCCTTCATGGGGACCAAAGAACAGACTCCCACCCCCCCTTCCACCTGAGTCCTCCCTCTGGCCGCATCTGGAACCTCGCCTTCCTAGCTCAGTGTATTCCCATCGACTGGCGGACTCCCGCCCTGCTCCCCGAGGCTGCCAGGTCACCGGGCAGAGCATCCCTACCTGCAGCACACGTCAGGCGAAGGGGGCGTCCTGACCGTCGGGGACCCGCGAGGACACTGCGCCCGGGAGCCTCATGGCTGCTATTTACAGAGGCCGCGAACCCCACAGGCCAGGCGAGCACGGCCTGGCCTGTCAGGCTGCCCAGCAAATCAGGCTGGTGTGTGCAGCCTTATCTGCAGAGTTTCCTGTTTGAAATACATCAGCTGTCCTGGGGGAGGGCGGTGGTAAGAGTGTGGGAACGCTGGAAGCAGCCCCGGGGTCAGGCCACAGACCCGCCGGAGATGGCCTTGCAGCTCTTCACCCCAAGCACCCCAGCCTGACTCTTCTGTGTCTCTTCTGTTCTATTTCTCTTCTCCTTCTGAAAAAGCAAGCATGAGTATGGTGGGCGCTGAGGAAAGCATGAAAAGCCATCACTGGGTGTCACATCAGACAGAAATAAATGTGGCTGACATGCTTCCTTCCATGCCCTCCATATAGGGTTTCACTTCAAGGCATTCTCTGCTTGTCTACTGCCTGTCGAGACCTAACCCACGCGAGACCCAAAGTCACTCCACCAACTGACGTTTCACGTAAAGGCAAAACACGTCTCTATGGTGGGTGGATCAGGCTCCTGGCTCTTACCCGATGAGCGGAGGGACCTTCTTTAAGAGAAAGATACAGACATACAATTATGATCACAAAAGGCTACATTCAAAAGAGCATTTTTATTTAGACTGAAAGAAGTCACAACAGAGCACAAATTTCGTAAAAACTTCTGAATTCAGGATGCCTAGGTGGCTCAGTCGGTGAAGTGTCTGCCTTCGGCTCAGGTCATTATCTGGTGTCCTGGGATTGAGTCCCACGTCGGGCTCCCTGCTCAGCGGGGAGCCGGCTTCTCCCTCTCCCTCTGCCCCTCCCCCTGCTTGTGCTCTCTTTCTCTCTATCTGACAAATAAATAAAATCTTTAAAAAAACTGTCCAATTCCACATACATCACAAAATCCATGAAAAAGAATGGATTCTTTATTAAAACTACCTAATAGCATAAATAAATCTGAAAACTTAGGCCCAATGGACCACTTCCTGGAAACACACAACCTACCACTTAGCAGCCCCCTAACAATTAAGGGGATTGAATTTGTAACTTAAAACTGCCAGAAAAGAAGCTCCAGGCCAGATGACTTCACAGAGAATTCTACCAAACTTTTAGAGAAAAATTAACACCAATTTTACACACCTCTTCCAGGAAAAAGAAGAGGGAGGAGCATTTACTAATTCATTTTACGAAGTTGGTGTTACCCTGATACCAAAACCAGAGACAGTACAAAAAAAAGAAAGAAAAGTATAGACCGATAACCCTTATGAATATAGATAAAAAAATCAAAATGTTAGCAAATAGAATTCAGCAATATATAAAAAAGATATATACACTATGACCAAGTGGAGTATTTCAGGGATGCAAGGCTGGGTCAATATTCAAAAGTCAACCAATGTAATCAACCATCCTTTGTTAGTACAGTGGAAAATCACATGATCATATCAATAGGTACAAAAAAAGCATTTGACAAAATTCAACACCACTTCATGATAAAAACCCTCTGAAAAATAGGGATGGGGGGTCCTCCTCAGCTTGATAAAGAGCATCTATGTCAAAAACCCGACAGTAACATCATACTCAGGAAGGACTGAACGTCTCCCTCCTAATATCAGGACACAGCCAGGACACCCACTCAGACCAGTTATCCAACACGGTGCTGGGAGTCCCAGACGGCAAGAAAGATGTGGGAAGGGAACAAAAGGCACATGGGTCCGAAAAGAAACACAGAACAGCCCCTCCTTGCAGATGACATGACTGTCTGCTTGGAGAATACCAAGGAGTCTACAAAAACTCCTAAAACCCAGAAGGGAGCTCGGCGAGGCTCAGAGCACAACATGAACATATGGAAATCAAGTGTAGTTCTAAAAGCTAGCAATGAACACATAGACTCTGAAATCAAAAATCACGATCACTCAAAGGAATGAAATGCCTCGGGGTAAATCTAACAAAACATGTCGGGATCTAAGTGCTGAAACACAAGGTGCCAATGAGGAAAATCACAGCAGCTCTAAGAAACCAAGTCGTGCTCCCGGACTGGGAAGCTCAGCACCCAGGGAAGACACCGATTCTCCCCAGAGTGATCTGCAAGCTTAACACAATTCCTGTTAAAATCCCAGCAAGACATTTTGAAGATAGAGACAGGATTATTCTCAAATTTATATGAAAAGACAAAGGAAGCAAGTAGCTAAAACAACTCTGAGATGAAGAATAAAGTAGGAGGGATCAGTCTGCCCAGTTTCAAGATATAGTGGGACAGACCAAAGAACCCACACAAACATACCCAACTGATTTAAGGGTTTTTTTGAGGGTTTTTTTTTGTTTTGTTTTGTTTTTTTAAAGATTTTATTTATTTGACAGAGACACAGCAAGAGAGGGAACACAAGTAGGGGGAGTGGGAGAGGGAGAAACAGGCTCCCTGCTGAGCAGGGAGCCCGATGCGGGACTCCATCCCAGGACCCCGGGATCATGACCTGAGCCGAAGGCAGACACTTAACGACTGGGCCACCCAGGCGCCCCTAAGGTTTTTTTTATTGTGATAAAATACACATAACATACAATTTACCATCGTAATCACGTTTTAGTGTAGAGTTCAGTATATTAACTACATTCCTAATGTCCCGTGGCCCTACTGTCCATCTCCAGGACTCTTTCCATGTTGTGAAACTGAACCTCTGTCCACATACCGCTGAATCCCCATTACACCCCCACCTCAGCCCCTGGCCACTACTATCTGGCTTCCTATGATTTTGACTATTCTAAGTATCTCATGTAATTGGAATCCAACAGTATCTGTCCTCCCATGACTGGCTTATTTCACAGAGCGTCATGTCCTCAAGGTTCATCCGTGTCGTAGCAGGTGTCAGAACGACTTAACCCACCTAAATCCGAAGGAATACAACCCCAACTCAACTTCACCTGGCCCCCACTCCCTGCTTGGGGACACGTAGCGATACTCTGGAGACACTGTCACACCGTGGGGTTGGGGGTGCGGAGTACCGGCTCCTGGGGACAGGGGCAGGGATGCTGCTAAATGTCCCATGGTGTACCGGACAGTCCCCACCACAAAGAATAACCAGGCCCCAGATGGCCAGAGTGCTCATATGGGAGCCCCGTAGCCGGATCCCAAAGACACCTCTGGCTACTCCAACAGCTCCCGATCCGAGGCCTGAGACAGCAGTCGTAACTGATCCCGCACCGTGTCGTGGGGGTGCATCCCCTCGGCCCACGCTGAATGCCCTCTGGGGTGAAGGCCCAGCAGCCGGGTGCCAGTGAGGACCGCTCAGTCAGCCCCGAACTCAGTCCTCAAACCAGCCCGGCCAGCCAGCCACCTGTGCTCCAGCTAGAGCTCAAGAGACAGGGCAGAGAATTAACTTGCCCAAGATGACAGTTGGGGCACGTGCCAGGTCGGGGCCCACCCTGTCTCCCCAGAGCTGTGCTTTCCAGGCTGCGTTCCACCCTCCCCCAGTCTCACCACCAACCTGGGGCACTTATCTTTTGGTTTGTGTCCCGAACTGTTCAGGGGTTTTTCAAAAAAGTGTCCAAACCTGAGAATTACTCTCGGTTACAGAGTAAGTGATAATATTATACTAACTGACCTGTTTCAAGTAGATTGTCAGTTAGAACCGTTTTTCAATTAGAAATCATGTGTACACCTGCCTTGCAAATAAGCACCAAAAAGTCACGAGAATCCAGTAGGTCCTTCTCCCTTCGGGCCTTCTCTGGCTCCCTTTCCCCCCCTTTCCCTCCTTCCCTGTTTCTTCTTGACGAGCACAGAAGTCGTGCCGTTGGGCGCAGGCTTTTCCTCCTGAGCTCTGCCCTCTCGAGCAGCCTGGCCGCTTTCAGCGGGTCGGGATGAGAATCTGGCTCAGCTCCCAGGGACTATTTACATTTCTCAGAGATAACGGAGAAATCTGCACCCAAGAGCCAGATCAAGCCCATTTGTGTCTGGACGGGAATTTTCCTTGGAGGTCACCCAGCCAGGCCTCATAGCTCTGGATACTTTGTCCTTAAGGACGTTAACCTGGGCCACCCCTCCCTGCCTGATGGCTCCGTTTCTCCGGAGTTCCCTGACACCGCAGAGCGGCACTGGGCCTCCCATCCTCTCAGTACACCGGCCCCTTGCGGACATGGTCCCCGGGCGGTCAGGGAGCGCGGGCACCAGTGCCCGCATGTCAGAGCTGGAGCCCGCCGTGCCCACGGGAGATGCAGCTCCGGCTTCCCACTCACCTGAGCACATCGTGCCATCCAAGGTCATTACAGCACCCAAGATCACCGGGTCTCAAATGTGAGTGTGCACCAGAAACATCCAGAAGACCTCGGAAAGCACACGCCGCCAGGCGCCCCACCCCAGACTTTGAGTCCGTAGGCTGGTGGGGGGATCTGGGCACCTCCATTTCTAACCAGTTCCCAGGCGATGAGCGATGCTGGGGCTGCTGGTCCAGGGACCGCTCTCTGCGAACCGCTCCCTCCTTCATGGCACTGCAAGGCCTGGCACCAACAAAGCAGGCGGCCCACCGCAGTGCCTGACACACGGGCACTCACGAATCATGCGGCGCTGTCCTGCACCTCTCACTCCCCGCCTCCTTGGACGCCCCAAGAGACCACACTCTTGCTCCAGCACAGGAACCGAAAGCCAACAAATTAACCCCTGACGGAAGGAGGGGAAGACCTGTTGGCCGTAGCACCTGTCCACACAGCAGCCCCTGGGAGCCGTGAGGAGCAACCATGCAACCACACGGTCGGGCCCATCAACGGGCCCGAGGTGAGCGGCCCGTGAGGTGGCTTCCTGCGGCAGGAAAACAGCATGAAGATGAACAGCAGGGCAGCTGTCCCAGCTCGTGACTGGGACAGCAATGGTTCCTTGGAAACTGTGACTCCACACGGGGGCTCCTGGGCCGGGTCCTCGGTGTTTGTGTGCTCCCTCCCAAGCCGTTCCTGCGCACCTCATTCGGGGTAAACCTAAGTCAAAGGAACGGACTCGGCGAGCCACAGGAAAGCAAGCCTTCTAAGCGTCCCTTCAGTGACAGAAGTCAACGCCGCCTTGTCTCCTGACTGCCTTACGTGTCTGCCTCGCCCGCTGGGCACTGCGGGCCTTCGAGGGCAGAGGCCGTAACTTCCTGGGTCTACCAGAGGACCGGGCATGGAGCCGGCTTCACAACCTAACGGGATCTGAGCCGTACCCCCGTCTTCATTAGGTGCTGGTACGCCATTCAATCAGGGCTGAATCTGATGGTGACGAGCAGGCCAGCTGTGAGTCGATAATCCTAATTACACCAAAGTCATCAATATATACTGACCACTAACTATAACATCTTGTCTGAAATACGCCCATCACGAACACACACAGCCATGTCATCTCTGTGCTTCCCTGACAGGTCCTTGATGTAAGACCCCAGCTCGGATACCACCTCACAGACCGTGTCCCTTAAGCGGGCAGGGATTTTAAGAGCTTATCCTTCTGCAACCCCCTCATGTTACCAAGAGGGCACCGAAGCCCAGGGGCATTGAAAGACTTCAGGAAAGCCACACAGCATGAAATGGAAAAAGCAACCAATTGAAAAAAAAAACTTTTTTTTAAAAAGGATTTATTTACTTGTTTATTTGAGAGAAAGAGCGCGAGAGAGTTCAAGTGGACGGAGGGGCAGAGGGAGAGGTAGAGAGTCTCAGACTCCTCGCTGAGTGTGGAGACCAATGCGGGGCTTGATCCCCACCACGAGATTATGACCTGAGCCAAAACCACGAGTCGGACGCCCAACCAACTGAGCCACCCAGGCACCCCAGAAAGCTCATATATTCTTTCAACAAACATTAAGTTTTGACTCTGTGCCAGGCACTCTGTTAAGCACACGCACCTCCCTGACAGGGGCTGAGAGGGAGTCTGCATTGATTGACTCAGGGCCGTGACCTTCCCCACTGGAAGAACTAGAACTTTCCCACCAGAAGAACCTAGCTAGTCCAGGCTAGTCCTCTGTCCTACAAATGAGAACTAAAGTCACAGAAACGAGGCAGCTCACGGAAGGCGGCAGCCCCAGCCCCGCGATGACCGTAACGCGCCTGGGCGCAGACCCTAACCGCAGTGGACTGCAACATGACCGCTGGTCCGCGCCGCGTTCAGGCCCTAACTGGCCCATCTCGGCTCCCCCAGGCTTGCAAACCACGAGAGTTACGAATAACACGAGCAGAACAGCAACCGTCCGTGGGGTGTGCTGGGCTGTCAGGTCACGACCAAAGACTGCGCAGCACTTTGTCCCGTTTCAGTGGGGTGCTAAGGCTGCTTGAGGAGCACGCAGCCGCTATGCGAAATGGAAGTCTCATTTAAATATGTTCCCACAGAGCATGAACTTGATTGTATCAGTGTAGAATTTTGGGTAAAAATTTAACTGCCTAAGAAGCATTCAGACTAACCTTCCTTATCCCTCACCCACCGCTGCTGCTGTATTGATGAGAGTTGAGGGCACCAGCAGCTTCTCCGAACAGGAGTCTCCGTAACCAGGGCCATCCTGGAACTGAAGGGTCTCTATTGCCATGACCAGTGGTTTTATTGTTTGGTTATAGATTTTTATAAATACCAAGTGTAATATTAGAGATCTAGAATTATGCATCTCAGTGCCTCAGAAGAGCTCAAAATGTTCTACTCTTTAGGAGCTTTGCAACTTCGTATACCTTTATCAGTCAGGGAGAAAAGACCAGAGCTGATACACAACTAGGAGGGAAAAGGAAGATTTAAACACAATCACTTTCTATAATAAATGATGCACATCCATTCTTGCAGGTTTAAGATCTAGCCCTTCAAGAATATTCTGAAGTTGGCCCTTGAACAGCGTGTTTGAGCTGGGAGGATCTACTTATACATGGATTTTCTTTTTAATGAATACAGTGTGACACTGTATATTTGCTCATAACTTTAGAGATTTTATTATTTTTAAGTAGTCTCTGCACTGAACATGGGGCTCAAACTTACAACCCCGAGATCAAGAGTCGCATGCTCCACTGACTTGAGCCAGCCAAAATGTGCTAACCATTTTACTGAGGCCTCCAGCCAACAGTAAGCAGAATAGTTGAGTTTCGGAGGAAGTGGATTTTCAACGACATAGGGGTCAGTGCCCCTGGTCCCTGTGTTGTTCAACTGTGTAACAGCAAGTTTACTAAGTTTACTAAGGAAAGTTGTGGTGACGTTTAGCACACTAGTCCCTGAACTATTTCGTTGCGCAGCCCACCAAGTAGAAGTTCTGAGCAGGTTATCTCCAGTACGTGTGTGGGCATTAACATATTATAGAATGGGGCCCTGGGTGGCTCAGTTGGTTAAGCGACTGCCTTCGGCTCAGGTCATGATCCTGGAGTCCCGGGATCGCGTCCCGCATCGGGCTCCCTGCTCGGCAGGGAGTCTGCTTCTCCCTCTGACCCTCCTCCCTCTCATGCTCTCTCTCTCTCTCTCTCAAATAAAATCTTTAAAAAAAAAAAAAAATTATAGAATGCACACTACTAAAAGAGCACGCATATGGTTATAAACACAGTGTTTTAAATGGACACGAATAGGGGCGCCTGGGTGGCTCAGTCGTTAAGCGTCTGCCTTTGGCTCAGGTCATGATCCCAGGGTCCTGGGATCGAGCCCCACATCAGGCTCCCTGCTTGGCAGGAAGCCTGCTTCTCCCTCTCCCACTTCCCCTGCTTGTGTTCCCTCTCTCGCTGTGTCTCTGTCAAAAAATAAATAAAATCTTTAAAAAATAAAAATAGGGGCGCCTGGGTGGCTCAGTCGGTTGAGCGACTGCCTTCGGCACAGGTCATGATCCCAGAGTCCTGGGATCGAGTTCCGCATCGGGCTCCCGGCTCGGCGGGGAGTCTGCTTCTCCCTCTGACCCTCCCCTCTCTCATGCTGTTTCTCTCTCGCTCGTTCTCTAATAAATAAATAAAATCTTTAAAAAAAAAAAACGGACACGAATAAATACTAGTTTTAGTGAAAGCCATGTGATTAATTTTTTAAAACTTGGTTTAATGTCTTGTGATTTAGCAACTTAATAAACTGGTTCTTCAATGGGCAGAAGACATGAACAGACACTTCTCCAAAAGACATACAAATGGCTAATAGATGAAAAAAATGTACAACATCACTAGCCATCAGGGAAATACAAAACCACAGTGAGATACCACCTTACACTAGTTAGAATAGCAGAAATTAACAAGTCAGGAAACGACAGATGTTGGCGAGGTTGTGAAGAAAGGGGAACCCTCTTACACTGTTGGTGGGAATGCAAGTTGGTACAGCCACTCTGGAAAACAGTGTGGAGGTTCCTCAAAAAGTTAAAAATAGAGCTACCCTATGACCCAGCAATTGCACTCCTGGGTATTTACCCCAAAGACACAGATGTAGTGAAAAGAAGGGCCATATGCACCCCAATGTTCACAGCAGCAATGTCCACAATAGCCAAACTGTGGAAACAGCCGAGATGCCCTTCAACAGATGAATGGATAAAGATGTGGTCCATATATACAATGGAATATTACCCAGCCATCAGAAAGGATGAATACCCACCATTTGCATTGGCATGGACGAACTGGAGGGGATTATGCTAAGCAAAGTAAGTCAAGCAGAAAAGTCAATTATCATACGGTTTCACTCATATGTGGAACATAAGGAATAGCGTGGAGGACCACAGGGGCAGGGAGGGAAAACTGGATGGGAAGAAATCAGAGGGAGACAAACCCTGACTCTGGACTCCGGGAACTGAAACTGAGGGTCACAGAAGGGAGGGGGGATGGGGTAACCAGGTGATGGGGATTAAGGAGGGCACATAATGTGATGAGCACTGGGTGTTATATGCAATTAATGAATCGTTGAACACTACATTAAAATCAATGATGTATGCTAATTGAACATAATAAAAAAATAAAAATTACAAACTGGCTCATTTGATACTGGATTTTAATTATTATCTGCTAAAAAAAGACTCCTACTAAACTTAACACGTCTATTGCTTCAAAAATCCCCAGCAAAGAAAGGGGGTGGGCGCAGATTCAACAGGGTCGGTAAGACAGCACCAGCTGAAGCTGGGTGACGAGAACACAGCTCACCAGGTGTCCGTTAGACTTGCCATGTGGATGAAAGGCTTCTCTGAAGACCCTTTAGGGAAGACGCAAACGCAAGCCCATCATCGGCTGTGCTTCCACTCAGTAGTCGGGCGGCTACACGTAGACTACGATGTCTCATCTCCTCACACCTGACTGGTCCCGTCTACCTAGGACCGATGGTCAATGTGTGAACTCAGGGAACCCGAAGGAGGGACGAGGGGCGGCTGCACCAGCAGTTTCCGACACCATCAGGTGCTCCAGGGCCTGCTGCACAGCGGAGACAAGTACACTAGCGGCCACTGAACTGAGAGGATAAAATGGTAAATTCTGTACGTGGGTCTTTCACAATAAAAAAGTTCAGTGAGAACACTATCAGATTTTGCTCTTGGAGAACTTTCTATCACACAGTTTCCAAGGAACCATTGCTGGCCTGATTTCAGGTGCTTCTGAAACCTGTCCTTTCTCAGGGCGCCTGGGCAGCTCAGTTGGTTAAGCGACTGCCTTCGGCTCAGGTCATGATCCTGGAGTCCCGGGATCGAGTCCCGCATCGGGCTCCCTGCTCGGCAAGGAACCTGCTTCTCCCTCTGACCCTCCCCCCTCTCATGTGCTCTCTCTCGTTCCGTCTCAAATAAATTAAAAAAAAAAAAAAAAAAAAAATCTTGAAACCTGTCCTTTCTCTTAGGCTGGACTTTTAGGCAGGCTTCCCAGGAGACCCAGCATTCAGGTAGAGCCTGGCGCTGGGACCAGGCCGTAGGCTAAATTATCCTGTCATCCACGGCTCCAGTACCTGTGTGG
Source organism: Mirounga angustirostris (assembly GCF_029215605.1). Taxonomy (NCBI): domain Eukaryota; kingdom Metazoa; phylum Chordata; class Mammalia; order Carnivora; family Phocidae; genus Mirounga; species Mirounga angustirostris. Next base: position 9,496,951 of record NW_026991718.1, read on the forward strand.
TCTAGAGGTTGAACTTGTCCAAGTGCCAATACTCAGCCACTTGGGGCAATTCCATAGGATTATACCTCTTACAACATCCCCGGATACAAATATATCCCTCCCGTGCATCTAACTGCCTGGTATAACCCACAGGGACCCTCTCTGTTCAAACCTTCCAGCCTACGCAGGGAGCTGCTGGTAATGTACAGTTATACAGTGACACCTCTGAAATTTTGAAGAAGACGCCTAAAACAATACTGTGAAAGTTTTATTTAATCATTTTTGTTTACAACTGAAACTCTGGGAACTCAAAGTTAACATCCTTGCCTGTAAGCTTCTTATAGACACCAGAAAAAGTTTCAACCTACAAGGAAAAAAAGAATTCATCACAAAACTTTTAAGCACACGCTTTCATTTTAAAGCCTAACGGTTTTGTGAGATTGTCCTGCATGGTTTTTCCCCTCAGCAACCAGGTACTCAGTAGATGAAGAAGATACAAGCCTGGGGACAAGCTCACCCACAATGCTGCGGGACAGGGCTCTATCTACATCGTGGTGCCAGAGCCTGGTGCTCCTCTGGGCCACACAGACAAGAGTCCATGAGGGAGCCCAGGAGTTGTCCACATCCGCTTCGCTTCACCAAGAATGAAGCGAAGGGACAGTCCTCCCGGATTCTAACACTACCATCCCACCCCCAAAAGATATACCATCTTACTAAAAGGATTTTACTTCTATTTTCCTAATAATTTAAAAGGCAGAGAATCCTGATTTTCAAAACATCCCCCACTATAAAACCTGACATATAATCCGAAGGGAAGTGGGCTGAGGTCCAGATGGAAAAAAAGCTGGCTGAGTTTACTACCACTGGTTCTGATGGTACATGGAGATGGGTTATGCTGTCTCTCCCCCTCGTCTGTGTCTGAAGCTTCCGGCAATGAGCCACCCCTTACCTTGTGTTCCACGTTGTTCTGCTGTGCTTTATCCAAATGAACCTTGATCAGCCGGCTGCCATCCAGTTTCACACGGATTCTCTTGCCCACAATTTCACTTGGGAAAACCAAGTCCTCCAGGATCGCGTCGTGCACAGCTGTCAAAGTGCGGCTGAAAGAATACAGTGACAAAATTAAGACATCAGGGAAGGCCTGCCCTCCTGGGAGCCCCTCAAAAGTCAAAAACATCAACAGCAAACCCCAGGTTTCTGAAACCAAGTTAACACCAGTTTTCAAACAGGCTATTTACATTTAATGGATCATACCAGAGCCACTGCCAAACTAGACAGGGTAACAAGCATCCTGTTTATTTCAAAAGCTTAGGGTATATTAAACGTGAAACCTTACAAACCACACTCACACCAAGCCATTCCAGGTGATCATCTCCAGAAAAGGGGAGATTAATGAGGTCTTTCACTTTCACGCACTTCTTCAGGTTTATCTTCACTCACGATTTCTCCACCAACTCGCTACAGGAGCCCCTTTACTACTCGCTCATCTCCAAAACCATCCCTCTCCAATGCTGTCAAACTAATCTAAAACTTATGTGATCACCAACCTATTAGGAAAAGATCCTTCAAGAGCTCTCCATGGCCTCCAAAACACCTCTAAGATTCCTTCTCACTCTCTAGGAGGAGGGAGGCACTGCTCTATCACCAGCTCTGCGATGCAGCCCTGCCTGGGCCCCCATTTTCACCCCATCACACAAACTGTTGCTGTGACCTCACTCCTCTCCTGGTGGCACTTCAAGTTCACAACCTATCTCTACCTGGCTGCCTGACAACAGCAAGATTCAACAAATTCCAAACTATGGGGGTATCTGCCATGTACCCCAAGATGCCAAGAATGAGAGAGCGAAGAGGTGGTTATTTCCAGTGTTTACAGAGCGACCTTATAGTAGGGAACTCACCCAGGTCGTTTTACCCTCAGCAGATGGGTAGCTGATACTACACTCCACTCCTCTGCATTTTAGATCCAGCAGTTCCTACACGCACCACACACTTTCTAGGGGCTCTCGAATGCCTGCAAAAGTCTTCTGTTCCACGGCCACATAGAGTAAGCTCAAGGGAAATCCACTTCCTAAAGCCTCCATCACCTTCCAGAAAGCAAATGACACAGATGGCCTGACTGATCACTGCTACCCATTAATTAAATTACTAGGAAGGCACACAAATACGGAATTTGTCGTCTCCTTTAAAACAAATCCAAATGGCATCAAAGCTAGCCTTAGCATCTTCTCTCAGATTCCAACACCGTCTTTTACAAGGGGGAGCCACAGCAATGCAACTCTAATAATCACCAGCCAGAGAACTGAATGCCTCAAAGGAAAAGTAACAGAAACCCTGCTACAGTCTAGAAACCCAAACAAGTAAATCTCAGAATCTAACCTGTGTAGGAGAAAGCGAAGTACTGACGAAGGAAAAGAGGTTTGCAGGCAGTGGGAAGTGGCAGAACCGCTATGCCTGCCGCCCAGAGCTTGGCCTACGTTAACAGAAGGCCTCCAATGTGGAGACTAGGTCACCAGGAACCCAGTGACATCATCACCTGAGAAAATGTGGAAAACACAAGTTTGGGATGAGGGGCTTGGATGGGCGAGTCCACTGGATGCAAAGCCAGGGTTTGTTTTCATACTTGAAGTACAAACTCGGGCTCTAACAGACTAGATGCGCTTGGTTATCTCCTATATTTGGTGTCTCACAAACTATCCAGAATACCAAAAAATCCCTAAATTCTTATGTTACTCCAACTACCCATAAAACAGGTTCAAAGTAGGGGTGCCTGGGTGGCTCAGTTGTTGGGCGTCTGCCTTCAGCTCAGGTCATGATCCCGGGGTCCTGGGATCAAGCCCTACATCGGGCTCCCTGCTCCGCAGGAAGCCTGCTTCTCCCTTTCCCACTCCCCCTGCCTGTGTTCCCTCTCTCGCTGTCAAATAAACAGAAAATCTTTAAAAAAAAAAAAAAAGAGATTCAAAGTACTGAACTGTACGTCTCAAGTTCCAGAAACTCTGGCACCTGTCCTTCCAGTCTCCCCCAACACTCATCTGGCCACAGTACCAGAGTCCCATCACGAACTCCTAGTGGTTTTACAAACAAGACTGAGTTTTTAAAATCCCAGCATTACCAGCACTAGCTGAAATAGCAGTTTTCCAAGCCATGGATCACTTTTCCTTATCCTTTTAGGACAAGTAATACAAAGTCCAGACTGGATAAGCTTGTTACCTATCTGGCAGTTAGAGACGCTAGAATATTTTTTCCCAAGCTGGTCCCCAGGGCAGGGCCTGCGGGATCCACTAATCCAACCCTGTGAAACCACACTTCCACAAAACACCGAAAGGCCCAGATCAAGGAAACAACAACGCTCAATATCTGAGTTATTCAGGTAAACTGTAAGTCAATCAAGCTTAAAGAACATGGTCCATTGGCATCTACAACTGCAGGAACACTTTCAACCTGTAACATCAGCAACAGGAAAATCCACCTGATTTCTTAGCCTTAATTCACAGCAAAAATGAAAAGTAAAAGACACCTCCCAGCACACTGTACTACATCTGGTGCGTTTAATCCCTCAGCACTACACGAACCATCCCCTCACCGTTCCTATCCTTTGCCCAAAGAACCGGAGAAAAGAGTCTCACCTTTTGAGATACCAGTGACCTATTTTTATACTACCTACGTAAATACACGTAGTTCTTACCTCCAGAATTTTAATACATTTATACATAATTACAGGGAACACAATTTTTACTCAGTAAAAATTCCCATGTGAACAGCTTTCCTAAACTATCACTGTTTAATTTCAGAAACCTACTGCAATTCTTACTACAAAAAAATCATGCAAATCAAGTCAGTAGTAAATGGTCTACGACACACTTTATTTTTTTTTAAAAGCAGGCTCCACACCCAGCAGGGAGCCCAACAGGCTAAAGTGGGCCCAACACAGGGCCTGAATTCATGACCTAAGCGGAGACCCAAGAGTCAGATGCTTAACTCACTGAGCCATCCAGATGCCCCTACAGTACACTTTTTTGATGCTGATAAAATACTCACCTCCTGGGACGCTTTTGCTTATTTTTTGTACGGCTTTTTCGAGTTGGCTTAGGCAGAATTCTCCTCTGTAAGGTAAAAATTATCATGGAAAAAAAAAGAAAAACCTTAAGGTGGCAGAAAGCTAAAAACTGTCAAAATGCTTTAAAAGCCAAAAAAAAAAAAAGGCAGTAACAAAATAAATTCAAAGTGTGTGAAAGTCAACCAACCCAGAGCAAACAAGCTGAGAAATCCTCTGATGACTCCTGATTTCTCAGTAGCTCCTACTGATCCCCTGAAGCCTGCACACCTACCACGCTGTCAGGCCCGCTGCCTAGTGGAGTAAACATGCCTACCAAGCCAGAACACTACTGAATTCCTCATCAGTCTGGCCCTTCATTCCCATAGACCTGTTAGCACCGAGGCCAGATCTGAACTTATATTCCTTGGCCTCTGCTCGCCTCCCGAAGTCCACAACTGACGCACTTCCAGTGTGGATCGCAAGCAGAAAAACCTCGGCTCAGACCAAGCACACATCTAGTTTGATTTCTCTGTAAACAACCCACTACATTTCTGCCGTTATGGGCATAAAAAGACTTTTTACATTAAACACCAAAACTGTACTTCATCTTTTTGATATATTGCAAGCACAAAATCAAAGTGATTTTTTTTCCCCCTCAAACATGGTGATTTTTAAAAATTCCCACAATAAAACATTCAACAGTACAACAGATACCTGAGCGATAAAAACAACATGCTTCCCACTGAACTTTTTCTCCAATTCACGGACTAGCCGGACTTGGATTTTCTGGAAAGATTTCAGCTGAGGAACGGGAACAAAGATGATAATAGCTTTCCGACCACCGCCAACTTCAATTTCCTAAAGAGAAAAAAAACAACATTATTTTCAATTCATACCCTCCATTCTTTCCATTCAAGTACAACCCTAGTGAAACACTCAACGTGAACACTATCAGTCATGTGCACTAGACACCTCTGTCCTAAGAGGTCCTTTAAAAAATCATCTTCCAGCTCTTTGTCCTTGGCCGGTACAACCCCACCGTCCATCTTCCTCTCGCGGGGCAGATCTGACACACACAAGTCCGTGAACTTGCCAAAGGATGCAAGCCTAACACTGCACTACAGGACACAAACTTGCTTGCAACCCAAAATGAGGCTGGCTGTTCTCTGCAAATCTCCGTCTGTGCAAACACAGGGCAGCTTTTGAGCCAAAGACAGGAATCTGGGAAACTTAACTTCCGATCATCTGTACACCAGGCCCACCGTACAACTGCTGGAGAAAGTGGAAGAGTGAACACTACAACCAGGTGAGGAGCGAAGGTGACGCTGTGCGGGGCGCAGACGCACTGCCAAGTCAAGAGAGAAGCAAGCCTCAGAGACCCTCTGTCTCTGCCCACTTCCCTACTCCACTGCGCAGGCCTCCCCTTCCGAGCCCACAGCGCAGGGGCTGGGAAGCCCCGCTGACACCCCCAATCCTGCAAGCCCACCCCCTGCACAACAGGCCCGGTGGCTCTGACACGTGCTCACGAGCCAGGATGCAAGTTCCCAAACGTGATCTGCAGACATTCTTGACAAGCAGCCGACCCCGGCGTGGGGTGGAGAGAACCCCCGCCCCCCAGTAAAGTTAACTTCACCTTGGCAGCCGTGATGTTCAGCTCCCGCAGCTGGGCTTTGAGGTCGGAGTTCATCTCCAACTCAAGGAGAGCCTAGGGGAAAACAGCAGGAGCTGACCCTCAGGGACCGGCCGGCCGGCGGGGGGCCCGATCCGCGCACTCGTGGGCTCCTCCCGGACGTGTGCCCCCGCCTCCACCGGAGTGACGCGCGCCGGGACTCCCGCGGGTGGGGGGGCGGTGATAGGCTGCCGGGGGACAGGGGGTGGGGGGGAACAGGAGCCGGGTCGGGAGGTGACACACCACCGGGGGAGGGGACACGCGCGGGGGGGGAGGGGGAGGACAGGAGCCGGGTCGGGGGCTGACACGCCGCCGGGGGAGGGGACACGCGGGGGGGAGGGGGAGGACAGGAGCCGGGTCGGGGGGGTGACACGCCATCGGGGAGGGGGACACGCGCGGGGGGGGAAGGGGGGACAGGAGCTGGGTCGGGGGCTGACACGCCGTCGGGGGGGGGACACGCGCGGAGGGGGAGGGGGAGGACAGGAGCGGGTCGGGGGCTGACACGCCGCCGGGGGGGGGGACACGCGCGGGGGGGGAGGGGGAGGACAGGAGCGGGTCGGGGGCTGACACGCCGTCGGGGAGGGGGACACGCGCGGGGGGGAGGGGGAGGACAGGAGCGGGTCGGGGGCTGACACGCCGTCGGGGAGGGGGACACGCGCGGGGGGGGAGGGGGAGGACAGGAGCGGGTCGGGGGCTGACACGCCGTCGGGGAGGGGGACACGCGCGGGGGGGGAGGGGGAGGACAGGAGCCGGGTCGGGGGGGTGACACGCCATCGGGGAGGGGGACACGCGCGGGGGGGGAGGGGGAGGACAGGAGCGGGTCGGGGGCTGACACGCCGTCGGGGAGGGGGACACGCGCGGGGGGGGAGGGGGAGGACAGGAGCCGGGTCGGGGGGGTGACACGCCATCGGGGAGGGGGACACGCGCGGGGGGGGAGGGGGAGGACAGGAGCGGGTCGGGGGCTGACACGCCGTCGGGGAGGGGGACACGCGCGGGGGGGGAGGGGGAGGACAGGAGCGGGTCGGGGGCTGACACGCCGTCGGGGAGGGGGACACGCGCGGGGGGGGAGGGGGAGGACAGGAGCGGGTCGGGGGCTGACACGCCGTCGGGGAGGGGGACACGCGCGGGGGGGGAGGGGGAGGACAGGAGCGGGTCGGGGGCTGACACGCCGTCGGGGAGGGGGACACGCGCGGGGGGGGAGGGGGAGGAGGACAGGAGCCGGGTCGGGGGGGTGACACGCCATCGGGGAGGGGGACACGCGCGGGGGGGGAGGGGGAGGACAGGAGCGGGTCGGGGGCTGACACGCCGTCGGGGAGGGGGACACGCGCGGGGGGGGAGGGGGAGGACAGGAGCGGGTCGGGGGCTGACACGCCGTCGGGGAGGGGGACACGCGCGGGGGGGGAGGGGGAGGACAGGAGCGGGTCGGGGGCTGACACGCCGTCGGGGAGGGGGACACGCGCGGGGGGGGAGGGGGAGGACAAGAGCCGGTCGGGGGCTGACACGCCGCCGGGGCGCCGGCCCTGCCCCCCTCACCTGGGAGATGCCGGACTCGAACTCGTCCGGCTTCTCGCCGTTGGGCTTCACGATCTTGGCGCTCGAACTGAACATGGCCTTCTCCTGCAAGCACACAGCGTCCTGGCTGAGTCTCCGCGGCCCCGAGCCGCGGACCCCCTCCGGCCCCCGGCCCGGCCCCGCGCCACCCCGCAGAAGCCATCGGGGTACACAGCCTGGGTAATCGGCCGCATCCCCGCCCGGCGAGCAGGGCCCGCCGGTCCAGGGCGGACTCCGAAACGCGGTTTCCTCAGAGTCGGCTGAAAAGTCCAACACAAGGAGGCCACCGACATACCTGGTTGAGAGCGCCGGCCTAGGAAGAGGCCTGAGTCTCGCGAGAGCGCCTCAAATCGCGACGGCGCACGGGAAGAGGCGGGGACAGGGCGAGCAGAGAAACCGGAAGAACCGCTGAAACGCGGTCGAAGCCTAGAGAGTCCCCGGAAGAGGCCGGGTGGGGGCGGGGACAGGGGCGTCGGTAACTCTCCTCCGAGCGCCGCGGCTCCTTCTTGCTGTGATTGGGGGGCGTGGTCCGGGCAGCTGCGGAAGTTCAGGCGGCAGTCGGGGCCCCGCGAAAAGCAAGTCCGCCCCGAAGAGAGGACGATTCAAAAAACACCCACTTAACCCGAAGACTCACCCCCCCGCTGAGGCCGTGAAAGGACCTGAGATTCCGATTCCGTTCGTGCCTTTAGAGAACCCAGTGGCGTAACGTGTGTCCGCGCTTCGGCAGCGGAGTGCTTTACGCCTAAACGTGCTCTTCAGCCGTAAACACGTAGCCCTCGGGTCCGAGGCTCGGGGCGGCGGACAGTTGCGGGACGTCCGCAGGCGCTCTGGGGAGGGCTCGCGGCGACGCTTGCCGGGGGCGGGGCGAGGGGGTAAGGGGCTCGGGGGCCCCCACGCGGGCGGGGGCGGTGGACCAGGGATGGACAGCCGGAGTCAGTCGGGGTAAGGGGGTCGGGGGTCCCCGACGCGGGCGGGGGCGGTGGACCAGGGATGGACAGCCGGAGGCAGCCGGGGGTAAGGGGCTCGGGGGCCCCGACGCGGGCGGGGGCGGTGGACCAGGGATGGACAGCCGGAGGTAAGGGGGTCGGGCGTCCCCGACGCGGGCAGGGGCGGTGGACCAGGGATGGACAGCCGGAGTCAGTCGGGGTAAGGGGCTCGGGGGTCCCCGACGCGGGCGGGGGCGGTGGACCAGGGATGGACAGCCGGAGGCAGCCGGGGGTAAGGGGCTCGGGGGCCCCCACGCGGGCGGGGGCGGTGGACCAGGGATGGACAGCCGGAGGTAAGGGGGTCGGGCGTCCCCGACGCGGGCGGGGGCGGTGGACCAGGGATGGACAGCCGGAGTCAGTCGGGGTAAGGGGCTCGGGGGTCCCCGACGCGGGCGGGGGCGGTGGACCAGGGATGGACAGCCGGAGGCAGCCGGGGGTAAGGGGCTCGGGGGCCCCCACGCGGGCGGGGGCGGTGGACCAGGGATGGACAGCCGGAGTCAGTCGGGGTAAGGGGGTCGGGGGTCCCCGACGCGGGCGGGGGCGGTGGACCAGGGATGGACAGCCGGAGGCAGCCGGGGGTAAGGGGCTCGGGGGCCCCGACGCGGGCGGGGGCGGTGGACCAGGGATGGACAGCCGGAGGTAAGGGGGTCGGGCGTCCCCGACGCGGGCAGGGGCGGTGGACCAGGGATGGACAGCCGGAGTCAGTCGGGGTAAGGGGCTCGGGGGTCCCCGACGCGGGCGGGGGCGGTGGACCAGGGATGGACAGCCGGAGGCAGCCGGGGGTAAGGGGCTCGGGGGCCCCCACGCGGGCGGGGGCGGTGGACCAGGGATGGACAGCCGGAGGTAAGGGGGTCGGGCGTCCCCGACGCGGGCGGGGGCGGTGGACCAGGGATGGACAGCCGGAGTCAGTCGGGGTAAGGGGCTCGGGGGTCCCCGACGCGGGCGGGGGCGGTGGACCAGGGATGGACAGCCGGAGGCAGCCGGGGGTAAGGGGCTCGGGGGCCCCCACGCGGGCGGGGGCGGTGGACCAGGGATGGACAGCCGGAGGTAAGGGGGTCGGGCGTCCCCGACGCGGGCAGGGGCGGTGGACCAGGGATGGACAGCCGGAGTCAGTCGGGGTAAGGGGGTCGGGGGTCCCCGACGCGGGCGGGGGCGGTGGACCAGGGATGGACAGCCGGAGGCAGCCGGGGGTAAGGGGCTCGGGGGCCCCCACGCGGGCGGGGGCGGTGGACCAGGGATGGACAGCCGGAGTCAGCCGGGGTAAGGGGCTCGGGGGTCCCCGACGCGGGCGGGGGCGGTGGACCAGGGATGGACAGCCGGAGTCAGCCGGGGTAAGGGGCTCGGGGGTCCCCGACGCGGGCGGGGGCGGTGGACCAGGGATGGACAGCCGGAGTCAGTCGGGGTAAGGGGCTCGGGGGTCCCCGACGCGGGCGGGGGCGGTGGACCAGGGATGGACAGCCGGAGGCAGCCGGGGGTAAGGGGCTCGGGGGCCCCCACGCGGGCGGGGGCGGTGGACCAGGGATGGACAGCCGGAGGTAAGGGGGTCGGGCGTCCCCGACGCGGGCAGGGGCGGTGGACCAGGGATGGACAGCCGGAGTCAGTCGGGGTAAGGGGCTCGGGGGTCCCCGACGCGGGCGGGGGCGGTGGACCAGGGATGGACAGCCGGAGTCAGCCGGGGTAAGGGGCTCGGGGGTCCCCGACGCGGGCGGGGGCGGTGGACCAGGGATGGACAGCCGGAATCAGCCGGGGTAAGGGGGTCGGGGGTCCCCGACGCGGGCGGGGGCGGTGGACCAGGGATGGACAGCCGGAGTCAGCCGGGGGTAAGGGGCTCGGGGGCCCCCACGCGGGCGGGGGCGGTGGACCAGGGATGGACAGCCGGAGGTAAGGGGGTCGGGCGTCCCCGACGCGGGCAGGGGCGGTGGACCAGGGATGGACAGCCGGAGTCAGTCGGGGTAAGGGGCTCGGGGGTCCCCGACGCGGGCGGGGGCGGTGGACCAGGGATGGACAGCCGGAGGCAGCCGGGGGTAAGGGGCTCGGGGGCCCCCACGCGGGCGGGGGCGGTGGACCAGGGATGGACAGCCGGAGGTAAGGGGGTCGGGCGTCCCCGACGCGGGCAGGGGCGGTGGACCAGGGATGGACAGCCGGAGTCAGTCGGGGTAAGGGGCTCGGGGGTCCCCGACGCGGGCGGGGGCGGTGGACCAGGGATGGACAGCCGGAGGCAGCCGGGGGTAAGGGGCTCGGGGGCCCCCACGCGGGCGGGGGCGGTGGACCAGGGATGGACAGCCGGAGGTAAGGGGGTCGGGCGTCCCCGACGCGGGCAGGGGCGGTGGACCAGGGATGGACAGCCGGAGTCAGTCGGGGTAAGGGGGTCGGGGGTCCCCGACGCGGGCGGGGGCGGTGGACCAGGGATGGACAGCCGGAGGCAGCCGGGGGTAAGGGGCTCGGGGGCCCCCACGCGGGCGGGGGCGGTGGACCAGGGATGGACAGCCGGAGTCAGCCGGGGTAAGGGGCTCGGGGGTCCCCGACGCGGGCGGGGGCGGTGGACCAGGGATGGACAGCCGGAGTCAGCCGGGGTAAGGGGCTCGGGGGTCCCCGACGCGGGCGGGGGCGGTGTACCAGGGATGGACAGCCGGAGTCAGTCGGGGTAAGGGGCTCGGGGGTCCCCGACGCGGGCGGGGGCGGTGGACCAGGGATGGACAGCCGGAGGCAGCCGGGGGTAAGGGGCTCGGGGTCCCCCACGCGGGCGGGGGCGGTGGACCAGGGATGGACAGCCGGAGGTAAGGGGGTCGGGCGTCCCCGACGCGGGCAGGGGCGGTGGACCAGGGATGGACAGCCGGAGTCAGTCGGGGTAAGGGGCTCGGGGGTCCCCGACGCGGGCGGGGGCGGTGGACCAGGGATGGACAGCCGGAGTCAGCCGGGGTAAGGGGCTCGGGGGTCCCCGACGCGGGCGGGGGCGGTGGACCAGGGATGGACAGCCGGAATCAGCCGGGGTAAGGGGGTCGGGGGTCCCCGACGCGGGCGGGGGCGGTGGACCAGGGATGGACAGCCGGAGTCAGCCGGGGGTAAGGGGCTCGGGGGCCCCCACGCGGGCGGGGGCGGTGGACCAGGGATGGACAGCCGGAGGTAAGGGGGTCGGGCGTCCCCGACGCGGGCAGGGGCGGTGGACCAGGGATGGACAGCCGGAGTCAGTCGGGGTAAGGGGCTCGGGGGTCCCCGACGCGGGCGGGGGCGGTGGACCAGGGATGGACAGCCGGAGGCAGCCGGGGGTAAGGGGCTCGGGGGCCCCCACGCGGGCGGGGGCGGTGGACCAGGGATGGACAGCCGGAGGTAAGGGGGTCGGGCGTCCCCGACGCGGGCAGGGGCGGTGGACCAGGGATGGACAGCCGGAGTCAGTCGGGGTAAGGGGGTCGGGGGTCCCCGACGCGGGCGGGGGCGGTGGACCAGGGATGGACAGCCGGAGGCAGCCGGGGGTAAGGGGCTCGGGGGCCCCCACGCGGGCGGGGGCGGTGGACCAGGGATGGACAGCCGGAGGTAAGGGGGTCGGGCGTCCCCGACGCGGGCAGGGGCGGTGGACCAGGGATGGACAGCCGGAGTCAGTCGGGGTAAGGGGGTCGGGGGTCCCCGACGCGGGCGGGGGCGGTGGACCAGGGATGGACAGCCGGAGTCAGCCGGGGTAAGGGGCTCGGGGGTCCCCGACGCGGGTGGGGGCGGTGGACCAGGGATGGACAGCCGGAGTCAGTCGGGGTAAGGGGGTCGGGTTTCCCCGACGCGGGCGGGGGGCGGTGGACCAGGGATGGACAGCCGGAGTCAGTCGGGGTAAGGGGGTCGGGGGTCCCCGACGCGGGCGGGGGCAGAGCGCCCGGGAGGGTGGACCAGGGATGGACAGCCGGAGTCAGCCGGGGCTAACGGGCTCGGGGGTCCCCAGCGCGGAGAGGGTTTGTCCAGGTGGGCAGAGCCTGACCAAGCGCCAGCACACTGATGAAAGCTTGGGGATGGCACAAAAACCCGGTTCAACAAAAACGCATTTACTGGAAAAGTGCCTACCTTTGTGCCCACGTTGTCACTTCACATTCATGTGTAGAGATGGGTTCTGTGCCCTAGATAGGAACTGAAAACATAATTCACAAATATGTATGATGTCGTACTCTGTGCTAATACTGCGCTAGGTGCTAGTGATTGAGTGGAACCCGCTGAATCCTTGCCCTCGGGAAGATTACCCTTTAGTAAAGAAGACCTCACATAATGGTATACATATATAACGACAAATTATGGGAACAAGCAGTAAAATGAGTGAAGGGTGTTGTGGAAATGTTGGGGTCTGGAACCAAGGGCCGAGAAAATTCTTGAGATGTCTTTGGTGCAAAAAAGTGGATTTATTAAAGCACGCGGACAGGGACTGTGGGCAGAAAGCTGCACTGGGGTCATGAGGAGTGGCCCACTATATACTTTCAAATTTGGTGAGGGTTAGCGATAGCTTAGTCTCTAAGGGATTTGGAAGCAAGGTTTCCAGGACCTTGAGGGGGCTAGCTATTGTTGGGAAAAGGTCGTTTATTACTGTCTAATAAAACCTGAGTCATGAGACCCTTCAGATGTGTATCGGTGGGCCATGTGCTCGGGGGATGATTGTCAGCATACATATTGGGGGAAATTGCAAAGGAATTTCTTTATGTTTAAATTAGACTCACAGGATCCTGGGGGGTGGGGCTAACTTTGCCCTTAGCAAAGTGTCAGTATCATGGCAGCCAAGCTCCCAGAGGAAGGTCACTCTGCCTGTTCTAAGGACTTGTCACTGGGCTGTAAGTAGTAAGGAAGTTTAATTTTTCTTTTGCCTTTGTTTCCCACATCAAAGGGGACAAGGAGGATTCATGCTTTGAGGAGAAAGAGAAGTTTTTGAAAGAGGGAATTAACCTGAGATGTAGAAGAGAAGTAGGAGCTATTCACCAGGGAGAAGAGCCTTCCAGACAGGGAAAAATTTATGTCAGATTCTCTGGCTGTGGTCACAGAATTTCATCTACTTGAGGTTCAGTTTCCTCATCTGTCAGATTTAACAGTCACTGTCCCCTACGGGCCAAGCACTGAAAAATGCTGAAAACATTACATTAGGTGATAGGTATGATTGCGTTCATCAGATTTTCTTTTAAAGATTTTATTTATTTGAAAGAAAGAGAGAGCACGAGCAGGGTGAGGAGCAGAGGGAGAAGCAGGCTCCCCACTGAGCAGGGAGCCCGATGCGGGACTGGATCCCAGGACTCCGGGATCATGACCTGAGCTGAAGGCAGATGCTTAACCCACTGAGCCACCCAGGTGCCCCACATTCATCAGATTTGTTAGAGTTTTGCTAATAATGCTAAAAAAAAAAAAAAAAGCCACTATCTTCTTGGAAAATGAAAAGTCAACTTGAAACTTGTTCCAGAAAGAAAGAAAAGTAGAGCTGCTCTTCTAATCTTACCTGGGCAGTCATTCTGAACATGCTTGCTAAACCATGTTCTTGTCCTTTCATCCCTTCCCCACTCTACCAAAGTAGTGCAGAGGTGTATTCAGTGACGTTCTTTCTGGTTTCCAGTACTTTGTTGAGTAGGAGTGGTCAGAGAGGACCTCCTTGCCTTGTTCCCCATCTCGGGGAAAGCATTGTCCTTCATCATAGGTGTGATGTTAGCATTAGGTTTCTTTGTGGATGTTCTTTATCAGGTTGAGGAAGATCCCCTCTATCCCTATTTTCCTGAGAGTTTTTTTCTTGAGTGGTATGTCAGATGCTTTTTATGCATCAATCATTAGGATCATGTGTTTTTCTTTATAGCCTGTTAATATGGTGGACTGCATTAACTGATTTTCAAGTATTGAACCCACCTTGAATTTCTGTAATAAACCTCACTTGGTATTGGAATATCATTCTTTTTAATATTGCTGGGTTCCATTTACTAATATTTTGTTGATGACTTTGTTGTGTCTGTGTTCATGAGGGACATTGATCTATAGTTTTCTGTTTTCTACTGTTATAGTCTGGTTTTGTTATTAGGTTAATACCAGCTCATAAAATGAAAGTATGGGGAAGTGTTCCCTCATCTTCTGTTTCCCAGAAAAGATTGTGGAGAATTGTTGTTAATTCTTCAAGCATCTACTTGAATTCTGCCATGAAATCATCAGGGCCTGGAGATTTCCTTTTTTAGGGGTTTTTAAAATTATCTATCTCATGTTGAATGAGATTTGGCAGTGTGTGTTTTTAGAGGAATTGCTCCCTTTCAACTTGTTGAATTTACATGAGTAGAGTTGTTCATAGTATTCTCTTATTATCCTTCTAGTGTTCCTAACTTTTTTAAGGCATAGTTTTAAGTAGATTTCACAGAGAACCTTCAAATCAATACATTATTATAAGCCTGATGGAATATGCTGAATTTTTAAAACTTGGAACCTGATAGAATGCTGCGTGTGTACATTTAGCAGGTGTTTTTAGGCTCTAAGTCACAACTATGGATCACTTTGCTGACATCCATGTTAGGAAATGCCTACTAACTGGTGTTTATGTATTTACTGGTTTCTTTATTTAACTGTGCAATAAACGAATCAGTACCAACAGGACTGAGTCACCAGTCTCAAGAGGGATGTAATTTGTGCCCTTCACACTTTTACTTTGTCAGCCATTTTGTTTGTGTGTATTACGGACTCATGACTGCTCAGATACACGGTCTATCAGTCAGCCTCTGCCAGTGTTTCGCTTTGATGTTCAAACTGTCACACTCGGTTTTGGCCAGCAGAACTTTTAGAAGACATTTAAAACATTAGCCCCCCCCCCGCTTTTTTTTTTAAGATTTTATTTATTTATTTGACAGAGAGAGACACAGCGAGAGAGGGAACACAAGCAGGGGGAGTGGGAGAGGGAGAAGCAGGCTTCCCGCCGAGCAGGGAGCCCGATGCGGGGCTCGATCCGAGGACCCTGGGATCACGACCTGAGCCGAAGGCAGACCCTTAACGACTGAGCACCCAGGTGCCCCGACATTAGCCCCTTTTAAATGAGTTTCCACACCCCATCATCTCCATTCATCCGTGAACACCTTGCTTTCTAGCACAAAGTGATCCAGGCTAGTTTTATACCAGTCCGTCTCAGACATGGGATTAACCCTTTCTCCAAAAAAGACTTGGTTCCTTTTATTGGAAAAATGGTATTAGAGACCAGAATCTTGGCACGAGGGTACCTCATGGGGGTACTCTTGAGGCTGCCTTGATCTTCATAACTAGCTTGATGATCTTCAATAGGTGTTCTTAAGTTCATATGATTGATTTACTAGCCCTCCTTGTGTATCTGTAACCTTACAGTCCTTTCTAGGAGGAGAATTAAAAAAAAAAAACCTGCATGTCATGGCATAGGAATTCTATACCTCTTACACAACCCTCTCTCCCTCTCCCTCTGCCCCTCCCCCTGACACTCATGTGTGTGTGCTCTTTCTCCCTCAAATCTTTAAAAAGTCATAAATGTAGGGGCGCTTGGGTGGCTCAGTCGTTGAGCGTCTGCCTTTGGCTCAGGTCATGATCCCAGGGTCCTGGGATCGAGCCCCGCATCGGGCTCCCTGCTCCGTGGGAAGCCTGCTTCTCCCTCTCCCACTCCCCCTGCTAGTGTTGCCTCTCTCATTGTGTCTCTGTCAAATAAATAAATAAATAATATTTTTTTAAAAAGTCATAAATGTAGAACTTCGATTTCTCAGAAGACTTTGGATAAACATAAGTATTTATTACTTTAATGCTAATCCAGTTGGAACTTCCTAAAGCCAATTATGTTATAAAGTATAATCAGTACATAAAAATCAAAATTTTTAAATAACTGGGAAATATGTTATATATTATACCTTTAAATCATACCCAAAATTTCAAGTGGAAATTTTTCCATAGGTTTACATTATTTTCAGATTGTCTGAATCCTGCTAGAATTGTTTCATAAAAGACACCAATATGTATAATTATAACAATGTAATTGCAATACATTGCAATTTAAATCCCATGTTTTACGTCACAGTTACATAAATCTTAAGCTATTTAAAGAAGAAAATGCTTACCTGAAATCAAACATGTCATGTCCTGAATTCCCCAACTATGCATTCTTCATTTGTCACTAAAACACAAAATTATATTCTCTAAAAATCAGTGTTTCTCCAACTTTAACATTCAAAGGAATCACCTGGTGATCATTGTAAAATACAGATTCTTCAGAAGTTCTGGGCTGAGGCTCAATATTTTATACTTCTAACTTGCTCCTAGGTGATGCCCATGAGGCTGGTCCAGTGACCACACTGAGTGACAACGGACCAGATGTCGAGAAGAATTACAATAGATGTAGTAACGGAGCTGAGAAAGATCCCTTTCAGCATGAAGGAAATGAATTCGAGAATCTACAGTTTTGACCTGGAGGGACCAAGAGACCTTGCCTGGGTAGTTCTGGTCCAGGACAGAATACCGCCTGGGAGGGGATGAAGTTAAACAGCCAAGATCTGTTCTCCTTTAATATATATATTAGTTCTACATTGTGTAAAGTCCCCCATTAAAAAGGACCCTATGCTGGGAATGTAGAATGTCAGCACCTGAGGCAGAAAGGCTCGAGGTCAGACAGATGAGCGCGCCCAGGCTGCAAAGTTGTTCCCTTCCACACTGCTGCTCCCGGAGTTAATGATAAAGTGACAGAAGGAGAGTTACCGCAGAGTCCTTGCAAGTAAAACGAATTTATGGACCTGTCTGGCTGATCAAGAATTAATGGATTGAATTTAGCAAAAGGTTTTGTCTCTCCCCACCACTTACAGCTGCCAGGGTTTTCATAATTATTACCCGGTGGCCAGTAGGGAGCATGGGAATGAAATGAAGGTGCAAGCCTGCGATGAATGAAAATCAACTGCGTATAATGAAGCAAGGTCACTGGCTGCTTCTGGAAAGTTTCAAAGTCACTCTTCCTATGTAACAGTATCTGATCTGTAGACATGGGTCATCTATCAGGTGGATGAGTGGTAATTGTTCAAATATTAATATTTAAGGTACAGAGGAATGCACTTGATTTTTATCATAAACTGATAATTTGCTCATCTTCAATATATTTCACCAAAAGCAACACAGTTCTTCTCATGAACCTTCATGCAACATGTACAGGATGAAAGAAGTAATGTGACATTGGGAACACGCTTGTGTATCAGACCAGATTAGAGGCTGCACACTGTATTCACAGCCACCATACACGGTGTCATTATCCCCCGTTTTCAAATGAGAGAACAGAGACTTTAGGGAACGCATCAAATGTATACAGCTAGTAAATTACAGAGCTGGAATTTGCAGTCAGTGTGTGTGAGCTGCACAGGTCAGGGCTGGGGGAGAACAGGAGAGGTCTGGGGGATATGAGTCACACACTCGCTGCATTTCTACCCTCGGTCCTTCAGTACGCTCATCCCGTGCACTCCACTGAAGTCCACAGCCTCTCAGAAGTGCTAGTACACCAGTAACCCCACCCCCATTAGCCAAGGGCCTCCAGAGGTCCGAGGTCCGGGAAGTTGATGGACAAAGCCCTGCAGACCTGATGATCCTCAGGTGTCACACTTTGCCTGGGATTGTTCTTGGTAACAGGTCACCTCTAGGGAAGTAACAGAAGTACTTGTCTCTAGAAGACTGCAGTTGAAATGCCCTTAGCTCGGTAATCGTGCTCCTGGGGCTTACATGGGGGCATTTTCTGCAACTATTCAGACTGAGACTGGGAATACGACCCACAACTAGTAGGAACCTGGGTGCCTGTGTCAGGGGCTAGCAGGGGCAGGGGCGTCCCCCGCCTGTGTGATGCCGAGTGTTAGCATCCTTCTCCAGTCAAAAGTGTTTTCAGTTATCACCGTGTCCTAGTCATCATTATCTTCCTAATTCACGCTTCTAAAATCAATCATTAATATTTAAAAAGAATAAATTTCCATCTTAAAGACATCGTTCAAATTCAGTAAACTATTTAACATACAAACTAAAATCTGCTCTTTATTTTTATTTATTTCAGTCATCTCTGCACCCAGCGTGGGGCTGGAACTCACAACCAAGATCAAGAGTCGCACGCTCCTCCGACGGAGCCGGCCAGGCGCCCCTTTAATCTGTCACCCTGGAGCTGTCACTGCCACTCACTGTCTAACTGATAACACAAGTGATCACAGGGAATGACACTGTGAAGTAATGCAAGTTCCAGTCCGACTTCTCTGTCTTCACAGTCACCGAGCTGCCGCTGTTGGCCTCAGACGTACCGTCCAAACGCGGGAGCCCGGCGCCCGAGCCGCACGCAGCCGAGCCTGCGCTTGTCGCTGAGTGCTGTGCTCAGCCTTGTGCTGCGCTCGTCGCTGAGTGCTGGCAGGCTGGAGCCAGCCGTGGCACTGGGAGGTCCACGTAAAATGTAATGTTGTTAAAGATTTATAATAGGGGTGCCTGGGTGGCACAGTGCGTTAAGCGCCCGACTCTTGGTTTTGGCTCAGGTCCAGATCTCAGGGTCTTGAGGTCAAGCCCCGAGTCAGACTGCGCTCAGTGTGGAGTCAGCTTGAGATTCTCTCTCCTTCTCCCTCTGCCCCTCCCACTCATGCACACTTAAAATAAATCTTAAAAAAAAATTTATAATGAAAATGGGTAACTACACACACACACACACACACACACACAATTAAAACTCAGTATACCACAACTGGTTGTTTAGACTTAGACCAACAAGAAAGGTTTTTTCCTGGATGGTGCATTTATCACTTAGAACATTTAGAAAGTTTTGATTTAGTTTTATTATTATTTCAAAATCCTCTACAGAAAAGGCAACCCCATATTACCTGCAGCAGGGCCAAGCTCCCACCACGCAGCCATTGGTATCATGGTGGGAGGAGGCTGTGGGATGATGGACGGAACATGAAGGACTGAGATGAGGAACTGACTCTTGCAGCAAACCACACCTCATGCAGATTCTGGATGGACAGAACTTCGAGGGGTGACTGTCTTAACCCCAGGACCTCAGGGCGTGAGCTGTAAGATCCTCAGTGCAGCAGGTGATCCTTGTGCCCCGTGCATGGCTTATAGGGGATGGAGTGTGGTGGGCTGCCGTCAGAGTGGCCGGGCCCATGGAGGGAACCCCTGCTCTGGGGCTCACCTCTCTTCCTTGACAAAAGGCAGCAAAATGAGCTCGCTGGCTTCTGCTCTCACCCAACTGCCCTGGATTCCTCGTTGGTGCTGATCTCCGCTTCAGACTGATAGCCAGAAGATTGAAGATCACGTTCCAGTTCTACAACTAACTAGGTGACTTTGGGCAAGTCATCAAAAACTCCTTGAGCCCGTTTCTCTGTCAAATAAACCTGAGGTCTGCCTGTTGACCTCACAGGACTGAGGTGGGAAGTGAACAGAGTCACAGAAATGAAGCAGCGTGGCCAGCTACTGCGGGGAGGGGTGTCCTCAAACCTGAGTGTGTTTCAGAACCACGGGGCGGGGTGGGGGGGGGCTTGCTAAAACACACACTGCTGGGCTCCGCCCTCCCTCCTCTCCTCACAGAGTTTGGATCCTGCTGATGTGGGGCAGGACCCAGAATTCCCATTCCTAACAAGCTCCCAGGTGATGTTTTTGCAGCTGGTCTGAGGGCCCCACTGTGAGAACCGTGACTTAGGTTTACCAGGATGGGTGCTGGACGGGGTCGGAGTCCTGGCCACAGCCCTGCCTGTCCTCACGGCTGCAGGCAAAGTACTTGATCAGTCGAAATCTCGGCTTTCTTGTCGGTAAACGGGATGACTTTAGTACGTGCAGATCAGATAGAGCTGTGTGTATATAGTACTTAGCACGGTGCCTGGGACATCGTGCCGGCCTCCTGAACGTCCCTTCTGACTGTGTACAGTGATTCCGTGGTGTCTGCACACAGCAGGGTGCTAATAAACAAATGTGCTACTTCTGAAGCAAGGGACGGCTTCAGACTGTTATCTATCCCAAATTACACATTTTGGGAACTCCTAATGTGTTTTACAGAAGCATGTTACAGACTGGTAGAAATTTTGACTCAAAAAATACAATTTGCAGGAAAAATGTAAATTGGAATTACAAGGACACAGTTTGAATGTATTATTTATCATGTGTTCCTGTGTTGATCTGTAATTATCTTCTAGGTCAGAAGTTCCTAGGATTTTGGCCTCAGGACTCTTTGGACTTTTGAAAGTTATTGAAGGCCTTGAGGAATTTTTTTGTAGGTTATGACTATTGATATTTACCGCATGCAACATAAAATGGAGAAAATTTTTAAATTACTCATTGAAACAATAAACCCATTTCAAGTTAATATCAGTTATCTTATTAAAAATAACTATATCCCGGCGCCTGGGTGGCTCCGTCGTTAAGCGGCTGCCTTCCGCTTAGGTCATGATCCCAGGGTCCTGGGATCGAGCCCTGCATTGGGGTCCCTGCTCAGTGGGAAGCCTGCTTCTCCCTCTCTCACTCCCCTTGCTTGTGTTCTCTCTCTCGCTATGTCTCTCTCTGTCATATAAATAAACAAAATCTTTAAAAATAAAAATAAAAATAACCATATCCCTCACCCCCAAAGTGAGAAGAGTAGCATTGATTTACCTTTTGCAAATGTCGGTAATGTCTGGCCTAGAGGACATGCCTCTCTTCTTCTCCTTTAGATTTACTGCTTTCTGCATGCATGTGTAACTCAAGGAGTACATGTTTTCATTTTCATTTTTAGATTTATAAGAAGGATGTCCTATCTCCACTCGGGGACTTGCTTTATTCACTTACTATCATATTGCTAATAATTATCCGTAATTGTGTGTGTCAGTGAAACTTAGTTCACTCATTTTGAGTGCTGTCGAGTCTCATCACTTTCTGGGTCAGTGCTCAGTACCGTATTGAGAATGAGCCAGTGTTTGCCGGGATAGGTAAAGTCACATACACTTGGAGCCAGAGATTAAGATAGAAAAGATTTTCAGACGAGTAACTGGTTAATGAAACACTGGAAGAAACAGTTTTGGAATTACAGAAAGCCGCATGGGCGATTTTCTTACCATACTCAGATAATTCTAACCTACAATTTTACAGGGATGATGAGTGCCCTGTGATAAAGGACCACAGCCAGCCACTTTACATGGAAAAGCAAGTCCCAAGTGGGTCTGAGCCCAGGATCAAGCCAGTGGGAGGGGCAGCAGCTGTGGGCCGAACTCTGACAGGGGCCCAGCCTCCTTCCTCCTCAGGGGAACACTGTGAGTGCAGCTGTGTCTATAATCTGTACTACTGTCAACATTTCAGAGTGGACTGACCATCCCAGCTCACAGTTTTAGAGTGAAGACTTCTGCTTTTGGCCCACTACCCTGATCTACTTCCACTCAGCCTCCTAACCTGCAACCAGGTCTTCCGGTGCCATCTGTGTCCATAACTGAACCTGTCGTCACCTGGAAAGGATGGGCTAGTGATGTCTCTGAAGAAAGCAAGTCTAGAAATAAATTGTCCAAGGTCTAGCCTGAGCTCACTCAGAGGCCCATGGCGCTCCAAGGCCTTGAGTAAAGACAGAACGAACTGCAGTAGAAAGAGGGGCTGCGGTCATCCCCAGAGCCGTGGCCAGGGCATCTCTGGGTTTCATAGCTACATGAGAAGAGATAGCATGATCAATCATTAATGATTTTTAAGGACAATTTTTAAATTATTTTTTAAGCTTATTTATTTTTTTAGTAATCTCTACACCAAAAATGGGGCTCGAACTCATAACCCAGAGATCAAGAAGCCCATGCTCTTCCAACTGAGCCAGCCAGGTGCCCCCAGGACAATTTTTTTTTAAGAAGCTATCTTGAAGTGCAATAAAAATAGGAATGAGGAATGGACTTTAGCCAATTTAAATTTAAATGAGGAAAGTTGAAATTTTTTAAATGGATGTCCTTTGAGTTCACAGACAAGCACACACCTGACCACAGCAAGGTCTGTCTCCCCTTTGCTGTTCCTTCTTCCTTCGCTCTGCCTAATGCATGAGAACGAACTTTCTGTCCTTCAAAACCGTGTCCCGGACCCCCCACGCAGCCTCACTGTCCGCCCCGCACTTCTCAAACTGGTGGCTTTGCACTGTCGTCTCCTCGTTCACGTGCCCATCTCGGCGGTTCCTCTCGGTGCTCAGACTGTCTTACTCCACCGTGCATTCCCCGGGCTTGGGCAGCGCGCAGTAGGTGTTCGGTAAGGTTTGCCCAACTGAACACCTAGAGAAAATTAAAGTCGTTTAAAGTTAATTTGAAAAGCAATTCTTGCCAGTGGACAGGACTTTTCAAAGTTGTTTTGCTTACAGAGCAAAAAGTCAAATATCGGGCAGAATTCTAACAAATCGCCTTTACGACTAAATTTTCTCCCTGGTTCCCAGTGCATTAGGTTTTGACACCCTGGGGTCACGCACCCACGTGGGTGAAGCGCTCCCCTTCCCTCCGGCCCCGGCTCTCTTTTTCATCGCGGAATGCCAGTCCTTCCGGCCTCTACGACAGTTAGGAGGCAAGCACCTATTTCTTTGGTTGGACAGCCCCGACTGCACACAAGGGGCCCGGGATAGCCCCCCAAACCGCTGCGAGGCCGAGGAGGGGCGAGAGGAGGGGCGAGAGGAGGGGCCTCTAGCGGTCCCTCCCGCCCACACCGCCCAGACCCCGCCCCTCGCGCGGCTCCTCCCCAGACCCCGCCCGCCACAGGCACGGTCCCGCCCCTCATTCAGCCCCCGTCCCGCCCACGTAGCCCTGGCCCCGCCCCTCGCCCGGCCCTACCCCGACCCTACCGCCCAGACCCGTCCCTTCACGAGGCACCTCCCCTCCGATACCGCCCTGGCCCCGCCCCTCGCCCGGCCCTACCCGCCCCTACCGCCCAGACCCCTCCCTTCACGAGGCACCTCCCCTCCCATACCGCCCTGGCCCCGCCCCTCGCCCGGCCCTACCCCGACCCTACCGCCCAGACCCCTCCCTTCACGAGGCACCTCCCCTCCCATACCGCCCAGGCCCCGCCCCCCACGCAGCACCTCGCTGCCTACACCGCCCAGACCCCGCCCCCGGGGACCGCCCCGCCCCCACGGCCCAGACCCCCGCCCCTCACGCGGGCCCTCCCCTCCGGCCCCGCCCTAGCCCCCACCCACCTCCGTAGGTGCCGCCCCTCCCGGGACCGCCCAGGGCCGACGTTCTCCCATCCGGGAAATTGAGCCGGAAAAGCGCGGGGCGCTAGGCCCCTGGGCCCCGCCCCGCAGGCGTTGCGGGGACGCGCGTCATTTCCTCCGCGCCGCCGCCGGAAGTTGGGTCTGTGTGGTGGTGGTGGCGGCGGGAGCCGGGGAGTTACGGCGCTGGGCGATGGCCGGCTGCGAGCGATGACCAGGCTTCTGGCCGTGGCGCGCAGGGTTGCTTTGGCCGCCGTGCGCTGCAGCACCCACGGCAGCAGCGGCCTCAGCATGTTTTATGCCGTGAGGAGGGGCCGCAAGGCCGGGGTCTTCCAGACCTGGTGAGTGGGCTGCTACTCCCCAAGGCCGAGGGCGGGGCGGCCGCAGGCGGCTCTCCGGACTGGGCCGGAGCTCGCGGCTGGCGGCCTGGGGTGGAGCGCGTGGGAGCCCCGCCGCCGGCCGGGCAGTGGGGACGCCGGGCCGGCCGCCGCGGGTCTCCGCTGACGTGGGCTTGCGGGTCCCGTGCGCGGGCTCCAGTTGGCAGGATCAGAAATGCCACGTGTAGTTTAAGGGGGGCCGGGGCCTCACTTAATCCTTCCTTTCTTGAAACAGAAAGAATTTCCAAATGGTTACACATAGTAAACTCGGATACTACCTAAGCCAGGCTGCCCTGTGTTTTTAAAAAGGGAAGCTCTTGTAAGCTAAGTCTGGGTCCCCGTGACGGTCCTCTGAGGTGGGATTATTGTCTTCAGGGGTAGTTACTGCGGTCGGGACGTTCCTGGGGTTAGTAAGTGACGCAGGTAGGACTTGCATCCGCGCGCTCGGACTCCACGAGCGGGACCGTCCCCGCCGCACGTAGCAGGGTTTGTTATCCGTGTGTGGGCGGGCACTTGTTCCCCTTCGTAGCTACGGGGCTGCGGCGGAGGCATCTCAGAAGCTCACCTTCGCTGTAATGAAATGGTCGATGGGATTTCCTTTTTCAAAGACCCCGAATTTCTGGTGTGTTTTCAGACCGAGGGAACTGACACGCTGGCGTCCTGTCTGGCTGGTACATAGCGCCACAGGGTGAAGGCTTGGGCAGGGCACAAAATTGCAAACAGCCCTGACCGTTTGTCCAGTTGGCGCTGACAGCCCCAACCTTTTCACGCTATTCCCAGCCTAGGAAAGGAATCTGTTAAAAAGAGGACCGCCAAGGGAGGAAGGAAGTAACCCCGCACTCTGTTCCAGGAGCGAATGTAGAGCCCAGGTGGACCGGTTTCCTGCTGCCAGATTTAAGAAATTTGCCACGGAGGAGGAGGCCTGGGCCTTTGTCAGGAAGCCTGCAAGCCCGGATGGCTCAGAAGGTAGTCAGCTGCTCTCGTCACCATGGCGTTTTAACCTGCTCAAAACCTTGCATACCCCAGCGCCGCTTGGTCTGTACAGCTGTCTTCTAAGCAGGAGATGTGATGATCGTTCCCACTTTTCTATTTTACAGATGAGGAAACAGGCAGGGAGTAGTTGAGCTTCATGGTTTAGCTTAGTGGTTTCTGTTAGTAACAGTATTAGACATAAGCTGGGACTCCAATCTGATGTTCATTTGGAGTCCTCACTCTATTTAATTCTGTTTTATTTATTTTCATTTTTTGTTATTAAATGTATTTTTTAATATTTTATTTGTCAGAGAGCGAGCGCACAAGCAGGGGGAGAAGCCCCAGACATGGGGCTCCATCCCAAGACCCTGGGATCATGACCTGAGCCGAAGGCAGATGCTCAACCAGCTGAGCCACCGAGGGGCCCCTCATTCTATCTTTTAAAAAATACTTGTTCTGTTATCAAATTGAATGGGCTACAGTTTCAAAGTGTTGAATGTAGTTTGTTTCCTGGCATGCACCTGTATGGTGTTTCCTTCTTTTTTAGGACAGGGTCACACAATCAGAATTTCCTACAGTTTCACATGTTGCAGAAGGTATAATTAATTGAAGCTTAAGTCCCAGTATAAGGAATATCAAGTATGCAGAACTAAGGGTGACTGCTTGAGAGCACAGAATTTTTAAAATACAGTTAACCCTTGAACAACAATGAGTTTGAGCTGCATGGGTAAACTTATATGTGGACTTCATTATATTACATTTATCATATAATATACATTTATTATAAATTTTCTTTAGGATTTTTTTTTAAGATTTTATTCGTCGGGGAGAGAGAGAGTGAGCACAAGTGGGGAGAGGGACAGGCAGAGGGAGAAGCAGTCTCCCTGCCAAGCAAGGAGCCTGATGTAGGATTCGATCCCAGGACCCTGGGATCATGACCTGAGCCAAAGGCAGATGCCCAACCGACTGAGCCACCCAGGTGTCCTTCCTTAGGATTTTAACATTTTCTTTTCTTTTTTTTTAAGAGTTTTATTTATTTATTTGAGAGAGAGACAGAGAGCACAAGCATGAGCGGGGAGGTAGGGGGAGGAGCAGAGGGAGAAGGAGAAGCAGACTCCCTGCTGAGCAGAGAGCCCAATATGGCTCGATCTCAGGACTCCAGGATCATGACCTGAGCCAAAGGCAGACAACTTAACCAACTGAGCCACTCAGGTGCCCCTTAATAACATTTTCTATTCTCTATTACTTTATTATAAGACTGCAGTACATAAAGACATACATAAAATATGTGTGAATCAACTGTTCACATCAGTAAGACTTCCAGTTAACAGTAGGCTATCAGTAGTAGTTAAGTGTTTAGGGAATCAGAGATTGTACTCAGATTTTTCAACTGACCAGGGCGTCAGACCCCCACCTTGTTTGGGGGCAAACTATATATCTTAACCTATTTTGAAGAAGTTGTGTCTCATTAGCTTTACTCACAAATATTTTTACTAGTGGATTAAGATGAGACAATAGTTTGAGTCCACTTTTTTTGAGCAGGCTCTCTACAATCCCACTGAGATGCTCAAGCTTTGAACACCTGCTCCTTTGGGAGGCCGTAACAACTGCAGTCAAAGCAGAATTCAGGGAGAGGCAATCACGCTTAGGAATCTACCCTGCATGACAAGTTTCTGAAGCAGGGCAGAACCTCACTCACTGTGCATCTGCTTCACCCTGTCTCCCAAGCAGCTTTTAAGGAAGTTGTGATGTGACCATTATATTTTCTGCCCTGATGGAGAAATCAGTTTGGGACAGAAAACAAATGTGCAAGTATGGCTCTTGTCTTAGTTGGGTTCTTAATGCTTCCTTTTCACTGCTCTTTTGTTTTAACCAAATAGTAATTTATTTATACTTCAATTCTTCCAACAGAAGAATAGAAGTATGTTTCTGTTTATTAAATACTCTAAATCCTAAGGCAAGATAGTTCTTTATATCTATGAATCACCTTTCTTAAAAGTTTGCAGAGACCTCCAAGTTACTGACTTATATATATAAACTGGAATTTGACATCTTTAATGTTCAAGAACTCTGTCAAAGCAGAAGTGTTAGCCCCTTTCCCAAATTTTCTCTTAATCTGAGATATATTTTTATTTTGTGATTCTTGAGCTATTTGGCAGTTATCATGATTTATGTAAACTGATTTGGGGTTAACTTAACCAAGTTTTGTGAACGGAAAATTATCTGACAGCTATGGGCTCCTTTTCCTTCCAAGTCTTATCTGTCCTTTAAAAACTTTCATTCCAATTTAACTTTCTCTGTTACTACAAGTAAAATCAATATTTGTATTGATATTAAACTTCTACAAAATTACCCTTTGACTTATACTTGTGTTTTTGGGTTTACTTATGTAAAGTCCCTAGAGGAATATTTTTTTTTTAAAGATTTTATTTATTTACTTGAGATAGAGTGAGAGAGAGAGAGAGAGAGAGCGCACAAGCAGGGGGAGTGGGAGAGGGAGAGGCAGGCTCTCCACCGATCAGGGAACCTGACGCAGGACTCCATCCCAGGACCCTGGGATCATAACCTGAGCCAAAGGTAGTCGCTTAATCCATTGAGCCACCCAGGCGCCCCCCTAGAGGAATATTTTAAAGGTAAATACAGCAGAGTGGAAAACCAAACATTGCTCTCCATAATGGCTTCACTCAGATTTTGCTTAGATAACCTTTAGCAGTCTTCTGACAGGTGTGGGTGGAGAAGCTACTCCAGGCAGGACATTCTGGCTTGGACCCAAGTGGTAGGTGTTCAGTCAACGTTGGAGCCCCATTTCTCCATCCCTGCTTCAGGGATGAGGTTAAAGTGAACTCTGTAGTGTTGGGCTTTGTTGTTCTTTTGGAAATACAATTAGTTGCTCCTTCTGTGCCCCTATTCCCACTCCATAAAATGAGAATGTAGGAAAAGCTGCTCCCACATAACCTGAGAGAGTGTGTGAGAAGCCTTTGGGATTAATCCTGCGTCCCCAGGCTGAGCTCCTGAAGGAAAGCTCTGCAGCTACCGCCCTGAAGGAACCCAGTCCCTTCTGCTCTTCGGTTTCTACTTTCCTTTCTCAGTGTAGCCCACTGTCGGTTTACTTAAGGTCCAGTTACCCGTGCCCTCTCAACTTCCCTGGAGGTTCTCGACTTGGCATTGATGGAGTTGAAGTATCTAGAGTAGTAGTAGCTACAAAATTCTAGTCCTTGTTTTCTTTCTGGGTTAAGAGTCCCTTAGATTGTCAAACTGCCCACCATCCCTGTAGGATTCAAAACCTTTGGTATCTCTACTATCTCTGTCAAAAGCAGACTTCTACTTTAATAGAAATGTTGTTTTGTCTTCATATTGCCCTTAATCAAGCTTATGGAAAATTTAGAGTAATTTCATAGAACATCAAAATCTGACACGGTGTGGACTGTCTTAAGTCATATCCTCTATAGGGTCACAGACAAAGCGTGTGTAAGTCTGATTTAGTGATACTAAATCACTTACTGAATTTCTGGATTCTTAAGCATTTCATGTTATGTTTGTTTTTTCCTGGTTTATGAGTAGACTCGATCTTTCAGGGACAGAAAATAAGCATGAACAAGAATCACAGGTGAAAGTCAACAAGCGACTCCGTGAACCCTCAGATGGAGAGGAAAACGCAGAGCCCTGTGTGAAGCATGCGAGACAGAACACAGAATCCGTGCCTTCAGTTAACAAAGACTCGTTTTCTTATATGGGTATATCTCTCTTGGATTTTTAAGTTTTCCATATAATAATCGTGAAAATAAGTGTAAGAACGTTTCCCACTTAATAGGGGAAAGTTGAGCTAATGTTTAGCCTTTTCATTCTCATCTGAAAAGGTTATTTAAAAATTTCTAAGGTTACTATTTTATAGTTGATCAAACTGTGCAGAATTATTAAAACTTTGGATGTTCATCAGAAAAGCATTATGTGGCCTACAAATGAAAAACCGTAATCTTTTGAAACCCTAGTATTCTCTCGTGCACACAGCATTTCAGGTCACTATGAGAAAATGCAGAGGCTTCAGCTTCTTCAAATAAGAAAGGGCCTGGAGGGCGCCTGGGGTGCTCAGTTGGCTAGGCATCTGGCTCTTGGTTTGTGCTCAGGTCCTGATCTCAGGGTCAAGCCCCCATGTCAGGCTCTGTGCTCAGCAGGGAGTCTGCTTCCCCCTCACCCTCTGCCCCTCCCCTGCACATGTGCTCAAGTGCTCTCTTTCTCTCTCTCAAGTGGATAAATAAATCTTTAAAAAGAAGTAAGGGCCGGACAGAGCTCTTTTTTAGAACCAGTATCTTAATACCATTTACATTTAGCCTTTGCAAAACATAAATGATTTTACCTAGTCCTGAGAAGCAAAAGAGTCTGAATTTTTCCTCTACCTTTAACTCCAGGGATCGGTTTATATTTAATTACTTATGTTATATAAATTTCCTTTTTGTTTTTTACACGTATGAACAGAAAATAGGAGTAAGTAGCTTTTTTTTTTTTTTTTTTTTAGTAAGTAGGATTTTTATATAAATCAGTGTGTTTGTAGGTTCCAAGTTTTCTCCAAGAATAAGCTGTCTTATAATTCAGGGAAAACCAATAGGAAATGTTTTTTGTTAAGCTGTATTAAAACTGTATAAATCAATTTTGCAGTTATGTAAAAAAAAAAAAACCAAATGTTCTGGATTTGGTTACTTGCCAGTAGTAATCAGAGCACATATGTGGGGAGTGATTGGGTGATGAGCCGTTTCCAAGGTACTAACAGTGGCTTGAAGTACAGTGGCATTTAACGCAGTGCCTGATAGGTTGAGACCGAATTCAGTGACCAGAAAGGCTGTTGTGTGGATGGTGTCAATTTCGGTTGAACCAAGGATTCTTGTCCAACACCCATGTTTTTCCACACTCCCATCCCCATTCTGGCTAGGAACATGTTCTTCCTTTAACATCCTCCCTCCTCTTCCCTTTGCCTCTGCCTTGTCCAGTCTATAATCCTTTTGAGAAACAGTGCAAAGCAAAGCCTCTATTTGCCCCCATGGCCCTACTCTTCAAGATCTGCCAACCTGACTTCTCCTGCCCCCCTGCTAAGAGTGTTCTAGTCATCAGTGGCCTTAGAGTGGCCTCATATCAGATCTCTTCTACCTACTTCTTTACAGCATTGTTATGTTGGTCAGACCCTCTTTTTTTTTTAAGATTTATTTATTTGACGGGGAGAGAGAGTACAAGCAGGGGGAGCAGCAGAGGGAGAGGGAGAAACAGGGTCCCTGCTCAGCAGGGAGCCCGACTGGGGGCGGGGGGGGGGGGGCGGCTGGCTCCATCCCAGGACCCTGGGATCATGACCTGAGCCAAAGGCACACGCTTAACCGACTGAGCAACCAAGGTGCCCCTGACCCTCTGTCTTGACGGAAAGAAGCAAAGACAAAAATTAGACCAACATTTGTCAGAGAACTAGACCTTCTGGCGGACAGGTCCTTATCACGCCAAGGCACTGCTTGTTTGCCAGGACAGCTCCTGGGAGTGAGTGTGAGCCCTGCCCCCCACGGGGAGAGGGGTAGTGGCACCGTTCTGACCTCTGTAGTGGGGGAGGCAGCAGCAGCTCTCGCTGCAGGGGGTTCTAGGTTCACAAAAGACTGCCTTTACCCTTAATTTGCCTGTCATGCAGAACCAAAATAGGAGTGCATGCTAATGAGAAAGGGTCGAGGGCCCCTGTGTAAGGAATCGGTAATGTTTTCCATTGCACAGTACTTTGTCAGTTTAAAATGTGAATGTGGGCTTACTGAACTGGGTGCTTTGGATGCAGTGGCACTCAGGAAGTCCCATTTTCCAGGAGATTTTGTCGTCGTCTACACTGACGGCTGCTGCTCCAGCAACGGGCGGAGGAGGGCACGAGCAGGGATCGGCGTTTACTGGGGGCCGGGCCATCCTTTGTGAGTAAACGAAGTGAATCGCATTCTAAAGCTTGTCAAGGAATGAGGCAAGGTCTGCTGACTGTTTGGTTAGCTTTGGCAGAGGGAGCGCAGGACCGAGTCATGTCGACACTGACAGCTTTGTTCTTCAGGATTAAAAGACCCCGGCATTGCTTTCTTCACCCTGAATCTTGATGAGTCTCTGTGTCCCGCTGATGACATCTTCTACCAGAATGACTTCCCTGCCCCCTAGGAGAGTCACATGTCTCCTGTGGGATGGTTTTGGCAAGGATGTCCAAGGTCACCAGGCCTGGAACCCGTCATGTCCCCATGATTCTTCTGAGGACGTGTGAGCTTAGAGGCGACTCCTAGTTTTTCACCAGGCACAAGGCCAGGGTGATGCAAAGTGTGATCATTCAGATACACTGGGCAGCCTAAAAATCAGTGTAAAAGAGGGATCTGAGTCTGTGAAGTAGCCACATCAGTTCTGAGCTTTGTCTCCAGCATTTGCAGGTGCCCACAGCACTGTTGGGTATAATGTAACATAAACTGTTCAGTACAGTAAGACTATATTTCTCTTGACTTGTGGTCTACAAAGTCCTTTCCCTTTGATACCTCATTTTAGCTTCAAACGCTGTAAGAGGTGGCAAGCTTGTGTGGCACTGAGTGTCTGTGGGCTTAGTGCTCACCCAAGACCACACGCTGATGTATTTCAGGGCCAGAAATAAAAGTTTGCATTTGAATTCTGGCCCAGTATTCTTCACAAGACCATCCCATGGTGCTTTTCCATAAAACGTTAGTGCTCTTGGTTTGATTTTTAAAGGCTGTATTTTTGTATGATGCTTTCATATGTCAAAAAAGTGTATCAAGCCTATCGTCCGTTGAGAAGCTTAAGGAATCACTTTGAGAATTAGCTCTTTTAATTGATTTCATTTTCCTTTTTACGATCCCAGGAACGTAGGCATTAGGCTTCCCGGGCGGCAGACCAACCAAAGAGCAGAAATTCATGTAAGTTGTCAGACACATTTCCCACTGAGAGTAAGTCCATCATAGCAGTGAACTGGGTACTTTCTGTGTGCAAAAGATACTCAGAGTCCAGAAGAAACTTGGTTTGGGGTTACTAATGACTCTGACGAATAGGAATTTTCCAGAAAAATTTTAAAAGTAACTTCAAATAGGTGTGCAAGCAGAACTATGTGTGTAGCATTATTTCACACAGAGCATATAATCGTTACAGTTAGCTCAGAAAAAAAATGTTTAAATGGTGAAGTGATTTTGAACATCCGTAACGTTGAAAGTTGAACAGTTTCTATAGCATGATGACTGACTCGTCGTTTCTTCAAGGCAGCCTGCAAAGCCATCGAGCAAGCAAAGGCTCAAAATATCAAGAAGTTGGTTCTGTATACGGACAGTATGTTTACTATAAATGGTAAGTTTTTACATTTTACTTCTTCTAGTGTTTTTCTAGTAAACATGAAGGAAAATAGGTATTTCCTTTCCCTGTAGGAAGTATTGTATCAGGGAAGGACCCAAATGGTAAATGAGGACAGCAGTTGGTTTGTCGGGTATAAAGAGAAGGCTGGGGATTCTGGAGCTCAGTTCTGCTGCTCTGGAGTTTGCCACATAGACATGTCTTTGCCAGGCTCCTAAGATAGGGCAGCAAGATAGATATGTCCCTGCTCTCGTGGTCCTTCGAGTGTAAACATGCGTAAGTAACTTAAGGTGGCGTGCTGATGGCTCCTTTGAGAAATAATCATGTTTAGGACACGGGGAGGGGGTTGAAGAGGCGGAGGATGCGTCCTCTTAGGCTGGGAGCTGTGGGTCAACACCAGTCCGAGCAAAGGGACAAGCAGAGTGTGCCAGGTCTGTACCTCCTGTCAGAGTACAGCCTTTGTGGGCCAGTGGCAGGTCCACACACCACCATGAAGATGAGTAGAGTGGGTAGAAGAGGGAAGGCTAGGGAGGAAGAGACCAGGACATTCAAGCTCAGTGGGCTGTGAGTGTGCATTTCTTGTAGGTATCACTAATTGGGTTCAAGGCTGGAAGAAGAATGGGTGGAAAACGAGCACAGGGAAAGAGGTGATCAACAAGGAGGACTTCATGGCGCTGGAGCAGCTCATCCAGGGCATGGACATCCAGTGGGTGCGTGTTGTCTGAACCAGTCCTGTCACATGGCTGTGAGGACCAAATACTCTGAGAGGGGGGAGAGAGAGAAGGTGGGGGAGGGGGGGCAGCAGAGAGAGAATCTCAAGCAGGCCCCCCACCCGGTGTGGAGCCCAGTGTGAGGCTCTGTGTAGCCACCCTGAGATTGTGACCTGAGCCAAAATCAAGAGTTGGATGTTTAACTGACTGAGCCAGCCAGGTGCCCAGGACCAAAGATTCTAAATTAACTGGAGAGATTAGTGCTTTCTGTAAGTGATTTAATGACTTAAAGTAACCATTTACATGAAATTAATATCATAGTGCGTATTAGAAATTGGAACTCATTTGAGTCTTGACTTCGTATAAGTAATGCTGCTTATCGTTGGTGTGATTGTGTGTAGAACACACTGTTGGGGCAGTGTGACTTTAGGGGTGTTCAGGATTCCTCACATTCTCTTGGCAGTGCTTAGGAGTGCCTCGTCTGGGCTCACCTTATTGCAGGATTTCTTTTTCTTTAGTGCCCGCGGTTGTGGTCATGCCACTTTGAAGAATGAAGAGGTAGACCAGATGAAGAGTGGTGGGCAACAAAACAAAGTTTATTGAGTGATAGTACAAAGCTCCTGAAGGGGGCTTGTCCCTGCCCACCTTTCTTCCCACTATCCTTCATTAACCTTATCACTGTTAAAGTGACTTCGTGATAGTCAACCTGTTGGTTTCTTTGGAATCAGCCATAATGTCAAAATAAAACTAATTTATAAGGTATTTTGTTAAAAATGAAGTGTGATAAGACTTTAGTAACATGACTTTTTTTTCCAAAATGGAAATATTTTTCTTATTAATAGATAGTTTTTATTAAAACTGTTTTTTCAGGGAGTGCCTGGGTGGGCTCAGTCAGTTGAGTGTCCGACTCTTGGTTTCGACTGAGGTCATGATCTCAGGGTCCTGGGATTGAGCCCTGTGTTGGGCTCCTGCTGAGCGGGGAGTCATCTTCTCTCCCTCCCACAGCCCCTCCCCCCTGCTCATGCTCTCTCGCTCTGTCTCTGTCAAATAAATAAAATCTTTAAAAAAAAAACTTTTTTCAAACAATACAGAGCAAGTTAAACTGCAACCATTTCTTAACCCTATATTGCTCTTCTGCCTCAGGACCACTGAGAACAGCTTGGTAATGTAAGGTTTAAATCTGTCCTTCAGCAATGTAGATGTAAACAGTGGTTAAATCACAGAAGCACACGCCTGCGTGGCTCAGTAGTTAAGTGTCTGACCCTTGATTGAGATCTCAGGTCTTCCTCTCAGGGTTGTGGGATCAAGCCCCACGTCGGGGCTGTACTGGGTGTAGAGCCTACTTAGTAAAAAAAACAAAAACTAATCACATAAGTATATCTGCTCTTTCTGACAGCACTTAAAGAAAATAAAGTATGTGTGTTGGATATGTATTTGTCCCCATCTATACATACGTATTTTTACCTGGAAAACTTTCCAAGTCCCATCATTAAGGTGGAAAAAATCAATAAAAACAGTACAGTTTGTGGAAAATCAAAATGGGATTTTTGTAAATGCCTGCGTTGCATCAATCCACTGGGCATACATGTTGTGCCATTTAGAACTGTCGGGGGGAGGGGCTTTGGGGGGAGGAGCGTTCTCCCACTCCGCCCACCGGGAAGTTAATGAGGATATACTTGTGTGTTGCTTGTGTAAAAAACCAGTAAAGATAAAAGGGAAAAATATTTATTTAACAGATGCATGTTCCTGGTCATTCGGGATTTATAGGCAATGAAGAAGCTGACAGATTAGCAAGAGAAGGAGCTAAGCAATCAGAAGACTGAACGAAGTAATTTTAATTCTTGGAAAAACTTGAGTGAGTGACTGTTTTCTTACCGTTCCTTACTGGTGTGAAAAATAAAATTTGCAGTAGATGGGCAGATACAACTTGCAAAAGTAAATCAGTCATTCTGTGGTATCCTGTGATAAAAAGTCATTAAATTATAATAAATTGAGCATCCTTCAAGATTTGAGCATTATTTGAAATTTCAGCATTATGCTTTATTGGGTTTGATACTGTTCTCATTAGTTTTATTGTAGTCTGGACAGAAATTTTAGGACTTTGATTTAATAAGGCATGAATACAGTAGTGGTTTAAAAATGCAGACAAGGTCTGGAACCATTCTGAAAGTGTTCATTTATCTTCTAGTTGGCAGGATTGAGTCTCAGAACGTTCAGGTTGACTTGTACATACCTGTGGATTAGAGCAAGGCAGTGCTCCCTTGGTGGCTACAGCCCATGCCAGGGCCCACACCTCAGCCAAGGGAATGTGGGCTGAGTCTTCACAGGCTAGCACCTGTGTACAAGGCAAGCCTGCACATAGCCCTGGCTGCTTGACTGTTGTATAGAAATATCTTACAGAGCAAGATGCATAAATAAATCTTTTAAAATTTCTTTGGCTGTTTTTGTTAAAAGCACTATGCAAGTAGGGGCCCCTGAGTGCCTCAGTCAGTTAAGCGTCCAGCTCTTGATCTCAGCTTAGGTCTTGATCTCAGGGTCATGAGTTCAAGCCCCACATAGGGCTCCATGCTGGGTGTGGAGGAGTCTACTTAAAAAAAAAAAAAAGCACTATGCAAGTTAAAGTTTGATATGATCATTTTTTTTTTTTTTAAAGATTTTATTTATTTATTTTATTAGAGAGCGAGCGAGAAACAGCATGAGAGGAGAGGGTCAGAGGGAGAAGCAGACTCCCCGCCGAGCAGGGAGCCCGATGCGGGACTCGATCCCGGGACTCCAGGACCATGACCTGAGCCGAAGGCAGTCGCTTAACCAACTGAGCCACCCAGGCGCCCGATATGATCATTTTTTTTAAGATTTATTTGAGAAACAGTGAGCGAGAGAGCGCCCAAGGTGGGGGGGTGAGAGTGGGGGGAGAAGCAGACTTCCCCTCTGGGCAGGGAGCCCAATGTGGGGCTCAATCCTAGGGCCCTAGGATCGAGCCGAAGGCAGACACTTTGACCGAGCCATACAGGCGCCCCAATTTTTTTTTTTTTACTACTTTATCATAAAAAGGTACAGAAAATGACACGAATGTTTAGCTCATTGAGTTTCATTATTATAAGGTGAATACCCTTATTGCCACCACTCAGGGCAAGAACTAGAACTTTGCCAGACACCCCAGAAGGCTCTCCATGTGCTCCTCCAACCCCAGCCCCTCTCTCCCTCCAAAGTGAATCCTGACTTTTATAAAAATGACTTCTTTGTGTTTCTTTATGGCACTTGAGCCTTGCCTACTTTTTTTTAGACTTGGTATTTCTGAAGTCTCTTTATTGCATGTATTGGTCTCCTTGTAAGGTTTACCTGTTGAGGAATCTGGGCCATTTGTCCTATTGGTTCCCAGAGTCTAGATTTGCCACATGCATTCTCCTGGCACAGTCCAGCATTTTCTTCTGGCCTCTGTACTTCCTGCAAATTGGCAGCTGGTCCCAGAGGCTTGATCAGAATCAGATTCCACACCTTCGGCGAATGATAGATGGCCACGTGCTTTCATCAGCAGGCATAGACTGCATTTTTATGGAATTGGCGGCTGCTGGAGCTCAGTGCCTAGGTCTGTTAATGATTCGGAGGTTCCAAAATGGTGATATTCTGTGATTTTGCTTATAAAAATAAATATTGGCTGGGATGGTTTTAGAAAAAGACACTTCCTTTCGTCTGCTATTTGGTTACCCAGTGATAGTGTTCCATTTAGGAAAGGCAGGATAAATGCAAAGTAAATCGGTTCCCTGTCATCCTTAGAAGGTGGCCACTTAAGGTTTTTTTATTTATACGTTTTTATAACACTTATGTGTCATGAACTCATCTACTTAAGGCTGTTGGATAGGTTTTAGGTCATTGCAGTTTTTATCTTTATTGATCCCAAGTTGTATCTTCTAGGGCTTGTGGGGAGGGGCTCTTCAGCTTGGCTCTTTCTTTCTTTTGATACTCATGTATGCACACGCATGCGGTGACCACGCCTGTACACAGGTGTACACCGTAGGCTCCCACACATACGTGTACAGACCACGCACGCATGTGCACCCAGTCATCAGTAGCTCCATTGCAGTCTGGTGTGTCAAGGTGCTCTAGACCCTTCTTGGACTTTTCCTGCTCCAGATCTGGAATTGCCTGTTTCTCTAAGAATCTCTAGTTTCTTTCTTTCTTTCTTTTTTTTTTTAAGTTAAGTAAGCTCTACACCCAAGTGGGGCTTGAACTCACGACCCCAAAATCAAGAGTCGCATGCTTCTCTGACCGAGCCAGCCAGATGCCCTAGAATCCCAATTTCTTCTAATGGCAGAAAAGGCGTTTCAAATGCTTGGTGCTGGTCGCTGTGGGGTTGGTCATTGCTTCTAGGGCTTTCCAGTGGACAGAATTATAAAGCATACACACATGTACACACATTTAAAGATAAAATATTTGAGCTCATATTGATATTTCCAGTAGAAACTCAGGATTTCAGAGTCCTTAACTCTTCTGTGTTACGTCTGTGTGTCCTACACTGAGAATCCTGGGATAGGTGCTCCCTAATTATGCTCTTGCTTCATCCCACTGTAACATGCAGTATGTGGGTCCCAATACTAATGTTCTGCTGTGGTGGTGAGACAGCATTGGATGTCCATGGTCCGCCGTCACACAGTAAAATCCCCCCCCTTACCCTCATCTCAGCTCTCTTCTGTGTATTCAGTGGTTACACAACCAGCGTTTGGTCAGTGTCATCTTGGAACCATACTCCCTGAGCTCCCCATGTTGGCCTTAATTTGCTTGCTTTATGTTTGAAATCCGTTTTCTAGGGTATGAAATCCTGGGCTCACATTTTCCTTCCTTGAGTGTCTGAAGTATTTATTTCGGTTTTTTTCCAGCATGAGAAGCCCAAGGAGTCTTTCTTCTTTCTTACAAGTCACGTCCCCTTTTTGCTTCAGTGTCCCGAGGTTTGGTTTCCTGCTTCTCCAGTCCGAAGTTGTGTTAGACTGTGTCGTGTGTTGGTCGCCCTGGGTCAGTGTTTGCAGGAGCACGGTAGGCTCTTTGTGTGTGTACGTTCACATCTGCTATTTCAGGAGCGTTTCCTGAACTGCGGCTTAGTGTTCTGTTTTTCTTGCTTTGGCCTTCTGTTTTGGGGGACCTTAGTATCTCTGTGTTGAAATCTGATTTGTCCATCCTCTGTGTTTTCCACTTTTTCTTGACTGTCTTTCATCTCTTTTTAAGTTTATTTTGTATTTTAAAAGTTGTGCTCCTATTGATGTCCCATCTCTAAAGGCATTATTTGTCTCTGTTTGCTCTTGATTCTCATTTCTGAAATTAATTTTCTTGTCTCTCTAGTTTCCTTGAATTCTGTCACCTTATTTCTGATATTTTCTCATGCCCATGTGTCATCCTCCCATCTTGGATCTTATATTTTGATGATTCGAAGCGGTTAATTTTGGTCTGTTTGGTGGGTACGTCTTTCTGGCATGCCCTCGCTGTATGTAGGGGTGTTTGTTCTGCTCCTTTTTCTTTTGTCTTAGAATAGCTCTCTGTGGGATTGATACTTTACCGTCACTCATTTTCCTAAATGTTCAGTTGAGATAGTTTTTCCTCACTTCACAGAGTTCTCTTTCCTATTGAATTTTGAATCATGGCTAGAAATATAGTGGCTAGTTTCCGGAGCTCTCCCAGCTCTGGCCCTACCGCACCTGCATCGAGTCCTTCTTTCTCTCCACTGTCCCTGTCCTGCTGGTGCTGGCTCTGTCCCCACCACCTGGGTCCCTGCGGGTCAGCTGCGGTGGCTCTTGGGCTCTACGGCTCCAGCCCTCAGACCCTCTTGCAGTGGGTCCCTTGCACCCATTCACCCCCAGGGTAGGGACAGCTGTCCTGCTCCAGCCACTGGCCCTTGGCTGGCCCGCCACACTTGGCAGTGGACACCTGTTGGCCCCTTTGGGGTGTCCTTTCAGGGGTCTGTCAGGGGCCCAGGGGCCCTACTGTGCTTTGCCCCACAGCTGTGCAGGCTGTGGTGGGCAGGCCCTGTCCTTCATTCCCGTGTGTCAGCTTTTTGGAGTCACCATACCATTTTGCTTTTTAACAGCTTTATGGAGGTGTGCTTGACGGACAGCAAATGGCACGTGTGTAAAGTGAGCTATGGATTCCCCTGTGAAGTCCCCGCCAGAACTGCGTGTCACCCCCCACCGGGGTTTTCTCATGCCCCTTTGAAATCCTTCCCTCCCTGACCCCATCCCCAGACGACAACCGATCTACTTCCTGTTACTATAGATTAATTTGTATTTCCTAGGATTTTATATAAATAGAGTCCTACAGTATAAACTCCTTTTCAGTCAGGAGCTTCTTTCACTCAGTGTAATTATTTTGGCATTCACGCGCGCTGTGTCTATCAGTAGTTCACCCCTTTTTATTGCTGAGGAGTATCCATTGTATGGGTAACCACAGTTTGTGCGCCCGTTCTCCTGTTCATGGGTATTTGGTCGTCCCCGGTGTGGGGCTGTTGTAAATAAAGCTGCTGTGAACATGTATGTACTCGTCTTTTCCTGAACATGTGCTTTTATTTCTCTTGAGGGGAGTGGCTGGGTCACATGGCAGGTGTGTATTCGACTTTAAGAAACACCAGTCAACATCTTTTGCCATTTTTCTTTCCCATCAACAGGGCAGGAGAGTTCCAGTGTGCTCCCCATCCCTGTCAGTGGTCCTTGTCACCTAGGTTTGTTACAGACGTCTGCGGTTCTGTTTCAGGTGAAGGTTTGGGAGGATCTAAAAGTGCTCTTACTGTTGCCACTACCCTCCAAAAATCTGATTTTTTTTTAATTGGGCAGTTCCTCTTTATGTGCCCAAGATTGGAAGTACAGAGTTGAAAGATTGTGCCTTCCAAAACTTTCCAGTGTACTAGGGGATTTGCACCAATGCAAGTAATATCCATACAGAACAGGAAGTGCATGGTGCTTGAGGTAAGATGAAGCCCAGCCACTTTTAGTGAGAAGGGGAATAATAAAGGTACAGGAAACTCCTTCTTACTAACAGAAAACATCTTACTGATTATGTAAAACCAGCAGCATTGGAGCGTCCAGGTGGCTCAGTCGGTTCAGCGGCCAACTCTTGATTTCGGCTCAGGTCATGACCTTAGGGTTGTGAAATCGAGTCTCACATGAGGCTCTGCACTGAGCGTGGAGCCTGCTTGAGATTCTCTCTCCCTCTCTCTCTCTCTCTCTGTCTCAAAAAATAAATGAAAAGTACTTGCACAACAGCTTTAGAAATGTGTCACTCTGTCAGCTTTGTCAAGGTCAGGACTACAATATAGAACATATGCTCTGTGTCGTGGAATACAGAAGCTTCTCAGCTGCAGCTCCTCTCAAAATACGAGCTTAATGCTTTGCAAATGGAGGCTGTTGAATTGTAATTTGTAGCTTCCACGCCAGAGCGATGAGGTGACTCCCTTGCTGGGGTTTGAGAAAATCGAGAGGATCTGTGCAGTCTCTCAGGTCAGGCACATGAAATACCAACTAAACACAACCAAACCGAAACCCCAGTTCTGGCCGTTGGGCACCTCTCGTTTCCAGTGATGTTTATCCCAAGTCAGACAAGCCTGGGGCCTTCAAAGGAAGACCTCGGCCTCCATGTCTAGATGTCTCCCTCATGCTCATGTCCTGGTAGTTCTGGAACAAGGACGGGGAGCTGCGCAGTAACAGCCCCTTGCCATGTACCGTGCTGATCGGACCCGCAGAACCGGGTGAGAGCAGGCCGTCGGCACGGAGCGTCTTGTAGCGCCGCTGTCCCTCGGTCTGCGGCTCTGGCGTTCATCGCCGCCTCCAGTAGGGGGGCACGCGGGAGGGGAGCTCGCAGGCAGGGTGCTCCTGTCGGTGTCCTGTCCCCGGAGCGTGGAAGGTGTTCAGATACTTGAAGAAAACCTGTGCCAGTTTGTGGAAACAGCTGTGGTTCTTAATTGTCCACCAAGGGGAGAGAGATTGGCACAGGACCACTCTGGTCTGAACACTGACGTGAGTTACGATTTTGCAAGAACAGCTTTCATCAAAATATGCCCAAAATTAGGATTCCTCCCTGGTGCTTTCTGTAGAGCCACAGTGGAAGGAAGGATCTTAGATGGACACAAACAGGATCAGTTAAGTGGGAGAGAGGACTGGCAGGTGCCAGCCCCGTCCTCATTTTATAAGCTCTATTTCTTAATCCCAAAGGTACACAAGAATTTAGCATAAAGGGCAGTAACTCACTGGTGGTGTAAACAGAGCCTTTTTACCTAGGACTCAAAAACCATTAACCATAAAAGAAAAGTAAAGACTACATAGAAATCAAAAAGTTATGAACTGAAAAGGCTTTATTTATTGTTATTTATTATTTTTATTTTTTTTAGAGACAGAGTGTGTATGCACACAGAGGAGAGGGGCAGAGGTAAAGGGAGGGAGAGAATCTTTTTTTTTTTTTTAAGATTTTATTTATTTATGTGACAGAGAGAGAGACAGTGAGAGAGGGAACACAAGCAGGGGGAGTGGGAGAGGGAGAAGCAGGCTTCCTGCGGAGCGGGGAGCCCAATGTGGGACTCGATCCCAGGACCCCGGGATCATGACCTGAGCCAAAGGCAGACACCTAACGACTGAGCCACCCAGGCGCCCCGGAGGGAGAGAATCTTAAGCAGGCTCCACAAGCCCAAGGTGGAGCTCAGTCTCACGACCCTGAGATCATGACCTGAGCCAAAATCCAGAGTTGGATGCTTAACCAACTGAGCCACCTAGGTGCCCCTTGAACTAAAAAGACTTTAAAAAGCCATAAGCATAGACAAACTCAGAAAAAAATCTGGAACTGCTATGACAGGAGGCTGATTTCTCTGATACATAAAGAACTTGTAGAAAGTGAGAAAACGCCTAATAGAAGAACCGGCCAGTCATAAATCACTCAGATGCACATGCCCTTGAGCAAGGAGAAGATATGCAGCTTCACTCCTGAGAGCATGTAAATTGACACTACAGAGACATCATTTTTCTGTATCCTATTAATGCCTCGTAGTGCAGGATTTATTAGCAAAAATCCAAAAGTCAGTGAGGCTGCTGGGAAACCATGCGCTTCCATGCAATGGTGGTGAGCACAAAATGGAAAACAGTTTGCCCTGTCTACTGAAATGATGAGGGCACTTACCTCTCATCCGCCCTTTGCCACTTTTTGGGATTTGCACTGCAGATACACCTGCAGACATCCAAATAGAAGACGAGGTTTGTAGTATCTGAAAAGAAAATGGTATTGGGGCTCGCCAAAGTGGCCACGGGCAGCTCACAGTGGGTCCCCTGACCCCTCGAGGAGCAGAGCATGGAGGGCTTGCAGCGTTTTGTGCAGGAGGGTGGGATATGACCTTCATGCTGGAGCACCGAGACGGTACCCTGAGGGGGTGCGAGGCGGGCGGGAGCAGGTGCCGGGAAGACACCTCTCCACGTGTAAACCCCTGCATGTTGTCTTAATTTTGAATCATGTTGGAATGCCTGCTCAAAAATGAAACAATTGGAGAGGTCTGTTTTCCTAGGGAACAGGAGGGAATGGTGCACTCGCCCGAAGGACTCCTGCTGGCAGAAAGCCTGGTCCAGCGGGGTGGGGCTCGCTGAGGGTTTGAGTGCGGGCCTCTGTGTTCTCATCCACATCCACTGGAGCCACACAGGCTCCTCAGGCCCTGGCATCCTTTGTACTGGGAGGCACAGAACAAGCACAGTCCCTCTTCTAGGTACACAACCTGCTTTAACCTAACATTTGAATACCCAGAGGCCAACACCTGAGTCCGAGCTGTGATGGGCTGAATGACCGTGCCCCCCAAGTTCCTGTGTTGAAGCCCTAACCCCCAGTGTGGCTGTATTTGGAGATGGGGCCTCTGAGGAAGTAATTAAGGTCAAATGAGCTCACCCCCTCCCTGCTCTGCCACTGGGAACAGAGGAAAGGCCACATGAGGACACAGTGAAGCCAGAAACCCAGTCAGCTGACACCTTGATCTTGGACTCTGGCCCCTGGAATTGTGAGAAATAAATACTTTAAGGCCCCCCCGACCCACCGGTGGCATTGTGAATGGCAGCCTGAGCTGGGTCCCCAGTGAAGGACGCCTGGCGAAGTCCAGTCTCCTCGTTTTTGGGGAGGCAGTGACATTGCGGTCCGGTCGTCTGCCCCTCGGGTGCTGGCTGTCCTCGCTGCTGGCCGCGGGGCTGCGTTACCCCACTCCGGAGGCGGGGCGCGGGCTTCTGCTCTGAACGTGTCAGTGAGACAGCTTTGCCTTGTTGGGTGACAGGTTTTCCTGAATGGGATTGTTAAGCTCATAGCATCCACATCGTTTTGCTGAAGCCCAGAAGAACAAAAATAAAAATTAATAGAACTGTAGAGAAACAAAATTATTACTCCTATGTTTGGTCTGTGACTTTTTTTTTAAACCAGAAAAATGTCTATTTATTTAGAGTCAGGAATCTCAACATTGGTGGGGACTTCCTTCTCTGTCACAGGCCCTAGTTAGTTGATTGATCTTTTTAAAGTTATTCAGATAGACTTTCAGAAAACTAAGAGGCAGAGATCAGTGAAATGAGTACTTTCCAGCAAGCCCTTGTTTTCCATTTTCGAAGATAGGGACTGATAAGCACCAAGAGCCTTTCTGGTGTCTGGGCCTCTGGTGGTGACCTTCCGCTTTTTGTTTTAAATACCTGAGAGCCGCACACGAAACCCGTTTTGAGGCCCACCAGAGTGACTGTGGTCAGGCTTGGAGGACCGGACGTGGGGACCGCCCCCGGCATTCTGTCAGCAGAGGCTTTCAGAGCACTTGGAGAGTCTGGGCACCTCTCGCTCCTCCCTCTGAGCCTACTGCGGGCACATCCGCTCCGGCTGCATGAGTGCCGGAGCTCCTGACAGGTCTGCCCTCTCCCACCTGCCACGCAACAGCCACAACGTCAGATGACATCACTCCTCTAGGGCCGCCCAGGCCCCTCATGTCCAGCAGCCCCAGGCCTGCGACTGAGGGCACCATGTGCGCTGGGGCCAGCTGCTGAGAGGCCGCCCATGCCCTTGGGACCCCGTCTGTGACCTGCCCCATGCGTGGGTCTCCGGGGCTGCCTGATCCCTCCCACGATCTCTGCACAGAGCTGCTGGTGGCCCGGGGGCCCTGCTCAGAGGGCCCGGGGGCCCATTTCTTGAGACGCGCCCGTGAGGGGCTGTGGCACCTTCCTGTCAGCCAGGACCCAGCACCCTAGTGCAGGTAAAGGCACTGCTGGCCCGGCCCTGAATGGCTGCACTTTTGACAAGGGGCCAGTGACCTTTCTTCGCTCTGGTGTGTTCTGTAAATAATCTTGTTCAATAACTCAGGGTGCCTGGGTGGCTCAGTCGGTGAAGCATCCCAACTCTTGATTTCAGCTCAGGTCATGATCTCCCCCTGCTTGGGTTCCCTCTCTCGCTGTGTCTCTCTCTGTCAAATAAATAAAATCTTTATTTTTTTTTAAAGATTTTATTTATTTATTTGATAGAGACAGTGAGAGGGAACACAAGCGGGGGCAGAGGGAGAGGAAGAAGCAGACTCCTTGCAGAGCAGGGACCCCCATGCGGGGCTCGATCCCAGGACCCTGGGATCATGACCTGAGCTGAAGGCAGCCGCTTAACGACTGAGCCACCCAGGCGCCCCAATAAATAAAATCTTTAAAAAAAAAAAAGATTTTCTCTCTCCCCCACTCTGCCCCTCTCCCCGGGTTGCACACGTGTGCTCGCTCTCTCAATAAAAATTCTCAGGGGCTTTCTTAAATGTTTACACATGCTAAAAATCTCTCTGATCACCTCAGTATTACTGAATACTGCTTTTCTTTCCAGAGGAAGCTCACCAGATCTGAAGAGTCTTACAGAAGATGGCAGGACTTTGTGAAGACAGAAGACTGCAAGAGGAGTTTCAGTTGGTCAGGAAACGGCTTTCTCACTCAAAAACCTCCCTCCCAACCTCAGTAAGCCTGCCATCCCCTCGGAGCAGAGGGCTTCATCCAGAGTCTCCCCGCTGAGGGCGTTT
Source organism: Mirounga angustirostris (assembly GCF_029215605.1). Taxonomy (NCBI): domain Eukaryota; kingdom Metazoa; phylum Chordata; class Mammalia; order Carnivora; family Phocidae; genus Mirounga; species Mirounga angustirostris. Next base: position 9,541,682 of record NW_026991718.1, read on the forward strand.
GTCACTTCCTGCAATGAGGTTTTTTGTGTGTTTGTTAAAATGTGATGGGGAAGTCCTGCATGGAGATTATTGGATGGCAAGAGAATGAAATGTAAAAAAAGAAATTGGAATTAAAGAATTTAAAAGGTTATGTGGCTCCTCTCCCCATAATACCCCAAAGAAGCACATCCTTTATGGTTTTGGTTTTTTTAAGATTTTATTTATTTATTAGAGAGAGAGGGAGAGCACAGAGGGAGAGTGAGAGGGAGAAGCAGACTCCCCACTGAGCAGAGATCCCAATGCGGGACTTGATCCCAGGACCCTGAGATCATGACCTGAGCCAAAGGCAGACGCCTAACCACTAGGCCACCCAGGCGCCCCCTTTATGTTTTTTTGTTTTGTTCTGTTTTGTTTTTATTTGACAGAAACACAGAGAGGGAACAAAAGCAGGGGGAGTGGGAGAGGGAGAAGCAGGCTTCCCTCGGAGGAGGGAGCCCCATGCGGGGCTCGATCCCAGGACCCTGGGATCATGACCTGAGCCGAAGGCAGACGCTTAACGACTGAGCCACCCAGGCACCCTTCCCTTTATGGTTTTTATTAAAAAGGCTCTGAAAAAGATTCTTGGATCATTCAATTAGGGCTCCTTGGCCACCACATTGTCATGATTCAACGTGACCCATGTCTTTTCCTAGGGCTATGTGGCTGACCCACCCTCGGGAGGGCATCCGTCTGGGGCTCACTGCTGGTCACAGTGAATTTGCTAGGCTTCACACAGGACCTGTCCATGAACGATATCATGAACTAGCTTGTGGTTGGGGGACGTGATGTCTCTCTTCCTACTAACTCCCCGTGGTACCTGTCGCTTGAATGCACACCAAGACACGAGAGTTGAGGGTCTCCTTAGCCTCTGCAATGAGGGCAGGAGAACAGTTTGTCTAGAAGGATGTCGTGAGAGGGCCAGTTGTTGGGTCATCTACTCTAAGGGAAGACACCCTACATTGTTCTGTGATCCCCAGAGAGAGCGAGGCAGCTCCAGGCCAAATGTACAGTGTGTGTATGTGTGTCCATACTGCTTTTCAGAAAACTTGACACAAGTTTGCATTTTTCCAAAAGAGTGCCTGTAAGGATGCACCCTTGCTAATATTAAGTCTTCCCAGACCTTCACTGGAAATACTCTTTTTCTCTTTGCCAAGGCCCTTACCAGACTCCTTGCTCTGACTTACATTAGAGATTCCTGGAGAAGTTGGGCATCATCTTTCCGTAAATCTGTTGGTCACTTGTATATATGGCTTCCCATCAATTTATTCTTCAGAAAAGGAAACAGGTGTATAGCATGGTGACTACAGTTGATAATACTGTGTTGTATACTGGAAGCTTGCTAAGAGTAAATCTTAAGCATTGTCACACGCACATACAAATAAAAGGTTACCTGCGAAGTCATCATCGTGTGTTAATGCACTTGATCGTGATAATCATTTTACAATGTATACACAAATCATCAATTGGCCAAAAGTATAAGTATAGTCACCTGATCTTTGACAAAAGAGCAAAGGCATTACAATGGAGCAAAGGTAGTCTTTTCAACAAATGTTGCTGGAAAACTGCATCCACATGCTGAAGAATGAATCTAGACCCAGACCAGACACCATTCAAAAAAAACTAATTCAAAATGGATCATAGACCTAAATGTAAAATGCAAAACTATAAAACTTTCTAGAAGAGAATGTAGCAGAAAGCCCAGATGCCCATGGGCATGGCAGTGCCTTCTTAGCTTCAACGCCAATGACGCGATCCAGGAAGGGACTGACGAGCTGGACTTTGTTAAAATAAAAAACTTCTGTGAAAGACGTGGAGAGAATGAGAAGACAACCCACGGGCCAGGGGAAAATATTTGCAAAAGGACTGTTATCCAAAATATACGAAGGACTCTTAAAACTCCAGGATAAGACACGAACGACCAACTAAAAAATAGATCGGTGACCTTCACAGACACGAAAGAAGGTACAAAGATGGAGAGTGAGCACAGGCATCACATGCCATCGAGGAAATGCAGATTAAAAACACAGTGAGGTAGCACTGCACACCTGGGAGAAGGGCCACAATCCAGAACTCTCACAACTCCAAACGCTGGTGAGGATGCGGAGCAACGTGAACTCTCATCGCCGGTGGGAACACAAAGTGGTGTGGCCGCTTCAGAAGATGGTTGGGCGGTTTCTTACAAAACTAAACACTCTCACCATACGATCAGCGGTCACTCTCTTGGTCTTCACCCAAAGGAATCGAAAACTTAGGTCCACACAAAAACCTGCACATGATGTTTATAGCAGCTTTGTTTGTAATTGCCAAAACCTGGTGGAAGCAACCAGGTGACTGGGTGAACAGTGGGACATCCATATTCACTAAAAAGCAGTGAGCCATCAAGCCATGAAGACACGGAGTGTCTGAAATGCACATTACCAAGTAGAAGATGCCTGTCTGAAAAAGCCACGTACTGAATGGTTACAACTATGTGACATTCTGGAAAAGGTAAACCTATGGAGACAGGTAAAAGATGAGTGGTTTTGGGGGTGGGGTGGGGGTGGAGGGAAGGATGAATAGGTGGGGCACACAGGAGTTTTAGGGCCGTGAAAGTAGTCTTTGGGAGGCCATAGTGTTGGATGCACTTTGTTACCATTTGTCCAGATCCACAGAACGTGCAACACCAAGAGTGAATCCTAAGGTCAGCTCTGGACTCTGGGTAATGATGATGCCTCAGTTCATGTTCCCTCAGTTGTAACACATATACACTCTGGCGGGGGGTCTGGCTGGGGAGGGGGCTAGAGGGGCAATCTCTGTACCTTCCTCCTAACCTAAAACTGCTCTAAAATAATAAAGTCTTCTTAAACATCACATACATTTACATACATACAGTCGTACCTGTCAGTTATGCCTCAGGAAAGCCAGGGGAAGAGGATGCAAACAGAATGTGTTAAATGAATAAATGGGAAAAAAGAAAAACAGCGTTCCTGTGGCATCTTCAAAATTCCTGTTAAGTTTATTCCAAGTTAATCTGCTTATAATGCAGTTATTAAGACTGACTATTGTTTGTATATAGAAAAGCCTCGGTCTTACCTAACATTAATTTTGTAATACCAACTTATAGGGCTTCCACTATTTCTAAAACTGCTCCCATTCTTTCCCATGGTTTTACGATCCTGTCATCTGCTAAGAATAACCATTTCGTTTCTTCTTTCCTGTCCTTACATTCCTTATTACAGCCCCATGTCTAATTGCCTCGTCTGGCACTTCCTGAACATTCCCCATGCAGGTGACAAACTGGTGATGGAATGCATCAGAGCAAAACATTTTCAATTACGTATGCTTCTCAACCTTGTAAAATCTAGCGCTGTCTCCTGCTCATCTTTGGCATATCCCCACCATCCAAAAATGCACTGTGGGGTTCTTCTGTGGTTGCATTACACAAAGAACAGCTATAACTAGGCTTTCTGAAGCTCCATGGCCCCTGGGCTCCTGCTGTCCTCTCCCTCACCTCCAGCCTCTGCCTCCCCACCCTCTCTGAATCTGGCTTCACCTGGTTTCCTGCATGCACCAGCCTCCCCTCTGCTCCTGAAATGCTCTTTCTACTCTTCCACACCCAGGGGACCTTCCTTGCCCACCGTGCTGCATAGCCCCAGAGGACCCCCTTTGCCCAAGGAAGCCTGGTCAACCTGAGCCCACTGGAGGTGTGCCCCGAGGCACCCCAGCGTGCTGCAGGGAACTCGCAGCATGCTCCCCGGTAGCTTAAGATTCCAAGGGAGACAGCACAGACGCCCATCGTGGGTAGCTCACATTCAACATCAGACCACACGAGTCCTTTTGACCATGCCGTCTGCACCCATCAGGGTGGAGCTCCCACTCACTGTTCCAACTTCTGCGAGACGGGCACCCAGTCTGGACTCTACCCTCATCCCACAGCATCTCCACTCAGACGTCTGCAAATCCAACCTCACAGCCCCGCCCCCACCCCCATCAGTGCAGCCCACGGGCTCCTGGGCCTCAGCACGCCACCGCGGCATCCTTCCAGGTGCTCAGGCTGCACCCCCGGAACACCCCTGACCATCCCGCGCCATGCCTCCCACCACTGCATCATCAGCTCTGGTTAGCCTTCGTGCAAAACGGATCCAGAGTGTGATCATTCCCCCCCCACCCCCAGCGGTCACTTGTTACTCCTCTTTCCCTGCATTATGCTCCTACCTATCCTTCACCACCCTCTGACCTACCGTGTATGGCTCTTCTGTTTGCTCTCTGTTGCTTACCCAGAGCCTAGAGCAAGTCCTGGCACAGGGCAGGGACCCAGTAAATATTTGTTGAAGGGACTGATAAAGCATCAGTCCGAAGGGGCTGAGCATAGGAGAAAAGCAGGTTTAGGCTCTCCGCTGGAAGTGGGACCCTGGGCAGAGCAAGCAGGCTGAGAATGGAGGGGGGGCTGGGAGGGGCCGAGGGAGGGGACACAGGGCAGGCCCTGAGGTCAGACCAGTTTCCCCCCTGACTCCTCCAGGAGTAACTTGGGACCGTTGGCTCCAGTGTGTGGGACATTAGTCTAACGGCTCAAATGTGCCAAAGTCAAGGGATCCCCGCTGCGCCGTATTTGACCCGTGAGAAACTATGATGTTGGTCAAAGTTTATTTTCCATCAGAGTGAGATTGGCTTTCTGAAAAACTATCCTTATAGTCCAAATTTCAGTATCTATTATTTATACATTCTTGTGGGTTTTATTACTAAGAAGATTTAGTCCTAACCCTTACTGTAGTTGCTTGGTGTTCTCGTGTTTCTGCTTCCCTGCCCCCCAGCATTGGTGGGGGTTAAAATCAAAAGCAAACAGAGACCAGCCTTGAACATTCCCTGAGCAGACAAAACCAGTTTGGTCATACGAACAAAGATTAATTTAGCTTATTTTGCAAGACTAGCTTGACCTGAATAATTTCTCCCTTATGCCCTTGGAAATTGTGAGCGAAAATTACGCTGTTAACCAAAAGTTGGTATGAGGTAACCACTACTCAATTCTGTAAAATTCTAATATTGTAACCACTCACTGTGAGTCGGGAAGTCGCTGTCTCCTCACCCCCTGAGCCCCGTCCTTGTTTTGGTGAAGTGCTCGCAGTTTGGAAAGGGTCTTTTTGGTGTATGCCCAGTAAACTTCTACTAATTACTGCTTCGGTGATTCACTGCACCTTTGACAGTGTTTACCAAAGAATGTTGGGTGGGACACTTTTGGAATTAGTGCATGCACCCCCACCCCATGGGGAAAAGTTTTGTTACCCATAAGCAATTTCTTTTTTTTTTTTTTTTTTTAAAGATTTTATTTATTTATTTGAGAGAGAGAGAGAGAGAGAGCACATGAGAGGGGGAGGGCCAGAGGGAGAAGCAGACTCCCTGCTGAGCAGGGAGCCCGATGTGGGACTCGATCCCGGGACTCCAGGATCATGACCTGAGCCGAAGGCAGTCGCTTAACCAACTGAGCCACCCAGGCGCCCAAGCAATTTCTTCATTATGAACCTTACCACTTTTCAGAAGAGAGACAGCATAGGAGGTTTCCTCAAAGTTTTTTTTTTTTAATAATGTTTTATTTATTTATTTGAGAGAGAGAGAGAGAGAGAGAGAGCATGTATGTGGGTGGGTGGGGGAGGGGCAGAGGGAGAGAGAGAATCTCAAGCAGGCTCCATGCCTTATGTGGAGCCTGACATGGGGCTCGATCTCACGACCCTGAGATCTTGACCTGAGCCGAAATCAAGAGTTAGACACTTAACGGACTGAGCCACCGAGACGCTTCAGTTTCCTCAAAGGTTTTGACCTCAAAACACTTTTTGCTAATCATTTCTTTCAATGTATGTGACATGGAACACGCTTGAGGAAGAGTTTTATTGGAGCAAGTGTTCGGGGGGACAGTATGATCCCAGATACGGTGACTGACAATTGGAGAATGGGCCAGGTGCCCACACACTGCAATAAACATGCGGTTTTATTTTCATCCTGGAAGCACAGAGATGTGGGAAAATTCACTGAAAGGCTGTAAATAAGCCTGCATTTGTCCCCAGGGAAAGGGAGCCTAGAGTCCTATGAATGTCTTCTGTCTTATTTCAAAGATGTATTAAGACCGAGAGAAATGCTCTCCTTTAATTAGTGTGAACGAGATTTTGCTGACTGTGGCCTCCAGGCAGCGATGTTTGAGTGCTTCTCCTCTGGTTAAGAAATGCAGCCCATACTCCCTTTTTTCAGTTAAGAAAATTTCATGCAGAGATGGCTTGTTTCTTAATTCAAAATGCCATAACTTGGGTGCCTGGGTGGCTCAGTCAGTTAAGCGTCTGCCTTCGGCTCAGGTCATGATCCCGGGGGTCCTGAGATCAAGCCCCGCGTCAGGCTCCTCGCTCTGTGGGGAGCCTGCTTCTCCCTCCCCTCCCCACTTGTGCTCTCTCTCATTATCTCTGTCTCTCTCTCTCAAATAAGTAAATAAAATCTAAAAATAAAAAAATAAAAAAAATACCATAACTTTCTGTAAACATCATTGGAATTTTTCAAATATACAGACAAAAAGAATAGTTTCATGAATGTCCATATGTCTCTGTCACCCAGGTTCATTGTAGTCAAGTCTCTGTCAGTGAACTTGCCAGGTTTTCTTGACGTGGAGGATCTGGGACAGTCCCACTGGTTTTCATTCCCAAGGTCTTAGTGTTGACCCTCTATTTATAGACGGGCCCTTGTGTGTCACAGCAAACTCTTATTTTCAGCTCTTTCTTTCAAAATGCCCTGAAACAGTAATTTCTATACAGGTGCTCCTGCATTGCTTCCAGCTATTGGCATGTCTGCCATTATTTATGACACCCATTCTCCCTTAACATTTGCTCTATTTTCCAAAAAGCCCTCCAGGCTTTCCATTTAGAAGACGTTAGCTGAGTGTTGGCTCTGACAGGAAAGCAGTTCGGACGCGGGCTCCTTGGGGACTGGTTTGCTCTCCTTGGCAGGGACGAGTCTCAGCAGCGAGGAGGGGCCTCGAGGCCCAGGGCCTGAGGACACAGGGGCAGCGTTAAGTCGAGAGCAGTTTGCTGAGCACCCTCATGCTCTCTTTGGGAGAAACACCTGGCAGTCCAGTGTTAGTGAACATCCGCCCATTGTCTGCCCAGCACGTCTCTCGGGGACCTGGCTTTCTCCCTGCACCCATCCCAGGGCTCCAAGGGGCTGCGAGGCTCGGCCTCCCCTGATGGCCACCCACGTGGCCACCCAAGCAGACCTTGGGCTCTGCAGAGATCCTAGGGGCGGACACGTGGTTCTAACTGGGCCATCTGGAATCCTCCATGAGACCGGATCTCCAGATACCACATAAAAGAGCTCCTTTTTCTTGAATTCCAAGCAAGCATGGTTTTGAGCTGCTGGTGGCCGTGTTTCCTGTACTTACAGAAAGCTCACTACGGTAGATGAAATTGAGCCGGGCACAGAGGAGAGAGTTGAGGCAGGGAAGGAGGGAGCTGTTACCAGGCTCTGGCAAGGTTGCCTAGCAGTCTCAACTTCCTGAGCCAACACATCCTTGTTTTGTTTGCTTAGCAAGCTGGACTCCTGTCTCCTGCAGCCCGAATACCCAGAACAGTAGAGATGAGAGCTGCCTTCCTAAAGCATGTTTCTCAAAACAAGCTCTGTGATAACGCTGGGGTGCTGTGTGGCCCTCACTGTGCTGAGCCTGCGGTGAGGGCGCAAAGGCTGCGGAGGGCCCGCCCGAGGTCACTGCTCTGCACACACGTGCAGCAACAAACACGAAGCCCAAGTTCTCAAGAATGTCCTGGATGCTTTAACCCACTGAGCCACCCGGCGCCCCTGGTGGCTCAGTCCGTTGGGCATCTGCCTTCTGCTCGGGTCATGATCCCGGGGTCCTGGGATCCAGCCCCGCATCGGGCTCCCCACTCAACGGGGAGCCTGCTTCTCCCTCTCTCTCTGCCTGCCACTCCCCCTGCTTGTGCTCCCCACCCCTCCATCAAATAAATAAAATCTTAAAAAAAAAATAGAATGTCCTGGATGAAGCCGTAAAACTTAATTTTATTAAATTTGACCTTTGAGTGGACATGTTGTAATATTCTCTGTGACAAAATGGTAGGCATACAGAAAGCATTTCTACTGTAAACCAAAGGGTAATGGTGGCTAGGAGAGACAGCTGTACGATGGACTTGGAAGCCCAACTAGCCACCAGATGACCATGGGTGTTCCAGCGAGGGTGCCTGGCAGACATCTTCTCAAGAATGGACTGTGTGAGGCCGCCGTGGCAAAGTCCGACCGTACTCAGCGCCGTGGCAGTAGCTGGGCATGCGGGCTTGGGCCAGACATGGGACACTAAACAAGCCACTCTTGCTAAGGACAGTGTTACACTGGCTTCGGAGTGAGGGCACAACCCTCCCTTCCAACAAAAAAAAATGTGTGGTCGTTTTCTAAGGCTTACCTAGAAGCTTCAGCAAGTGTTAAGCTTGATTAAAGGTGATTCTACTTGCTTTCGTAGAGTTCATTTTACTGTCTTTTAACCTAATTCCAACGAAACAGTGACATTCACTCACTGTGCTTCTATCTAAAACATGGACTCAGGTAAATAAATAAAAGTAGAGAGGTGCCACTGGTCTTAACCATTTTCAGTCTCTGCTCAGGCACCGCAATGGTGAATAAGGGCAATTCATAGACTTACTAATGTGGTAGGCAGCATTTTGAGATTTCCACCCCCCAGTGTATCAGACCCTTGAGTGCAGATGGAACGGTGCATCTGACCACTGGTTAGATTACTGGCAGATGTAATTAAGGCCCCAAACCACTGGACTCTGAGCTAATCAAAGTGGAGATTATCTTTGGTGAGCCTGAACTAATCAGGTGAGGTCTTCTTAGAAGAAGAGATTCAAAGGGCTAAAAAGCCTTTCCTGCTGGCTTAGAGAACTGAGCTTCTATGTTACAGGCAGAGGACTGAGGGCATCTTCTGGACAGGGAGAGCCGCTCCTGGCCAGCAGCCAGGAAGAGGATGGGGATCTCAGATTTACCACACGAGTTCTGCCAACAACCATGCTCCAGAAAGGACGCAGCCCCAGTGACCTCTGAGTGCAGCCTGTGGGACGCCGAGCAGAGGAAGAGCCGCTGTGCCCACACTTCCGACGTGCAGGGCTGGGAGCCCTCTGCCACATGGCTTAGACTGTATCCATTGAATGCAAATAAAACAGAAGCCCCTGGAGCACATCAGGAGACAATTCCCCGTGGGTCTCTGACACTTCTGCGCAGCCACAGATGAGATCCTAAAGGGCCTGTCAGGGAGATTTCTTTAGTGAATGGCCTTGCGAGACAGATGCAGTATCTTCCTGGAGCAAGGGCAGCTGCGCTTCCTGCCCAGCACGTAAAGGTCTTGGGTCCTAAGCTCAAGGTTCTTTGCCTATAATGCAACTCGCGGAGCACGCAGGTGTCTCTCAGCCTCTTGGTGTCCCCAGCAGGAACCGGTGTTTGGGAACCTGTCAGACATGCTGACGACGACTCCTGCAGTTGATCCCCGCACTGAGCCTCTGACCCAGGAGACTCGCGTCTTCTGCCAGCATTGGTGAGCTGACGGCAGCCTCACTCCACAGCTCGTTCGTAGCGTGAAATCTCAAACCCTTCAGAGCTCTCCCCACAGGCCAGGGGAATAAAGTACTTGGTGACCAGATGAAATGTGAATATCATTAATGGGATAGAATGGGGTCAGCAGGTTCCAGCCTGCTGCCTGTTTTTGTATGTTCTGTGAGCTAAGAATGGTTTTTACACTTTAAAATGGTTGTTATGAAGGACTGATCTATTTTTCTTGATTTTGCCTCTTGGCCTGCAAAGCCTAAAAGATCTACTCCCTGGGCCTTCGCAGAGGAAGCGTCCACATCCTTCATGTTCCAGCGTCTCGGGGCCCTTGGCCTTCTGCTGTGCCGTTGCCCTGCCCCGCTGGCTGGCGGGCCCCTGGGCTGGGAGCACTTCACAGAGCCGGGATGGAGAACGGTGCTCGCGGGCAGGGCTGCAGCGACGGGAACCATCTGTCTTTCAGAACATCTAAATAGATTCTTCCCGAGTTGCCTACTTTAGGGTGATAAATTCTGGTCGCAAAACGTATTTTTTGGCTGCTGCTGGCTATTCTTCTGGAAGGAGTAGTTCAATTTCGAAAGACTTCCCTTCAAAGGAGCAATCCCGTGGGCCAGCAACGGTCATAGGAATACACTGAGTGCTGTTCTGATCTGAGTCTGCCTGCTCGAATGGGCTCTGGCTGCAAGTGCTGGGCTCCGTGACAATTCTTCAGAGCATCCCGATGGTCTTGCTTTTCCAAAGTTTTTTTTTTTTTTTTTTACAATATAAAACAGCTCCCTCTCTCCTCCCTAATAGGAAAAAACAAGTCTGCTCAAGACGGAGGCCCCCAAATGGTGACGCTTGATTGTCTGTACTGCAGCCCCAGAAGGCGGGAAGCACTGTCCCCATTCCAAAAAGCAGTCGTTCCCACCCGGAGGAGAGCAGCCTTGCTCCTTCCCTCGCTGTGTTGCCGCAGTAACGTCTGCAGGCTTTGGGGCTGGCTCCTGGCTCAAATCCCAGCCTTGCTCCTTCCTGGCCACGGGACCTCCAGCGAGTCACTGGAGTTGGGTGTGCCCCAGCTGTCTCGTCTTTACTAGGTCGGTGGTAAGTCTTGCCCACCTTGCTTGTAAGCCTGGATGAGACCGCACTCAGGAAGCCTTTGTAAGATTACCCAGCACACAGAGCTGTTCCGTCCTAGGGCACAAGATCTGGTTTGCGTCAGGAGGGTAGTTGCGGTAATGCTGTGAAAACTCTGCAGTGTTCTCTTCACATCCTTTCCACAGTCATTCAGCAAACTTTCTTTTACTGCCTATACGAGGTCCCTGGAAGACTCATAGGACACACGCTGACCCCAAGACACAAGTTGTCATCAGCAGTACAAATTCACTTGGGGCTGACAGTCCTAAGGTGGAGGCTGACATCAGTCAAACCAGTACAACCAGCACCAGTGTAACAGGGAGACCCCCCCAGAGGTGTAGGGAGGGGTCAGACAACCTCTGCAAGGAAGGGAGATCTCAGCTGAGAACAGAAGGGCACGTAGGAGCACATCAGGGTCAGACGCTGAGAAGCCCAAGTGTGTGGAGGGCAGAGAACAGGCGGGAGGGAGAGGGGCTGGAGAGGTGGTCAGGAGCCACGGCAGTCAGGGAAGGAGAGGGAAGCAGACAAGTGACAAGATCCTGTTTGTATTTTTATTTACTTTTTATTATTTTTTTATTTTTTCTAAGTAGGCTCCACGCCCCATGTAGAGCCCAGTGAAGGGCTTGCACTCACGACCCTGAGATCATGACAAGCTGAGATGGAGTTGGTCACCCACCTGATGGAGTCACCCAGGCACCCCCATTTGTATTTTTAAAATACATGCTCTGCAGAGAACAGCCTGCAGTGCTGCACGAGTGGGAGCAGGGGTCCATCTCTCAAGTCAGTGTTACCAGTCCGGAGAAGAGGGCAGAAGGAGCTGGGATGAAGTGAGTGGATTTGTGCTGTTGCTAGATGTGGTTGGATGCTGAGGGTAAGAGAGAGGAAACACAAAACCCCTAGACTTTGGGATTCAGGCACTGGGTGGTTGGTGCGGCTGTTGACAGGGTTGGGAAAAGCTGGGGAGAGACCTGCCTGGACGTGCGGGAATCGAGCTCTGCTTTGGCTGAGTTAGGTTTGACAGGCTGATTCGCCACAGGTGTGGCCATGCCGAGTTAGACACCCAGCCGGGTCTCTAAGAGGACCCGGCTGGAGAAAGCTGTGGAAGTCAACGCGTATCCTGGACTGCATGAGGTCACCTGGAGTGTGTGTGGACAGAGGACAGGACAGTCCACTTTGCGGTGACGCCAAGAAGAACCAGGAGGGAGCTGGAGGCAAGTGAGAAGGAAGCGTTTTGGGAAGGGAGGGGGCAGCTGAGGGCAACAGCAGATCAGACCAGAAGTGCATGATTGGATCCGGCAACTCAGGGTCCTGGGTCACCTTGTGTGAGCAGTCTGCAGGGAGGGGTGAGCCCTGCAGCTTTACTGGTGAGGTGCGACCCCCATCAGAGACAAGGTCATGAAGCCTTGTCATGAAGCACAGAAGATGGGCAGTGACGTGGAAGGTGTCCCCCGGGGGACAAGCAGCAGCTGGTCACGCATGTGAAGAGGGAGAGGTGGGACTGCAGCAGCGGGCCCGACACAAAGTGTATGTGTGCTTCGTGTACAGTGTTCCTGGAGCTCAGAGTGGGCTGTAGGTTCTGGAGATGTGCCGGCTTAGGTCTAGTTTCAGTCCCATGGGCTTCCCAGTTACTTGATTCCCTGTAGAGGCTGTGCCGGATGGCGGGATGATCGGACCTCTTCTGGTTGATTGCTTTGAAAAAATGAACCTTTTTTTCCCAATCTGCTAAACAGATGATCAATTCAAGGAATGGGAAGGGCAGGCTTGTTTTTCTTCCCCTAGAACATAACCCGCCATATGGGGAAGGGGGATGCAGAGCAGACTGTTGATACTGCAAAGATGGGGGGAATGGAGAGGACGCGGTATTCCACCCTGAGTGACACCTGGGTCCTCTGTGGTGACGCGACCTGACCTGAAGCCACGCTGCGCCCCACATGGGTGGCGTGGGTTCTTTGGTGGCACTTAATCTCCGTCCTCTAAAGTATAAATTGTCTCACGTCAGTATTGCTTGTTTCACCAGACTGTTCTGGTCAAGATGACCTCTGGACCCCCCTGCCCGCAGCTGCCCCCCCATCTCCGCCCCGCCCCCTTGAGCCCCCTCCTCCTCGCAGCTGCCCCCGGTCCCGCCGCCCCTCCCCCCGCCGGGAGCGCTCCGGGCGCGCCGGCCCCGCCCCGCCCCGCATGGCCGCCCCGGGATAAGGGCCTCCCCGCGCGGCGCACCCGCTCTTCGCCCGCTGCCTCCCAAAGCCGCGGGCCAGGGTCAGGGGCCGCGCGGCCGTGCAGGGGGTGCTCGCGGCGCCCCGGCTCCGCCATGGTGGAGGCCTGGTACATGGACGAGTCCGCCGACGACCCGAGGCGGCCCCACCGCGCCGAGCCCAACCGCCCGGTCGGCCTGGAGCAGCTGCGCCGGCTCGGGGTTCTTTATTGGAAGGTACGCAGGGCCGAGGGCAGTCGCCCCATCGGGTCCCCCGTGCTGCCCGCACACCCCAACTTGCAGGGAGCGGGGCCCGCGGCCGGGACAGGGCCGGGGGTGGGGGGTGGGGAGCGGCGCTGCTCATGCTCAGTAGGGGGGCCGGGTGGTCGGCGGCGCCCGGGACCCTCCGCCTGGGAGCGGTGCGCATGCTCAGTAGGGGGGCCGGGTGGTCCCTCCGCCTGGGAGCGGTGCGCATGCTCAGTAGGGGGGCCGGGTGGTCGGCGGCGCCGGGAACTCTCCGCCTGGGAGCGGTGCGCATGCTCAGTAGGGGGGCCGGGTGGTCCCTCCGCCTGGGAGCGGTGCGCATGCTCAGTAGAGGGGCCGGGTGGTCGGCGGCGCCCGGGACCCTCCGCCTGGGAGCGGTGCGCATGCTCAGTAGGGGGGGGGCCGGGTGGTCGGCGGCGCCCGGGACAGGCGGCGCCGGGAACCCTCCGCCTGGGAGCGGTGCGCATGCTCAGTAGGGGGGCCGGGTGGTCCCTCCGCCTGGGAGCGGTGCGCATGCTCAGTAGGGGTCCAGGCGGTCGGCGTCCGGGGCATGCGGCGCTTGCCCGGCTTTAGGCGTGCCGGGCGCCGTGCGCATGCTCAGCATTGTGGTCGGCGGCCTGGCCTCTCTGCGCGTGCTCTGCAGGCAGGCGGGGCCGGGAGTCGGGCGCCCGAGGTGGCCTCGGGGCCGGGGTGTTTGGTCCGACGCGGTGCGCCGGGAGGACGCGGGTGGGTTCGCGCCGGGCACATTATTGGTGGACTGTGCGGGGCGAGAGCGGGGCGGGAGGCCTTGGAGGCCGTCCCCAGGCCCCTGTGCGGTGCCCGTGGTGCGCCGGCCTCCTCCGCAGGCGGCGGGTGCGCTCTCCGCGCGAGGTGCGCGCAGCGGTGCGGCCTGAGGGTCTCCTGGCGTGGGGCCGCCCTCACCCCCGCCGGCTGCCGGGCCCCGCTGCCCGACCCGCCGCGATGTCCGCTCCCAAGGCGCTCGCTGCCTCTGGGGCCGGGGTGGAGTGAGCGCCGGTGTGCGCGGAGCCGCGCCTCCCCCCGAGACAGGCTCAGAGGAGGTGCCAGCCCAGCAGCTCTTTAGACCTCGTCCGGTCTCTCAGAGGAGAAGCGAGACGGTTTCCATGGCACCTCCGGTTGCGTAGTGTTAGCTTTTTTTTTTAAGATTCCCCCCGTTTTTGAGTAGTCTCCACAGCCAGCGTGGGGCTCGAACTCACCGCAGGCTCTGCCGACTGAACCAGCCGGGCGCCCCTGGCGTTAACTTGCTCGATAAACCTGCCACCGCGGCCCCGGGGGCTCAGGTCATGGTCCCGGGGTCCTGGGATCGAGCCCCGCCTCGGGCTCCCTGCTCACTGGGGGGTCCGCTTCTCCCTCTCCCGCTGCCCCTGCTTGTGCTCTCTCCCTCTCTCTTTCAAATAAAGTCTTCTAAAAAAAGAAAGCAAGCTGCCAGTTATTTCACCAGCAAAAATGGGTTTCTTTAGGAATAGCAGAGAATTGCAATGCAGTATAAGCAAACCACAGCAAAAACCATAGGCAAGTCCCCCTAATAAATGAACAGTCTTTCATTAAAAAATGGGGGGTGGAATTGGGTGGGCTGTTACAACAAGTCTGCTGGACTAGTGGGGTCTCCTTAGCTGGGCTGTTGCTGGGCAGACGAACCCTTCCTTGCTCCTGCTGTGGTAAAGTGGCATCCACCTGCCAGGTGGGGCTTTTCCTGTTGGGTCTGCCCTTGACCCACAGCGCTGGGCGCAAGGGCTACCCTGCTGGTCCCCTGGCTCCGTTGTAAACAGGGTTCCTTTTCGTTCACGGTGGGCGGAAATGAAGCCAGGGCTAGCCTTCTTGCCATTAAGAGGACTTCTCTACTAAACACTTAGATTTGGGGCCTATGTTAATTTTTACAGATTACTTATCTTTTCCTAGCCCAAGATTTAACACTTAACCTACTGGAAAGTAGCGTCTTTGAGGCAATCAAATGGTATATAATGTCTATTATGACAGGGAAATAAATTTTGTTTTATCATAAAATCAATTTATCTGCAATCTAAACTATTAGAAAAGTCAAGTTACTGTACTTTGGGGATTTCATTCTGCTTTTTACAGTTTAAGAGCAAGAATGAGATACTGGTCAACTTGTGAATGTATCCAAAGGATAAAATACCACATTTTAAAAGGCATCTTTAGTTATTCCATGGGGTCAGACCCAGTTCCTCCTACTTTCTAGTTCTGCTCTGGATAAGTCAAAGGGCTATCAAAATTAAATTATGTTTAGGGGTGCCCGGCTGGCCCAGTCGGTAGAGCATCCAACTCTTGGTCTCAGGGTCATGAGTTCATGCCCTATGTTGGGCATGGAGTATATTTAAATAAGTAAATAATGTTTATTCTGTGGTTTTCGTGTCCTGTGTATTTTTATATACTTCCTTCGTAATAACTGTTCTTGGTCAGTGGGAACAAATGGAGCATTTTTTCATATCTGGTATCAGTGACATAGCAGAGTGATAAAAAGCTCTGTCTCAGACACATAATTTGAAGTTAGATTGTTTTAGTGTGGAGCAGTACTGTGCATATCATGAGGTGGATTTGATAATTTTGGGAGTCATCTTTGTAGAACTTAACGTGTTGATGACCAGTATTTTAAGATATTCTGGAGTTTGCTGTTCAGTAGTTGTGATAAAATGTGCATTTTATCGCAACATAGTGCAAGGTATGCTAAATTCGTTGCCAATAGTTTGAAGTAGGAGTGCAGATAACTCTGGCTGGGGCCCTAGGGGAGTGCTTCATGACAAACGTGTTAGAATGGGACCTTGAAGAAGAGATAGGGTTGTGATAAATGAAAATAATGAAGGAGATTTCTAGGTGTAGGAAGCTGTCAGGAGCAAGGATGTGGGGATGTGAGGCATCTTTTGGAGAGTAGCAAATAATCCTATTTGGTTTAGAATGTAGATTTTTTTTAAAAAAACAGGTGATAGGGACAGAGGAGTAGAAAAGGCAGATGGGGCCACATGATGGAAGGCCTCTCATACCAGTTTAATGAATTTGGGTTTTATTTGTAGGCTTCCAGAGCATCAGTCATTTCAGCCAAGGGAAACAGCTGACCAAAGAGATGCCATAGAGGGATCAGTTAGACTGCAGAGGATTGGTGCTGGAGGAACAGGACTGGGGAGGAGGTGGGGTTGGTGACCTTGGACGGGGTTGGTGACCTTGGACAGGCTTGGCCATGGATGTTTCACCTGGGCTCCTAGCAGTGGGACTAGAATGGGGATGTAGAATCCCCCAGGAAGAACTGCTGGGGAGAAGGGAGGCAAGAATTAAGTACAACTGCACTCTCCTTAGCTATAATGGAGAATTGGGAAACCCTCCAGAGAAATAGGGAAAAGAGGGGAAGGAAGGTTAGTTTGCAATTGACAGAGGACTGGATGATAAATTTGGAGTGCAATCATATTGGAGATCCAGAGAGAGAACACTTCTTTGTTTCCTTGCATTCCTGTGACCTCCTTTTTGTTGTTGTTTAAACTTTAATAGTTGGATGCTGACAAGTACGAGAATGATCCAGAATTAGAAAAGATCCGAAAAGAGAGAAACTATTCCTGGATGGACATAATAACCATATGCAAGGATAAACTACCAAATTATGAAGAAAAGGTAAGGTAACTCTAAATTCTTTGAAGAGGGGAATCGTTATATTCACTCTTATTAAACACAATCTTCTTTGTTTTTTCTTTTTTTTTTTTTTAAGATTTAATTATTTATTTGAGAGAGCATGCAAGTGGGGGGAGGAAGGGCAGAGGGCAAGGAACAGAGAATCCCAAGCAGACTCCCTACTGAGCAGGAAGCCAGACATGGGGCTCCATCTCACGACCCTGAGATCACAACCTGAGCTGAAATCAAGAATTGGACATTAAACTGACTGAGCCATCCTTTTTCTAATTTCTTAACATGGTTGCTGAGGTCATGGACTTGCAGCCTTCTTTTTTGACGTAGGTATTTAGTGCTGTAAATTTCCCCTAAGTACTGCTTTTGTGGCATCACACAAATTTTAAATGATTTTCATTTTCATCAGAATACCTCCAAATTAATTTTTTTGATTTCTTCTTTGACCCATGTGGGTTTTTTGATACGTGTTAGTTTCTAATTATATGGGGACTTTTCCGGAGACTTTTCTTTTATTGCCTTCCAATTTAATTCCACTGTAATCAGAGAATATATTTTGTAAGACTTGAGTCCTTGTAAATATATTGAGATGGTTTTAATGGGTCACAATATAGTTTATCTTCATGAATGCACCATGTGAGTCTGAGAAGAATGTGTATTCTGCTGTTGTTGGTTGACTCATTCTATGAATTGGTGGTGCTATTCAACAACTGTTCCTTTCTGATTTTCTGCAAGCTGAACTTGTTGTTTATTGATGGGTGGTGTTGAAATCTCCAACTAAAATAGTGGATTCATGTGTTCTTCTCATTCTGTTAGTTTTGCCTTGTGTATTTTGATATTTGTTGTTAGGCGCATCCATGTTCAGGATTGTCATGTCCTCTTAGAGATTTGACTGTTTTGTCATTACATGACATCCATCTTTATCCCTGGTGATTTTCCTTGTTCTGAAGTCTGTGTTGTCTGAAATTAATATAGCTCCCTGAGCTGTCTTTTGATTACTGTTAACATGGTGTATCTTTCTCCAAGTTTGCTTTTAACCTATTTGTGTCTTTATTTTAAAGTGGGATTCTCGGGGCGCCTAAGTAGCTCAATCGGTTAATCGTCTGCCTTCAGCTCAGGTCATGATCCCAGGGTCCTGGGATCGAGCCCCGCATTGGTCCCCCTGCTCACTGGGGAGCCTGCTTCTCCCTCTCCCTCTTCCTGCTGCTCTCCCTGCTTGTGCTCTCTTTCTCTCTGTCAAATAAATAAATAAACTCTTTAAATTCTGTCTCCAGTACTTACTAGCTATGTAACCTTGGGCTTCAGTTTCCGAAATGTGTGTCACATCCCTGTCTGGTTCTCATGCTTGCTTTGTCTCTGGAGACGGATTTTTTCTTAACTTTTAACATGCCCTGTTATTTTTGGCTAAAGCCAGAGTGTAGTGTCTGTTAAGAGGAACCAAGGCAAGACGGCCTTTAGTGTGAGGGTTTGTGTTACCTGGGTGGGAGTCCTGTTTGCTGTTGCTGGTGCCAGGGGTTTGGTTTCTTCTAGTTTCCTTGTTTTTCTTCTCCCCTGAGGTCTTTGTTTCTCCAAGCACTCTTCCTCACATAGATTCTGTGTCTCATGGTTCTTCCAAAGCTTTAAGTCACTATCATTCTTCTGAAGCCTTGTCACGCGGTAAGCTGTTGGAGAGGAAAAGTGCTTTGTGATTTCACGATTCAGTCTAGTTTTTAGTGGGCTTAGTTCTTCTGTTGTGGCCTTTTCATTCTCCCTTTAGGCTGGAGGGGGCTGGAGGTGGCCTTCTTGCAAGTCAGATAAGGCTCTGGTACAGTTGTTTCCCTGGGAGTACTGGCCTTTGGTATGCAGGATGTTCTCTGAGTTTTCAAAAATGGCTACTTTTCCCCTCCCATTGCCTGCACCGTGAAAGGCTATTTCTGGGATCTTCATCAAGAGAACCTGGTGGGGTTTCTAGATATTAAAGCCACAGACCTATGGGGCTCCCTTAATACTGGGCTCCCAGGAGTTTTTCACTTTCGAGCTGGTGCACACTCAGCCTGCTGCAGTTTGCCAGGATGACCACTTGTGTGTTGTACCAGTTTACCTGCTCCAGGAGGCTCTGCGTCCACCTCTGTCTCAGAGCTAAGGGGAGCATTTTATCCTGTGACCTCAGTCCTCTGATGGATCTAGGGAAAGTCACCCAGACTGTTCTTCCATCAGCTTGGATGTCTTCTGTGTGTGTTTCGGAGAAAGGAAACAGGCAGGTATACCAACAAACTGAACTAAGAACAAAAGCAGCATGAGAACACGGACCCTGCAAACATACACACATGGTGTCATTGCTGTCAAATTATTCTTGCCGGTCAGAGCATGAGTGTTACAGTACCTTACAAGATGAAGTCATTTCTCACCAAATGCCCTAATGGGTCATGAATTCTCTCAGATTTAAATGGTGTGCTTTTCCATGAATTTTAAATTACTCATCTTCTTAGCAGCGCTTTTGTCTTTTTTTTTTTAGTTTAGTTTTTATTCTTTATTTTTTTAATGCACACAGGCGCACACGCGTAAGAGAAAGAGAATGGGGAGGGGCAGAGGGAGAGGGAGAGAGAGAATCTTAAGCAGGCTCCTCAGTAAGTGCCGAACCCTGTGCGGGGCTCGATCTCACAACCCAGGATCATGACCTGAGCCGAAATCAAGAGTTGGACGTTCAACTGAGTGAGCCACCCAGGCGCCCCAGCAGTGCTTTGTCTTATTACATCGAAGGGGCTCAGATGCTGTTAATGTTAGTAATTATATTCTCCCCATCATCCTAGTCCTGCAGAACAGCTTCTCTCCTGGAGGAAAACTCCCTTGCTGATACAGGCTTATCTCTCTTGTTTCTCTGAAACAAACCTTTACTTTCTAATGTGTTATGTTTGTGTTAGGTGTCCTCATGATTAGATTCAAGTAATGCATTTTTGGCAGGAATCCTACACAGAAGGTGTTGTGTCTGCTCGGTGCATCCCACTGGGAGGCATGTGGTGTCAGAAGACCCTTCCTGGCTGATGGGAAACTTGGTTAAGTTCGTGTTCATTGTGTTCTTCATTGTGAAGTTACCATTTCCCCCTCATAACTAATAAGAAATTTGTGAAGAGTTACTTTGAGTCTGTGAACACTCTGTTTCTTCTCAAACTTTCACTCAGTGTTTGCAGTAAGTCTTGATGGTTCCTGCCTGAATCAGTCACCGCCATCAGGATGGTAGAAATGGTGACCTTCTAACTATCCTCTAGTATTGAATTGGCCTCCGTCTGTAAGGAAAAGCTGCCTGTTCCTTCTGTTTACATCAGTGTGGGCTCACAGAGTCTTACTTGAATCATGGCAGGCATGGATTACAGGCCAGTGAGTAATTTTGATGTTCGGATTGCCCCAGACTTAGCACATAGGAGTGTTTCTAACTGGTTCCTGTCCTTTTGGCAGATCCCCATCATTTTCCTGAGCACCTCTTTACTTGCTGGATCCACTTGTGCCAGGCACCTCCAGTTCCCCTGATCTAGCCCTGGAATCAGCCCCTCTTCCTGGTACCTGTCACTGGTACTTGGAAACCCAGACGGGAGTCCTCATTGCTACTCGGGGGTCATTGCCCCAGGTCCTTGCAGCAGATGGGGCAGTGAATTCTGTGTCTGTGAGAGAGAGAAATCGTTGGTTTGAGCTGATGCCTCTCATTCTGGTCAACTCCATAGGACTTTTTCTCATCCTCCCTCATTCAGGGCTTGCCCCTCTCTTGTCCCACTGTGAGGACCCCAGCCCCCAATCATGTCCACATACTTACTCATTTCCCTCAGCACACACAGTAGTTTCGGCCTGGCTGCCACACCCATCCGTTGCAGAGGGCAGTCCTGCTGAGTGGGGCGTGAGGCCGGTTTGCAGGTCTTTCTCTCAGACTGAGGACAGGGTGAAGTGATATGGTCACAAATTACTCAGGTCAGTATGGTTTAAGTTTTCCTTCCCATGCTTCTCTTATCCTATTTGTGATTACGTAAAACACAACAAAGTTCTAAAATCTCAACTTTGCCAGAAGGGTCATCCCCTCTCCCCCCCTTTACTGCACTGTTCCCACCGTCTGCCCATCGACAGTGGTTGTCTTAGCGTCTTGTTATGACGGTGCTCGTAGACCTCAGTATTCTGCCACTCTCTGGTGTTTGGGCATCTGAGTTCTTTCCAGTGTTTTACACTACAGCAGAGAGTAACCTTGTGCAAATTTATATTTATGTAGTCGGAGGCGAATCTTCAGGGTCGGTTCTGGGAAGGGGATTGCTTGGTGCGTGCCTGATGCGAATGCAGTTGGCTGGATCGTTCCCCTCCTGGGGGCCGTGACACTTGCGTCCCCACAGCCTGCCAGCATTCAAGACGGGTGTTAATGTGCTGCTCTTACTGTACGTAGCCATTTTCCAAATATTTATGGATTTTCCAGAAATGTGTAAACATTAAATAAGGAAAGCTGCAAACACACCTGCATGGGGGACAGAGAGCTGGGGAGATACCAACAGTGTGAGTAGAGACAGTTCGATGATGGCATCTTGGTAAGGGTACAGGGGTGGTTACTGTAAAATTCTTTCAACTATTCTCCGTATTTGAATATTTTTATTATCAATTTTAGGGGGATGAGGACTTTTTGAAAGACATAAAAGATTTGAACACGTGGAAGGTGTTTGTTTATGGAAACAGTGACTGCCTTCCTCACGTGTACACGTGGCTCCTGACCTGGTGTGATGACTGTGTGTGTGTGTGTGTCTGTGTGTGTGTGTATGCGCCAGGCACGTGACGACTGCGCGCGCATCTGAAGCACGTGATGACCGCGCGTGTGTTTGAGGCACGTAACGACTGCGTGCGCACGTAAGGCGTGTGACAACTGTGTATGTGCGTAAGGTGTATGATGACCGCGCATGCGTTTGAGGCGCGTGACGACTGCGCGCGCGTAAGGCGTGTGACGACTGCGTGCGCGCGTGCGACGACCGCGCATGCGTGGCACGTGACGACTGCGTGTGCACGTAAGGCGTGTGATGACCGTGTGCGTGCGAGGCCCGTGACAACCGCGCACAAGGCCCGTGCCGACGACCGCGCGCGTTCGTGTGAGGCCCGTGACGGCCGCGCGCGAGGCCCGTGAGACTGCCGCGTGCGGCGGATGCGAGCAGGAGCCCGGATGTGCGTGGGAGCCTCGACTGCGCCGCTGAGCCGCGTGAGGGGGGGCGAGCGCCCGGCCTGGGGCTGCGCGTTCCCTCGAGGGTCGCGGGGGCAGCACCAGCGCCCGGAGTTGGTGCGCGTGGGGCGCTGAGGGGGTCGCGGCACACGGACGCGCTGCGCCGCTGCTGGTCTGATGACGGGCTTCCCACACTGCCCGAGCTCCCGCTGCGACGCGGCGCCCCCTCCGCGCTGCCCCGCCCGGCGTCGCGCGCTCGGGCTGCCGCGGACCCGCGCGGACGTGCGCGCCCGGTCCGAGTCGCCGCTTCCGCCGTCCGCAGAGGAAGGCGTTCTATGCGGAGCACCTGCACCTGGACGATGAGGTCCGCTACGTCCTGGACGGCAGCGGGTACTTCGACGTGCGCGATGAGGACGACAGGTGGATCCGCGTCTTCATGGAGAGGGGGGACCTGATCGCTCTTCCCGCGGGCATCTACCACCGCTTCACGCTGGATGAGAAGGTGGGGCGGCTGCCGAGTTGCCGGGAGGGGCCGGGAGGGGCCGGGAGGGGCCGGCGGGAGCCCTCCCGTCGGGCGGCCCCCGACCGCGCCCGCTGCGCCCGCCCCGGAGGGCATCGCCCGAGGCGGGCGTGCGGGCGGTGCGGCTCCTCCTGTCGCCACTGGCGCCGGGATCCGGAAGCGCGTGCCTTCGTCGCTTGTCACGTGTGAGCGCGCAGAGGACGGGTGCCTACGAGCGAGACGGGGTTGAAAGCTCTGCTCCTTTCCATTTATTTGTAAGATTTTATTTATCTGACAGAGGGGCAGAGACAGCGAGAGAGGGAACACGAGCGGGGGGAGCGGGAGCGGGAGAAGCAGGCCCCCCGCGGAGCAGGGAGCCCGGCGCGGGGCTCGATCCCGGGACCCTGGGATCAGGACCTGAGCCGAAGGCAGACGCCCAACGACTGAGCCACCCAGGCGCCCCATCAACATCCATTTTTTAAAAGATTTTATTTATTTATTTGGGAGAGATTAAGACCATGAGCAAGGGCGTAGGGATGAGGCTGGGGTGGGGGAGGGGGAGTGGCAGAGGGAGAAGCAGGCCTCCCGCGGAGCAGGGAGCCCGACGCGGGGCTCCATCCCCGGACCCTGGGACCGTGACCCGAGCCGAAGGCAGACGCTCAACGCCGGAGCCACCCGGGCGCCCCTCGTTTTCACTTCCGAGGGGCCTCCCTGGTGTCCAGCAGCCTGAGGGCCCCGCTGAGCGCGGGGAAGGGCGCGGAGGCCGCAGCCGGGAGCGGGGCGGGCGGCGGGCCGGCGGGTCCGTGCTCGTCCGCGCGGACGGCAGGTGACAGAGAGCGGCCTTCAGCGGCGAACCCCCGCGGCAGAGGCGCTGCTGTGTGCGCTGAGCGCTTCTGCCCCCGCCGCGACAGCCGCGGCCTGCGGGGCGCCGTCTCTCGGAGGCGGGCTTAACGGGCGGCGTGTCTGTGTTTTCTAGAACTACGTGAAGGCCATGCGGCTGTTCGTGGGAGATCCCGTGTGGACGGCGTACAACCGGCCCGCCGACCAGTTCGAGGCTCGGGGGCGGTACGTGGCGTTTTTGGCGCAGACAGCCGAGCGGCGCTCGGGTCCCACGGCGCCTCGCCCTTGGGAATGTGCGGAGTCGCCGCACAGCCCGTCCTCGTCCTCCTCTTAGGCCGTAGACGCGGGGCGAGGTGCGCTTTCTTGGCACGGTGATTCGATCGGTGTGTTCAGTGAAAGGAGCTTGTTATAAAAGGGATTTTTACGTGGAAGCAACTCCGGGACTGTGGACAAACCACGTTCGTTTTACCTAGTTCAAGATCAGCCCGAATGGGAGTCCCCTCCCCAGTTGTTTAACCGCGGGGCTGCTCCATCCGGACCACAAGCAGACGTCTGCCCCTGCGGTGCCTGCCTGGTAAGAAGGCGTCGCAGGAGACAACAGGACCGGCCAGACAGAAGACACTCTTCTCCCAGAACCGGGTGGGGAGTGCTGTTAGTGGGGGCGATGCTCGGAGTTCTCATGCCACTTTCTCGCTCAGAATAAAGTAGCTGCCTTAATTTTACACTCTTGGCTTGCAGGCCTCGTTCATCACGGTCGTGGTGGTTCGCACACGTACGTAATGAATTTATATTTCACCTGCATTGGTGTTTGTTCACGGAGATTCCTAAGTTGATTTCCCTGTTAACTCTCCTACAACCAAGTTTTTGAATTTAATAGGAAAATTAATACATTATTTTTTTCCTCAACAATTATGAGGTACAGTTTTGCCTAATTTGTTACAATAATAGAAAAACCCCAAATCAATTCCATGTTTTGAAGAGCAGATTGTTTTAAGGATTTTTTAAACTGGATTAAAAACCTTCATGTTAAAATTCCTTTCATTGCCTCCACGTGGGCCTTGGGTACGGATGTCCGAGGCACGGAGGAAACTCGTCTTAGACGATTCAGTAAACTGAGTTTTAGGATTGGAACGCACGTGGGTCGCAGGAGGATGGTAAGGGGCGACACGGGCTGTGTCCGCCTCTGACGGGGAAGTCGGGGAGGCTCTTCCTGAGGGCGGCGCTCCTGCGTGGTCGGGTCGCTCATCCAAGGTGAATGTGGGAGAGGATGGATCCTTCGCACAGTCACCACCTGTAGGGCTCTGAGACCAGAATCTTCCCAGGGAGCACAAATGTTCGTCTTCCCAGTAGAACAGTTCTTGCTTTGCTGTCAAGTTTGTGTGGTTATCACTTTAGAGAGAGAGAGATGCCTGCTTGCTGAACAAGGTAGCTCTCCATGGGTGTTGCTTTGCAAATGTGTCGTTTTTAAATTTTTATTTTTTAAAGCTTAATTTATTTGAGAGAGAGACAGTATGGGGTTGGGGGTAGAGGGAGAGAGAGAATCTCAAGGAGGCTCCCTGTTGAGCGCGAACTGGATGTGGGGATTGATCTCATGACCCTGAGATCATGACCAGAGCTGAAACCAAGAGTCGGTTGCTCAACGGACTGTGCCCCCAGGCACCCCAAATGTGTCCTCTTTTTAAAGGTGCAGAGCACTTTTTGCCGTGGTGTTACGTGGCTGGGACACTGATCGGTCAGTGTGCATGCATAACATGCCTGCCTGTAGCTTCACGCTGGTCTGTGTGCTGGCGTCGTAAGAAAGCTCCGTGTTTTCCTTATTCTGACATAGGCTAAAGGCCACTGCAAACAGGGCCAGTGAGGTCTTGGGCCAATCCTTGCTGTTCCTGATGAAGAGGCAGGCACGAATAATCCAGGAACTTGTCAGCCTTGGGTCTGGATCCACATTCACCCTTTCACCCCAAGATACTCTCCCTGTTTGGAATCTGGTCTGTAAGGCTCCCGGGTGCCTGCTTTTTCACTCAGGGGTCGCCCTTGTCCACGGCTCCTGAGTCAACAGGGTCCTCTCTTCCCTCTGGTCTTCATGCCCCTCCTGCCACCATCTCGGTCCCCGACTGTGCAGGGATGGAGAGGGAGCTGGAGAGGGAGGAGGGGCCCCACCGCTTCTGAGAAGCCAGATGCTTCAGTGATTGTTGCTAATTAAACCAGGCGGAGCTTTGCATGTATTTTGCTATTTCTGCCCTTCAAATAAAAGAGTTCCCAACTATCAACTTATATTCTGAACTAAAAATCCTAATTGCCTTTTTTTTTTTAAAGATTTTATTTATTTATTTGAGAGACACAGCGAGAGAAAGAACACAAGCAGGGGGAGTGGGAGAGGGAGAAGCAGGCTTCCCGTGGAGCAGGGAGCCCGACATGGGGCTCGATCCCAGGACCCTGAGATCATGACCTGAGCTGAAGGCAGACGCTTAACGACTGAGCCACCCAGACGTCCCCTAATTGACTTTTTTAATGAAGTTTTTTTTTGTTGTTTTTTTTTTAAGGGAGGGAGAGAATCTTAAGCAGGTTCCCACGCCTAGCACAGAGCCTGGCACAGGGCTCGATCTCGCAACCCTGAGCTCATGACCTGAGCTGAAATCAAGAGTCAAATGCTCACCAGACTGAGTCCCCCAGGCGCCTCAGGCCTAGCTGAGTGCTCACAGAAGTGCGGGAAGCGTGGCAGTAACACGGGGAAGAGCCTGAGTGGCGCTGGCTGCTTCTCAGCGGATCTCAAGACGTTTCTCCTACCTCATCCTGCCTCCACGACAGGCCACGTATCCTGAGCCTTGGTTAAGAAAATAGGCTACCGGATTTAATTCTTACTTCAAAATAGCGCTTTAAAATATGAAAACATTTGGGGCGCCTGGGTGGCTCAGTTGGTTAAGCGTCTGCCTTCGGCTCAGGTCATGATCCCAGGGTCCTGGGATCGAGCCCATGTCGGGCTGCCTGCTCAGCGGGGAGTCTGCTTCTCCCTCTGCCCCTCCCCCTTCTGGTGATCTCTCTCTCAAATAAATAAAATAAAATCATAAAAAAGATTACACGCAGACTTTGGAGGCTGCAGTTCCTGAGCAGAATGGATGGCCCCTGGTACCCACTGTGTTCTGTGCCCCTCAGGAGCCGCCTCGACTGCGGCTGGGGCTTACCAACCCGGTTTCCCTCAGTTCTGGAGGCTGGCTGTCCGAGGTCAGGGTTCTTGCAGAAAGGCTGCCTGCTCGCCACGTCCTCACATGGCAGAGGGGGAGATGGCTCTGGAACTGCCCTCTTCCGCAGACACTAATCCCATCGCGGGCACCGCCCTCACGGCCTCCCCTAACCCCAGTCACCCCCAGAGGCTTGCCTCCTAACGCCATCCCCTGGGGTCTAGGCCTTCACCATATGAATTTGGGGGAGTATGTGCAACCCACCACACATGGGCAGCAGAAGCTGAAAAGCTTCCCTTTGGAAATTTGGAATTTAAGATCTTTCTGTTGGTGAGAACACCAGCCTCCGCCTCCAGGCTGCTCAGCAGGCCTCCCCTACCTGTGAACAGCCCTCCCTGAACAAGAGCTTCCACCTGGCTGCTGGAGAGGATGATTCATGCTCTTAATTAGACATCGGAGCAGTGTCGTTACCTTGACTTGACAGGCTGACGAAATTGCGGGGAAAATCTCCAGTTTGAAAAATGTCCAAGTGTGTATTGTGCACAC
Organism: Mirounga angustirostris; assembly: GCF_029215605.1. Lineage (NCBI taxonomy): Eukaryota > Metazoa > Chordata > Mammalia > Carnivora > Phocidae > Mirounga > Mirounga angustirostris. The sequence goes on from NW_026991718.1 coordinate 9,568,681, forward strand.
GCATGCGCGCGCACACGCACACACACGCACACACACACACGCATGCCCGTACCCAGCTCTGGATAAGGATGCTGGAAACCTCCAGCTGTCTGTCCTGTCCGTCTGCTTGGCTGGGCCCTGAGGAGGGAAAGGCGGCTTGTGAGGGTGGAGGAGCTGGGTCAGGGGGCTGGGGGGACAGGGTGCGCCTGGCGGGGGAGGAGGGGTCCCTGGAGCGTCTGCACTCATCAGCCCGCAGCCAGGCCCCGCTCAGTTGGAAAGAAGCTGGGGCCGGCGTCCCTGGGAGTAGGAGCCCTTTTCTGAATTTCTATGTATTCTGGTCTGTTTTCTGCTTTAGGAGGTTAGTTTTCAAAGCCTCCTCTTGAAGGCAGTGGGGCCAGGGCACTGGAAGCGATCCAGGCTGAGAATGACACCCAGGCCAGTGGGGCTGGGGCTGGCTTGTCGCTGCGGCTGGGCCCTGGGGCCTGTGTGCACAGTGACCTCGCCCAGGGACGTTGGTCTTGTTCTGCACTGCAGAGCGCTTCTCCAAGAGGCCCTCCAACAAGGCCCCTGTCTTTCTGCTTCCTTTGTCATTATAGTTCAGTGTCTTTTCCACGTTAAACATGCTTGTATTTTACGCAGGCTGTTCCCCCAAATCCCCGGGCCCCCCCGGTCACCTTCCACCTAAAACCCAAGTGGGATCTGATACGTGATACAACAGCCTGGCACCGGACAAATCAGTGAGATCGATGTGATTTGCTTTCGTGTCTGAGTATTTCCCGGCTGCACATGGTTAATCGTGGTGGCTCTGGGGAGACAGGCCCCTGGTGGCGCCTGACGCTGTAGATTGCCCTTACAGCACACGGCCGGGTGTCCAAGGACGGGAGACGACAGTGGCAGAGCCAGGGACAGAGGTGCGCCCTCTGGCGGCGCGTCCTGCTGCCCGGGGCCGGGCCTTCCAGCCGCGGTCGCGCATCTTGACATCAGTGCCGGGGGCTCTGAGCTGCCTGGGGCCTCCCCGCGCCCACAGCGCCCCGGAATCCTGTGAGAGGTGCCTCCATTTCCACACACGCACTTCCCCGGGGGCGCAGAGGACAGAAAGGGAGCCCTGCTGCCCCCACAGGTGGTGGGCGTCCCATTGGGTGAGCGTGCAGATGCTGGACCCTTCCACGAGGCCACGGGGCCCGGTTCTGCTACCCGCATGGCTGTGTGGCCTTGGGAAAGTTCCTCAGATTCTCTGTGCCTCAGGTTTGTCTCCTGGAAAGGGAGGAGGGCCGAGGGCAGGGTCCCCCGAGGAGCTCAGGGCGTGGCGGCCATGGCAGGTTGTTGCCGCTGAGCAGGTGCAGTGAGCGCAACAGCGATCAGCAAAAATTCATGTCAGCCGGGACCTTGTTTGGAAATAGGATCTTCGTGGCTGTGGTCGGGTAAGGCTCTCGGTGAGATCCTCCTGGGTTAGGGCGGGCCCTGACTCCCGGACCGGTGACCCCGTAAGACAGGGAGGGACCCCAGCGGGAGGCGGGTGTGTGAAGGTGGAGGTTGTCACAACACCCCCCCCCCCGACACGAACGGGCCTGCGGACACCTGACCCCCGAACCGTGAGAGGACAGGCCAGTGTCGTCTTCAGTCCCCCGTCTGGTGATTTTTCTGCAGCAGCTTCAGGAAACCGGCACAGTCTCCTGTTTTCCCACGAGAGTCGTGAAGGTCAGTAAGGTCACCGGCAGGGGCAGGAGGCTCCAGCCTGCGTCCCCCCGGGGGTGGTGCGGGAACCAGGGTGGAAGCAGGCGGCCAAGGGCAGGCCACGTGCAGGGGGACCCGGCCCGCACAGCAGGGGTGGGGTGGCTCTGGCGGGAATTCTCTGAGGCTGACCCTGCCACCCCCTGCCGCTTCCAGCTGTGGGGTCCTGTGGGTGGCGCCCCCATCTCTGACCCTTCCCTTGTGGCTCTGCCCTGGGCATCACTCATCACTCTGGCCGTGGACCCTTTGGCACCTGGTCCTGTCCTTTCTGACGTGGCCTTTCACGTAAGGTTGGCGAGCGTGACCAGAGGCCACCGTCGGGGGTGGTTGGCTGGTCCTGCGGGCCACACGTGGGGGCCCCCAGTGCTCCTGTGTTGCTCCTCAGCCCGGTCAGCAGCCCCCCAGCTGTCCTCTCCCCCCTCCTGGTCCCGGCACTGCCCGGGCTGGCCCGGCTGCACTAACGTCTGTGGGGGGAGAAGCCTCGGGGAGGAAGGCCGGGCTCGGCTCCTCCAGTGACGGAGTCTGACCCTGCACAAGGCTCCCTGGCAAGGTGACCTCCAAGTGGGTCAGCGACCCCCAGCGCCTGGAGAAGATTCGATCCACTTCCTAGAAAGGCTGGTACTGACATCTTCCGTGCTGCTCATGTGCTGGGAACTTAATGCGGAGCGATCCTGTTCGAACATTGCTACAAACATGTGAGGCCCCGGCCGAAGGTTCAGAGGGTCACTTGGCCACCAGAACGCTGGGCAGGAGGGCCTGCGCGGCCACGGGCGGGGTGAGCGTCCCGGCCTGTCCCACGTCTTGGCCTGGGGCCAGCCTGACTGGGGTCGCCGCTCCTGGAGGATCAGCGTGGGCCCCCCACCGCGGGACGGTAGTGGATGTGGCAGAGCCACACTTGTCCCCCCCAAACCCCCCAGGGGGAGGAAGACCCCAGAACCCCCTTCTGTGAGCTTGTGGGTCCCACCTGGCAGCTGGCTTGGGCTCCACTGACCGGGCCGGGGCCTGGCTTTGCCCCGTGCCACCGCTCAGGTGACGAGCATCTTCGTCACCCTCCGGCCTCCGTGTGCCGCCCTCCGGGCCTGCGTTACCCCTCCTGCGGGTTCCCTAACGGTGCCCCTCCCATCCCGGTCCTTTCCTGTTGAGTTTCTTGTTTCTTCACTGCCCACGGTGGCCTGAGGGGAGCCACGGGTGTTGCTTAAAGCAGAGATGATCTGAATTCGAATGATGTCCATCTAGTATCTCCAATTTGCTCGCCTTAGCAGGTGATCTGTATGAAAACTAACCAGATTCTTTGTTTAATCAAGTATTTCATAAAGTCTTCAGGGTAAGTACTTGGTGGGGGGAGCCGTGGTGTGTAGGGGGGTGCGTGGTGGGCTGTAAACCCTGAGGCCACACTCCCCGGGCCTGGCCTGGGCCGAGTGGGGCCAGTGGGGTCGGGCTGGTCTTGACTCCTGGTGCCACCTGTGGGTCCTTACCTGTCCCACAGGGGTGACAGCATCTGTCTCCAGGGTTGCGTGGGGTAACGCTGGCATTCCTTGGGGCGCCCGCCCATGGAAGCTGCTGTCCATCCAGTGCTACTTGGGCCTGCACTGGGGCGGTGGGGGGGGCATCCGGTACCAGTGCCCACTGCAGCCTGGGGTGGGCCTCCTGGGGGAGGGCGCTGGGCACAGTCCTGAGCAGCCTAGGGAGGGTCCGGATGAGTGATCCGTGCACACCTGTGCGGGTGGGCGTGCACACCCATGACCGCACGCTCCGTGAACTTTTTTCTAAGCAGAGTGCCCTGCACCCCTCCCCCGCGCCCCGTCACCATCGTGGGAGCCCGGCGCGTGGCTGAGGGAGTCCTCACCGTTCCCCAGGCACCTCCGTGGCCCTAGGAAGGTAAGCTGGTCTGAGCGTCGGTGTGTGTGACTCCGGAGCTGGAGGGACAACCTTGCCTTCTGCAGCAAGGGCGCTGGGAGTCGGCGCTCCAGCCAGTGAGTGGGACCATCTGCAAACCACTGGTTCATTACTTTAACATAAAAACACCATTTAAGAAAAACTTGGGGTGCCTGGGTGGCTCAGTCGGTTAAGTGTCAGCCTTTGGCTCAGGTCATGATCCCAGGGTCCCGGGATCGAGCCCCATATTGGGCTCTGTGCTCAGCAGGGAGCCTGCTTCTCCCTCTCCCTCTGCCTGCCTGTCTGCTTACTTGTGATCTCTCTCTCTGTCAAATAAATAAAATCTTAAAAAAAAAAAATGCTTTATTGGGGGCCTCTGGCTGGCTCAGTCAGTAGAGCATGTGACTCTTGATCTTGGGGTCGTGAGTTTAAGCCCCACATTGGGTGTAGAGATTACTTAAGATATTTTTAAAAAATTAAAAATGTTCGCAGGTGTAGTCTCTCAGGAACCCCCCCTCCTCACACCGGCTCCCCTGGGAGGGTCCCTTAGATTGGCTGGCAAGTTCCAGCACCTGTCTCTACACCGTTCTGCAATCATGTGTATCTATAACAATGTATATGTATCTTTAAAATAAATCATTGTGCATGTAATCTTGCCATCCTAACTATTCCTGCAAATTTTTAGACATGTGCTCATTAGTGGATGTCTAGATCATTCCTTTTTTTTTTTTTTTTTTTTAAAGATTTTACTTATTTATTCGACAGAGAGACAGAACAGGAACACAAGCAGGGGGAGTGGGAGAGGGAGAAGCAGGCTTCCCGCGGAGCAGGGAGCCCGATGCAGGGCTCGATCCCAGAACCCTGGGATTATGACCTGAGTCGAAGGCAGACGCTTAATGCCTGAGCCACCCAGGCACCCCTATAATCACTGTCTACTATCCAGTTACAGAACCTATCACTCTCTAGGATGTTTAAATCCCCTTTTTATTTTTTTTTTAAAGATTTTATTTATTTTAGACAAATGCGTGTGGGGGGGAGGGCAGAGAAAGAGTCTCAAACTGATTCCCCGCTGAGCACAGAGCCCAACACCGGGCTCCATCCCAAGACCCTGAGATCATGACCTGAGCTGAAATCAAGATTCAGATGCTCAACCGACTGAGCCACCCGGTGCCCCTAAGTCCCCTTTTAAAAGCAAAACCTTTACCAATTTTGATGCTTCTGTCTGATTATAGGAGAAAGCAAATACACTCATTTGGTGGAAAATTTTGAAGTTCAGAGATCTAGAAGGGAAAGTAAAAATGACCTTATGCCCAATCTACCCGTAACTATTACAAAACATAAGTAATTTTCGGTCTTTTAATATGAACATTGTTTATATAAACGTCTCTTTTACTCTGTTTTTCTAGGTCATTAAAACTTTAACAGTATGATCTTGTTTAAACTCCTCTTAGGTATATGTGGTAATTAGTAATACATTCCCCTATTCTTCTTCTTATTGTAACCTAACGTTGGACTCCTGCCCAGTCCTCCTCCAGAGCTGCCATTTTGCTCCTGCTCTGAGGAGGCTTCTGCTCTCGCCGGGTTACCTGGTGAGCAGACTGAGCAGACTCTCCCGGCTCAGGCCACCATAACAGACCCCAAGCTGGGGCTTCAGCCACAGAGACTGCCCCTCCCGTGGTGCTGGGGGCTGGAAGTCTGAGATCAAGGTGCCGATGGGCTGGTTTCTCCTGTGGTCTCTCCCTTCTTGTCTTCATGTGGCCTCTGTGCATGCATTCCTGGTGTCCCTTCTTGTAAGGACATCAGCCCTATTGGGTCAGGGCCCACCCTTGTGACCTCATTTAACCGTAATTACTTCCTTAAGGGTCCATCTCCAAATCCTGCCCCACTGGGGATGATGGGTTCAACCTACGAATTGTGGGGGACATCATTCAATCTGACACTGGAGGAACAGCTTTCCAGGTGTGGGAAGCAGCAGGTGCAAAGGGCCTGCAGCAGGACCGGCTGCCTCCCTTGGCTGCAGGCCAGGGTGGCTGGAACGCAGTGGAGACGTGGTGCGGCAGTGGTCGGGACAGACCTCCCTGAGCTTCGGACCCTTGTTCAAGGGAGGGGGGGCAGCCTCACTGGGGGATGGGGACCAGTGGAGGGCAGGGGGGCAAGGGACACAGTTTGTCTGCCTTGTGGGAACAAAAGGTTGGGGAGGGTGAGGAACAGAAGGCTGATGAAGTTGTAACCAAACCCCTGTAATCCCCTAAGAAAAAGGGAAACTGAGGCTCAAAATCCTAGTTGCTTAACAAGGCTACATGGTTCATGGTGTGTAGACCTCACCCTCAATCCCTTTGTTGTCAGACTGAAGAGAATTTGACATTCATGCAAAAACCATCTTGGGGGCATGTGCTACGTGCCTGGTGTTGTTCTAGAACACGGGTCCGCAAATTACAGCCCTTTGGTCAATTATGGACCATAGCCGGTTTCTGAATGTCCTGCAAGCTTAAGATGGCTTTTATAGTCTTTAAGAGGTTTTGAAAACAAAGACAAACCAAGCCGAGTTTGTGCTAGAGCTGGCCCCTGGCCACAAAGCCTGATACGTTTACTATCTGGTCCTTCCCAGAAAACATGTGCCAACTTCTCTTCCGGAACACCAGTGAGCCAAGCCAGGACGCCACCCTCATGAGCTTGCTTCTAGTGGTGTGAGCATGGGAGGCTGTGGGGGGAGAGGGGTGTTCAGAGTGTGGGTTGTCCCTTCTTTCCAGAGGGACCCAATAGGACTTCGTGGAGGTGGCCGCATGGGACCTGGAAGGATTCAGCCCAGCAGAGCGACCCATTCCCAGGGCAGAGGTGTGGGTCCGCGATGTCTTTGTCAGTGGCAGGGGTCGACACCTGCTATTTAATGGCTCACCGAATTTGCATGCTAAACTTCATTACTGCTAGTCTGGTTGCTTTTCCTTTAAGGACCCAGGGGAGGAGGAAGACAAAGCCTAGCTGCTCCTGAGGGGCAGTGATGATTTTATTGTCTGTGATTATAATGATGGTTGATAAGAAAGCTGATCTGCTGGCTTTTTAACATGCAAGTCTTTACAAACGGCTCTGTCGCAGCTACATGTCCCGGAGAGCGATGCCCACTCAGCGGTCTCCGTACTTAGAATTCCCTTGAGCGTGGGAAGAGTGTCTTCTTGTGGGAAGAGTGTCGGGATCATAGGAGGGGGACTGGGCCGCCTGGAGCGGGGGGAGGCCTCCTGGGAGCACTGGAGGAGGCTCCCAGAGCTGCCCGCGGGGGCGGTGGAAAGGTCCCAGAAGGAAAGCAAAAGCGGGGTGAGGACCGGGGGTGCCCTGCCCGCTAGGGGTGGCGGAGCGGCCCCACGGCGGAGCAGCAGTGGCTGAGACCCGCAGGCTGGGCAGGCGGCCGGGGTGGGGGGGGCTCCTGAGGGAGGAAGGTCTGTGTGAAGCTGTTAGATTCGAGATTCTCTCCGCCCACAAGACCCTGTCTGGTCCCGGGGCGGGGGGCGGGGGGAGCGTGGGCGACCCTGGAAGGAGAGAGGTGCTGGGCAGGAGCCTTCCCCAGATCCTGGGGTGACATCCCAGCGCCTGCTGATGGGGCCTGGGACCCCAGGAGATGAAAAGTGGGGGACCCGGTACTGGTGGTGCAGAGCTGTGCGGAGCCCCCTCCTCTCCTAGTGACCGGCAGGAGCTGTCCGCCGCCCCCCGCACCAATGGATGCCATGCACCCCCCCGCATCAGTGGACGCCGCACCTCCCCCCACCACTGGATGCCTGCACACGTGGGCCACAGGGCAACCAGCTGCCAGGACAACGGGTTTGTGTCCCCACTGTGCCTGATGGAACGGTGTTGGTGTTTGGGTCTGTGTCCCCTCAAGTCCCCAGGTTCCAGCGGAGCAGGGCACACTCAGGGTTAGTGGGTCACTGTGTTTAGCTCTGGGATAGATTCTAGGGATGTGGTTATTTTTTAAATTTTAAGATGAAGGAAAAGTGCATGTGAACTAGATCAATCACACCAGTTACCCCAGACTGGGCAGCGGTTCGCTGCTCCCGCCTTGAAGGAGCAAGGTGGCTGCCCCAGTGCCCTGCAAACGCCAGGCTCCCCAGCCCATGGGGCTGAGTGAGGCTCGCGAGCTGCCCTGGTGTCCTCCTGCCTGGAGGTGGTCATGCGAACGGGGTTGGAGAGGGAGGGTGAATTTGAAGGTGCAAATACCAATTTCTTGGGGGAAACTTTGGTCCTTTCCCGGACTCCCTTGGCTTCGTCCTACAGGAGTCTGTGCAGTACCACCTGCCCCATGCACAAGTGACCTGGGGCTGACAGGCTCGCAGTCCATGGACACACCCCCACAGGGACCCTCGTGCTGTTGTCCCAGGTTGGAGGGACAGGCCGTCTCACTTCCCCAGAGCTGCCAGATTTGAAGGAAAACCCTCAAGGTGAAGGGATTCAAATGACCTCACCAGTTTTTATTTTTCTCCTAGAAGAGAAAAATTTTTTCAAACCTCCTTAGTATCATAGTCCTTTTGGCTCTCTTTTTTTTAAAGGTTTTATTTATTTGACAGACACAGCGAGAGAGGGAACACAAGCAGAGGGAGTGGGAGAGGGAGAAGCAGGCTTCCGGTGAGCAGGGAGCCCGATGCGGGGCTCGATCCCAGGACCCTGGGATCATGACCTGAGCCGAAGGCAGACGCTTAACGACTGAGCCACCCAGGCGCCCCGCTCTTTCTCTTTTTAACATATAATCTATATTTCAACAAGTATGCTGAGACGGTCTGCCTGTAGATACTATATTTGCATGTTTTTGCTGAGCAGGGAGCCGGATGCAGGACTCAATCCCAGGACCCTGGGATCATGACCTGAGCTGAAGGCAGATGCCAAACTGACTGAGCCACCCAGGTCTTTAAAATGGATTATATTTTAAAATGTATTAGAAGAGCTAGGTTTTTAAGTTCTCTTTATGCTCAACATGGGGCATGAACTCCTGACCTTGAGACTGAGTCACATGTTCTGTACAGGGACTGGCCCAGCCGGGCGCCCCTAGAAGAGCTACATCTTTAAAGGACCCTTGCCAGAAGTTCTTTAGTGAGGAAGTTCTCAGGTAGTTTAGATTTTCTTTAAAAGCAGGATTACTGCAGAGCAGAATACATGACCCCAAAAGATGTCACTTTCACGTGTGGATTAGTTTGAGCTGAAGGCAATCGACACAGCAGATGCAAGAAAAATTCTTACCTCTCAACTACCTAGAAGAGTTTGGATAGGGGGGCTCACTCAGAGGGAGGGGTTACCAGCTATAAACTTTTACCTGCATAACTTATCTTCCTGTGAATGCTCCTATCTCCTTCCTTAGCTCAGGGTAAAGCGGAAGCCTCAACTGCCTGGCTTGTCCTTGGGGCTCATGTTCTTATGGGTCCCCCCATACCTACACACTTTTCTGTTAACCTGTTTGATACGTCACATTATTAGGCCAAGGAACCTAGCAGGTGGAGGAGAAAAGTCTCCTCCCCTGCAGCTGGTGCAGTGGGCAGCATCTTTACCAGGAGAACATTCCTCCCCCTGCGGCTGCTGCAGCTGAGCTGCTGGGCCTCTGATAAGTGCTGCCTACATCAGGTAAGGATTTTTACCATGCTAGTGTTCCAATCTCTGCCTGCAGGGTCTCATGGAAGGGAGAAGGGACAGTCCTTCCTTTCATAAACTCAGACTAGCAGGAGCAAATATTTGTAGAACTAGTTCCTTGGATGTAACGATTTGTTAAAGTTTGTTATGAGCACTCTTTGTTTCTGTTGATCCTTTTCCTCCCAGAGATGGTCAGTTTTTCTTTATTGTGTTTTTTGTCCTAAAGCAGAATTGCCATAGAGCAGAACACGGGCACAGGCCCTGTGAGCCAGCCCCATATGCTGGCCTCCGTTTGGACACGCGTTGCTTGCAATTAATGTGCCTGCGAGGTAGATGCCTTGCCAAGGGGGCTCTTGAAAGCCATAGCTGAGAAGCTGGCAGGCATGGGAGGATCATTTACCGGCTGTGGGAGTGTTTGCCACTGAATTCGTGGACTCCACGTTCAGGTAAGTTGGTCATGTAACGGGTTAGATTGACACCAGGTCACCCACCAACCTTAAGAAAATTTCTGTACAGTGAGGTATGCTGTGAAACACTGCACAGTCCCCAACCCAGAGACCCGTTCCTCTTAGGCGTCAGTCTGGCTCCAAGAGACCCAAAGCTTGGCTGAAGCTGTTAACTTTATTTTTCCCACGCACGTTTTCCTTGCATGTTGCTTTATGTCCTGACCGCCCGACTTTGTGACCGGCGAGCACGTTCTCCCTGGGTCAGGTGGTCCACTTACTCAGGTGCAGCTGGTGGCCGGCTGAACTGACTGGGGACCCAAGACCCTAAACCACCGGCAGCACTCTGTCCGGTCACGCCAGCTCCCAGGAATTTGTCATCAAGAGCCCATCCATCAAGGGCTTTTGTCCTCGCCACCGTCATTGTCTTATTGGTGCTGGGAAAGCCCCATTCCAGGAGCACTGCCTGGTGTCTGAGGTTAGTGGGCCACCGGAGGCACCTCATGTTCTCTTGGGAAACTGAACACACTGGTTACCTCAGTCTGACCACTGTGACCATCAAGTCTTGGTTTTGCGGCTAACTCCCGAAGTGAGCTCTCCGGGCTGTGCGAGCTGCCCCTTCTGCATTCTCCGGGTGCCTCTGCTCTTCACCTCATAAAGCCTTTCCACGACTGACGTCAACCTACATCCTACTCTGAAGGGCCTGATGACGGATCCTCTAAATTGGCTGTATTTGAAAGAAAAATGTTTTTAGAGAGCACTCATCCCAAACAATTACCTCACTGGTATCTCTGGAAAAGACCAAACTACAAAGTGGGTAGAAAGTATAATGGCCAGCATTAGGGACTCCCTTAACGGAGTCAAAGAACAGATGCCACAACAAAATTAAACTTGACATCCAATGTAAATTCCCCTCCTTAAAATCTGAAGAGTTACTCACCCTGCCTTCCAGCACCCCTGCTTAACGTGTATTCTAGAACTGTGATCCCGGAAGCTGTGGGTAGCCACAGAAATGGTGAATTCTAAGCTTGTTTCGTGTCCTGAGAACTGCAGTTGGTCAGGTTGGGGGCTCCAGAATCTGGCCAGACACAAGTGTAGGAGGGTGCTTCCCCTTTGTCGCTACATACGGTTCGGCAGAAGTGTGCGCTAACCCCCCGCGCAGCCAGGGTCCCACTACCCCGCAGCCAGCCCTCGGGGGCATCACAACCAGGCTGATGGAGGTGGAAGGCCTTTAGTAAAGAGGAACGCCAAAGATCATGTAAGCAGTACACTTAAAAGCAGGGGTTTCCAAGTCAAACAGAATGGGATGCCTATTTTAATTAGTATGCAGAAGCCTCCAAAAAACTTAATTCCAAAATCGCTTTGTTGACAGAACTGTTGTAGCTTTAATTTCTCATTAGCTCTTTACAAGAGGTCCCTAAAACGCCAGACAGACCCATCTCCTGCTGCTCCCCTCTGTCCCCAAGGCCCGTCCCCAGAGGCTGCTGGGGATGCTCTTCAAAGGTCGAAGGCCACAGTAGAAGAATGTCCTAAATACAAAATCCTCAAATGGATGACCTCCTGCGATCAGTAGATAAAAAGGCAGGAAATAAGAGGGGAGACCCCTGGTGTGACCGAACTTTTGACCATAGCTGATACTCAGAGCCTGACAGGATTATTTTTTTTACTTAATTTTGGGCAGGCCTTTCCCCCAAGCTAAAATAAAACTGTGTCCCCAGAGGGAAAGAAGCCGGAGGTCACTTCGTTGGGTGGGTGGATCCGCCTGGTGACATTCAGGCTGCAACCCTGTTCTCCACGGATTTGGAAACAACGGTCTTGCAAATCTCTTCAAAACCAGAAGGGTGGCTCTAGAAGCAAGTCCTAGCCCATCCGTCTTTACCAATCCTAACCCCGCCCCCCTCCTCTCCGTGTTCACAGATCCAGTAAGAGGAGGACGCTGGGACAGACCTGTTCTGCCCTTCAGAAGAACAGCAAAGGGAAACCTTTCAACAGCTAGCACCCGGGACCTGTGAGAACAGGTGAATAAGCCTCTGAACTCCATCCAGAGAGTTCTGGAGACTTTCTCTGTGCCTTTGTGATGCAGATTTTCTACCCCCAGCTTCTCTGGGACTTCAAAGCAGTGCTTTGAAATACAAACTTTAGAGAGAGGCTTCTCATCAGAGGGGGAAGGGGGATGCGGTTTATCTACTTTTGGCTTCCTTTTAGAGAGGAACTTTTAAAGCTATTTGGGTCTCTTAGCAAACACGTTTTTTGTGCCACATGGAACCAAACTGTACTAACAGGAAGCCTAGGTCTCTAGAAATTGGCAAATTGGCGTATGTTTTATAATCTAGAGAATACTAATGTGACAGTTCACAATTGCTTGTTGGCATTCACGAGAAATGTCTCAGGCTTAAAAAATTATAATGTGATTGAAGCTACTAAAATAATAAGGAAAACATTCTGTATGCAAGAGACGTGATTTTTGGTAAAAGGAGGTCTGAGGAGTGAAGATGCACTTTTGTTGAGGACAAAGAAAGCTGTAGGTTTTTAGAAAAGGCTTTTTTTTTTAAGATTTATTTGTCAGCGTACATGCACAAGCAGGAGGACTGGCGGGCAGAGGGAGAAGCAGACTCCCCGCTGAGGGGCTCGATCTCAGGACCCCGGGATTATGACGTGAGTCAAAGGCAGACGCTTAACCGACTGAGCCACCCAGGCATCCCTGGAAAAGGAATCTTTGAAGAGAAATTTTAATGTGTGGTCATGCTGGCTAAGGTTAAAATTTAGTTTTAATATCAAAAGTAAGTGGTACAAAACTGGTTTTTACTCTTAAAATGAAATTTTCTTCAGGTTTGCTGTTGACAAGACTGTGAAAGTTTCTTTACCTTTTAAATAATGTGCCAGGAGGCCAAGATTCTGTACCTTACACCAGCTCTTTGGTTTCTGGCCCTTTGACTAAATCAACCAAAGTACAGTTTGACAGCCGTCTCTGACCCTCTTCAGTCAAGAGTCCAAACATGTTGATGTTTTCGACCAACTTCCCCAAATCAAATTCTAAATAAGGCCTTCCTTGACCTTGAACTAAGTTTTGAGAGTTTCCAGGGGGTCCCTGGACCATCTCACGAGATTTGGTCTCGCTTATACAAAGAACGATGTAACATTAAATAGGCTTATTTGATGTGTAAAGTTATATGGAAAGCATGTCAAATACGTGATGATAAACCTTCTTAGGTTGCACTGTAGGGGCGAATATTAATATAAATGTTCTACAAATTACATGAAATTCCCAGAAACCTAGTATGTCCTGGATAATGTTGGTCATAATTCCAGTTATCTTAAAACATACAGAAATAAGCAACTAGCTTTGTCAGTTCCATTATAACGAACTCCCCTCAGATCTTTAACAACGGGCAGCCTAAATCTTGTTGGTTACAGACCAGTTGCTTCACTGTGATACTCGGGCCACAGCATTCCTGCAAAGGCATCTCCCCTTTAGGAGAGTCAAGGAAAGGGCTCTGATAAGGACGGGCTTTTGAGAGTCTTACAGTCGGAAAAGTGAGCTGGGTAAGACTTTCTAGAACTAATGGAACTGCATGAACTTAGAACAACTATAATTCCATGACTTCTGCTTTGAAACATTGCCTGTTCTTTCGTTTTTCCAGATTTAAGGAAACCTTCTTCTCTTAAGGTATCAACAATTTAAGATACACCCTTGTGAACAAAGATGAAACCATTTTTCTCCCTACCTGATACCTCCAGAATTTGCCAACTTAGTATTCTCATTTTAGTGGCAATATATGTGCATGAGTGCACTAAGAATCCATTCTTGCAACAGGACACGACTGGGAATGTTGGTTATGTTACCAGGCTTTGACTAGACTGTGCTATTTGAGAGTGTTGTGAAGACTCTGAGATGATCAGCTTTCAGGAACTAAGGCTGACCTTATGGAGCCAATAAAGACCCTGGGGGAACATCAGCCTGGCCCCTTGCTTACAGGGTTCCCGGCAGCCTGGCCTGGTGAGCAAGGAAGGGCACTTCCTGGCAGGCCGAAGAACCTCAGGATATTTTGGGGACCTTGAGAAGAGAGGAATTCACCTAAATCTGTATGTATTGCAGGCAAAGTCTGACAGCAGGTCCTTGGTGTGGCTTCTTAGCCTGGAGAGGCTTTTGAGGTTCATCCAAGACTCTTTATGGAAAGTTCCAGCAAAGCAGACTTAATAGAGCCTCTATGGTGAGCACTGTTATTCTGCACTTCTATAAATAACCAGGCCGGGTTACTGAAACTAGACTCAATTGGAAAACAGACTTAGTGTTGCTATGGTTGCTTTGATGGATGTGGGCTGGCTGCAGAGAGACCTGATGTTTCAGTAATACGCCTTTGTGGACAGCAGAGTCTAGTGCTGCTCCTGGGCTGTGAGGTTTTGTTTTCTACCTGTAAACTGGACTAGGTCCAAATTCTTCTATTTTCTTCCTATATTTGGCTGCAACTCTCCAAACTGATGTTTCCAGTCCCCCTTGCCCTTCTCACTTGGGAGTTGTTGAGAACTAAAGCTGCCCTTTTCCTGCAGCCATGTGAGCTGGAGCCGGACCCCCTAACATACGCTCTGGAGATACCACCCCAGCTCCCGTGAGGGCCACTCAGAAAGCTTGCCAGCCATCTGATTTCCACTACCTGGCTTCACTGCATCTGAAGATGCTCCAAGCTCTGGAGCTCAGAAACTGGGACGGCAGCCTGCTTCCAGTGACTTAACTCCATTTCCTTCTGTCCCCACATCGAACACCTGGTTACTCACACCCAGGCCTCACTCGGGAGCCCTCTTGCATAGCTGCCTCCTGAACTGAGACCCAGCTGCTTAATGGAACCGACCTATTCTCAGGACTAAGAGATGAGGTCAGTGAGCTGGAGCAGTCGACCAGCTCACTTTCTGGACTGCAGAATTTCCCGGAGATTTCAAAGGTAGGACTGAGGCAGGGGGAGGATATGTGCCCCCCAAATATGCTACTTTGGCAAGTGGATTAGTTTGAGCTGAAGACAATCAGGATGAAGGTTTAAGAAAAACGTTTACCTCTCCCTCAACTACTTAGAAGGGTTTGGATGGGGGCCTTGCTCAGAGGGGGAGCTGTTCCCAGCTATAAACTTTTACTGAATGGCTTATCTGTACACTGGGGCAAAGTTCTGTGAACCCCCCTCCTCTCCCGCTGAAGCCCCAGGTCCCTAGCTCCTTCCTTAGCTCAGGATGGCACAGAAGCCTCAATTGCCTGGCTTGGATCTCATCTTATGGGTCCCTTTTATGTACGTAATTAAACTTTTCTCCTGTTAATCTGTCTTACATCACTTTGCTTGTTAGAACACCCAAAGAACCTAGCGGGGTGGAGGAGAAAACTCCTCCCCTATACTCTGTAATACTAAAGCAAACGTCCCGGCATACAGGATGAAGGAACACCTAAATCGACATGTGCTTGGTTCAAAAATACCTCCTAGCCCACGTGCTTGTGCACGTTCCATGTTCTCCCTTGGTTGTACAAACCACAGAAGAAATACGGTGGGTTCTTTCCCCCATCTCCAGGCCTGTCCAGCATCAGCTGAAAAGGAGTTGAATACAAGTGATGTGTTTAGTTCTGGGATGTGAGAGGAGCGAAGGAGAGAGAAGGTGCACGGCCGTCTGTTTGGTGTTTCTCTGCCTTTATGCCCAGACGTACTGGAGGATCTACAGAGTGAGAATAGTTGGTTTTTCACCTTTTCTCTGAGGATATTCAGAATTATGAGATGAAGCAGCTCAGCTTCCAAGAATAAACAAAAGGGACCCAGGGCCACCCCAGAGCCGCTGCTGCCCGTGCCCGCCACCCACAGCGCATGTTCGCCCCCTGGACTCCTAACCTCTGGCAGAGCTGTGGGCACGGGGTCTGCTGGAGTCTGACAAACGGCCAGACAGTGCGGGCCTCTGCGTGGCTCCGGATGAAGAAGACTGCTCCCCGGCACGCGTGAAAGATTTTATTGACTCCGTCAGTCGTGTTCCTCTGTTAGCACACGTGTCCACCATTCAGAGGCCCTGGGGGCTCCAGAAGGCGAGTGTCCTATGCAAGCTTGAGGCACTGGGTGTTGAAGCTGTCCCCCTCCTTCCCGGCGACCGCCTCGAGCAGGGACTGCTTCTTCTGCATGCTGCGAGAAGACTCCAGCTCGTACATGGTGGTCAGGTTGAAGAGCACGCTCTCGTGCAGGTAGTGCTTGGGGTCCTGCTGGACCATGGCCTCCAGCTGCCGGAGGGAGTCCTTGAGTTTACCCAGGTAGAGCAGACACACGGCGGCATTGTTGTTGGCCTGGAGGGAGGACACAGGCACAGGATTGGACCCGGCAGCCGTCCATCTGCTCACGGGGCGGGGCAGGGGGCAGCCGAGGCTGGCCCTGCTGGGAACCTGCCCACCCACTGGGATGGGTGCCCATGGACGCCAGACAGGCCCCCGAAGTTAGCCCCCAGCTCTTGTGGGGCCTTACCACGGCGTTTGTTGGGTCAATCCTGAGGATTTCTGTGAAGAATCTGTGGGCTTCTGCGAAGTTATTCTGACCGAGGTGAAGGAACGCTCTGGAACATAAAGGACAGAGCAGTTAAGCAGGAAGAGGGGTTAATGGCATAGACAGGAGCGTGCCGCATCTCCTCGGCATGATTCTGAGCAGCCTGGTGTTGGGCGGTGGGGGGATGGACACTGCAGCTGAATGAGCCACATCACGGCTGGCAAATTAAACTCTTGTTAGGTGAAGTTATGACCTCTGACTTAAGTGACTTCATGCTATAAAAACGGACACCTGCATGCTGGTTACTTTCTGCGGCAGTGTGAGCTCTGCTCCCGGCCCAGGCTCCATCTTCATAAACCTCCACCCAGCCCCACACTGTGTGTGTGTGACTCCTACGGACATGAAAACATGGGCATTAAAGCAGCTGGGGGCTAGAGAGAATAAACATTTATGCAAATTTATGTTGAAAATGGGCAATATAAACAGTACTTTGAAAAACAAGGGGGAAACATTTTAGTCTGTTGAGACTGAAAGGTGTCTAAGTTCAAGGAGACACCAGTGGGTGCGTTGGGTGGTGACGACTTGTGTGTCAGGTCTGGGGCATGGGGCAGGAACACCGTCCCTAGAGGGCTTTACTACACAGAATCTGAGCTCTTGGGAGATTTGAGAAAACAGTCTTTTTTAAAGAGGTTTACCTGTTCATTAAAACCATTATCTTGCCTTGTAGTCCATCCAATTTCTGGGTTACTTTCTCCACGTCTTGAAAATACTTCTCAGCTGTTTTGATGTCTCCAATCTGCTTTGACAAAGTTACTTCAGGTAACAAAATTAGCAAGTGTACATCCACACACACAGTTACCTGACGGGTCAGCTCAGAAGACATGTTTGCACCAGGTGGGGAAATTCTGGTAACATCACTAATCATTACTTGTAAAAGTGAATGCCATTTAGGACACAGGGGAAGGTTAACACCCATAGGTCAGGAATGAAGTGAATTACATGCCTTATTAAGTCTTAGTTTTTAATTTGTACCTTTTGAAGGGAATCCATCATTAAGTAAAATAATAAAGGGTAACTTTCAGGGGCGCCTGGGTGGTTCAGTCGTTAAGCGTCTACCTTCGGCTCAGGTCATGATCCCAGGGTCCTGGGATGGAGTCCCACATCGGGCTCCCTGCTCCACGGGAAGCCTGCTTCTCCCTCTCCCACTCTCCCGCTTGTGTTCCCTCTCTTGCTATTGCTCTCTCTCTGTCAAATAAATAAAATCTTAGGAAAAAAAAAAAAACTTTCAGAGAGGTGGCCGAGTAAGAGGACCCTGAGCTCATCTGGTCCCATGGATCCAGCTAGATAACATCAATGCAAACAACCCAGATGATGACCCAAAGGCAGAACAAACTCCACAACTAATGGCAGAGAAGATGCCACAACAGAGAGAGTAGGAAGGACAGACATGCGGTAGGGAGTTAAACCCTGGGGGCCAGCCACGGGAGAGGGGCAGCAGGTGCAGAGAGGGGTGAGAAACAGACGATCACACCAGGGACCCCACACGAGGCAGACGAATCCCCAGAGCATCTGGATTTGAAAATCAGAGGGGCCGAATTTTGTGAATTCTTACAACCAGCAGGACTTAAAGCCTGGAACTTTGAAAACCAGCCGGCTTGGCTCTGGGAGAGCCTGGAGGTGACTGGAAGCTGGGTCCCTGCCCTCAAAGGGACAGCATAGCAAACGGCCCATGGAGAGCTAGATTAGAAGCAGCAGTCTGAAAACTTCCTGGGGCATATGGGAGGGAGAGTGCCTGAGGGACTTCCGCAGGAAAAGGGGAGCTGGCGGGCACCGTGCCCTCCCCTGCCCCAGCACAATCACGCAGCCACCTGTGGGAGCAGCACAGCACCTGCACTACCTGACCTGCCTGCACCGTGCCCGCACCCCTCCAGCTGGGCCCACTGTGGGCCCCCTCACCCAGAGGACCGGCACAAACCTTGCTGGCAAGGCATCTCCTGACTTCCCTGGGAGGATGCACAGACCTTGTTAAAACTGCCCCTGCACACATGCCTGTACACACTTTGCAGTGGACCCAGCTGGCCCCAGTCTCCATGGTGGCTGCTGTCCTCTGCAGAAGAGGACTGGTGTGCACAGCTTGTCACACTGCGCCCCTGCTGGTGGGTGCTTTGTGGTAGCCCTGGCCAGCCTGGGCTCTTGCAGCAGCTGTGCGTCCTCTGTGGAACAGGAACAGGGCTGCTTTGTTACCTGCCTGCTCCTCTCAACGGCAGGAGACATAGCCGACTTTCCTAACAGAGAGTGAGGCAAAATAAGGAGACAGAGGAGTATGTTGCCTATGAAAGAACAGGACAAAGTTGCAGCAAGAGACCTAAGCGAGATGGAGATTAGTATGCCTTATAGAGAATTTAATGATCATAAAGATACTCATTGGACTTAGAAAAGAGTGGAGGGCATCAGTGAAATCCTTAACACAGAGATAAAAAAGAACCAATCAGAGATGAAGAACACAATAAATGAAATTAAAAATACACTAGATGGAATAAATAGCAGGTTAGAGGAAGCAGAGGAGCAAGCTAATGACCTGGAAGACAGAGTAATGGAAAGGAATCAAGCTGAGCAAATGAGAGAAAAAAAGATTATGCAAAATGAGAGAACAGACTTCGGGAACTCAGTGACTCCATCAAGTGGAATAACAGTTGCATTACATGGATCCCAGAAGAAGAGGAGAGCCAAAAGGCAGCACAACATTTACTTGAAGAAATAACAGCTGAAAACTTCCCTAATCTGAGGAAGGACACAGACACCCACATGCAGGAGGCACAGAGAATTCCCATCAAAATCCACCCAAGGAGGTCCACATGAGACACGCGGTAATTAAAATGGCAAAAAGCAGTGACAGAACAGGCAGCAAGACAGAAGACAGTTACACACAAGGGAAACCCCCAAGGCTATTGGGGGATTTTGCAGCAGCAACTTTCCAGGCCAGAAGGGACAGAGGGATGATACATTCAAAGTGCTGAAAGGGAAAAATCTGCAGCCAAGAACACTCTATCCAGCAAATCTATCATTCAGGATAGAAGGGTACTCATTTCAGCAGCACATATACTAAAACTGGAACGACAGATACCAAGAAGATGAGCATGGCCCCTGCACAGAATAGGAAGAGAAATGAAGAATTTCCCAGGCAAACAAAAACTAAAGGATATGTACACCCCTGCTCCGCTGGGAGTCTGCTTCTCTCACTCCCTCAGCTCCTCCCCCCTTCTCATGTTCTCTCTCAAATAAGTAAATAAATAATAAATCTTAAAAAAAAAAAAAACAAAAAACTAGAGGTGCCTGGGTGGCTCAGTTGTTAAGCATCTGCCTTCGGCTCAGGACATGATCCCAGGATCGAACCCCGCGTCGGGCTCCCTGCTCAGCGGGAAAACTGCTTCTCCCTCTCCCACTCCCGCTGTTTGTGTTCCCTCTCTCGCTGTGTCTCTCTCTGTCAAATAAATAAAACCTTTAAAAAAACCCACAATAAAACAGATCAATGAACCCAGGAGCTGGTTCTATGGAGAGATCAACAAAATTGATAAACCTCTAGCCAGACTCATTAAAAAAAAAAAAAGACTCAAAGAAAATCACAAATGAGAGAGGAGAAATAACCAACAGAGAAATAGATTTATAAGAGAATATTGTGAAAAATTATAACAACAAATTGAACAACTGAGAAGAAATGGGTAAATTCCTAGAAACATAAACTACTAAAACTGAAGCAGGAAGAAATAGAAATTTTGAACAATCCAATTTCTTGCAATGAAATTTAATCACTAATCAAAAATCTCCCAACAAACAAAAGTCCAGGACTAGATGGCTTCACAGGGGGAATTCTACGAAACATATAAAGAAGAGTTAATAATACCTATTCTTTTCAAACTATTCCAAAGAACAGAAAAGGAAGGAAAACTTCCAAATTCATTCTATGAGGCCAGCATTACCCTGATACCAAAACCAGATAAAGACACCACAGAAAAAGAGAACTATAGACCAATATCCCTGATGAACATAGATGTAAAAATCCTCAATAAAATATTAGCAAGCCCAATCCAACAATACATTAAAATAATTTACCACAATCAAATGGGATTTATCCCTGGAATGTAAGGGTGGTTCACTATTTGCAAATCAATCAATGTGATACATCACATCAATAAGAGAAAGGATAAAAACCATGTGATCATTTCAATAGATGGCAGAAAAAGTATTTGACAAAGTACAACATCCATTCATAATAGAAACCCTCAACAATGTAGATTTAGAGGGAACATCCCTCAACATAATAAAGGGCATGTATGAAAAAAACACAGATAACATCATCCTCAATGGGGAAAAACAGAGCTTTTCCCCTAAGGTCAGGAACAAGACAGGGATGTCCACTCAGCACTTTTATTCAACATAATACTGGAAGTCCTTGCCTCAGCAATCAGACAAGAAAAAGAAATAAGAGGCATTGAAATTGGTAGGGAAGAAACCAAACTTTCACTATTTGCAGAAGACATGACACTATATACAGAAAACCCACAGACCACCAAAGAGCTACTAGAACTGACAAATTCAGTAAAGTCACAGGATATAAAATCAGTGTATAGAAATCTATCGCATTCCTATACACTGATAATGAAGCAGCAGAAAGAGAAATCAAGGAATCAATCTCATTTACAATTGCACCCAAAATAAAATATCTAGGAATAAACCTAACCAAAGAGGTAGAAGATCTGTACTCCGAAAACTAGAAAACACTGATGAAAGAAATTGAAGAAGACACAAAGAAGTGGAAAGACATTCAATGCACAGGGACTGGAAGAACATATTTGTTAAAATGTCTATATTAGAGCAATCTACAGATTTAATGCAATCCCTATCATAATACCAATAGCATTTTCCCCAGTGTTTGAACAAACAATCCTAAAATTTGTAGAGAACCACTGAAGACCCCGAATAGCCAAAGCAATCTTGAAAAAGAAGCAAAGCTGGAGGCATCACAATTTTGGACTTCCAGCTCTATTACAAAGCTGTAGTAATCAAAACAGTATGGTACTGGCACAAAAATAGACACATAGATCAACGGAACAAACAGAAAACCCAGAAATAAACCCACAATTATATGGTCAATTAATCTTCAACAAAGGAAGCAAGAATATACAATGGGGAAAAGACAGTCTCTTCAAAAAATGGTGTTGGGAAAACTGGACAGCTACATGCAAAAGAATGAAACTGGACCACTTTCTGACACCATACACAAAAATAAACTATAAAATGATTTAAAGACCTAAATGTGAGTCCTGAAACCATAAAAATACTAGAAGAGAGCACAGACTATAACCTCTGTGACATCAGCCATAGCAACATTCTTCTAGAAATGTCTCCTGAGGCAAGGGAAGCAAAAGCAAAAATAAACCACTGGGACTACATCAAAATAAAAAGTTTCTGCACAGAGAAGGAAACAATCAAAACTGAAAACCTACTGAATGGGAGAAGATATTTGCAAATGACATATCTGATAAAGGGTTAGTATCCAAAATATATAAAGAACTTACAGAATGCAACACCCAAAAACCAAATAATCCAATTAAAAAATGGGCAGAAGGCATGAGCAGACATTTCTCCAAAGACACGCCGATGACCAAAAAGACACATGGAAAGATGCTCAACATCACTCACCATCAGGGAAATACAAATCAAAACCACCATGAGCTATCACCTCACACCTGTCAGAATGGCTAAAATCAACAACAGAAGAAACAACAGGATGTGGAGGAAGGGGATCCCTCATGAGCTGTTGGTGGGAATGCAAACTGGTGCAGCCACTGTGGGAAACAGTATAGAGGGTCCTCAAAAAGTTAAACATAGAAACACCATATGACCCATTAATTCCACTACTAGGTATTTACCCAAAGAAAATGAAAACACTAATTCAAAGGGAAACACACACCCTTATATGTTTATATATAGCAGCACTATTTACAATCGTGCCCATCGACTGATGAATGGTTAAAGATGTGGTGTGTGTGTATATATATATATGTAGACAATGGAGTATTATTCAACCATAAAAAAGAATGAAATCTTGCCATTTGCAACGACATGGATAGAGCTAGATAGTATAATGCTAAGTGAAAGAAGTCAGTCAGAAAGGTACGTACTATATAATTTCACTCATATTTGGAATTTAAGAAACAAAATAAAGGAGCAAAGGGGGAAAAAAGAGAGAGAGACAAACCGAGACTGTTAACTACAGGGAACACAGGGATGGGGGGAGATGGGGAAACAGGTGACAGGGACTAAGGAGCGCACCTGTTGTGATGCGCAGCGGGTGATGTATGGAGGTGCTGAATCACTACGTTGTACACCTGAGACTAACATAACACTGTATGTCAACTACACTGGAATTAAAAAACTCAATAAATAAGTAAAAATTCTTACATAAATAAAGCTTAAAACACACACACACACACACACGCACACACACAGTATGTTTCAGTACAATAAGCCAGGCCCCAAGTCACTTGTTGGGGTTGTGACTGGTAAAATGACAGGGACCATCACATTCACAAATTTCAAAGTCATACTGGGACCCGATACGGAACTCTAGTTTATTCTGCCCAACCAAACCAAGCCACACCCAGCACCCATTAAACACCCAAGGAAGCCTGCTGGCTATCCTGAAGTGGAGCTGACAGGGACAGCCCTGGCTGCTGACAGCCTGGCAACTCCCTGCGCTTCCCTTCCAGAAGCTCTGGCGGAGGTGTGTCGTAAAGGGAAGTACCACAGTTTTGATTTCCTTTGCAGAAACACAGAATTCAGACAGTTTGTGGTCGGGCAACAGTCCAAGTGTCAAGGAGAGGTGTTTGAGAAAGAGTTCCCGAGTGCTTAGGTCTCCTGGTCACTTGCCTGGGATTCGGTGTCCTTCGTCCCCCGTTTCCCCGTCTCCGTTCAGAACCAGGTGTCACCTCCTTCAGCCCCGAGAACAAAGAACACCACGAGCTTCCCTCGTGGTGTTTGCCACCGCCCCCAAACCAGGTGGGATGTCAAACAAAGCTCTGGAAGCCAGTGCCTTTCTCTCCAAGATTCTGTGTCCAGACGTTTCTCTCAATGACCTGAGGCCAGAAACATGTCCAGGGAAATGCTCAGAGTCCCAGCCTGACGCAGACCTCAGGACTGTTGGATCCACGGCTCCCGCCTGAGGCTGCTTCATGCGTCAGGGTTCTTAAATGGGCGTCCAGCATATATTCCTCCAGCTGTGTAAACTGAGACTCAGAAATGACGTTTCTGGGTTTGTCCTACTGGATTCCAAGCACAGCACTGTGTTCTCTATGTGGCTTGTCGTGCTCAGTCTGCACAATGACCTCACAGGATGATCATGAGCGTCCCTGGCACATGGAGAAGATACGGCTTACGTGCTAGCAGAGCACGAGAACAGACAGAAACCCAGTCTTCCAGCCTCCTCAACATCCACGCTGTCAGTCAGGGAAGGCCGCCCTTGAGAGCCCCACAACAGAGGCCCCTGAGCGCCCCAGGAGGGACTCAGAGACCACAGCTGGCCTTCATCGTCAGGCTGTCCTTGGACCCAGTGCAGGTCTCATCTGCTTTCCATGAACAGTATGGGCTGGGGCTGGCGGGAGGAGAAGGAGATGAGAGTGTGTGTGTGTGTGTGTGTGTGTGTGTGTGTGTGGACGACTGGGGGTGTAGGAGGACAGGGCCACCCTTCAGTGAAGAGAACCTGAGCTCTGGGCTCAGAGAGCCCTTGTTCAGACTCTTCCTGGTACGCTTATGTCTCGGGCCTCGGGCAGCTCACTCAACCACAGGGAAGCTTCCGTTTGCTAATCTGTAAAATGACTGGTAATCCCCACGGTGGAGCGGCTCCGCACGGTGCCCGCTCAGGGTGAGTGGTGCTCCAGAGACGTCTGGCCCTTCTCTGACTATCAGGGACCATCATTTGCTCATACTCCTTTCCCCAGCCCCAGCTCGGGGCGTTATGGCAGAAGCCCTACAGATGGAGGGTGGGCCGGGGGCAGAGGCCCTTAGGCTCGCCTGCAAAGGTGGGATGGCCATCCTGGGAGAGACAGAAGTGAGGAGGGGCGCACATCCCTCCATCGCCAAACGGTCCAGGAAGATGCTCCTGGCTTCGGCACTGTTCTTGGCAAGAGGGTGTTGTCCCTCACCCTCTGCCCTGTTGGGGCTGCTTCATGGTGGACTTTGTGCGCTCTTTCCAGCAAAACAGCAGCAAGGGACTCTATTATCAGCCAACTTCAAATAAGATTCCGTATGGCTTTATCAACGCTCTTCTCAGTGTAACAGGATGATTTCTAAAGTGATCTGTTTCAATGCTTCACCAATGAAAGTCTATGGAAACTCACATTTAGCAATTTGGCTTCCTGATCCCGTCAAAGCCAGTGGGACTTAATACAGTCAAACCAGAACTACTATAAAGAACTAAACCTTTAACATTTGATGCGAAACATTTTTTGAGCTTTTTTTTTTTTTTAGATTTTATTCGAGAGAGAGAGAGCACTAGCAGGGGGAGGGGCAGAGGGAGAAGCAGGCTCCCTGCTGAGCAGGGAGCCGGGTGTGGGGCTCAATCCCAGGACCCTGGGATCATGACCTGAGCCGAAGGCACGCTTCACCGACTAAGCCCCCCAGGCGCTGCTCTGTGCTATTTCTTATCTACAGAATGAATGCTGAGTCCCAGGCCACCCAGGCAGGGACCGCCCGCCATAGCTCACATGCCTGGTGTGGCATGTACCTGAAGGAAAATCCGGCCGATGCCACTCAGCAGCTGTGGCTCCTGCTCTGGGTAATACTGGATAACCGAGTGATAAGCATCCACAGCCAGCACGTAGTCCTATGGGAAGAACAACCGGAAGAACATTTTAGAGTTAAAAAGATAGCTCTTGGGTTTGCGAAGTTAGCAGCTCAAGTACCTGCAGATCTGCATGTGGAGAGAGGGCACGTGAATGCGTGAGCTGGGCGGAAGCAGGAAACCCAGCGCTGGAAGCCGGGCCCACGAGGGGCGTGCAGGCTGGCGTGACAACAGGACACACCAGGGTTCCGAGTTTTGTTCGAAACCAGAGTCAGGAAACACCTTCCTCTCCCTCTTCCTGCTTCCATCTACATGGCAGTGGGAATTCACCTGCACTGTCTCTCTCTCTTTCCTGTAAAATCATTAAGTGAATTGGTGAACTTTGTCTTGTCACTATCTGCCAATTCCATAAACCAAATTTATTAACAGCATCTCTTACATGTTTTCTATGTTAGAAAGTGAGGGAAAGTCCTTAAATGCAAACACACAAGACACTGCACCAAACACTGTAGCTGAGAGCAGGCACAAGATGCAGCCACATCAGAGGCCTTCACCAGCCTCTCTGGGTCGTCGGCGCACCCGCCGCCCCTTGGGAGCGGCCCGGCCATCTCTGCACTCCCCTGCTGCCCCCCCAGTGCCAGCCCGTGGGACGCACGCAGCCAATGCTGAGTCATGTAAACCCTGTCCGTCCACAAGTAAGAGGTGGAACCTGTCACCTCTCTCACGTGCGACCAAGTCACCGGGCGGAGTTGCCGGGGACACGGCCCTTGGCTTGTATCAGGCCCCCCACAAACCCCGGCTCTCTGGAATAGCAGTGATCACTGTGACGTTCACTGGGCAGGCTCGGTGGTGGGTAGCGTGTTTTCCCCGCGTCACAGCACATGGCCACAAGACAGATGGCAGCAGACGCACTTGGTCACCCCCACAAGCACTTTATTCTCCACTTTTTCAGTCTGATCTAAACTGGGGCTGGAGTTACTAGTGTGCTAATTGGAATGGTCTACAGAAAGACAGGTGACAAGTAAAATTCCAGTTTCGCAGGAAAAGAATGAAAAAACTCTCTCCAGTCTGGCATCTTCCAGGGAAGCTCATTAAGACAAATTTTATTCAAGATGCAGTGCTCACAAGGAACCTGACAGCACATGCCTGTCCCTCCCCATGGCTTCACGCTGTCACTGCCGCCCACGGCAGGGCTGTGCTGTTTGAGGGTTGTGTGTGCACGCATATGTGTGTGAACACGCACGAGTGTGTCAGCGTGGGAGACGTGTGGGCACAGGCGCAAGTGTGAGTGCAGGGAAGCACAAGTGTGAGAAAGCAAGCGGGTAACGAGTGTGTGCATAAGCGTGAGCAAGTGTGCGCATGCAAGTGTGAGAAAGCAAGCGGGTAATGAGTGTGTGCACAAGCGTGAGCTCGTATGAGCAAGTGTATGCTGAGAGGCACCTCTTGTGGGGGAGGCAGTGCCTCCCACTGCTCGGTGGCTGGGGCAGGGCCCTAAGGTGGCTGAGGCCCCAGCTGAGTGTGCACGGGGTACCCCCACGAGCTCCAGGGGGGGAAGTCACCTGCTGTAATTTAACACCTGCCCGTCACTGCTGCTTTCGAATGAACAAAAGGCAGGTCTGAAGTTCCCGTTAGTGCTCGAGTGTCACTGACACCTGTGCCCCAAATCTTGGCTCCTGTGTCACTCCAGCTGGCACCGTGGACAGCCAGAGCCAGGATGTGGAGGGCGGGGACATGCCCACTTCCACGGAAGTGCAAGCCCACGGAAGCCAATGTCACTGCCTCACAGCTCTGTTGCAGCACCTGAGGCCAGGAGTCAGTTTTCCGAAGATGATTTGACATGAAAGGACAGCTTTCAGAAACCAAGCAATGATCCCTGATGGAGTTATTCTGCCGTGGATCTGTGCAAACACGACGCTCCTGGGAGAATAAACCAGGGCAGATCCACCGGCGTGGAACGCACGTGGGAAAGCTGGCTTCCCAGTAGGAGGTCAGACCACGGAGGCGGAGGGACCGCCACCAGGCCAGCTGCGCTCGCGGGGCCTACTCCTGCAGGGCCTGGATGGGAGATGGCCCGGGAGCGCCTGTGGCCTCGGGGACGGGCTCCGGAATGTTTCGCGGAGACTACTTGCAAATGAAGCAGAGCGGAAGTGTGCCACAGAGCTTCCTGAAATTGATTATCATGGCTTGACATGGTTTATTTGCTGGAAGTGGAGGGAATACAGTCTCTTAAAGGGAAAATGGCTCAAACGATCTTTTTTTTACATTTTTAAATTTTTATTTATTTATTTGAGAGCGAGATAGTGAGAGAGAGCACGAGTAGGGGAGAGAGGGAGAAGCAGGCTCCCCGTGGAGCAGGGAGCTGGACACGGGACTTGATCCCAGGACCCTGGGATCATGACCTGAGCTGGAGGCAGACGCTTAACCGTCTGAGCCACCCAGGCGCCCCTCAGATGAGCTCTTTTGAGAGTTTACCCCACTGCAGACCACACAGACTGGCTCTGGGAAAGGCCACTTGTGAGCTGCTTACAGGACAGGCCTATTCTAGCTCAGTGCTCACCCTTCTCCCTTTAGCAGCTACGCTGGTTTGGTGGCCGCGAAACTGGATTTACAACTGTTTGCGGGCCGAGAGGGTTTGTGTGGATGACTGAAGTGGAAGAGGCTGGTTTACGTGGCTGCGTGGTCCCTCAGCTGATGCCTACGTGGGGCCGGGAGAGGGGGTCCCTGCGGCACAGTGAAGCAGTAGGTGCTGGTCAGCCGGCGTGGTGCCCCCACACTACCACGGGTCTAAGGAAAGGGAGTGGCATTTAAAACGTGGGACTGCGCAAATGTCCCCGGCCACGGCACACCCGTCCCCGGGCCCAACGGCACGTCCTGCTGGTATTTGGGGCTGAAACGTAAGAGTGGATTTCTTGTCATAAAAAAGTTAATATTTATTTCACCGTAACAGACACGTGACCGACAAGAACTGAGTGGCTGATGATATAACTCGCGGTTGGACACGAGCGGCACACGAGGGCCGTGCACGTGCCCCACGTGGCCAGAGAACGCGCACGCACGTGCTCGCTCAGGCTTCCACCGCACAATGTTCCCTTTTTAACTCATGAAAATGGAAGATTAGTGGAAAATTCCAATTAACCTGCATTCACCATGAAGTACTTTTGAAACAGGAACAGGCTCTGTCTTGGGTCCCGACGACGCAGGCAGAAAACTTACGTGGCTGCTTGACGGTACTGTTACCACCATGGAAAAACCAGTAAGAGCACTTTTCTCCCGTAATCTTCAAATAAAAATCTACCCGTGGAACAGGTAACTTCCCTCCTGGGCAGTCTTAGCCCCATGATTCATGAAACATCAGTCCTGTGGACGAACGATCTGCTCTGTCTTTGTCCAAGCCGTGGGCTTCCCATGTAGTGGCAGTGGCCCCCGGGCGGGAGGCTGGAGCGTGGGGCGGAGGGGACAGGGCCCGGCTCCAGGGAGGGACCTGCTCACTGAGGGAACACACTCCCTCCTGCCCCCACACACACACCGGGGGCAAGACCACGAGGGATGGCACCACTCGGGCAGCCACCTGCTCAGAAACACCGGCCGCGCACACAGCAGGGAGAACGCCCTGAGCTCCTTCACCCCACACCGTCCTTCGTCCCGTGTGCGGGGGGGTGCTGCGTGAACGGCAGAGCCGGAGGGGCTTCAAAGACAGCTCTGAGCCCCTTCAGAGCCGGCGCCTGGGGCCCGGGACATGAAGGACGCTGCAGGGTCACCGTCTGCGCCCTCGTGTCCCACCCCTACAGGGGCCACCTGCGCCCCCAGGGCAGGCTGCTCTAAAGCGGGTTCAGAGCACCCGTCCCCTCCCTGACCGAGTGGGCCAGGGCTGTGCTGGGAATGCACGCCCGAGGCCAAGCCCTCCGCTCCACGCCCAGGGCACGAGCCTCACACACGGGGCTGCGAGGGGCGGATGTGTAACATGGCTGTCGCCCCGGGGCCAGTCATGGGACTCACCCCCCATGACAAACCGCCTGCTCTGCTGTGCTGAAGATCAAGCTCAGGAATGACCTTGGGCTGACCTGAAGGGGCCTGGGGCTAAGCGATTCCCGCCGCAGCTCTCCCCGCGCCCCACCTTGGGCTAAGCCTCCTGCTCACCGCGGGGCACCTCCTCATCAGGGTCCCAGCCACCCCGCGCAGCTTCTGCTGACACCCCCCTCCAGAACGGACGTACCTTCATCAGGAGCAGGCAGTTTGCCATGGAGCACATCACCCGGCCTAGTCGGGACCGCCACAGCTGAATGGAGGCTGCAAGAGAAGGGCAGCGGTGAGCGTGTGCGTGTCGGGGCCACGCCCCAGCCCTCGGCCACGGTCTTGTCACCGGGGCTGCTGAGCGCAGGGCATCAGGCCAGCCAGGGCCATGCTCACAGAGAATGAACACATGGGTCTGCCTGTGGTTGGCTCACTGTCCAGACACTGGACCCCTTTCCAGCTGACCTGTGGGAGGCGCCACCCACCTGCCTGGGGGTGCAGTCCAGCCACAAGCCCCTGGCTGTGGGGCTGGCAGATGGCTGGCCCAGCAGGGTGTCTGCACATCGAGCTCTGTGTCCTGGGATCGGCCTTCTCCAGGCCCCACTGCAGAACCTCTCAGATGGAAACTGTAACTACCACCCTGCCTTCCAGACTCTGAGCATCAGTGTGAGAAGGGCACAGAACTGCTGCCTAAAAGGCCAGGAGCACCCTCACATGGGGGGGAGGAGATGGGCAATGATGCAGAACCAAAGCCAGCTCCCCACGGGGTGTCTGCCCAGTGGTGGCGTGTGGTCACACACATGGCCCAGGAGGAAGGCGAGAATGGGGGGGGACAGGGGAGCATGGTGGGAGTGGGGAGGACAGGGGAGCACAGTAGGACCAGGACGGGGAGGAGGGGGAGGGGGAGGAGGGCAGGGGTGGGGAGGCAGGTGGCGGGGGCACATTGGCCGGGTCAGATGGTTCAGCTGAGGGCTGGGGGCGTACGTGAACAACCATACTCCAGTGAGCCTACCTCACCCCGAATCTGACCGTCCCACTGCTGCCAGGACCGATGGCCAATTGTGGGGTAACAACTGCCTAGAAATTATGCTTATTCTTGGACTACTTCAGAACACAATAAACTTAATTGCCAGAATTAAGAACTTAACTCACTTCGCCTTTCAGCAATTAAAAATACATTAGCTGCGGGCGCCTGGGTGGCTCAGTTGGTTGAGCGACTGTCTTCGGCTCAGGTCATGATCCTGGAGTCCCGGGATCGAGTCCCGCATCGGGCTCCCTGCTCGGCGAGGAGCCTGCTTCTCCCTCTGACCCTCCCCCACTCATGTACTCTCTCTCTCTCTCTCATTCTCGCTCTCTCAAATAAATAAATAAATCTTTGAAAAAAAAATACATTAGCTGCTTACAACATCATCTTTGTGAAAAGAAAAATTCTGAACAGTATCTTTTGTTAATGAACATAAAATATGGGCTGTCTCAGTGAACCGCAATTTATCTCCACAGACTTCTTTCAAGCGCTAAAATTCTTCCCCATTCACTTGAAAATCTGTTTATCTGTTATGACCCTGAGGTCTCTCCGAACCGCTTTCTGAGATCTAGTAACCACCTGTTAATTCCCCTAAAACAGGCCCTCAGTGGGGAAAAGTGACCACGTGCAGACAATACCAGAGAACGAGATGTTGGAGGGTGAGCAACCTCTCTCCTTGCTAACCGGCCTGCAGCTGCACTGCTGGGAAGGATGCGCGCGCGCACGTCCACACACACACGTCCACACACACTGCTGAGGACGTGTGTGCGCACATACACACGTACACACGGCTGGGAAGGATGTGTGCGTACACACACACACTCTCCCCTACACACCTGGCTGTCCTTTGGGATTTCTCAAAGGATGCTATATTTAAAGCATAAATGTAGCCCAGGGCTGTTGGCCCCAAAGGCAAACATCTCCTGCCCACGCTGTTCTCCCTTCTCATGCTCCTGAGTGCGGCCAGGCCCACCACACCCCCGGGGGCACCAGCACGGCTCTCCACCTGCAGTGTTCCCCTCCCCAGGGGAACACTTTCGCCTGCTTTCGGCCCATCGTTCTTCCCCGAGCAGCTTCAGAGGAGGCCCCCCGCTTGCCAGAGGAATGCATGCTGGCCAGTGGTCTGCAGAGTCCGCTCCAAGTCAGGCACAGAGAGGTGGAAACTGCCCCTGGAGGTGAGACAGAGTGGGACCGACGCTCTGGGGAAAGGGAAGGACAGGCCCTGAGGAAGGAGTGGTAGGTGAGGGGCTTCTCAGGGAGGTGCCATTTGAGTTGGGTTTTGAAGCATAATTAGAAGTTCATCCCTAATGTTCTCAAGAAGTTGTGGCCAGCATGATCTCTTTGTTTTTTTTTAAGGTTTTATTTATTTATTTGACAGAGAGAGAAACAGCTAGAGAGGGAACACAAGCAGGGGGAGTGGGAGAGGGAGAAGCAGGCTTCCTGCCGAGCAGGGAGCCCGATGTGGGGCCCGATCCCAGGACCCTGGGATCATGACCTGAGCCGAAGGCAGACGCTTAACGACTGAGCCACCCAGGCGCCCCATGGCCAGCATGATCTCAAAATGTAATCAGCTCCCAGCAGCCCAGTGCTCAGCGTCAAGACTGAATTTGTCAGCCTGGCCTCGTCGGCTGTGTACAGGGCCCTCTTCCTCTCCTCTGCAGGACTGTAGGGCCTCACGCTCCCCCTGCCAAGTCTGTAGTTCTGGTGGGCAACCCCCCCCCCCCAAGGACGCCCCTCCCAGGAAGGCCTGGGCTCCTCTCTGTCCCAGCACCTGCCTAGTGTGGAAGCCACACTGGTTTCTGGATTACTGGGTGTAGGCAGGTCCTCTGCACCCAACGGGGCTGCCTGTGGGCAGCCCTCACACCTACATTTGCTCTTCATGTATCAACAGTGCCAGGCCTGGTGCTTGGCTTCCCAAAACGGGAACGAGCAAATGAATGCATGCAAGGACCACTGCAAAGGATGAGACACAAGAAAAGCTTTGGGGCCGAATCGTCTGACAACTCTCGATGATTTTTTAATGAAAAGTCTGGCCACTGACCTCGTCTGTTCTCCTGTGAGGTGCTGCTCGTGCCTCCGTCTTCAGCTAAGCCTTGCTCCAAATTTGTTAGGATCTGCGGTTAATCCCAAAGAAGAACAACAAAATCATAAAAAATGAATGTGCTTCTAGACTTTGTCGTAATATAGCCTAAGAGGAGCAGATTTCTCCGTCTGAAAACCAATTTGTCAAGGAATGTTTCACATGGACACATTTTAAGTATCGCCATTCACCACACAGGGAGGCATAGCGGAGGGGAAGCCGCTCCCTAGCCGATGGGGGAGATGGGGTTTATGATGCTCATAAAGCCCCCTGAGACATCAGACGTAGGGTAGCTGTTTTCTCTTTCTAAGAAAAGCATCAAGTATGTTACACACGAGGATGACTATGCACTTCTGTGAAAAGATCAGTCTCATTCCTCCAGGGCACCAGGACGGGCGTGGCCTTTTTAAATACTTTCTGAGCCACTGTCACTTTATATGGTTTCCACGGTTTGGATCATAACTTTGGGTTGCTTCTTTTGTGGTTTGGCTTTTCTTGAAAAGAAAAAAGGCTGTTACCACTGGAATCTGGGTAGAGAATGTGTTTTTTGAGTGGCAGGATGAGGATAGCAAAGATGGAGAGTAAAGACTTTGCTGGGGAGAAGAAGTGTTAATTGAAGAAAGATTATATCACAGCTCTGTCATTACTGCCTTCAGGGCATGGGCATGTGCTTTTGGGAAAAATCCTTTCGTTCATCAGATTGTCTTGCCAGTTAACATCTCCCTCAATGACCCACCCCGATGAAGAACTGGCTTTGGGTGTTCACACGCCTGGTCCCCGTGGACACAGCAAGGAGGGTGAGCTGGGCCTCTCTGCACCTGCAGGAGTCTCTCGCTGACTCCTGACATGCCGGGGTCAAAGCCGGAACCGCAGAGGTTATCTAGTGGGGTCTAAACTGGGTCAAATGACATTTTTCAGCTAATCTGTCTTCTGATAAAGGATCATGAAAACAAACTGGGGCCAGGAAAGGAAGTCTTGACGGTGGTACTGATTTAACTAACCTTGGCTGGAATGGAGGGTGGACGGGAAAGGAGAAGGGGCAAGAACTGCTGAAGAAGAAGAGCAGGTGGCACGGCACCCTCCTGGTCACCGGGTGGGACGCAGGGGGAGGAGTGGGTGTCTAAGCAGAGGCAGGCCATAGACACTGTTAGGGCAAGGTCACGGGTTGGCCTCGCACCATGGCATCTCTGTGGGCTGCCGAGGACCCACCTCCGGGGCTACTGTATCTGCAGCCTGGGCTGAATCACAGGACGCCAGGAGTCTCGGGGCTGGAGCAGTGACTCGGGAGGGAGGTGGGGGGAGAGCCAGCAGGGGAAGGGGCAGGCTACTCTGGGGCGGCAACAGAAGAGGAGAGATGTCACAGGAAAGAAAGTGGGAGCCCCCAACCCCTCTGATGCCGATATGCAGACTTCATACAGTCACAGTGTGCTCACCTCCAGAACGTTAGTTCTGTAAAGGAAAGTGATGCAAACACGGGCAACCAAAGCCCGAACTGTCTAGTCTGCAACTGTGGTAAGGTCCCATTTCCGTTCCCCATCCCTTCCGTCCCTGACAAAATGACCAAGGCCCATGTCCAGGTCGGACGCTGGCAAGCACTCTTGGGTCTGCTCCCCACAACGAGCAAGGCAGGATGCACCGGCCTGGTCCACAAGGTGCACCCCATTTACACTCCTCCAGAAATCCTCTAAGTTCATGGACCCTGGAGCATACACATGACCTTGGCATCTGGTATTTTAAACTTCAGGTTCTGATTTGTATGCTTATGGTGTGACCCCAAACCCTGCACTTTGGTGAGCTTCAGGTGACACTCTGGGGACCGATGATGGCCTGGGGACCACAGTTTGTGGGAAAGCTCTGGGGAAGGAGCCTCGTACTTCTCGCTTTGGTGGGCTGTCACGGGCTGCAGGTGGCATGGGGTAGTTTTGGGCAATGGGTTTTATGCACGAAGCGTCCTGTGTACAGACAACTGGTGGCTGGCCCTAATTCAAGGACCCAAAGACTAACAACCTACTCGAGTCCAGACTAAAGCGAGAGCACGTCTGCCCTAGAGGCGCTCAGGTTTCCCTGGACAGTCCTGGGACCTACCCGTCCTCACCACCATCTCCCAGGGAACTTTTAGACAAGAGGCCCCCCAAAGGGAAAAGAGGTTTCTTGGAACCGCTTCAAGCCGCTCAAGGAATATCAGACACTCGCACGGGCCGGGCACCACGCCAAGTCGCTTGTTCACACCCCGATCGAACCTGCACACAGCCCCGGGGCAGCTGGTGACACCCCCACCCACAGGTGAGGAGCTCGGGGCTTACGAACGCCAGTCACTCCGCCAGGAGGAGCCAGAGTTGCCCCTGGAAAGCGTTCCGGTCGGCCTGACTCCAGCCCCTCCCAACCACTGCCTAAGGACAGCCAGTGTCCTTCGGGGCTTCACACCTTGAAAGAATGTTCTCTTCTTCCCATGCAGATCACAGGAGAGACCACACAATGCCAAGATACACCAGCTAGGAATGCAGGATTCCAGACCCCCCCATTCCGCCGAGGCCCGCTTTCTGCTGGGTTATCATGCATGAGTCGGGGCTGGCTCGTTTGCTAACTCCTGTGGGCTTGTGGCTCACTTCTGCTGCATCAGATTTCATGCTACGTTGCAGCTGCTGAGGGAACGGCTCACATTCCCAAGTCCGTGTCCTAAGATATGCAATGATGCAATCTGAAGTTTCTAAAGGTGTGAATTTCCACCATGAGTTAAGACAAATCTTGCAAAACCCCAATGCCAGGGACACTTGTGGGCTCCTGTGAGCGTACACTCTGAACATGCACGGGGCCAGGAGCCTAAGCCTCTCCCGCCCTGATCCCCAACAACGGGGACGCTCCAGCCATCTCCTGCTTGTGCCCTCTGAGCACGCACAGCCCTGGGAGCCCGAGCACCAGCAGCAAAGGGCAGGGATGCCGCCCTGAGCCAGGAAGCAGGGGCCGTCTCCAATCTCTCAGTCCCCTGTCTCCACTTGCCAATCACTCCCACCTTATCTGATTAGCCACAATCAATTTGCTCTCTGCTGGAGCGAAATGTTTCACCGGCGCTGTCTGGGTCAGGTGAGGCCTGGCAGTGGCCAGACGCCGTCGGCATGCTGATGGCCAGCCTCCTCGAGCACTTCCCCGAGAAGCTGGCTGGCAGGGGCTGACAATGGCTGTCCTTGGCTCCATTCTTAACTAAAAGATATTAACCCTTCCTGGAAACAAAGCGCTCACCTCTGCCTTACTAGCCCTCGTCAGTAGAGAGCCAACCACATCCACCCCACTTTTCCAGAAGGCACAAACACGTGTCTTCCCCCGGGCTGCTTCTGCTGGGGTGGGGCGGGTCTCTCTAAACTAGCACCTCTCTGACACGGTACCCTCTGCCAGGCTCACCTGGATTGTGGGAGGGACGGAGCTGAACTCAAAACCACAGCCCGTGTGTCTGTATCAGCAACTCACACCGCAAGCTACTCCGGCACCATTATTTGTGGACTGGATCCACTTACGCAAGCAGGGCTGGAAATGTCAGTATTTCTACGCCCTGGGAGCACGGCAGGTTTGTGTAAATCGAGGTACACGTCACTCTTCATTGATACAATTACACCGAAGCAAACATTTACTACCTTATAGCAAAACCGGTGCCCTGGACCACCTGGTAAAGATCATGGGTGACTTTATGCTGAAGCTGGGCCCGTGGCCGGATTCATGACCACGACCTAATCTCGGGCTCACTGGTCAGATGTGCAGAGTCTATAACCATCCTCTGGTTGATTGAGGATGTTAGGGAAAGCCTGCTCCTCTGGGCCATGACTGGCTTACGGCCGCCGAGGACCACGCACTACCCTGCTTACCGGAGCCAGACCTGCCTCTGGCCTGCCTTCCGGTCACCAGCTGCACCACTGGCTTACCTTTACCTCCCTTTTCCCTGCAGGCTCGTGCAGCTTTATTCAGTAGAAAAACACCTCATTATAAAATTAATATGTGGTAACATAAGACTGAGAAAACACAAAAGAACAAAATGGCCTATGTTCCTGTCACCCACACAGCTAACAAGATGCTGCAATTTCCCTTCAGTGGACATGATTCATTTCACTGAGGCCATGCTGCAACTGTAATTCTGCAGGCTGGCTTCGAAAATTAGTATTAGGTCATTAATATTTCCCATGTTATGGCTGCGGGACCAAGATAACCACTGAGAAACCACAGCAAGCCTTGACACCCCAGGTCCGGTGTCTCCGGGACACCCCAGGTCCGGTGCCCTCCTGTGGTTAAGGTGGCACAGAGTGGAATCAAGGGGAGACCTCTATATCGGCTGTCCCCCAAGAAGGTGGGTGACAGAGCTCCGAACTGCAGAGAGGATGCTGGCCGAACTGGGCTGAAGCCATGGGTGGCAGGTGGTTCCTCATCTACCCCCAGCTGCTCCTGGGCGCCTCCCACCGCTCACTGCGGCTGCCACGGAAGGCTGTCTGTTCTCGTTTGGGAAATCCACGCTGGGCCTGAGCCTGCTCGCAGCAGCGGGCGGACGGCACGGACCCGAGGCTGCTGCCGGCACAAACGCACTGTGCTCTAAGCAGCCTGCACCGCCCCTGCTGACTTTCTTCCCAAGGGACGGCGACCTGCACGGCCCTGGCGTCCACGTTCACCCCTTCCCAGGCATTTCACTCTATAGCCACTGCTGACCTCCAGCCTGGAAAAACGACCTTGAAGACCAACCACAGACACTACCCAAGCACTGAAAACACACAGGATAGAGAACTCTTCAGGGAATGTGAACTGAATTACTCTGCTTTCTTCGCAGAAATGAGGACTCCGGTTTTGTAGACTGTCCTTGAGGAAAGCATCTTAGACCAGCATCAAGGCTTCTGATCAATCCGAGGCCACCACACTCTGACCTCCCGCCTGTCCCAGTCTGTGCTGAAGACACGAGGGGGTGGCCTGGGGGTGGCCCGGCTCCAGACCCAAAGCCGGACACCATCGGGCCAAGCCATGTGCGTGAGGGCTGCGCTGAGTCCGTGCCCCGGAGCTCAACACCACCGACCCGGGTCAGGCAGGAGGCTGGGGGAAGGGGTGCAGGCTGAGGAAGGAGAACTGAGGGAGGGGGCAGGTGGAGGGCACCACCCCAGGAGATGCTACTTCGTGGTTTTGACTCCTCACCCATGAAGAGCCCTCCGTTCCCTGGGCCCACGGGGACCAAGCTCTGCAGAGCAAGGCCAGCAGGGGTCGCCACACAACGGCGATTTCGGGAGGGCCACTTTCCCAGGGTAGCAGGGAACACTGCACTCTGGCGGAGCAGAAGAGGCTGTAGTTTGACTCCACGGAGGAGCAGGGACCGGGTTTCTGGAACCGGACGACCTGTTCTAGTCCAGGCTCCCCTGCCAGCTCACTGTCACAGCCTGGTGATTTCGTCCTGTGAGGCTCAGCCTCCACATCTGTACGATGGGGACGCCATCACCTCGAGAGTTACTGTGAGCATTAAGGGGCGTAACGAGTGTAAAACACGCCGCACAGCATGTGTTCCGGTGTGAGTGCTGCTTGCGTGTTGATGGCGACCCCACGATCGTCATGGTCACTGTGGGTGGTCGACCTCTGGCACACCCGGGGCGAGGGGGGCTGAAT
The DNA here is from genome assembly GCF_029215605.1 of Mirounga angustirostris. Lineage (NCBI taxonomy): Eukaryota > Metazoa > Chordata > Mammalia > Carnivora > Phocidae > Mirounga > Mirounga angustirostris. The sequence goes on from NW_026991718.1 coordinate 9,606,377, forward strand.
GGCCCAGGAAAGAACACAGAGCATGCAGGGAACCGTGTTGGCCAACAGCCTCCAGTTTAAATCTTTCCTTGGGTTTCTCATTTGTTGTGATGGACTCAAAAAACCAGCTTGCTGGTGTTGGGTGGAACCTCCAAGTCCTATGACCTGTGACCTCTCATTTTTGAGGGGAAAGCCGAGGACCACGGGCCATGCCAAGAGCAGAGCTGCATGCAAGTAATCCAGCCACGGCGCTAACTTTAACCCACCAAGTCCATGCTGTCCCAAGAGTACTGTGTGGGCTTTTCCTATTTTTAGATTTTCTGTGTCTTGAGTAAATAAATTTCAGCATGAACACAGACTTCCTGCCATTTAATTCTGCATGACCATAACGTACTGACGAGCGGCTCAAACGGAACGCGACGGGGAGAGACAAGCACGCGCCCAGGACGCTCGCAGAGGACGCGGCATGCTGTGCTCCCGTCCGTGCACGGCAGGAGCTCAGACACACACCTGGCAGAGGAGCGAGCCCAGACCGAGCCGCCCTGACCCACAGCGGGGTCAGACACAGACCTCTCTTAAACTCCACATCCCATGAAACAGCAGTGTATGCAACTGATGAATCACTGAACTCTGCCTCTACAACTGATAATACACTATATGTTAATTAAACTGAATTAAAACAATAAATAAAGGTGTAGTCTTCCAAAAGAAAAGAAAAAGACAAACCTCTCCAGGCTCCAAAGTGCCTGGGGGGGCGAAGTCTGGCTGGAAGCAGCCTCGCTTCTACGTGGAGCCAGCTCGGGAAGGGAAGGGATGCCTTCAGGGGCACCATGTGGCCGCCCAGAGGATGAGAGAGGACGCTCAAGGGCGCTGCTTATCTGCTGGGGTGATGGTGGGGGGAGCTGAGGGGACTGCAGGCACCACCGTGCTGTCTCTCCCCTTCTCTCTTTGGCACCAACCAGTCATGGCCCACGGGGTTACCGCTCTTCGGAGGCAGGGCCAGGCTTTAAGCTGGCACGTAAAAGAACACATAGAAATTACACGCTGAAATTAGCCATGAACACCCTTTTGGCCAGAGACCAACACACTCTCTCTTCCAGGACCAACTGCTTGTCTTTCTTCCAGAATGAGAACCACCTGCCGTGTCATCAGTGAAGCACCAGGAGAAGGACGGACTTCCATCTGGGTCGCGCCATACGAGAGGCCATGACGTCCGTGACGTGCGGTGGGGTGTTCATACGGTGAGAAGCAGGTGACACCGGGGAGACTCACGTCACACGCACGCACTGGCAACGGGTCCCTACACTATTTCTGTCTTGTCACCCTCCGAGCCGTGTCAGCGTTGAGAGAGATGCTCCCGTGGTGTGATGGTGTGAGACCTGGTTTCCCTCTCCCACCCAGGCTGAGCGGTCAGCTGCCATCACCTGGCCACCGGGGTCTGAGGAGGGAGCTGGTGCAACGGAGCACAGGCATGACCCCATCTCCAGGATCGGCCTGTGCGAGAGGCCACTTCAGACACAGGAAGACGTGCTCCTGCTGGACGGAGCAAAGACGCTGGGCAGGCGCGTGATTTGGAGCATGAACTCCAGAGCCAGACAACCTGGGTCAGGTCACGTGATCACAGGCAAGTTAGCCAGCCTCTCTGTGCCTCAGTTCACTCAGCTGTAAACTGGCCTAACAGAACCCCTAGTTATAGGGTTTGTGTAAGGATTAAATGAGCTAATATTTGAAAAATGCTTGGGACCAGAGGCTGGTTCCTGGTGAACACGACATGTTCAGTAGAAGGAGTACGAGTAGCCTAGAGCCGTGGTGGTGGAAGACCCGCCCTCACCTCCCACCGTGACCCTGCCTCCCGAGCTACGGAGCTCGATACTGAAGATACAGGGCGCCTCAGCGCTGGAAAACTGACCTGCAGAACTCCTGTCTCTCTCCGACCCTCAAGTCCCTGTAACACTAGGCATTTCCTCTCAGGTACATATGGAGGCAGATCATCTGCGTACAGTGTAGAAAATCACTGACTTCACATTTCTCAGTAACAAGTTATGTGTTTCTTATTTCTGAATATAATTCTACCTTAACTGGGTTTCAGGGATCAAGGAAAAAAGTGTTAGAATCTAAAAAAATGTTGGCTAACACAATTTCCCCGTCAACTCATCAGTGTGTAAGAAAGAAAATACGTTTTCCGTTTGTCTCTGAAGTTCTAGAAACCAGGAGCTGGTACAAAGCTGGAGGGTGTAAGATGCCCAGGACATCTGCTCGTGCTTGAATGAGGTGCATTCTGTGCAGGGAGGAGCCCACCTACCTCCCTGCTGCTAGTCCCGAGGACACCACCATCCTGGGAAACCTCCACAGAACCCCCATCAGGAGTAACTGGAAACAGAAAGGACGAGCTGGACGAATCTAATCTCATTTAAAAAGAGCGCTAACGTGCTGCTCCCAACCTCACCGCTTGTTGTCATAGTTCGGAAAGCCCTCCACAGACATGGCGTCGCCCAACCCACACAGCAGCACCGCGAGGCAGGCAGGAAAGGCACTGCACTTCCATCCTAAGGACGAGAAGTCTGGGAGGCGGGGGTGCCCACAGCCTGGCGATGGGGAGACTCTATAGATCCCATATTTCCTCCAAATATCACTAAATGGAATGATTTGGTCTTTTGTTGATGCAGCTTGGTGCCTTCCACATAACTGTTATTTCCCAACCAAGAACAATTCAGAAAGCACTTCCGAACCTTATCTGCCTTTGCAGACAGTATTACGAAGGACCGTTGTCATTATACAATAGAATTTGCTTTGATTCTGGAACATTTTAAACCATTATCTCTTTAAATATTGTTCCAGTGCCTCTGTAAGACATGAGGCAGGTGCTTGTAGTATTTGCAGGATGGGAGAATGGTCTGCCACATTTAAGGGCATATGATTTTTACACAACAGAGTATTTCCCTGCTTTGAATCCACCAATAATACTAAAGAAGTGTTACATGCCAGCAAACTAGACAACCTAGATGAAGTGGATAAATTCCTAAAACATACTCCTCCAAGACTGAATAAGGAAGAAATACTAGACCAATTACTAGTAATGAAATTGAATCAGTAATCAAAAAACTCCCAACAAACAGAAGTCTAGGATCAGATGGCTTCACAGGTGTATTTTACCAAACATTTTAAAAAGAGTAAACACCTGTCCTTCTCAAGCAATTCCATAAAATTGAAGAGGAAGGAAAGCTTCCAAGCTCATTCTACGAGGCCAGAATTACCCTGATACCAAAATCAGACAAAGACACTAGGAAAACAATAAAAAATAAAGAAAATCTCAGGCCAACATCCCTGATGAACACAGATGCCAAATTCCTCAACAAAGTATTAGCAAACTGAATTCAGCTATACAATAAAAGGATCACACACCATGATCAAGTGGGATATAGTCCAGGGATGCAAGGATGGTTCAATATCCCCAAATCAATCAATGTGATATACCACATTAACAAAATGAGGAATAAAAATCCTATGATATCCCCATAGATGCAGAAAAAGCATCTGACACAATGTCTATTTATGATAAAAACTCTCAATGAGGTGGATATAGAGGGAATATACCTCATCATGATGAAGGCCATATATGACAAGCCCATAGCTAACATACTCAACGCTAAAAGATTGAAAACATTTTCTCTAAGAGCAGGAACAAGTTAAAGATGCCCACTCTTGCTACTTTTATTCAACCTATTATTGGAAGTCCCAGGTGCAGCAATCAGACAAGAAATAAAAGGCATCCAAATTAGGAAGGAAGTACAGATGATACTGTATACAGAAAACCCTAAAGCATCACCCCAAAACTATTAGACCCAATAAATGAATTAATTAAAGTTGCAGGATACAAAATCAATATACAGAAATCTGTTGTATTTGTATACAATAACAGACTATCAGAAAGAGAAATTAAGAAAATAATCCCATTTACAACTACGTCAAAAAGAATAAAATATCTAGGAGTAAATTTAGCCAAGAAGGTGAAAGCCTTATACTCAGAGAACTGGAAGACAGTGATGAAAGAAACTGAAGATGATGCAAATAAATGGAAAGATATTCTGTGCTGAGGACCATAGAGTGTTGTCAAAATACCCAAAGGAGTCTATAGATTCAATGCAATCCCTATCCAAACATAATGGCATTTCTCACAGAGCTAGAACAAACAACCCTACAATTTGTATGGAACCACAAAACACCCCGAATAGCCAGAGGAATGTTGAAAAAGAAACGCAAAGCCGGTGGCATCACAATTCCGGACTTCAAGCTCTATTACAAAGCTGTCATCATCAAGACAGTATGGTACTGGCACAAAAACAGACACATAGATCAATGGAATAGAATAGAGAGCTGAGAAATAAACCCATACTTTTATGGTTCATTAATTTATGACAAAGGACACAAGCATATGCAATGGGGAAAAGACAGTCTCTTCAATAAACATCAGGAAAACTGGACAGCCACATGCAAAAGAATGAAACCGGACTACTTTCTTATACCAGACAAATTAATTCAAAATGGATAAAGGCTTAAATATAAAACCTGAAACCATAAAACTCCCAGAATAAAAATTAGGCAGTAAGCTCTCTGACACTGGTTTTAGTGGTATTTTTTGGCTCTGTCTCCTCAGGCAAGAACAACAACAAAAAGCAAAAATAAACAAATGGGACTATATCAAACTAAAATGCTTTTCCACAGCAAAGGAAATCAGCAACAAAATGAAAAGGCAACCTACTGAATAGGAGAAGATATTTGCAAATGACATACCTGATATTCAAACTATATAAAGAGCTCAGAAAACTCAATATTAAAAAACCCAACCAGGTAGAGGGCCTGAATAGACAGTTTTCTTTTTCTTTTTTTTAAAGATTTTATTTATTTATTTGACAGAGAAAGACACAGCGAGAGAGGGAACACAAGCAGGGGGAGGGTCAGAGGGAGAAGCAGGCTTCCCGCTGAGCAGGGAGCCCGATGCGGGACTCGATCCAGGGACTCCAGGATCATGACCTGAGCCGAAGGCAGTCGCTTAACCAACTGAGCCACCCAGGCGCCCTGAATAGACAGTTTTCTAAAGAAGATATACAGATGGCCAGTGGGCACATGAAAAGAGGCTCAACATCACTAACTATCATGGAAATGCAAATCAGAACCACAACGAGGTATTATCTCATACCTCTCAGAATGGCTAGTATCAAAGATAAGAAATGACAAGTGTTGGTGAGGGCGTGGAGAAAGGGGAGCCCTGTGCATCGCTGGAGGGAATATAAGCTGGTACAGCCGCTCTGGAAAACGATATGGAGGTTCTTCAAAAAATTAAAAATAGAATTACCGTACAACCCAGCAAGTTTACTTCTGGGTATTTATCTGAGGAAAATGCGACAACATGGGTGGCTCTGCAGGCTATTATGCTAAGTGAAGTAAGTCAAAGACAAATACTGTATGACTTGTAAGACTTCACCTACATGTGAAATCTAAACAATGAAATGAACAAAACAGAAACAGACTCAGAGACACAGAGAACAAACCGACGGTTGCCAGAGTGGGGGCAATGGTTGAAATTGGTGAAGGGGATTAAGAGCGGCAAACCTTCCAAGTGGACAGTAAATAAGACATGTGGATGTAACGGACAGCATGGGGAATACAGCCAATAACAGTGCTGCAACTTTCTACGGTGACAAGTGGTAACCAGACTTATTATGTGACGATTTCCTAATGTACATAGATGCTGAATCACTATGTGTACTCCTGAAACAAACACAATATTATATGTTAATTATTCCTCAACAACAACAAAAACTAAGGAAGAAGGATTTCAGGCCCCAAATTTTGCCAAAAAACATCCACTGCCCCCAAAACAATTTTAGCGAGAACAAAGAAAACTGTGGTCATGATGAATTGGGTCACCCTTTCTGGGGGAAGTGATAATGGTGGTTGTTGGGGTGGGTTGGGAGGAAGTAATGTGGTACGCTCCCTCTGGGGTGTACTCTCCGTTGGGAGGGGAGGAGGATTGAACAGGTCACCACGGAGCCATCATTACCTTGCTGCAGATGGCCTTCACTTTGTGCAGTCTGTCCAGGGACTCCTGTGGATTGCCCAGGTATTGCTGAAGCTCCGCGTGTAAGATCCGCATCGAAAAGGGGACCATGGAGCCTAGAATCAAAGTCGAAGTTGAGTTAGTTAGCTATCACTCAGCATGCTTTCAGACTTCACACACCCGAAGGAGGGAACTGCCAATGTCCCAGCAGACAGAATGACAGAATACCTTCATTTCTTGGTAAAGTATGCAATGGTGTCAATGATAAAATATATGTTGGGTGTCTCGGTAAAGCCGTATGTACGTATGTTCTAGACAATTATCAAAGGAGAAAGGTGGTCACTACTGTTTCCATTGCTGTGCTTTAACTAGGGACTGCTTCCTCTTCCAATAAAAGAAACCACAAAACACTCATGGATTTTTAAAATATTTTTTTGGTATGACAAGATCAAGTAGAAGGTTGCTTAGGTTGGGGTCCCTAGAAGGAGAACCTAAAAGGAGGCTCTGAAAGCACGTAAAGATGTGGGGGTTGCAGGACCAGGGAAGGAAAGTGAGTGAAGGTGCGTCTCAGGTCCAGGTCCTAAGGATGGAGCTTAGCCTGATTCAGTGATGTGCAAGTGCATGTGCACGTGTGTGTGTGCACGTGTGGGGTGTGTGTGTGGCTCTGGAGCAAAGACTCTCTCTCAGAGGTGCCCCAGCAGCAGGAAAGGGAGCTAGACTTGAAAACTCTGCCCGCCAGGCCTGACCCCCAGGGAACACTCCATCAGTGTGCTGAGGGGGAATGAGGGCAGCTCTCTGAAGGACTGCACGTGAAATGAACTTATATACAGTGTTTGAATGTGGCTGCATCATCTCTCAGAATAAGGGAACGTTTTTATTGATGTCATGTCTCTTCTCATAGGATTTGGAATTTGACATATAGTATATATACGCAGTACATAAAAACCATCAAAATTATCAGATAGCCTGTGCTGGTCACATATGAGATAATGGATATGAACATGACAACACAGCACAATCCCGAAGAGTCAGAAGAGGGGCTTTTCAAAACAGACTGGAGGCGTCAATGTCTGGATCCAGAATACAGTTTGGAAGATGGTTAGAAAACAAGCTATGTGACACTTGCAAGTGACTCGGCTTCTCTGTGCCTCAGTCTGCCCACCCGCCTGACCATTAATCATCAGGGAGAGTCCTCCATGCACCATACTAAGATGGCTTCTCAACTGAGCTTCTTCTTACCTTGAAATGGTAGGATGCTCTATGGTCTTTAATAGACAGAAGAAAGACCTATAAGGAAGTCATAAATAAGGAACGCCACAAAAAGTAGGTTCTATGGTGATTATAAGTCCAGAGAAAAGAAAGATGACAATTACTGAATTTTAAATGTTTAAATTTTTTTTGGAAAATGGTTTTTGTTTTTGTTTTTTTTAGAACACTAAATAACTCCTATGTCTAAAGAGGATGGATGACTGAGAGAGAATATCTCTAGAACTCCGTAAGTTCTGTATGATAAGCACAGAAGCAAACCTTCTGCACATCCCAAACCCAATTTATAAATGAGCTGACTATACGACAAGGTGGCAGGGAGTTATCTGCTGTATACACTGGCAAATGCCCATGCACCAGAGAGTTTCTGAATTTAAAAGGATATCAAAATCATTTGGAGCTAAGTGAGAATGAAAGTACAACTTATCAAAATTTGTGAGATGCTGTAAAAGCAGTGCTAAGAGGGAATTTTACAGTATTAGATGAATATATCTGAAAAGAAAGAAAATCAACCATCTCAGCTTCCACCTTAGAATACTAGGGAAAGGCAGGCAATATAGAAGAAAAAGAAAATAGAAATTAAAGCAGAAATCAATGACATTGAAAACAGGAAATCAACAGAGAAAACCAACAAAATTCAAAGTTGGTTTTTAAACAAAATTAGTAAAATTAATAAACCTCTAGCCAGGCTAACAAAGAAATAAAAGAGAAGACATGAATTACTAATATTAGAAATAAAAGAGGGGTCATCACTACTGATTACATGGACATTAAAAGGATAATAAAGGAATACTATGAAGAACTCTATGTCCACAAATTTTATAACCTAGATGAAATGGACCAATTCCTTGAAAGACACAATTTAGTAAAAATCACACAAAGAGGAAGAGATAATCTGAATAGGCTAATATCTACTTAAAAATTAAGTCAGGAAATAATGACCTTTCAAAACAGAAAGCACCAGGCCCAGATGCACCAGTAAACTTTACCAAACATTTAAGGAAGAAATGATACCAATTCTCTACAATCTCTTCCAGGAAATAGATGCAGAGGGGATACTTCCTAATTTATTCAATGAGGCTAACAGTACCCTAATACCAAAACTAGACAAAGACATTACAGGATAAAAAACTATAGACCAGTATGGCTCAGGAATGCTGACACAAACATCCTCAACAAAATTAGAAAATCAAATCCAACTAAACTGAATTCAACAAAAAATTAGCAAATCAAACCCAAAAGTGTATAAAAAGAATTATACACCATGACCAAATGGGATTTATTCCAGGTATGAAAAGCTGGTCTAACACTCAAAAATCAGTGTAACCCTGATCACATCAAAGAGGCTAAACAAGAAAAGTCACATGGTGTACCAATAGATGCCGAAAACACATTTGACAAAATATAACACCTGTTCATGATAAAAACTCTCAGCAAAGGAAAAGAGAACTTCCTCCACTTGATAAGGAACATCTGCAGAAACCTACAGCTAACAACAGCCTTAATGATGAGAAACTGGATGTTTTCCCTGTAAGATCTTGAATAAGGAAAGGATGTCCTCTTTTTACTACTCCTATTGCACATGATACCAGGAGTCCTAATTAATGCAATAAGACAAAAAAGAAAAGAGATTAGAAAGGAAGAAATAAAACTCTTTGCAGATGATAAAATCATCTATGCAGAAAATCCCAAAGAACTGACAAAAAAACAAAAACAAAAACACCAAAAAAAATCTTCAAGAAATAAGCAACTAAAGGAACAGGATACGAGAGGTTAATCTGTAAGTCAATTGGTTTGATTTACACCAGCAATGAACAACTGAAATTTGAAATTAAAAACACAATACCATTGGGGTGCCTGGGTGGCTCAGTCAGTTAAATGTCTACTCAGGTCATGATCTCAGGGACCTGGGATCCACCCATGTGTCAGGCTCCCTGCTTGTGGGAGCCTGCTTCTCCCACTGCTCCTCCCCCCTGCTCGTGTGTTCTTTCTGTCTCTCTCAAATAAACTCTTAAAAAAAAAGAGAAGAAATACTTTGTTAAAAAAAAAAAACCAAAAACACAATACTATTTATGTTAACACCAACATAAATGAAATAGTAGGATATAAATTTAGCAAAATACGTAGAAGATCTATATGAGGAAAACTATAAGGCTCTGGTGAAAGAAATAAAAAAATATGTGAATAAATGGAAAGATGCTCCATGTGAACAGACAGGAAGACTCCACACTGCCAACGTGTCCGTTCTCACAACTTTTCTGCACATTCACAGCAATCACAATCAAACCCCCATATTATTTTGTGGACGTGGACACACTGATTCTCAGGTTTATGTGTAGAGGCAAAAGATCATAAATATCCAACCCAACACTGAAGAGAAGAGCAAAGTTGGAGAATACATACCATCCAACTTTATGACTTACTAGAAAACTACTGTAACAAAGACTGTGACACTAGCAAAAAAGAGAACAAATACATGCATGGAACAGAACAGAAAGCCCAGAAATACACCTCATAAATACAGTCAACTGATCTTTGACAGAAGAGTAAAGTTAAGTCAATGGAGAAAGAGCAGTCCCTTCAGCAAATGATTCTGGGACAACTAGACATCTATGTGAGGGGGAGAAAAAAATCAATCTCAACACAGACCTTCCATCCTTCACAAAACTTAACTCAATATGGGTAATAGACCTAAATATAAAATGCAAAACCGTGAAATGTCGAGAACAGAACATAGGAGAAAATCTAAGTGACCTGGGTTTGGTGATAACTTTTTAGATACAAAACTGAAAACATGATCCATAAAAGAGAAAAATGGACTCATTAAAAACTGCTCTGTGAAAGATGATGTCAAGAATACAAGAAGACAAGCCAAAGACTGGGAGGAAATGTCAGCAAAGCGCACATCTGATAAGGGACTTGTATCCAAAATATACAAAGAACTTAAAAATCAACAATAACAAAACTCAATAAGTGGACATCAGATCTGAACAGGTACCTCAACAAAGATACACAGATGACAAAAAAGCATGGAAAATGCTCCCCATCACTTATGTCATTAGGGAGCTGCAAACTGCAAATTAAAGCAAAATGCAATAGTATTGCTAGACACCCATCTGAATGGTTAAAATCCAGAAAGTTGACAACACCAAATGCTGACGAAGATGTGGAGCAAGAGGAACTCTTCATTCATCGATGGTGAAAATGCAAAATGGTACAACTGCTCTGGAAGACGGCCTGGCAATTACTTACAAAACTAAACACAGGCTTACCATATAATCCAGGAGTAGTGCTCCTAGATATTTACCCAAGTAACTTCAGAATTTATATCCACAAAAAACCTGGCACAAGAACGTGTTCTTTTTTTTTCATAGTAGAATTGTATTTTTTTTTAAATTTAATTTTATTGTTATGTTAGTCACCATACAGTACATCATTAGTTTTTGATGTAGTGATCCATGATCCATTGTTTTCATATAACACCCAGTGCTCCATGCAGTGTGTGCACTCCTTAATACCCATCACCTGGCTAACCCATCCCTCTACCCCCCTCCCTGCTAAAACCCTCAGTTTGTTTCTTGGAGTCCATAGTCTCTCATGGTTCATCTCCCCCTCCGATTTCCCCCCCTTAATTTTTCCCTTCCTTCTAATGTCCTCCATGCTTTTCCTTATGTTCCACAAATAAGTGAAACCATATGATAATAGGCTTTCTCTGCTTGACTTATTTCACTTAGCATAATCTCCTCCAGTCCCATCCATGTTGATGTAAAAGTTGGATAGTCATCCTTTCTGATTGCTGAGTAGTATTCCATTGTATATATGGACCACATCTCCTTTATCGATTCATCTGTCGAAGGGCATCTCAGTTCTTTCCACAGTTTGGCTATTGCAGGCATTGCTGCTATGAACATTGGGGTGCATATGGCCCTTCTTTTCAGTACATCTGTGTCTTTGGGATAAATACCCAGTAGTGCAATTGCTGGGTCATAGGGTAGCTCTATTTTTAAAATTTTTTTAAAGATTTTATTTATTTATTCATGAGAGACAGGGACAGAGAGAGAGAGACGCAGAGGCAGAGAGAAGCAGGCTCCCTGACGAGCAGGGAGCCCGATGCGGGACTCGATCCCAGGACCCCGGGATCATAACCTGAGCTGAAAGCAGACACTTAACCATCTGAGCCACCCAGGTGCCCTCTATTTTTAATCTTTTGAGGCACCTCCACACTATTTTCCAAAGTGGCTGTACCAACTTGCATTCCCACCAACAGTGTAAGAGGGTTCCCCTTTCTCCACAACCTCTCCAACATTTGTTGTTTCTTGCCTTGTCCATTTTTGCCATTCTAATGGTGTAAGGTGGTAATCTCAATGTGGTTTTGATTTGAATTTCCCAGTGCTAATGATGATGAACATTTTTTCATGTGTCTGTTAGCCATTTGTATGTCTTCTTTGGAGAAGTGTTTGTTCATGTCTTCTGCCCATTTTTTGACTTATTTGTTTTTTGGGTGCTGAGTTTGAGAAGTTCTCTATAGATCTTAGATATCAGCCCTTTGTAGTGTCATTTGCAAATATCTTCTCCCATTCCATGGATTGCCTCTTTGAATTGTTGACTGTTTCCTTTGCTGTGCAGATTTTATCTTGATGAAGTCCCAAAAGTTCATTTGCTTTTGTTTCACTTGCCTTTGGAGATGTATCTTGAAAGAAGCTGCTGTGGCCGATGCAAAGAGGTTACTGCGTATGTTCTCCTCTAGGATTTTGATGGATTCCTGTCTCACATTGAGGTCTTTCATCCATTTTGAGTTTATCTTTGTATATGGTGTTAGAGAATGGTTGAGTTTCATTCTTCTATATATAGCTGTCCCAGCTATATATAGAATTTTCCCAGCACCATTTATTGAAGAGACTGTCTTTTTTCCACTGCATATTTTTTCCTGCTTTGTCGAAGATTATTTGGCCATAGAGTTGAGGGTCCATATCTGGGCTCTCTATTCTGTTCCATTGGTCTATATGTCTGTTTTTGTGCCAGTACCATGCTGTCTTGGTGATCACTGCTTTGCAATATAGCTTGAAATCCGACAACGTGATGCCCCCAGCTTTTTCTTTTTCAACATTTCCCTGGTGATTCGGGGTCTTTTCTGATTTCATACAAATTTTAGGATTGTTTGTTCCAGCACTTTGAAAAATGTCATTGGAATTTTGATGGGGATGGTGTTGAAGGTATAGATTGCTCTGGGCAGAATAGACATTTTAACAATGTTTATTCTTCCGAACCATGAGCACGGAATGTTTTTCCTTTTTTTTTTTTTTTTTTGTCTTCTTCAATTTCTTTCATGAGTATTCTGTAGTTCCTAGAGTATAGCTCCTTTACCTCTTTGGTTAGGTTTGTTCTGAGGTATGTTATGGTTTTTGGTGCTATTGTAAATGGAATCGTTTCTCTAATTTCTCTTTCAACAGTTGTATTGTTAGTGTATAAGAAAGCAACTGATTTCTGTGCATTGAATTTGTATCCTGCCGCATTACTGAATTGCTGTATGAGTTCTAGTAAATTGGGGGTGGACTCTTTTTGATTTTCCACATAAAGTATCCCGTCATCTGCAAAGAGAGAGAGTTTGACTTCTTTGCCAATTTGAATACCTTTTATTGCTTTCTGTTGTCTGATTGCTGTTGCTAGGACTTCTAGTACTACGCTGAACAATAGTGGCGAGAATGGGCATCCTTGACATGTTCCTGATCTTAAGGGAAAGGCTCTCAGCTTTTCCCCATTGAGGATGATATTTGCTGTGGGTTTTCCATAAATGGATTTTATGAACTTGAGGAATGTTCCCTCTATCCCTATACTCTGAAGAGTTTTAATCAGAGGATGTTGTATTTTGTCAAATGCTTTTTCTGCATCAACTGAGAGGACCATATAGCTCTTCTCTCTCCTCTTATTAATGTGTTCTATCACACTGATTGATTTGCAAATGTTGAACCATGCTTGCATTCCGGGGATAAATCCCACTTGGTCATGATGGATGATCCTTTCAATGTATTGTTGGATCCTATTAGCTAGGATTTTGTTGAGAATTTTGGAATCTACATTCAACGTGGATATTGGTCTGAAATTCTTTTTGATGGGGTCTTTGCCTGGATTGGGGATTAAGGTAATGCTGGCCTCATAGAATGAGTCTGGAAGCTTTCCTTCTGTTTCTATTTTTTGAAACAGGTTCAGGAGAGTAGGTGTTATTTCTTCTTTGAATGTTTGGTAGAATTCCCCAGGGAATCCATCAGGCCCTGGACTCTTGTTTTTTGGGAGGTTTTTGATCACTGCTTCAATCTCGTTACTGGTTATTGGCCTATTCAGGTTGTCAATTTCTTCCTGTTTCAGTCTTGGCAGCTTATAGGTATCCAAGAAGGCATCCATTTCTTCCAGGTTGCTTAATTTATTGGTATATAATTGATAATAATTTCTAATAATTGTTTCTATTTCCTTAGCGTTAGTCATGATCTCTCCCCTTTCATTCATAATTTTATTAATTTGGGTCCCTTCTCTTTTCTTTTGGATAAGTCTGGCCAGTGGTTTATCAATCTTATTCTTTCAAAGAACCAGCTTCTAGTTTCCTTGATCTGATCCACTGTGTTTCTGGTTTCTAATTCATTGATCTCTGCTCTAATCTTAATTATTTCTCTTCTAATGCATGGCCTAGGTATCATTTTTTGGTTTTTCTCTAGTTCTTTAAGGTGTAAAGTTGGTGAATTCGGGATTTTTCTATTTTTTTGAGTGAGGCTTGGATGGCTATGTATTTCCCCCTTAGGACCGCCTTTGCAGTATCTCAGGTTTTCGACCGATGTGTTTTCATTCTCATTGGTTTCCATGAATTAAGGTCTTTGACTTCCTGGTTGACCCAAACATTCTTGAGCAGAGTGGTCTTTAGCTTCCACATGTTTGAATTTCTTCCAAATTTTTTCTTGTGATTGAGTTCCAGTTTTAAAGCATTATGGTCTGAGAATATGCAGGGAATAATCTCAATCTTTTGGTATCGGTTGAGACCTGATTTGTGACCCAGTATGTGGTCTACCCTGGAGAAAGTTCCATGTGCACTCGAGAATGAGTATTCTGTTGTTTTAGGGTGGAATGTTCTGTATATATCTCTGAGGTCCATCTGGTCCAGTGTAATTCAAAGCTCTGGTTTCTTTGTTGATTTTCTGCTTAGATGATCTGTCTATTGCTGAGAGTGGAGTATTGAGGTCTCCTACAATTAACGTATTATCAATGTTACTCTTTATTTTGGTTAACAGTTGGCTTATGTAGTTGGCTGCTCTCATGTTGGGGGTGTAGATATTTACAATTGTTAGATCTTCTTGTTGGATAGACCCTTTAAGAATGATATAGTGTCCTCTGTGTCTCTAAGTACAGTCTTTAGCTTAAAATCTAATTTGATAAAAGGACAGCTTTCTTTTGAGGTATCTTTAGGTTCAAAATGAGTCTCTTGTGGACAGCATATGGATGGGTCCTGTCTTTTTATTCAATCTGCAACCCTGTGCCATTTTATGAGAGCATTTATGTTCACGATGACAGTGATTATTGAAAGATATGAATTTATTGTCATCACGTTGCCTGTGAAGTCCTTGTTTCTATAGATTGTAAATTTCTGTTCTGTGTCACTCTTGGGGTCTTTCTCTTTTTATAGAACCGCCTTTAATTTTCTTGAAGGGCCGGCTTAGTGGTCTCTCTCTCTCCACCCTCTCAGGGATCCCAATAATTCTGACATTGGAACGTTCCATGGTGTCACTTAGTTCTCTGATTCTGGTTTCATGGATTTTGAGTTTTTTCTCCCTGGCCTCCTCTTTTTCCTTTTTTACTATCAATTGGTCTTCTAGATCACTAATTCATTCTTCTGCCTTGCTTACCATAGCTGTTAGATTATCTAGATTAGATTGGATCTCATTGAGAACATTTCTAAATTCTGCCAGTTCAGCTTTCATTTCTGCCCTTAGAGACTCTAATCTGCCATTAATCGATTTCTCCATTCTAGCTATAATCTTCATAACTGTTACCCTGAAGTCCATTTCCGACATCTTGGTTATATCTGTATCCATTTGTAAATCTGTGGCAGGAATCACAGTCTCTTGAGTCTTTCCTATTGTGGGGGTTCCTCCTCCTATTCATTCTGTTGAGGGATGGTTGAGGGAATGTACAGAGTCCAAATTATTGACCACAACCCAAGCAAGATGCACCTGTTCTATAGGGACCTTAGGGTTGTCGGCCTCTTGTTCCCCCAGCCTGTCTTCTGGGGGATGGGCCTGCCATATTGTTACTCAGGCAACCCTGTTTGGGCAGAGTTGCCCTGCCCCCTGTGTGTGTGGGGGGGTGGGCTCAGTGAAAACCGTTTTTTTGGGGCTTTTGTTCTCTGGTGGTTCTCTGAGTCTCTTCCTAGAGTCAGCAGAAGAGACTGTTTCCAACCCTCTGCCTCAGAGCAGAGAGACCGCAGTCTGTTCTTCAGTGAGCTCTCCAGGCTACAGTATCTCTGTTTCTGTCTGTGCTGCTATAAACTGCAGCGTCCTGGGTTGTGTACCCCTCAGCAGGGCTCCCAGTCCTCGCCTCCAGGTTGGGGTTCATCTCTGCCCTTTTTGCTTCTAAAACCACCAGCCACCCCCAGTTCACAGGCACGGCCCTGCCGCTCCAGGTTTCAGTCTGGGGGACTGCCCTAAAGTCCTTTCCCTGTTGCTACTGGTCTGTGAGTCTGTGCCCTGTCCCCAGTGCGGGAGGCTATTGCTCACCGGTGGTGCAGCATCCCCATGGCTCCCTCCACCTTCTGTTTATCCTCCGATATTTGCTCATGGAATCACGGCTCCCCACTTCGTACCTTGAAACCAACTGCCTGCGATATTCTGTTTGTAGAGATCCAGATATATCCTCTTACATCTCAGGCTGATTTCCTGGGTGTTCAGAGTGGTCTGGTAGATATCCAGCTCAATTCAGGGGACTGGCTGGAATAGGGTCCCCTACTCCTCCACCGTCTTTTCTTCCTCCCGAATTGTCACAAGAACGCAACTTTATTCATCACTGCCAAAAACCAGAAGCAGCCAAGATGTCTTTTGATAGGTGAATGAATAAACCGTGGTACATCCAGACAAGTGAATACTTTTCAGTACTAAAAAGAAATGTGCTACCAAACCACAAAAAGGCCTGGAGGAACCCTAAATGCACACGGCTACGTAGAAGCCAGCCTGAAAAGGCTGCATATTATATGATTCCAGCAAATAAGACAATCTGTAAGAGGCAAATCTATGAAGCCAGTCAAAAGATCGGTGGTTTCCTGGGGCTAACGGGGAGGAAGGACAAGCAGGCAGAAGACAGAGGATGTTAAGGGCAGTGAAACTATTCTGTGGGATACCCTAACAGTAGATAAACTTCATTATCCATTTGTCCAGACTCAAAGAATGTACAACACCAGGAGTGAGTTCTAAAGGACAGATTTTTAATAACAATGTATCAATCTATTGTAACAAATGTCCTACACAAATGCAAGATGTTAACAATAATACAAGATATAATAAGAACTGTGTGCAAAAGAGGGGGTATATGGAACTCTCTGTACTAAACCTGAAAGAATCCTAAAAATAAAGATTAATTAAAAAAAAGACAAGCTCAACTACACTCAGAATTTAATGTACAACAAAGACAGTATCCCCAAATTATTGAAAAGGAAAATGTAATTTTCAATAAGCACTGTTAGGGTATGTAGAAGGCCACATGAAAAAAAAAATTAGATCCATTTCTTAAGGAAAAAAAAAAAAGACCGTGTTCTGGGGAATCTCAAATTGGAATGAAAAAAATATTTTTTCTTAGAAATACTAAATATGGTAGCCAGTTATAGGCAAAAGAGTAATATTAGTATTCTATTCAAGATGTATTTAATGGTCAAACAGGCTTTTGTGGGCTGACCTAAGGGTCTAACTAGGTACGGACTGAATTCTATGGAAAATACTTTTTAAGTACCGACTGCTTTGCACATGAACTTGCGGAGTCCCACTGGTGAAGCATGCGGTCTGTTCATAGTTAAACCACAGAAAAGTGGTCTGTAGTTTGATGAATGTTATAAAAATGTAATTTTTTGGTATGGTATGAGTAGCTGAAAAGTTCACAGCTTCAAATGAAATATTTACTTTAGCTGAAAGAGATGGAAGTACATTAAAATTAGTTTAATTAATTGTATAAAGATATGCAGGCAGGTGGAGGAAGATATCAACAGATTTCAGAAAGCAACCAGACACACAAGGTGGGCTCAAAGCTACTAAGAACCCCGGTTCTGTGAGTGGTCCTTCCCCCAGCTGCAGACTGGGGCCCCGCGTGGACCTACCACACCAGAACCTGCCTCCACCAAGGCCCCGGGGCCTGAGTACACAGGAAAGCTGGAAAAGCCCTGCTCTGAACCCTTACCTGCCGCCTGAGTTTAAAGTGCACTAGCCCCACGGCTGTCAAGCGCGATCTGTATGTCTAAACGTGCCTCCACACACAGCCTCACTCGTTAGAGTCAAATCAAAGCTGGCAGCCGGTATGAAAACAGCCATCATGCATTGCATGACCAAGTCTCCCTCCAAGTTATGCGCTGTTTCCTCGCCATCGCCTGCTCTTTCTACAGCAAGTACAGGCATTCAGAGAAGAACTGGGGCTAGGGGATGGGAGAGTGCAGAAACCGTGTGGGGCTGATCCGCGGTCCGCACTCCTCCTGCCCCCCACATGGGGTTTCTCGGCTCCCTGCAGTCTTGCCTGCATACAGCAGCTCCCACAGCGGCTTTTCAAGAGGGGAAAAGAAAAAATTCACCCATGTCTTCCTTGAACGTGGGGACATGAATAAAATCACAAAACTCATATAGTGAAGCAAAAATTCTTTTATATAAAAAAATGTAGCATGTTATTTTAGAACTATTAACTTGTGCTCCCTCGCCCTGAT
Source organism: Mirounga angustirostris (assembly GCF_029215605.1). NCBI lineage: Eukaryota > Metazoa > Chordata > Mammalia > Carnivora > Phocidae > Mirounga > Mirounga angustirostris. The sequence continues at coordinate 9,624,613 of NW_026991718.1, forward strand.
ATTACAGTGAGAGGGAACAAGCCCACGGAACGCGCAGATCCCTCACTGCCACTGGGCCATCTGCTCCTCCATCCACTGTTTCTCCTGTGCAGACAGGACGCACTTGGGGTTCTGTGGCAGGGAAGGCACTGCTGTCCCCTCCTGCTGGCGGTACCGCTCCCTCGCATCAGCCTCCCTCTGGGCACAGTCTGCACCTGCCAACCCCGAGCCCCTCGCAGCATGGGCACCACACTGCCAACAGAGAGCCCTGGGTGGCGTGGATGCAGGTGACACTCAACGTGGCTCCCTGTGACATGAATCTGGGAGTTTGGGCTCAACCTGACAGCTGAGAACAGAAAGCAGGTGGGTGAAAAAGAGCCCATGTGTGGCTTCCTTAATGAGCATGCTGTCTCTACTGTGACTTTCTTAGAGAGATCTGGAAGCTAGGATCGAAGAAGGAAAAAGCCTTCCTCCTCTTCTCTCTTGGTACCACTTGCATTGCTTTAAAAATCAAGAGGAAAGCACACACCTCCCAGCCTCCAGGGAAAGAGAAAAATGGAAGAATTCAGAAAGAAAAAAATGCCCCTTGCTAGAAAAAAAATACACTGTTCAGAGACGAAACATGAAACACTGGAGACCCGGTCCAGCTTGAGTATGCTCACTGAAGGTGACAAACGTTTTCTTAGGGGGTTGAGGTGCCCAGTGCAAGGCCAGGCCTGGACACACAAGCTGGGCAGGGGGGGTGACCACTGTCCCCAGGGAAACCACGCTGTGGTTCAATAAAGTGCAGACAACTGCAGTGATGGGACTCGGGCGTTCCCTAACAATGCTACAGACTTAGTTTTGCTTGTTTTGAGGAAAAGCAGATAAAAGCACCGTTACCCGATTCTCTTAGTCTGGCCAGATGCAGCCTCCCATGTCTGACGCTGGGACCCTGTGCAACCCTCCAGGCCGAGCAGTGCTGAGCAAGCTGAAACGTGCACAGCTTTCCCACTAGCCTGAGGCCTCCCTCCTGCAGGGAGAGTGAGCTTTGAAATATAGGGCTAGTCAAAATCTGTAAAGACAAATCATTCCCAGTGGATCTGTTTTTCTGTAAGATTCCCATGTACAGTCCTGACCTGCCTAACTCTAGGTTGGTGGAAGCATTCTCATTAATCATTTAGAAAACATTAAATGAAAATACTCCTACAAAATTCATTTCTGACGGTCCCCTGCCGTGCAGGGAGCCCCCACTGCTGGTCCGGCGGCAGAGAGGAATCAGAAATGAAGTAGGCCTCTGTGCTGGGCAGAGAAAAAAGACACAGACGAGTGGAGAAACTTCAGTTTCTCTGTGGAGGGGTGTGCCCTTTCTTTGGCAGCACAACTCAGATAGTCTGACCTCCCGCTGCTCACCTGCCCTGTGTGCTGGGCTGATGGCGTCCTCTCGGGACAGGGCAGTGGTCCTGGAACATGGCCACCCTGCCGTGAGGCCCGGCCATGTGGACGTCCAGCAGAGAGCACCTAAAGGGTCTGCATGGGCCCTCTGCCCCGCATTAACAGCACACATTCAGAGGACCTTTGCCCGGGCATTTCTGTCTCACTTCCAAGTTGTGCAGGGCCCTGTGCAGGGGATTACTGCTCTGCACGTGTTTCCCTCGACATCTCCCTCTGCTCTGCTGGTCTCACGTTGTTCTCGATTCACCGACAGCCTGAGGAGGAGCCACATCACTGGCGTCTCTCCTTTCACTGCTTGGTTATCAGGACACAGGTCATTGGATGGCTATGGCTGACAGAGAACATGGTGCCCTTCACCTTTGCCATAGAAACAGTCCTCAACAAAACTGCCTGCAACTTCAATGCTGCATTTTATTTTTTATTTATTTATTTATTTTTTAAGATTTTATTTATTTTTTTGAGAGAGAGAATGAGAGAGAGCACATGAGAGAGGGGAGGGTCAGAGGGAGAAGCAGACTCCCTGCTGAGCAGGAAGCCCGATGCGGGACTCGATCCAGGGACTCCAGGATCATGACCTGAGCTGAAGGCAGTTGCCTAACCAACTGAGCCACCCAGGCGCCCCAATGCTGCATTTTATTAAAAGACTATTTAGTTACTTGAGAGACAGAGAGCCAGCTTGTGAGCACACGAGCGGCGGAGAGCGGCAGGCAGAGGGAGAAGCAGGCTTCCCGCCGAGCAGAGAGCCCGATGTGGGGCTCAATCCCAGACCCTGAAATCATGACCTGAACCGAAGGCAGACGCTTAACCGACTGAGCCACTCAGGCGCCCCCAACGCTGCATTTTAAATTAAAAAAGCCCCCCAACCATACTGAACACATCCAAAAACATCCCAGGTGATTTATTAGGTAAACAGGAAATTCAGTGCCGGTCTAGTGCACGAGGCATGGATCACACCACCTCCACGGGAGTCTGGGAGGGCTGTGTGTGATCCGGTCCGTCACTGTGGCGGTTTTTGTGTAAGACAGGTTCAAGAGTGTTCTAATGGTAGCAGTGGAACCCCAAATGGAACGCTTCCATATCTGTAAGGATTTCTTCTAGGAAAAGACTGGAAATGCCAAGTTCATTAAAACTGTGAGCAAGTGAAAAGCAGTAAAATTAACCACCAGCTTGCTCAGAATGAGGAAAATATGCTTCAAATGAAAAATGCTCAGGACCTCTGGCATAAAGTGGAAATGTAACCTAAGTAGAAGATGCGCCCCCCAAGAGGTGAATTTTTTTTTTTTTTAAAGATTTTATTTATTTATTCATGAGAGACAGAGAGAGAGAGAGCAGGGGGAGGGGGAGAGGAAGAAGCAGGGAGCCCGATGCGGGGCTCAATCCCAGGACCCTGGGACCATGACCTGAGCCGAAGGCAGTCGCCTAACCAACTGAGCCACCCAGGCGCCCCCCAAGAGGTGAGTTTTGTCACAGAAAACAAAATAAGACATTTGAAACATGCTTAGCAACTAATTCTGAGCCATCGCGTACGGTTATGTGTTGGAAAGAGTTACCGAATTTTGATTGGGAACCAGAAATGTGAATTCCGTGATTCCGGAGGGAAGGCAGAAAAGGACGAGACCAGCGACAATTTACCTTTACTTCCGGAGGAGTGGACAGATGAAGGAAGGATACAGACATTTAGCATCCAATTCAAGTGTCTGCCTCATCAGTTTTAGTCTGACTTGGTAATCTGTGCAGATGAAGTCCTGAAATACGACTTCATGACAGCACCACGAGGAACTCTAGTAACTTCCACTCAGCGTACCCCGGCTCAGCGTTACAGGAATCACTGAATTTCGTAAACACCACACTGAGGAGCGTCAGAACAGACTTTCTTTCCCATCTTCGGCTTCAAAGTTTTCCTCCAGACGCAGAGAAAGTCGAGTGAACTCTAATGCTGAGAAGTACTTTGAAAACCCAAGCGCTGGTCTAAGTTTTACCCACCCACTTTCATCATGGCTCTTTCTTTTGAACAAGAGAGTATTCCAAACAGCGGATTAAAAAGGTGGTGCTGGGATTCTGGACAATCTCACTACCGCACAAGAGGCCGAATCTAATGGATGGATATACCACCGATGTCAGGAATGCACATTTCATTGCTTGTGAAGATAAAAACACAATGAATATGTGTGGCACAAAGCATGAGCCCAGATGTAAATCATCAACAGTTGTCAATAATCACATATTGATACTGGTTCATCAATGTAACAGACGTGCCACACCAAGCAAGACGTTAATGAAAAGACACAATGAATGATCTAGTTATATTATCTGCAGATACAACCCCCGTCTACAAGTCTCATGAATACAAACCCTTTTCCCTTTAAAGGGAAAAGCAATTTGTTCTAGAATTAACAATTACAAAATAAATATAATTTAATTAAAAGCAACTTAAAAAGAGAAGCCGATTACAGGCATACGAAGAATAACTCCCAAGAGGAAAGCAGCGTGTACTGTTTGGACAGGTGTGCCAAAGCCCTAACACTCAACAGTCGTTCTAGAGTTGTCAACATTAAAGACAAACAAGAACAAAAACATTCTTTTTTTTTTTTTTTTTTTAGATTTTATTTATTTGACAGAGAGAGAGATACAGCGAGAGAGGGAACACAAGCAGCGGGAGCGGGAGAGGGAGAAGCAGGCTTCCCGCGGAGCAGGGAGCCCGATGCGGGGCTCGATCCCAGGACCCCGGGATCATGACCTGAGCCGAAGGCAGACGCTTAACGACTGAGCCACCCAGGCGCCACAAAAAACAAAAACATTCTTAACCTCGGCCAAAGGCTGGTGCCCACAAGCCCCTTGCCATTTCCTCTTGCCACCTCCACCCCAAGAGGTGGGGTGACAGCAGGCTTCCAGAGAGGGCTGACTGCTCCTGGGGTGCGTAGGGAGGTCACGGGGTGTCTGTCTACGCGGTCACAGATCAGGTGCCCGGGACCCATGGGGGAATGCTCGCTAAGCCAACTGTGCATCCCGTCTCATTCCCATTAGAATCTAAGGTGGCAGGGAATCAGGGGCTCAGGGTGCATTTGGGGCACACGGGAGGAATGGCCTGTGACAGCACCTGACAGAGCCCGGGGAGCTCTGCATGGCCTTCTCGGCCCTCCGAAGCCCCAGGCACAGGGCACGGGAGCTGCTCTACACTCTCTTTCCACTAATCCCCCTCATAAAGCTACTTCCATGTGCACACGGTGGTCACAGCGACGGCACACTGGAGCTCAGCGAGGAAACTGGTCTAGAAAGCTGTATGGTCGGTGCTTCACCTGTTCCAACCTGCCCGGCCCAGTTCAAGGACACTGGCATGATCAGTCTGCACTTACTATTTCTGACATAACAACATGTGGAAGCAAGGTGAGGACACTCCAAAAATGTGATAGGCTGCACACAACAAAGGTCATGTTGGTATACCGCAATTACAATATTTTTCTAGGGTTAGAAATAATATTCCCAGATCAGGAGAAGATATTTGCAGGATTCATAAAGGACAAAAGATTAAATACTCAAAATATGTGGAGAACTTCAACAGAGCAGTAACAAAAGATAACCCGATGGAAACACAGGCCCAGACCCTGGGAGCCCCGGGGAGGAAACGCCAACAGACGCTTTCACGTGAAAAGGCGTTTCACTCAGAAGCATTAAGTTAAAACGTGAGGTTAGAATTTCAGACTCACCAGACAGAAGTCTGACCAATAATGACTGATTCGCAGGTGAGGAAACAAAAACTTTAAGACACCGGTGTTGGGAGTGTGAATTATTACAGCTGCTTTGGAAAGCAATCTGACTGTTTTCCTTTAAAACTGAAAATACAGGGGCTCCTAGGTGGCTCAGTTGGTTAAGCGTCTGCCTTCGGCTCAGGTCATGATCCCAGGGTCCTGGGATCGAGCCCGACATTGGGCTCCCTGCTCAGTGGAGAGCCTGCTTCTCCCTCTGCCTGCTGCTCCCCCTGCTTGTGCTCTCTCTCCCTCTCTGACAAATAAATAAATGAAATCTTAAAAAAAATAAAACTGAAAATACAAACGCCATACAGCCAGGCAGTGGCACTTTGAACGTGGGCCTTAGAGAAACGCAAGGATGTGTGCACCAGACACTTCCATGTTTCTGTGAGTATGTGTGTGCATGCAGCGGAAGTGTGAAAACACGGCCTGTGAGCACACAAGACACACGCGTGGGAGTGACCCCTCTGGGAGGGGACGGAACTGGGGCGCCTGAAAGACCACGTTGGTAATGTATACTTGAACTTATTGCAAAAATGGCTGAAGTAAATGTGGAAAAATGTTAATATTTACTGAGTGTTTAATAAAATTCTTTCTTGTGTTTAAAAGACGTTTAACTAAAATAGTCAATTTGGGTCGAGTGAAGAGTAAAGAGGACTCAAGCAGGGGGCATGTCCAGACTGGGTTTCCCAGGGACAGAAGTGCATGGGAATCGGGGTGAACAGGAAGTGAGCGACACAGAAACACCCAACATGCCCACACGTGCAAACCAATCCCTGTGCCCAAGGGCGTTCAGTTCCTGTGAAGCAGTGATGGCGTCCCCAGGAATTTAGAGAGGACCCTACTGGACAGAGTTAGAACTCACAGGTAGGGGACTTGTCTCTCAAAATCAGAGCGCCACAAGAAAGAAAGAACCTTATGACACGCTTATCTTTCTTTTTCTCTGCCCCGGACACAGAGGCCACATGGTGTTACCATGGAGCTCAATTTTCCTTCTTGTTTTGACATCTTCTACCCTTACCACCAGCACTGATCTTTGGAGTTTCCTGCACCCGGTGACAAAGACAGGGAGGGCTTGGTAGCCAAGTGTGACCCTAAGGTGTCAAATCTGCTCATGACCCACCACTTCGCTGCTCAACACGGAGTCTGAGCTCTGAACGCTTCTCACCCCACTGTCGGAAGTCTGAGCAAGGGTCCGATGCGAGCAGCCCCTAAGCCAACCTCTGGAGCCCTGAGGGACAGGGACCGACGGACGGCCTCCCAAGGGAGGGAGGAGTGGAGGACAGAGACCCAGGGACAGGGTTGAGCCTGCGGCGGCTCAATGCTCACTACTGTTCTTTCTTTCAAGCAGGAGGGAGAATTCAAACCGATTAAAAGACAGTGCTGAGTTTCTGGAAACACACACACTCCACTCTTGAGACAGGCAGAAATTAAATATGAAATTGCTAGACATGTATCAGACCACAATACTCTTCCTTTCTTGGATGAAAATTTAAAAAACAAAACAAAGCACTTCATGATTTTTACTCATGATTCATTAGATGTTTTGCTATGAATATTCTGAATGGGTAAAAATTATGCCCGATATTTAAATAAAATATATTAAAGCTCATTCATAAAAGTTATTTATTTGTTTATATTGTTACAGCGTCCGCTTTAAAGCACATCTTAATGACTTTCTTTGCTTATATACAAGCTGAAATGAAATGAATGAATCAAAATCTTACATTTATGCTTGTTACATCAAAAAATGAGAAGAAAATTAGTAAACATTCAGCATATCACTGTGGATGAATGTTAACACATTTTAGCTGAAATGTATGTATGATTTATGTCTATTTCATAATTTAAATTAGCTGCTTAATGATGCATGGCTACTATCTTCTCTTTATCCATATCCCAGTGCAATTTCATTTCAGGCGGAATCAGAAGCGTGCTTTCTTGTCTGCACATCTTTGGGAAAATATGTCCTCAAAACTGAGGCTAAAGGTGACAGGGAGTGCTGCACCTGACCCTGAAATCTCATGCCTCATTTTACAGGAAGTTTGGTACCAGCTCCACCAAGCCGTGCTCCCGAAAGCCGGATGAAGAGGCAGAGTCCCCGGACTCCAGGACACAGGAAGCATCACCAAACAGGGCACACCAGCCAGTGCTGTGTTCACAGACGGGAGGGCTGGGAGTAGCAGTGGCCACCACAGGAAATACCTGCCTTCTCATCTCTCACTCATTAAACGCCATGGTAAATGCAGAAGCAGCTGATGGATGCACAGTCATTTTGAATCTACAATTCTCATGGACCTCAACAGGAACAGAAATCGGGGCACTTGTGAAGCTGCATGCTTTAGGGAATCCAGTAGTTCGGAGCTACTAAGAGGTGGGCCTGTGTACCCAAAGTTAAGTTTTGTCCGCTGTAGACGAGACACCTATGGACACCAGCCGCCGACCCCCACAGCTGCAGAGGGGGCAGCCTCCTGCCTAGCAGCATGATCATGCAACAGGGGTGGGGCTGGTGGCCGCACTCTGGCTGCAATGAGGTGGGGCGGGAAGAAACATTTTTGTTTTATGCTGAAGAGAAACATAGCTGTTCCTCATTAGAAGTATGAGAATATCCCATCCTGTCCTTTTTTTTTTTTTTTAAAGATTTTATTTATTTATTTGCCAGAGAGAGAGCATGGGAGAGAGAGAGCACAAGCAGGGGGAGTGGCAGGCAGAGGGAGAAGCAGGCTCCCCGCCGAGCAGGGAGCCCGATGCGGGACTTGATCCTAGGACCCTGGGATCATGACCTGAGCCGAAGGCAGACGCTTAACTGACTGAGCCACCCAGGCGCCCTTACCCTGTCCTGTCTCGATTGCCAAAGCCACCAGGCATAATTTATCAAGCAGAAGTATGCCCAAACATCCCCCTTGGGCACTGCCCTTAACCCCTCCTTGGGCACCTTTCCATCAGAGCTATCAGAAGTGGCTACAGAGACTCACCTCCTTCTGGGGTGGAAGTCTGCTCATCGCCTTTCAGGTAAGGAAGGAAGCTCAAATGACTGGAACGTGTAGATGAAAAAGGACACGGTTCATTTGCGAGCTAGAGAAGTATCCCCTGAGCGACCAGGAGAAGGCTGCACCCTCCGAACACCGCGGTTTGAATTTCCAGCGCACAGGAGGACGTGGGGCTCACCCACAGCCGGGCTCCGACGGACGGAGCCCACCACCCCCGGGGGCTTCCTGGGGCTGGAGCGCGGGAGGAGACTCGCTCAGAGACCTGGCCGGGGCCTACAGCAGACACGGCTCCTGAGGCCATGGCCGCACGGATGGGGGCCCCTGAGCCACCTCTTCCACCTGGGGCAGCACCAGGGGCAGGGGTGTCCTCCCGAACACTGCTCCTGGCGGCTCCTGGATTCTGTCTGTCCCGGCCCCGGACCCAATAGGCCACAGGCTGGGAAGAAGTTTTACAAGTTCGGGAGGAGGGCCTGCTGTCTCCTTTGCTGACTCTGAGTCCACTCAACCCAGCTGCTTCATTTCCACTCTGTCGAGCCAACCGGTCTGATTTTGGCCCGGCTTTAGGTACTGAAACCCACCTTTTCCATTCATTTCTATTCTATGAGGGGCAATTTCCCTTAGTCAGAAGGAAGAAATAGGACTAATAACACCAGTGAGGTTAAAAGGTATGAAAGTACCCTGTGCTAGAAACCTCCTCCAAGTCTGGGCAAACTCAGTCATGCGGTCTGGCCCCTGTCTCCCGTGTGGAGGGTAAACCCGATAAAGGAGAAAGCTTGCTCCTTCCCTGTGTCCCCTCCACAGAAACAGGATCTGAGTATTAGGAAAAACAACACAAAAAGGAGCTGAGAAATGTGTTTTAATTCTGTCTTCTCAGCTCATGTATTTACCTACTACTCATGTTAACCACGTGAGATGCTGATGTAAGTTTTTGACAATTCTATGGCCAACATGATCTTTATTATTAACCGGGCCTTTGTACTCTCTGGCGCTGTTATTATTTTCTCTCCCTGACTCTGATTCTGTGTTTCCTGACAACCAGAACTTTCCTTTTTCACTCTGCGGTTACATCCCACAAACGCTGACCAGCCAATCTTACAAAGGATGGCAGTGATCTACAGCGTGTTCCTGACAAATTAAGAACAGAATACGGCAAACAGCCAACACCGTCTTCACTATGTGCTAGCCACTGTTCCCAGCAACCTGCACGTAAGACCTCGCTTGAGCTTCACAACACCCTAAAAAGAATCAGCCCTGCTGTCCTGGTAAGGATGCTGGGACACAGAGACGCCATATCACTTGCCCAGGCCCCACGTGACTAAGGGGAGGGCAGGACTTACCAGGAAGCCAGACAGTGGAGGCCTGGCCTTCAGTAATACCACCTCAGCTGCCTCTCGGCAGAGGTCCTCCTGAAACTGTCTTAGGCTCAACAGGAACATGGGATGGGTTCCAACAGATCTACAAGGTTCTCCACTGAGAAACGTTTGCTCCCCCTCAAGGCTGCTCGTGCCCTGGAGGGCTCTCTGTCCTCTGTGCTCTCCCTTCCCCAATCCTTATTTTTTGCTGACAACTACCCCGTGCTGTAGCCCAGAGTCTTCCAAATGATGGCTGGAACACGCTGGGGGACTGCAACCAGATTTTTAAGTAAATTAAATCAGGACAGAAACCAGGAGACAATGGCACGAAGTATTGTTGCAAGAATGTTTTGTCTTGTTTCTCTGTGTGTATTTGCAGTAGGTCATGACGTAAGATTATTGTTTACACGGCAGCACAGTCAAAAAGTCTGAATAAACACCACCACCCAGGTCTAATACCAAGCCTTACTGCTGTCCCCCAGCAGGCGCCTGAGACAGGGTTGTCAGAGGGTGAATGGCTACGCAGTGGGGATGTCCGGGGAAGCGTGTTTAGAAAACTGAGTGAGGTCATTCTGTAAGTCAGGGCTCACTGCTAGGCTACTCACTTGATTTTTCCAGACTGGACACACCAGGAAAACTGAGGATGCTTGTTCTGTATGAAGCAAAGCAAAGCAAAGCAAACTACACGCAAAGGCATAAATATGACTGGCACTGCCTTACCTCTTCGCCCAGGATATACGTGAGGGTAGTACTCGTAATAGAGATCAGGCTGGTCCAGGTTTCCAAAGGGCTCAAACTCCATCTCAGCATTCTGGAAAAGGCCCAGCTTCACCAGCAGTGCCAGCCTCACAAACCAAAGCTAAAACACAAAATACAATTGAAACAATAGATTACCTACGAATGTCAAGTTCAGAAATTCCTATTTCCTATTAATTTGGTAGCAGAGCTTGATTTCCAGTATATTAAAACAAAACCTACTCTCGGTTTCTTAGCACATTTGCCTAATTACATGTTTATAAAAATTACTCTCAAGCTTAATAAAAACAACGTAAATGATTTTGTCTGATTTGGCTTAATCTGCCAATCCTTGTTGAGGAGAATGGAGAGCAGGGATGGCAGGGCTGGGTGTGGACAGAGCCACGTCTGGGGCGGGCACTGAAGGGTACGGAATCGCCACGGGGGGAGGCAGAGGGGAGGCACAGAGAGGAGAGTGCGATGTGGGTGAGCAGTCAGCTCTGAAGGGCCAGAGGGCCCTCTGGGTGCAGAGGCAGAGCAGGGATCTGGAAAGGAAGACTAGAGTAAACTCATGTTGACGTTAAATTTGGGCTAAGAAAATCTATTTTTCGTTCTCACGTTGTTCTTAGTGGCATGAAAGGTCACGTCCCTTCCCTGTCCCCCCTTCATGACCAAAGGGGCTGTACCTGTAAGGAGTCTGCCGTGTGGCTGGTGGGCAGCCCGCTCTTGCCGTAGCCTTGGCCGTGGGCCGTGAGAAGGCGCCCGCAGAGGTCAACCGCTGCCCTCCAGTTTTTGCAGCTCTGTAAGACACAGCAGGACGTGTCACCGAAAGCACAGCCACTCCTACACGCAGGGCCTGCCGTGCTGGGCCCAGCGCCAGCCCCTTCTGGTGAATGACGGCCAGGCCAGACAGCTGCTGGTACGGAGAGCGCCACTGGTCGACGCCTGTGTGTAACTGGGCAAGAAGGGCACCAAGCGGGAGATGCAGCTTGAGATGAGCAAATCCGAAAAACATTAAAATTTAACAACTGATAGAACACAGAGAGAATTCCTTTTTAAAATTTATTTTATTTAAATTCAATTAATTAACATGTAGTGTACTACTAGTTTGAGGTAGAGTTCAGTGATTCATCAGTTGTATATAAATACCCAGTGCTCATTCCATCAGCTCTTGTTGAAAAGCTCCCCTACCCCCAAGACTGCTTTCCTTTTTCAGCCAAATAACTTTATTTTGTAATTTTCACAAATTTAAAATCAATAATTTAATTTTATGCTATGTGCCGGATGTATTTCTTTGTATCTGTAAGAGCTGCGTGTGATAATAAAATAAGTGGTTTTGCATGCTTGACATAATCCTGTTTCACCAACATTACAACAGACGGCTGACCTGGACGCCAGCGGATCAAGCTGGACATGCTCTGTTTATCCTTTGCCCTGATGCAACAGACAGGAGGGCCACCGGGGAAATGCACAGGAAAACGTCCTCAGAGAGAACACTGCAACCTTCTGGGAAGCGAGAAGTGGATGCTCGTGGCCCATCTCCTCACCACACCGGGCACTAACACCGTCTGCACGCCACAGACGCTCCCGTTCACGTGTGTGGCCGACAAATGGCAGACCACGTCAGGCTCTGGGGGCAAGTGGTGGATGAACACACATCCTTGCATGCATTCATCTCACGATCTAGCAAGGAAGACAGATATGAAACAACTTACTTTCCCAAGATGAGTAAAATGATTTTGTGTGTGCTCACAGTGCTTTCTGAACAAGAAGCCATGGGAGCACATCACCTGGTGGCCAGACTTAACCTCAGGGAATGGAAAGCTACTGGAGCCCAGACGTGAAGGAGGAACAGTGGGGTCAAGAAGGGGCAGGACCCTCCAGGCCGAGGGGGAGCTGCCTGAGAGAATCCGGAGGTGCCTCAGAAGAACGGCCTTCAATCAGGTGGCCGGCACATGGCAGTGAGAGGACAGGCGTGAGGATAAGAATGGGGATGTCAGCAAGGAAGGCCTCAGACCACGAGAGATCCAGACTCCTTCTGAGGGGCTGGGGAGCCACGGAAGGGCTTTGGGCAAGGGAACGACACATTCCTGTTAAACAGATGCTGGAGCATGCTGCCCACCTCTCTTAGGTACTAACTCAGGCACGCACTGCTCCTGTTGGCACCCTGCACCTGCCAGACAAATCCTAAGTTGGGGTGAGGACCCAGAGAGCATAGGCCTTGCTGCAGAGGGGCCTGTGAACGGGGACCGATTCCTGGCTTCTCCTGACAGCGGCCCTGCAGGCCCCGCGAGGGGAATTCCTCGGGGCACGGGCCAAGGTAGGTGCTTTGACTTCTGGAGAATCATCCTAAGTGTGGCTACGTATATTCTTGAATTGCAAACGTGAAAAAGTAAGAGGGAAAGTTATCCTGCCAAGTTTGGACCAATTCTATGTATATGTCTAAACAGATCCTGTATGCAGGGACGATTAATTGTTGCTGTTTTCCCAACCGCCTATGTCACACATGCTGGCCTTTCCTGCTGGTGGCAGTAGATCTGAGCAGAGTGCTCAGGGCGGTCTTCTGAGGAAAGGACTCCGGCTGAGGATGGGTAAGAGACCCCGTGAGGAGGGCAGGAGGGGGGCTCCGGGAGGCAGAGGCCTGGTTAGCGGGCCGTGGGGATGCAGTGAGGACGAGGGGCAGTAGGGGTGGGCAGTGCAGGTGTGGACAAGGGGCAGGGAAGGCCAGGCCAGCCTCTGCAGGCTTCCAAGAGGATGGGCAATGTGTCCTGCTCACATTCTAGAAACAGCAGCCCCCCTCCCTGTGAGGAGGAAGCATGAACCCGAGGGGCTGAGCAGGTGTCCAGGCCTGGCACTGGTGGTCTATGTGTGGCCCGCAGGCTGGATTCGCCCTGTGCGTGTCTACACACGGTTCTGGAGACCAGCCTCCTTCACACGTCTGTCTGCAGCTGGTTCTGTGATCCACGAGGGAGGTGGGCAGTCACTGCAGAACTAAGTAGCTGCCCTGAGACTGAGTGGCCCCGAGCCCAGTGAGCCACCCCAGGCCTGGCCAGCACCACATCCAGGGAGACCATGGACAACGTCCCATCAGTGGCTTATGACGGGCCCTCAACGAGAAGGGGTAAGAAACAGGAACATCTCCAGCAACTTGACAGGGCATTTGATGTCAAATGCAATAATGATAAAAAGTGGACTTGTACATGTTTTTCATATTTTAATTTAGATTGAATTTTACAGAAGTTTCAGTCTGCTAAAGATTGAGCAGTTAAAGGAAAACACCTGTCCCTTCCATGCCAAGCTTGAAAAGCATGGTCGCAGGCCACCTGTATCCGTGGCGGGGGGAGGGTGCAGACACGGCAGAGGGACAAGGCCGGGCGACAATCTGACGTGGGGAGCACGGGGAGCGAGGCTGCAGGATGGATCTGAGACTCTGACATGCAGCCAGGCGGCGGCGGTGCGAGTCTTGGAGACAGGGAAGGCTGGAAAGGGTCAGAGCTCGGAATCTGCAATTTGATTCCAACAAGGCTGAATCTGAGGGGCCTTTGAGACGTTCAAGAGGAAAAGAAAAAGCAGCTACTGCCGTGTGTGTAGGTCTGTTTGGGAGAGGGGCATGCCTGGGGCAATGTGGGGGGCTCTGCACAAGGAGGGTGTGGGTGAGATGGGGGTCAGACCCTGAGGATGTGCAACATGGGTGGCCGGGGAGGGGGAAGGCCGAGTGTGGGGGGAAGGGTGTGCGGAGCAGGAGGGGACAGTGCTCAGGGCTGCCGAGGAGGCAGGCACAGGGACACCAGAATCATGGGCAGCTGAGAGCTGGTCTGACGGGGAGATGGGATGGGAAGTCAGATGGAATGAAACAGGTGGAAAATAAGGAGGGGACCAGTGAGCCAGGTGACCCTGTGAGGTCTGAGTCACCAAGCTAATCGTGGTGGTGGTGAGCGGGGAGAGAAGAGGTGCTTCTTCTGTGTCTGCTTTTAACCAAATGCTCCCGTGAGAGAGAAAGCAAGAGAAGGATCTCGTTGGAGAAACGCTGACTGCATGCTAGAAAGAAAGGATCATCAATAGAACAAGGTCCCAGGAGTCAGGAAAGGATTCTCGCATTGCGGCGGGGAGAGGGGCTTCTGTCCAACGGTCTCCAGCTGCTTTAAGCTGGGGCAGGGGGCCACTCCTCCAACTCCAGCCAGGAATGGGGGTCGGGGGGGGGGGTTGAAAGAAGCAGAGACAGTCTAAAAAGGTACTGGGAGCCAGAGAAGCCTAGAAGGTCCCTGGGAAGCAGGCGGTGGTGTTTAGTGTCACGATGAGCGCTGAGCTTGGATGTGGGACTTCTGCAGCAGGCTAGTGGCCCGGCCAGGCCATCTGCGTGGACTCGACATCATCGGGTGAGGGTAAAGGTTGGGAGAGAAGACAAGCAGGCAGACCTCCTTTAGCTACAACTACCCATGTGACCTCTGTGACTTACCCAGGCCTCAATCACGCCCTTGTGACGTCAGCTGGCCACCCTGAAGGTGGAAATGAGGGTACACTCTGTGGAGAAGCTGGAACCACTCTCACCCCTCATGACCTCTTCCCCTAGTCAGCGGTCTGTGCTCACACCTGTCCCACCTGCCCATCCTGCTCTCCTCCAGCTAGGAAGGGCTGCAAAGATGACCATCCTATGACCTGGCTCAGACCCAAACTTCGTGACACCTCTCCTGCCCACAGTGAGCCCTCCTACTGGTAATTTTCTGGCACACACATTCCTGGGGGGCTACAGCCCCCCAAGGGGATGGAATTTGGTTCTTGGATAACAATGATTAATGGCCCTCCAAAGATTAACCTACCCAACAAAATCTTATTCCTTAGTATTTTACTTCATCTGGGGCTGAGGGAGGTGAGCAATTAGGAAACAAGGTGGAAAAATGCTTCTCAGGGGATTGACAATGAGGAAAGGGTTAAGAAACACTCTGAGGTATAGTCTGTCTCATCCATTCTGCACGGGCATTAAGGACAACCTGCTGTTCCACAGTAATATTAACTGTGGCGGGGTCCTGTCTCCCTCTGGGTGAGCTCTGGGGGCCATGGCCTTGTCGAGGGCATGCTTTTTAACTTCTAAAAGTACTTCTTCAGCATTGTACCTACCATGTACATGCGTTCAAAAAATGGTGAAAGAGTAAATTCACAGAACTACAAAAAAGTCATAAAAAACCCGACACTAATAACGAAAGAGATGGAAATGATAACTGTGATCACTATTAGTGATTGATTTTTATTAGCCAAAAAAAAAAAAAAAAAAAAATAGCAGCAAATGCAACTGTTAGCCCAAGAAATGATAGAGAGTAATTTTTAAAGAATATACAAGTCAGGGCCGACAAGGAGACACTAAAGCAAGGGTTCTGCATAAACAGGTGTAACCTTTCTGGAAAATCATACATACTAATAGCCTCACAACTGCCCATAGTCTGACCTACTTGTTCTCTCAGCATTCATGCTAAAGAAATAATCATGTGTGTAGAAAAGATTTCTGTACAAGGTGGCCCATCCCAAGGTTATTTACAATAGTATCAGATTATGCAATAAAAATATTTATAAATTGGACTTTAATCAGACAATGCTTAAGATGTTAAGAAGATACAAAATCATAAATAGGTATAATATGAAGTTTTGTCTAGTATATGTACAAATACATATGTAAGTATTCATATTCACATGTAGACATACTATATACAGAGACACTAAAATGTTAGCAGACGGTGGTTATACAATTTTTCTGAATGAAGAACATGCTATTTGTAAAAGGAGGGAAGAAGGGTTTGTGAATGACAGGACAGGCCGCACCAAGGGGGATGATGCACTTGCAGACGAGGCCATCATGTCGTGGCCACCTAGAAATGGATGGTGTGTCCATCTACCTCCATCCCACACAGAGGGGACACCCACATGCCATCGATGACCGTGAACAGAGCTTCATGCAGGAACCAAATTAATGCTTGTTGAAATAGTATTTTTAAAAAATAATCAAGTATGTCGGTATAAGTTATGAAGTATGGCTGCTAAAGCATGAGGAAAGAGGTTCTGTCCTGGGTGGGGGGTGGGATTTAGCTGTAGTAGAAGGAGCTGCTTGACACGGTACCACCCCCACTGAGCTCCAGTGTGATCTATTTGACAGACCTCAAAGACACACAGAATCTGTGTGTGTGCAAAAATATATAAATGAGAAAATCTGATTATGGATATTTATATATTTTTGAAACATTTATTACACAGTAAAGACTCCTATCTTATTTTACGTCTACTATGTATAGATACCCACCACTAATAAAACATTTAAACGTGTACTAAAACTATTTGCAAGTACTCTGTGAATATGAAGTGCTCCATAAATGATTAAAAATAATAAAATGTATCGTATAAAAAGCCTCAGCTCTTGCTATGATTTCATATACTAAGATATGCTTTCTATATCCCAAACTGGATCACAACTATTAAAAATGAAACCCAAACCTATCATCTTAATTATTCATTTTTCAGTAAATGGAAATCTTTTCAAAAGTGGCTCCTTTCCTAACTGTGAAGAGGAAGCAGAATGTTTATGTTCCTATTACGGCTTCTCCCCACATGATTCTCCCACAGGTAAGTGAGTATGGAAGATGGACGTGGACAGATGCCACTCCTGAGCGGCTCAGTACTGGGCTAGCCCACCTTCTGATGAATACTGATGGTCTATAAACGACATGGAACATCTCAACAAACTTACACTAACCTGACAGCAAATTTTCCAGGAGTCAGAATGACCTAATTCCTCAAGACAATTTAACAGCACGGGGCAGGGGATGCGGGATGCGGGTGCCTCCC
The DNA here is from genome assembly GCF_029215605.1 of Mirounga angustirostris. NCBI lineage: Eukaryota > Metazoa > Chordata > Mammalia > Carnivora > Phocidae > Mirounga > Mirounga angustirostris. The sequence goes on from NW_026991718.1 coordinate 9,641,677, forward strand.
TGACCTTCTTGGTGGCCTGTTTGAGAACAGGAGCCTGGGAGAGAGGCAAGGGCCAGAAGGGACCCGGAACTTATCTTACTCTATAGGGCTCACTGCGATTCCGGACCAGCGGTGACTCAGCACGACTCCTTTAAAGACTAAGTTAGATTTGGATTATCTTCTGGTTTCAGAGTCAAACATGATAGTCTAAGAGATTTTTCTCATATCACAATTTAAAAAAAAAAAAAGGGGGGGGGGAAGAACAAAAAGAAGTTGTTAGACAAGTTTACCATTTACATTTCCCCAAGTAATTCTTTTCTCTGATAAGAGAATACAAAGTATTTCTTTGTATATAATTCAAGTTTACTTTGATATTTCAAAAAGATTTCCAGGGGCACCTGAGTGGCTCAGTTGGTTGAGCATCTGCCTCCGGCTCAGGTCATGATCTCAGGGTCCTGGGATCAAGCCCCGCATCGGGCTCCCTGCTCCCCACCCCCTCAAATTTTTTTTTTTTTAAAGATTTTTATTTATTTGACAGAGAGAGACAGAGCGAGAGAGGGAACACAAGCAGGGGGAGTGGGAGAGGGAGAAGCAGGCTTCCCGCCGAGCAGGGAGCCTCATTTGGGGCTTGATCCCAAGACCCTGGGATCATGACCTGAGCCGAAGGCAGGCGCTTAATGTCTGAGCCACCCAGGCGCCCCCTCAAATAATTTTTTTAAAAGATTTTATTTATTTATTTGACGGAGAGAGAGAGACAGCGAGAGAGGGAACACAAGCAGGGGGAGTGGGAGAGGGAGAAGCAGGCTTCCTGCTGAGCAGGGAGCCTCATTTGGGGCTTGATCCCAAGACCCTGGGATCATGACCTGAGCTGAAGGCAGACACTTAACTGACTGAACCACCCAGCTGCCTCAAATAAATAAATAATCTTAAAAAAACCAAACCAAACCAAAAATATTTCCAGACAGGAATATTTTTGTTCACACCAAGTGGGGTCAACAGAGCCCGTAACTCTCTTACCCACCAGGAGCCTGGCAGTAATGGGAGGCCCCTGATGGCTCCCAGAGGTTCCTGAAGAGTTTGAAGAGGGGCTATCTGCACAAGTGTGGGCAAGGCCAGGACGACCTCGAAGGGATGGAGACACGTCTAGGGCCAAGGAACAGAGGGCCCAGGCAGGAGGTGACTGGTCTGCAGGAGACCTGAGGCCACAGGAGGCTGCCCCGCCTGGAGGGAGCTCTCCCTGCTCACTCTTCCCTGGAGAGCAGGGGAGCAGGGCAGGGAGGAGGGCAGACACCAGAGGAGCCCGGACAGGTCAGATCTTGCTGCCAAAAATAACTAGGTTTTCCGGGCTCCCCTGGATTGCCGAGCAGCTCAGGCACCAGCGGCTGGTTTTCGAGCATTAACACAAGCTGGTACGTTGTAGCAGCCCTTGCACCTTGCTTTGATTGCTCAACACTGTTTTGGAAATTTACGGATACTGACGAATGTGCCTCTCCTGCATGTATTTCAACTGTTCCAAAGGATTTAACTGTGTAACGTAACTTTCTTTTTCTTGCTCAATGCTACGGTTTTCCAATAAAATTTTTGACTAATACAAACAATACAGCAACAAACATTCTTGAGTATGTCCTTTCATGCACCGATCGGTATGAAAATTGTTCTAACGTATGGGATTACAGGTGGAAATGCTGGGTGGCAGGTGGTGCAGAGAAGGTGGTCCAGCTCACTCTCCCACCACACCTGGGCTGCCCTGTTCATGTGGCTGAAATGCACCACACTCTTGTTTTATTTACATTTCTTTAACTCCCACTGAGGATAAGCACTGTTTCCACGTCTGGGGGCTATTTGGTTTCTGTGAATGACCTCTTCATATAATTTGCCTATTTTTCTACTGGGCTGTTTTGTTTCTTACACATTGTTGGAAAGTATTAATGTGTATTAATGCTCACTTAAAAAAAAGATTTTATTTATTTCAGAGAAAGAGAGAGAGGGAGAGCAAGCACGAACAGGGGGAGGCGCAGAAGGAGAAGCAGACTCCCCGCTGAGCAGGGAGCTGGACCCTGGACTTGATCCCAGGACTCTGAGACCATGACCCGAGCCAAAGGCAGATGCTCAATTGACTGAGCGACCCAGGTGCCCCTGTGGCTCACTTTTTAATAGTGTTTTTGGTATTTTTGTTGAATACAAGTTTCACGTTTTAAAATAGTCAAATTTATTCATTTCTCCCTGAAAGGTTTAAGAAATGCTTTTCTACCCTGAGTCATTAAGAGTTTATTTTATTTTCTGGAATTTAAAAAATTTTGTTTTAATTTATTTGGTATTTATTTTTGTGTGTGCTAAGAGATAAAGATCTTTTTGACTTTTCCCACTTGAATATGCCATCGTTGATTAGTTCTTTCCCTAGTAACCTATAACATTGCTCTTTCTGCATAAGTGTGTGTTTTGGGCCCTGTCCTGTCCCACTGGCAACCCTGTGCCCTTGTCATTTCCCTGACCTGTCTTTGGCCCCCACCCAGCTACCATGGCAGAAACCTGGTTCCCACGCTAGTGTCACTCTTCCTCAGGGTCTGTCCCTGCACGAGCTTCATGCAGAAGGCCTGGGGACATTTCCCTGTTCATGCACATCAAGCGTGCGCATGCGTGCGGGTGTGTGCACCCGCGGTTTATTTCTCCAGCCTCCAAAGGGCATGGCCTTCAGCTTTCTGATGTTCCTTTTTGTTCTTTGGACTTGCCCAAGTGGTGACACAGACCTAGCAGGGACAGGGCCGCTCTGTTAACAGAAACTGGCCGGGGGAGACAGGGCTGGTTTGTACTCGCTCCTGCCTCCGGTATCCTGCACAGCTCTGGGCCGTGTGACCGGTGAGCCAGGGAGGAGGTCTGGGGGGGGGGGGGGGGATGAAGGAGACTCTTTACAGGACAGGCCAGGACGACCCAACACAGTGTTGAGTTCTAATTGCTGGTACTCCCTTCCTTCAAAACAGTGGGCCCTCACCTCAGCAACCTGTGAGCCAGAGCTGTTGATTACATGCTGCCTATTTGAAATTATAATTATGTATTTTCTCAGAGTGCTTTTTGCTATTTTTATCCCATTCTTTCCCATGTTCTGGTCCCCTTCCTGGTGATCCTCCCCCATTTTGATATTAGATATCAGAAGTATTTGGTGAAGAAATTATTTTTATAATTACAATTTATAAAGCATACCCTGTAAAACTTTAAGCTCTGTAGAGAAAAATCTTATGAAAATCTCATAACTACTGTAAATGACATGTAGAACTCTCATAATAAAGTTAGTTTGGTATGAGAAAAAGATTTAAACTTAAATAAATGTTACTTTTTTTTACACTAGAAAATAAGATACACCTATTTGAAAAGCTGAACACAGGCATTCAATGACTTCCAAAAGATGAGAAAAATAGTCCAATAAAAGTCACTCAAGTAACTAATGGTATGTACATAACTTTTCCCCAACTACGACTCAAAAGGAATCATTAACTCTATATATGATACCATTAAAGTGATTAAAATGTCCTTCTCCACAGGCTGTGACATTCATTTCCCTGTAAATTATAATCCTAGAATGTGCTGACATTACTTAGGAAAATACATTTCAAAACTCTTTCCTAATCTTAAAGAGAATAGGAATTATTTTAGGACATAATTAAAATGCCAGGGCAAGGTAATATTTTTATAAATACATTTTCTACCTTAAATAGGTCTCCTTGTTAGGACTCTAATAAAATCTCTCCTGGCATCATGTATTTTCAATGTATGAAAAAAACTCTAAGCCACTGTATATATTTATTAACAGCATGAATAATCAAAGAAGGTAAAAAGATTACCTGTGGAACAAATTAGTTACAAGGATTGTGTGTGGCTTTGTGGGTACTTTTTAAACTGGTTTTTACAGGGGCGCCTGGGCGGCTTAGTTGGGAGAGTATGCGGCCCTTGATCTTGGAGTCCTGAGTTCGAGCCCCACATGTGGAGTAAAGTTCACTTAAAAAAATAAAAATCAACTGGTCACTACAAAGTGACCCTCCAGTGCTGCCTACCCTCATGATGACGTATCACAGCAGCGGCTTCAAGGTCAAACTGAGGCAATGACAAGAACCCTCCGACAATGCACAAGCCTACCCATGTGACGAGCATCACAGGTCCATGGAAATGCTCACCTTTTAAGACCTATCACTTCATTAACTAATGATAAAGTATAGGGATATGTAAAAACTAGTTGTTTCCCATCGCTTTTAAAAACAGACTATCGAGTTAAAAAGGGACTAAGCATTGGGGAGGAGCAAGATGGCAGAGGAGTAGGAGACCTAAATTTTGTCTGGTCCCAGGAATTCAGCTAGATAGGTATCAAACCATTCTGAACACCTACAAACTCAACAGGAGATCGAAGCAAAGAATAGCAGCAACTCCATCAACAGAAAAGCAACCACTTTCTGGAAGTGTATATTTTTCTGGGGTCGTTGTTACCCTTTTAGCATTTTGTTCTCTCATTCATCTATTCTCCTCTGGACAAAACGACAAGACGGAAAAACTCACCTCAAAAAAAAGAACAAGAGGCAGTACCGACTGCCAGGGACCTAATGAATACGGACATTAGTAAGATGTTGGAACTAGAGTTCAGAATGATGATTATAAAGATACTAGCTGGGCTTGAAAAAAGCATGGAAGTTATTAGAGAAACCCTTTCTGGAGAAATAAAAGAACTAAAATCTAACCAAGTCAAAATCAAAAAGGCTATTAATGAGGTGCAATAAAAAACGGGAGCGCTAACTGCTAGGATAAATGAGGCAGATGAGGAAATTAGCAATACAGAAGACCAAATGATGGAGAATAAAGAAGCTGAGAAAGAGAGAGATAAACAACTACTGGATCACGAGGGCAGAATTCGAGAGATAAGTGATACTGTAAGATGAAACAATATTAGAATAATTGGGATCCCAGAAGAATAAGACAGACAGAGTGGGGCAGAAAGTATATTGGAGCAAATTATAGCAGAGAACTTCCCTAATTTGCGGAAGGAAACAGGCATCAAAATCCAGGAGGTACAGAGAACCCTTCTCAAAATCAATAAAAATAGGTCAACACCTTGACATCTAATAGTAAAACTTGAAAGTCTCAGAGATAAAGAGAAAATCCTGAAAGCAGCTCGGGACAAGAGGTCTGTAACCTAAAACAGTAGAAACATTAGATTGGCAGCAGACCTATCCACAGAAACCTGGCAGGCCAGAAAGGACTGGCATGATATATTCAGAGCACTAAACGAGAAAAATATGCAGCCAAGAATACTATATCCAGCCAGGCTGTTATTGAAAATAGAAGGAGAGATAAAAAGCTTCCAGGACACACAAAAACTAAAAGAATTCGCAAACACCAAACCAGCCCTACAAGAAATATTAAAAGGGGTCCTCTAAGCAAAGAGAGAGCCTAAAAGTAACATGGACCAGAAAGGAACAGAGACAATATACAGTAACAGTCACCTTACAGGCAATACAATGGCACTAAAGGAGAAAAGTCTCAAATACACAACCTAACCTTATACCCGAAGGACCTGGAGAAAGAACAGCAAGTAAAGCCTAAACCCAGCAGGAGAAGTGAAATAATAAAGATCAGGGCAGAAATCAATGAAATAGAAACCAAAAGAACAGCAGAACAGATCAACCAAACTAGGAGCTGGTTCTTTGAAATTTAATAAGATTGAAAAACCCCTGGCCAGACTTACCAAAAAGAAAAGAGAAACGACCAAATAAATAAAATCATGAATGAAAGAGGAGCGATCACAACCAACACCAAAGAAATATAAACAATTATAAGAACATATTATGAGCAACTATATGCCAGCAAATTAGACAATCTGGAAGAAATGGATGCATTCTTAGAGAAGTAACAGGAAGAAACAGGAAACCTGAACAGACCCATAACCAGTAAGGAAACAAGCAAAATTCAAAAATCTCTCAATAAACAAGAGCCCAGGGCCAGATGGCTTTCTAGGGGAATTTTATCAAACATTTAAAGAATTAATACCTATTCTTCTGAAACTGTTCCAAAAAAGGAAAACTTCTAAACTCATTTTATGAGGCCAGCATTACCTTGATCCCAAAACCAGACAAAGACCCCATCCAAAAGGAGAATTACAGACCAGTATTCCTGTTGAACATGGATGCAAAAATTTTTACCAAAATACTAGCCAATAGGATCCAACAGTACATTAAAAGGATTATTCACCACGACTAAGTGGGATTTATTCCTGGGCTGAAAGGTTGGTTAAACATCCACAAATCAATCCATGTGATACAATACATTAATAAAAGAAAGAACAAGAACCATATGATCCTCTCAATAGATGAGAAAAAGCATTTGACAAAGTACAGAATCCTTTCTTGATTAAAACTCTTCAGAGTGTAGGGATAGAGGGTACATACCTCAATATCATAAAAGCCATCTATGAAAAACCCATAGCGAATATCATTCTCAATGGGGAAAAACTGAGAGCTTTCCCCCTAAGGTCAGGAACGTGGCAGGGATGTCCACTATCGCCACTGCTATTCAACACAGTATTAGAAGTCCTAGCCACAGCAATCAGACAACAGAAAGAAATAAAAGGCATCCGAATCGGCAAAGAAGAAGTCAAACTCTCACTGTTTGCAGATGATATGATACTTTATGTGGAAAACCCAAAAGACTCCACCCCAAAATTGCTAGAACTCATACAGGAATTCAGTAAAGTGGCAGGATATAAAATCAATGCACAGAAATCAGTGGCATTCCTATACACCAACAACAAGATAGAAGAAAGAGAAATTAAGGAGTCGATCCCATTTACAACTGCACCCAAAACCATAAGATACCTAGGAATAAATCTAACCAAAGAGGCAAAGTATCTGTATTCAGAAAACTATAGAATACTCATGAAAGAAATTGAGGAAGACACAAAGAAATGCAAAATGTTTCATGCTCATGGATTGGAAGAACAAATATTGTGAAGATGTCAATGCTACCTAGAGCAATCTACACAGTCAATGCAATCCCTATCAAAATACCATCCACTTTTTTCAAAGAAATGGAACAAATAATCCTAAAATTTGTATGGAACCAGAAAAGACCCCAAATAGCCAGAGGAATGTTGAAAAAGAAAAGCAAAGCTGGCGGCATCACAATTCCGGACTTCCAGCTCTATTACAAAGCTGTCGTCACCAAGACAGCATGGTACTGGCACAAGAACAGATACATAGATCAATGGAACAGAATAGAGAGCCCAGAAATGGACCCTCAACTCTATGGTCAACTCATCTTCGACAAAGCAGGAAAGAATGTCCAATGGAAAAAAGACAGTCTCTTCAACAAATGGTGTTGGGAAAATTGGACAGCCACATGCAGAAGAATGAAACTGGACCATTTCCTTATACCACACACAAAAATAGACTCCAAATGGTTGAAAGACCTCAATGTGAGACAGGAGTCCATCAAAATCCTAAAGGAGAACACAGGCAGCAACCTCTTTGACCTCAGCCGCAGCAACTTCCTCCTAGAAACATCACCAAAGGCAAGGGAAGCAAGGGCAAAAATGAACTATTGGGACTTCATCAAGATAAAAAGCTTTTGCAAAGCAAAGGAAACAGTCAACAAAACCAAAAGGCAACCGACAGAATGGGAGAAGATATTTGCAAATGACATATCAGATCAAGGGCTAGTATCCAAAATCTATATAGAACTTATCAAACTCAACACCCAAAGAACAAAGAATCCAATCAAGAAATGGGCAGAAGACATGAACAGACATTTCTGCCAAATGGCCAACAGACCCATGAAAAAGTGCTCAACATTGCTCGGCATTAGGGAAATCCAAATCAAAACCTCAGTGAGATACCACCTCACACCAGTCAGAATGACTAAAATTAACAAGTCAGGAAATGACAGATATTGGTGGAGATGTGGAGAAAGGGGAACCCTCTTACACTGTTGGTGGGAATGCAAGCTGGTGCAGCCACTCTGGAAAACAGTATGGAGGGTCCTCAAAAAGTTGAAAATAGAGCTACCATATGACCCAGTAATCGCATTACTGGGTATTTACCCCAAAGATACAAATGTAGTGATCTGAAGGGGCACGTGCACCCCGATGTTTATAGCAGTAATGTCAATAGCCAAACTATGGAAAGAGTCAAGATGTCCATCAACAGATGAATGGATAAAGATGATGTGGTACATATATACAATGGAATACTATGCAGCTATCAAAAACCCCCCGAAATCTTGCCATTTGCAATGATGTGGATGGAACTAGAGGGTATTATGCCAAGCGCAATAAGTCAATCACAGAAAGACAAGTATCATATGATCTCACTGATAAGAGGAATTTGAGAAACAAGACAGAGGACCATAGGGGAAAGGAGGAAATAATGAAACAAGATGAAACCAGAGAGGGAGACAAACCGTAAGAGACTCTTAGTCTCAGGAAATAAACTGAGGGTTGCTGGAGTGGAGGGGGGTGGGAGGGATGGGGTGGTTGGGTAATGGACACTGGGGAGGGTATGTGCTATGGTGAGCACTGTGAATTGTGTAAGACTGATGAATCATAGACCTGTACCTCTGAAACAAATAATATATTATATGTTAAAAAAAAAAAATAGTAGGAAGGGAAAAATGAAGCAGGGGAAATCGGAGTGGCAGACAAACAATGAGAGACTATGGACTCTGAGAATCAAACTGAGGGTTTTAGAGGGCAGGGGGGTAGGGGGGATGGGTTTGCCCGGTGATGGGTATTAAGGAGGGCACGTACTGAATGGAGCACTGGGTGTTATACGCAAACAATGAATCATGGAACACTACATCTAAAACTAATGATGTGAAAATAGAGCTACCATATGACCCAGCAATTGCACTACTGGGTATTTACCCCAAAGATACAAAAGTAGGGATCCGAAAGGGTACGTGCACCCTGATGTTTATAGCAGCAATGTCCACAATAGCCAAACTGTGGAAAGAGCCAAGATGTCCATCGACAGATGACTGGATAAAGAAGATGTGGTATATATATACAATGGAATATTATGCAGCCATCAAAAGGAATGAGATCTTGCCATTTCCAACGATATGGATAGAACTGGAGGGTATTATGCTGAGCGAAATAAGTCAATCAGAGAAAGACATGTATCATATGACCTCACTGATATGAGGAATTCTTAATCTCAGGAAACAAACTGAGGGTTTTGGAGTGGTGGGGGGTGGGAGGGATGGGGTGGCTGGGTGATAGACATTGGGGAGGGTATGTGCTATGGTAAACACTGTGAATTGTGTAAGACTGTTGAATCTCAGATCTGTACCTCTGAAACAAATAATGCAATATATGTTAAGAAAAAAAAAACAAAAGAAGAAGGTAGCAGGAGGGGAAGGATGAAGGGGGGGGAATCGGAGGGGGAGACAAACCATGAGAGAGGATGGACTCTGATAAACAACCTGAGGGTTCTGGAGGGGAGGGGATGGGGGGATGGGTTAGCCTGGTGATGGGTATTAAAGAGGGCACGTTCTGCATGGAGCACTGGGTGTTATACGCAAATAATGAATCATGGAACACTACATCAAAAACTAATGATGTAATGTATGATTATTAACATAACATAATAAAAAAAAATATTAAAAAAAACCAATGATTACTGTATGATGACTAATATTACATAATAAAATAAAATTACAAAAAAGGGACTGCGTGTTGTGTCAATTGGTTGCAGCGTTTTTCATCTATGGGGTCACTCTCTTAAAATGCAAATAAAGACTGCTCCCCGAGAGGGTGCTCTAGAATTAAAAAAACAAAAAAACAAACACAAAAAAACCCAGACTATTTCTGGGGTGCCCTGGCTGGCTCAGTCAGCAGAGCATGCAACTCTTGATCTCCGGTTGGGCGTTTGAGCCCCACATTGGGTGTGCAGATAGCTTAAAAAAAAAAAAAAATCTTAAAAAACAAACAAAAAGCCAGATTATCTCCATATTTTTCCTTCCCAAAGCTTCTTAGTCATAGCAATAATTCCAGAATCACTTCAGTAAAAGAAACCCAATGAAGCATTTGATTTAAATTTACTAAAAAATTAAACTTTAATTGCTTTATTAAAACTTTTTAAAAGATTTTATTTGTTTGACAGAGAGAGAAATAGCAGATAGTGAAGCAGGAACACAAGCAGAGGGAGTGGGAGAAGGAGGAGGGAGAAGCAGACTCCCCGCTGAGCAGAGAGCCTGACTTGGGCCTCAATCCCAGGACCGTGGGATCATGACTTGAGCTGAAGGCAGATGCTTAATGATGGAGCCATACAGGTGCCCCTAATTGTTTTTAAAAAAAGATCTATTTATTTTAGAGAGCTTGAGAAAGCACGGGGCGGAGCAGAGGGAGAGAAGCAGACTCCACGCTGAGCCTGGAGCCTGACACGGGGTTCGATCCCACGACCCTGAGATCATACCTGAGCTGAAATCAAGAGTTGACTGCTCAATCGACTGAGGCACCCGGGTGCCCCTAAATTTTAATTGCTTTATGTATAAAATATTTGCTAACCACCTAAACAAATGATTCTTATTACCTCTTTGAAGACACATACTTCTGTAAATATGATAAAAGGTACCAAGGATAAAGGCAATTGTGGGGGGCGTGCAGTTTCCTGGGCTTCAAAGACCACCAGAAACACCGACCTGTTCATGTTAACATGCCTTCAGTTCAGATAGTTTCCCATTAATATTTGGGACTGCATCTCTGCCTGCATAGTCATACGTACTCCTAGTAATGAACAAAGATTTTTGTGTGCATTTTTGTTGAACCCACCCATTCAATAATAAACCCTTTATACCAAGTAGAGAAAACAGAGTATTTCAAAAAGAACAACAACATAAAAATAAAAATTACTTATCTTTAGTTAATGTATTTGATGAAGCATGTTTAATCAAAGTATATTCTGCTTCAAGGAATGTAATCATAAAAAATAATGGCTTTCTAACTAATTGGCCTTACTATTAAAAGTATGTTAATATGACACTTTTTCTGCACAGGACTGGTATCTAATTCAACACAATTTTATTTACATGCAAGGGCTTTAGATAATACATTTGAAGTAATTAACTCTGAGGAAAATACTACAAGGAAAGTCGGGCCTTATAAGAACAACAATATTGAAATCAAACACATCATTACTTACAATTAGCTGTTTCAACCCGACGAAAGTCTGCTCTACGGACTCGGCATTTAAGACCTGTCTCTTCGCTGCGGCTCTCTCACCCAGGAAGCGAAGCATCAGGTCTTTAACTGCATCCCCCTTGAAGGAATGTAAGAAAAATATGTCAAGACAATAAAATGTTAATTAAACTCAGCTAACCAGAACCCATAACTAAACGAAATTCCTTTTTTCTCCATTGGTGTTTGGAGGTTAAAACGTTGTTACAGTACACTAAAACTTCAATCACCCAGATGCTTGAGCATCACCACCTTTAATAAAATGTGTATTTTAAAACTGCTCTCTTTATTTTAGAAGAAGGGGTAAATCACCACCACCTGGACCAGGCTTACATGAGAGGTACGCCGAGCCAGGAGTGGGGTTTGGGACCAAGGGCTAGATGGGGGCGGCAGCGCAGGCCCCAGCAATCCGCCAGGTTGCCTTTGTCTCTGGAAAAGCCTCTGGGACCTGGCACTGCCGTCCTTCAGCCCGGAGACAAGAGAAGAGCACCCTCCCGAGCAGATCCTCTGCCAGGGGCTCAGCCAGACCCTCCTTCGGGTGCTAGGCTCACTCCCAACCCGGGAGACAAGAGAAGAGCACCCTCCCAAGCAGGTCCTCTGCCAGGGGCTCAGCCAAGCCCTCCTTCGGGTGCTAGGCTCACTCCCAGCCCAGGAGACAAGAGAAGAGCGCCCTCCCAAGCAGGTCCTATGCCAGGGGCTCAGACAGGCCCTCCGCTCACAGGAGTTGTGCTGGGGGCCAGGAAAGCGCCCAAACGGCCTCTGCATGGGGAACTTGGGCCTCACAGACTGACTCCTTAGGTTCGACGCCCCCGCGGACAGGGCCCAAGGATGGAAAAGTGGAATCCGAAGCTCCTGAGGGAAGGCGGCTGGTGAGGATGTGGATGAAAGGGATCCTGGCGCACAGCTGCTGGGAAGAGAGGATGGAGCAGCCACCGTAGGACACGATGGACGTTCCTCAGAGAGTCAGAACCAGCTTATGACCCCGCAGTGCCACTTCTGGGTATTTATCTGAAGGACATAAAGACACTAACTTGAAAAGATGTCTGCATCCCCATGTTCACAGTCAGTATTTGGGAACAAGCCACGTGTCCGTGGACGGATGAACGGATAAAGAAGACGAGGTGTCATGGAATAGGATCAGTTGCAGGAAGAGAATGAAATCTTGTCATTTGTTTCAACATGGTTGGAACTTGAGGGCATTATGCTAAATGAAGTAAGTCAGAGAAAGACAAATCCCCTATGATCTATGTGGAATCTTAAAAAAATGAAAACCAAAAATCCAAACAAACTCAAAGATACAGGAACACACTGGTGATTGCCAGAGGCAGGGGTGGGAGTGGGGGATGGGCCAAATGGGAAAGGTGGTCAAAAGGTGCAAACTTTCAGTTATAAAAGAAACAAGTCCTAAAAAAAAAAAGAAAGAAGGAAGGAAGTCCTGGGGATGAATGAACTGCATGGCAACTAGTTAACAGTGCTGCGCTGTATATTTGGAAGTTGCTAAGATATATTTATCTTACAAGTTTTATCACGAGAAAAATAATTCTGTAATACGTAAGGTGAGGGATGTTAACAAGACCTATCGTGGTGACCATTTTGCAGTATCTGCAAATACTGAATCATGTTATACACCTGAACTTAATATAATGTGTATCACTTATGCCTACATAAAAAAATAAAAAAGAAGACGAACCAAACATAAGGGGAAGATGGAAGGGCGAGGGGCAGAGGACAAGGTGCTTTGGCCAGGCCAGGAGAGGAAGGATTATCAGTGGCTGGAATGGCCAGGGAGAAATGCCACCTTTTGGGTGCTGGGGAATAAGAATCCTCTCATCTAGGCGAGTAAAACCCTGGCTTCCAGCTGCAGGCCGCTGAGTGCTAGCCATACAGGGCCACGGGCACACAGCGACTGAGGACGGAGAGGAGAGCAGTGTGGACGTGTTCCCTGCGGACTCCACAGGCGCCCCCGCCCCTTCCTATTGTTTTCCTACCCTTGGCGTAAGCATGCAAGGTGAATCTTTCGTGGTTGCCCAGAACAGTGACACTTAAAAAGCACCAGCCTGTGGATGACGTGTGCAGGAGAGGCAGAAAAGATGCTGCAGGGGTCTGCGGCTGCCCTTCCACGGGTAAAGGGGGAGAGGCGGCTTTGGCAGGGGGGTTCCAGGTCACAAGTCTGGTTCCGGCCCTGGGCACTGAGCCCCGTGCTGCAAGAGGCCAAGCCACACCTCTCTAGCGAAAATCTAGAAGCAGCAGTTTTATGATTTTTTGCTTTCAGAATGTGAGGTGAAATGCTTCAAATGCTGGAGCCACAGAAGGGGCTAACTGGTCTAGGAGGGACAATTAAAGGGCAGAATAAGAAGAGCTCTGCCATATGGCTCCATAAAGCTCTGCAGGAATGCAACTCCTATTAAACAAGGGCTTGAACTGGGTGGGAGGAGCTGTGAGCCGGAAAAGGGCAAGATCACATCTCCATGCCGCAGAGGGAGGACCCATTTAATTGCTCCATCCCTGCAACATTCTGTTAATTAGACCACACTACAAACATCTTTTCCCTTAAAAATCTCTGTTGGTTAACATTTTCGTTAGCACAGGAAGTTCCTGAGACATGAGCATTTGTAGGACTAACAAACATCTCACCTATGAAAGCCCAGGGACGGGACAAAATGTCTTTCCATGAACCTACTCCTGCTGTGTCACTGAGCTGGAGGGGACTATGGCCCAGGGGTCATGGCACCTGACTGCACATCCTCCTGTGGTTGCGGGGGAGAGGGGAGCAAACTTGCCCTGCTGTGGGATTTTTCTCAGAGCTAAGCTGCTGCCCCTGGGATGGAACCCGCCTGGAACCCTTGGACACCTCCAAATCAGCAAACTCTTCAGTGAGGGACTGGTGCATCCAAGGCCAAGCAGGAAACGTGGGGAGATAGCATGGGAACGAGCCAGGACTCAGCCAGGCAACAGGGAGGATGCCTGTTGTTCCCCCCACCCTCACCACCCCTGTCAGAGGTGTTTATGCAAGAACGAGTGGCTGATCTCAGCTCACAGATGGCCATGGGCTGCCACCCCTCCTTCAGTGTGGGGACAGTTCAGCAGTCCCTTCTCGATTTTAATGGACAAAGACAAAACGGAAACCAGAGCAGCTGATTCACAGCATGCAGGCTTTACTGTCTAGGAAACCTGAAGACACAGTGGTCATGGGGCAGTGGTCTGAAGAGACAGTGGGCCCTGCACCTGACCCAGCACACAGTGAGCTTTCTGCCATGGCTCCAGTGGAGAAGTTCTGGGAGCATGTGATCCTCTTGCTTGTGTTTGCTCTCTCCCAGGGTAAGCAAAACCTCCTGAACAAACATCAAAGAAACAAAAACGAGGCAGAACCCCAAACTGGTGGAATGTAAAATGGTGCAGCCATCTGGAAGACAGTTTGGACATTCCTCAAAACGTGAACCCCAGGGGCACGTTTGGGTGGCTCAGTTGGTTAAGTGTCTGACTCTTGGTTTCGGCTCAGGTTGTGATCTCAGGGTCCTGGGATCGAGCCCCGCATCGGGCTCCATGCTCACTGGGGAATCTGCCTGAGATTCTCTCCCTCTGCCCCTCGCCTGTGCACGCATGTGTGCACACATGCTCTCTCTAATAAATAAATTAATCTTAAAAAAATAAACCCCAGAGTTGCTATGTAACCCGGCAGTTCCACTCCGAAGTACGTACGCAAGAGAAATGGAAATGTGACCACACAAAAACTTGTTCATGAATGTTCATAAGCAGCATCATTCACAACAGCCAAAAAGTGGATTCACAACAGCCAAAAAACGGAAACAAATGAAATGTCCATCAAGGGATGAATGGATAAAATGTGGAATATTCATAAACTGGAATATTATTTGACAATAAAAAGTAATGTAGGGATGATACATGTTACAAAATGGACGACTCTTGAAAACATTATCCTAAGTAACAGAAGCCAGTCACGCAAGACCACATATTGTATGACTGCATTTGTATGAAATGTCTAGAACAGGAGAATCCACAGAGACAGAGAGATCAGTGCTTGCCTGGAGCTGGGGGAGGGGGCGGGGGTTTGGCTTCTTTTGGGGAGATAAAAATGTTCTAAAAATTGACTGTGGTGATGGTTGCACAATTCTGTCAAAATGCTAAAAACCAGGGGCGCCTGGGTGGCTCCGGCGTTGAGGTTCTGCCTTGGGCTCAGGTCAGGATCCCAGGGTCCTGGGATCAAGCCCCGCATCGGGCTCCCTGCTCCGCGGGATGCCTGCTTCTTCCTCTCCCGCTCCCCCTGCTTGTGTTCCCTCTCTCGCTGTGTCTCTCTCTGTCAAATAGATAAATAAAATCTTTTAAAAAAATGCTAAAAACCAGTGAATTGTAAGTTGAATGTGTGAACTGTATCACATGTGAACTCTATTTCCCTTAAGCTGTAAAAACAAAACCAAATCTAACCCTTTTTTTCTTGTGAGGCCCCAAACAAATCAGAATTTGAGAGAATGTCTCAACAAGGAAAACGGTGGGAGGCTATCACAGAATGGCCTGAACTGGCCTCCCCACGTCTTCCTGGGCTCACTCTCATGCTTCAACTCAGTTCAGCAAACTTAGCTCAGGAACCGTCCGTGAGTGTGGTGAGCAAAAGCAGCAGGGACTTCTTACGAGTAACCGGGACTGGACTGTTCTCCAGTGAGGAAAGGGATGAAGACACGGAAGAGGGCTGGGATCTGAGAGAGTGAGAAAGGTGACTCGAGTTCCCGAATTCAAAGGCACATTCGGAGCACAGTGTGAAGAGGAGTCCCAAGCAGGGTGTGGCGACCTTGCGGAGGTGAGGAGACAAAGTTGGGAATCCGAGAGGCTGAGGTGGCTGCAACTGGCAAGAAGGAGCACTGAAAACGAGGGACCTCCGCACAGAAGCCTGAGTCCATGGCTGGACACCAAGCAGCCCATGCACACGGTGATGCTCTAGAAGGCTGGGTGAAACGGCAAGGGACTGAGCAATTCTCAGAGGTCACACAGGCTGAAAGATGCCAAGTTTATGCCAACTGTGTGGAGCACTCTTGTTGAACACCGAGGCTTTCGACAGATGTCAGAAAGGTCACCCACGAGGAAAAGCTACTCTAAACTCACCCTAAGAAGCTTAAAAACAAACCTGAAAAAGATCAAGTGAATCTGCATATAACATACCTGCCGACCAGAACGAAGCGCAAGTCTTTTTGAAGACAACACAATACAGACTTCCAAACACATGAAACCCACAATGTCCATCCTCTAACCAAAAATGATGAGACATGGGACAAAGCCAGCACATGTGACCCACAACCAAGAGAAGAGATAAATACAAACAGATCCAGAGATTACGGAGATGACAGACTACCCGGAGAAGAACCTTCAGACAGCTGTTATAAATGCCCGTGAGGATCTGAAGCAAAACTTCAACACACTGAATAAAGAAAAAGATAAAAAAGCAGCAAATGCAAATTCTGGAGACAAAAAACATGAAAAATTCACCAAAAAGCATCAGCTGCAAACTAAAAAGCACAGAAGGAAAGACTACGGACTTCAGGACATGACTGCAGGAATTTCAAAGGGAAGCAAAAAGAGAAATAAAACTGAATAACAAACACAGATCCTTTGTGGCCTCTGGCAAAATCGAGTAATGTGTGGAATTGAGTCCCAGAAGTAGAGAGGAGGGAGGGAAAACTGAAAAACTATTTGAAGAGGTAAGGACTAGAATATTCCCAACTGGGAAAACACATCCCAGTAAGGTCAACATATCCCAAGCAAGATAAACAGAAAAGAAAACCATGTGAATGCATATCAGGATCAAACAGCTGAAAACCAGTGATAAAATCTTAAAAGTAACCAGAGGAAAACATGTACATTAGGTACAGAAGAGTGAAGATAAAATTATAGGACGCCTGGGTGGCTCAGTCACTTTAGTGTCTGCCTTCGGCTCAGGTCATGATCTTAGGGTCCTGGGATCAAGTCCCTCATCGGGCTCCCTGCTAAGCGGGGAGTCTGCTTCTCCCTCTCCTTCGCCCTCTCCTCCCTGCTTGTGCTCACTCTCTCTCAAATAAATAAGATCTTAAAAATTATTATAAACTTCACATCCAGAACACGATGGAAGAGCATCTTTAAAATGTTGAATGGAGGGCGCCTGGGTGGCTCAGTCGTTAAGCGGCTGCCTTCGGCTCAGGTCATGATCCCAGAGTCCTGGGATCGAGTCCCACATCGGGCTCCCTGCTCAGCGGGAGGCCTGCTTCTCCCTCTCCCACTCCCCCTGCTTGTGTTCCTGCTCTCGCTGTTTCTGTCAAATAAATAAATAAAATCTTAAAAAAAAAAAAAATGTTGAATGGAAAAAAAACCCACCTGTCAACCTGGAATTTTATATTGTAAACATATTGCATATCCAGAAAAAAATAACCTTTAAAAATGGAGATGACATAAATGATTTCTGCAGACTAATGAAAGCTGAGAACATGTGTAGCTGGTGAAGCTGCAGGAACAGGTGGGTCCTTGGCTTCCTGTAGGCTCCTGACCTGGGGTTCAGACCGTGTGGGCTTCCCTGAGGGGATTCCGGAGAAATCCAAGTTGCAGGAAGGGTGAGAGGGAAGGCAAGAACGGGGAAAGAGAATGGGAAAGGGGTGGTGGAAGGCTCCAGTCTCCAAGTGTGTGTGCCAGGTTTCTCGTGCCGCCAGCATGGGCTGGGGAATTCTGATGCCTGGAAGAGGGGCCCAACCCCATCACCTTCACCTTCACCGCCCTGTTACCCTCACCACTGAAATTCTGCTGCTTCTATTTATTCCTCTTTTCCCTTCCTCTCTTTAGTGAACAAGCACCACACAAACAATTCTCCATTTTCATTCCTTACCGGTTCTAAAAAGTTCTGAATTACCATTTCCCCACAAACTTTCCATTTACTCCTTTGAGGACAGAGGGCACGTACAACCATAACGAGCTGAAAATGTCTGTGTCCTTCTGATGCCCCACCGGAGTGGAAGGAGGTGTTACACGTTCACCTTTCAGCTTCTAACTTAGCTAAGACTGCCACTGACGTCATTTCATAGAGAAATTAAAATCTTTCAAGTTTTATCCTCCAGGAAGGTAATTTTTAATGAGGCGAGCAATTTGGAAGAAAATCGTTAAGTGTTTTAGAAAGCTGGTTGAGAATGAACAACTCTGTCGTAGTAACAGTGACAAAGGGGGAGCTTATTAATAAGTAAATCCAAGAAATGGTTTCAAAAGCTTGGTGTGCCCAGAAAATTAATAGAGAAACCAATCTGAAGTCTCCTGGCGAATGAACACAGCATGTCGGTTCAAGGTTAACCGTACATTTTCTTTTCTGTCTTGGGAATGATAACGTACAGGTGAAGGGACACATGTGGGCGCACATGCAGCACACCTGTCATGTGGGAGAGTCAAAGGTATTCTGGGAACTATTCTTGGTTCAAATTTCACCCTACCACAAGGTTCCCAAAACCACCACCGTGGACTGCAAGAGGTACTGAAGACATGGCCGGAGGACTTAAAGGAAATGAGAAGAAGGCAGGCTGTGCCTGGTCAGCTCCCTGCACTCTGCCCAGGCAGTGGGAGCTCCCCAACCCTTGCTGACTTGTGCAGTGTCCTGACTTTCTCACGGGCAGCTGCGTGGAACTGGGGAGGTAAATCACGGAAGCTTTAGAGTTAGGGAGGACCTATGACAGGGCCTCTGTATCTGATTCAATCTAGGGGAAACCAGCACTGAACTTCAGGGCTTGCGCTTCCTGACTCAAGGAGGACTGACATTTTGGGTAGCACAGTGTTTCTGGTCTGGCACTAACCAGCCCACTGGCTATTCAGCATGCTTGGCCCCATCCATGAATGTCATGTGCTCACCCTAGACCTCTGGCAACCAGAGTGAAGCACCTCTACACATCTCCAAACGTACCCTAGAACCCCCGGGCGAAGTCATTTCCATGGCAACCTTCAATTTTCCCCTGAATTACAATGGGGGGGAAGCAAACTGCAAACAACAGATAGTGTGGAAAGGAAGTGCTAAAAGGCCAGTCCCACGGAGGCTGCAGGAACATGGTGGCCGAGCACACAGTCCCCCAGAAGCAGGGAGGGAAGAAACATGGAACAGTAAAGCCTTCCCCTCCTCCCCCTCTGCGGGTAGAGTGGATGTAGACAGGGCTAGGGAAGGGTGGGGAAGGAAATCTGTGAATACATAAACCAAATCCTGCATGTCCAAGTACCCCCTGAACTCAGAGTCCATACCCAGAATTCATTAAAAAGATGCCGCAAAAGTAAGTTTATGTTCAGTGTATTCTGCTTGAGAGAGTGGAGAAGGAAGCTGCTCACAATGCCTGGTAAACAGTACACGCACAATAAATGTGCGTTTGGTACCTGAATATGCTGTCAACACTGCCATGCGAAGTGTCAGAACCTATGGGCTTGCATTTCTAGGTCCCCAGTGTGGCCCTTCTCCCAGGGCTCAGCAGTTTACCATGCCACGACAACACACGTCCCACGCACTGGGCCTTCCGACCAGCCATGCATGTGCAGGAGCGGGCACATGCTTCCCAAAAAGGCTGCTGGAGACAGGAGGGCAGACACGCGCAGGACACAAGGCCAGCCACGGGGGCTGGACCGATGTCCCCCATGCCCGGGGCTGGGCAGCAACCTGGGCAATCACCTGCCACTGGCATCCGATGCGCTCACTCTCTAGGTACGTGTTACATGTATTTATAAACATTCTCACCATACTATGCATGCCACATGCCGTCTTGTATCCAGTTTTTCAAATTTAACAATAAAATATGGACCTCGTTGAAAATCCTGCTATATCATCATTTTTTAACATTTGTATTTAATTTTTTAAAAAAGATTTTATTTATTTATTTGAGAGAGACAGCACGAGAGAGCGTGCACGAGAGTGGGGTGGGGAGGGGCAGAGGGAGAGGGAGAAGCAGATTGCCCGCCGAACAGGAAGCCCGGGAGCCCGATATGGGGTTCGATCCCAGGACCTTGAGATCATGACCCGAGCCGAAGGCAGACGCTTCACTGACTGAGCCACCCAGGCGTCCCTGTATCATCATTTTTAATACCTACGTTAATATTCCATTTTACAGATGACTCAAATGTATTCAACCAGCCTCTTGATAATGGGCTTTTGGATCGTTTCAGATGCTTTGCAATAATAAACCACACTGTGATGGGCATCCCAAAAGCTGGGTATTTGTATACCAGTGACATTATTTCCTTATAAAAAAATTCCTAAGACTGGGATTTCTGGACCAAATAATATGCACATTTGGATGCTGATTTAAAAACTTTACTTAAAAATGTTTGTATTGACTTATGGTCCCATCAGGGCTGCCTGAGTCAGGCCATTTTCCCACACTCTAGCAAACATGGAATAATCATAAACGAAATGCCCAATTAGATAACAGAAAATGGAGATAACCTTATCATCTTTGATTGCTAGACAACTTTTCTATGTCACTATTTATTATATAGAACATTGAAATATTTTTGTGATTTGTTACTTTGTGGGGCCATCCACATTTTTCTTAATGAGTCTATAAAACTCTTTCTACATCAAGCATGTTATATGCTAAACAAATATACTCCCCAGATTTTAAAAAAACGGAATGGGGGACTTATCATTTGCTGAAGCTTAAATGTCACAAATAACCTGAGCATCTGAAGTTCACAGCTACGTCAGAGAATTATGATGTAACTATCTACTTTGCTGGCATTTACTTCTAAGACGTTGACTAGTGCCTTAAATACATTAGGGAAATCAACAAAGTTCCAAATTATGTAGTGATGTAACACAGACTCTCCAAAAGAGTATTTTAGGAATTGCTAAAAAATGGGGACTTTTCAATCCCTGAAAGGTATTTATGTGTGTGTATGTGTGCGCGCACGCACACACACACATCCATATGGGGGGGGGGTGAGGGAGAGAGGCAAAGCAGAAAGAGATGAGAAGGAACTAGAAGTGGCCGCTGAGGAATCCGGCCACGAATGCCCCCCTGAAGATGTCCTGCACCCACCTGGATGTTGTCAAACTTGAGGCCTGGCATGGTGAGGCTCTCCTTGTCTACGAACACTGTGCTGTACTGTTGGGTGGCTACTGAAATCAGGACATCCCTGGTCCCCTCCCCGGGGAGCCAGGCATCACTTCTGCGATCCATCTCGCTCATGCTCAGGGCCGTGGCAAAGGGGTCCTCGCTCCCCGCAAACACAGCCTGGATCTGTGAAAACGGTTTTGGAGACTGAGAGATTTCTGCAGAAGCTGGGGAAACACCTGCTTTTGACTTTTCGATCCCTGGAGAGTGAGAAGGCTCAGCAGCACCTGGGGATCTTTCTCCCCCCGGAGTGGAGAGCGAAGACAGTTTTTCTGGAGCTGAAGAACCTGCATGGGGGTTACTGACGGAGATGAAAGTGGAAGTTGTGAACGAATCAAAGAAGTCTGAGGCCAAGGAATTAGTGTTGGCAGGATCACCAAAAAATTTACTCAGGCTGGGGCTTGGCTGCACAGCCTGGGGAGGGGTCTTGGCCACCGTTTCGCTCGCACCACTGAAGCTCGGAGACTTCACCATCTGGGGCTCGAAGCCATCCCGCAGGAGCAGGGGCGGCTGGGAGCGGGCGGGAAGCGGCTGGCTGAAGATGGTGCACACCGGGACGGGCTCCTCAGTGGGAGGGGACAGTCTCGGAGGTGGGGTGCACCCCAGCCCTTCCGGGTGAGTGCTCCCGTCCCCTGGGCCAGGGTCCTTTGCACCCTCCTCTCCCAAGGCGGGCACACCTTTGACTTGGTTGTGGTCTGGGTCCGGGGTCGTGTCAGAGATGTCTTTAGACACATCCTCTCCGTCACTTTCACTGTCCTTGCTCAGGGTGTCCACTGCTCCTTCGTCCCCGAGACTTTCCAGTGTGGGACCAGCACTGCCTTCTGCAGGCTCCACAACATCCTGCAAACAGCCAAGGTCACCTGAGTCATCTTCACTATTATTAGGAGAGTCAGAAATGAGGACGCTCTCCATCAGGTGCTCATTAAGCTTATCTACGAAATTATTAGAATCTTCTGATATAGTCTCGTTCTCTTCAGACCCAAACTCGTCTCCACCGAGGTCAATGGTTTCCTCGTGATAAAGCAGCTGCCCCTGCTCTCCCTGCGGAGTGATGCTCCCGGTTTGCCCCTCGGCCGGACTCGAGTCCTCAGTCACGCTCTGCTTGGTGCCGTTAGCATTCTCCATGGCCCCCTGAAGCAAAGACAGATATGAACCAACCTCATCAGCTTTCTATCTCAGTTACTGTTGAGCTGATTTTACCTTCCTGTTAAAACTGTTTTTTAAACTTAAAAACAAATGGTGGATACATGTCATTACACATTTGCCCAAACTCATGGAATGCACAACACCAAGAGTGAACGCTAATGCGGACTATGGACTTTGTGTGATGACGTGTCAACGCAGGTTCACTGACTGTAACAAATGTACCGCTTGGTGAGGGAGGTGGAGGGTATATGGGAAATCTCTGAACCTTCTGCTCACAAGTTTGCAGTGAACCTACCACAACTGCTCCAAAAAATAAAGCCTATTAAAAAATGTTTATCAGTTATATATTCACATGGTTCAAAATTCGAAAGACTCCATTTCTCCAGCCATCTATCAATTGATTGATCATGGTAAAAGACACATAATGTAACCACCTTGATCATTTACCATCTTAACCATTTTTGACTTCAAAATTAAGGGGTATTCAGTGCATTCATATCATTGTGCAACCATCACCACCACCAATCTCCAGAACTCTTCTCATTTTGCAAAACTGAAACACTGTACCCATTAAACAATGACTCCCCAGCACTCCCTGCCCCCCAATGCCAGCCCCTGATAATGGCCTTCTACTTTATGACCCCATGAATGTGACTTCTGTAGGTACTTCACATAAGTGGGACACCACAGTATTTGCCCTTTTGTGACTGGCTTATTTCACTTAGCTTAATGCCCTCAAGGTTCACCCATGTTGTAGTATGTCAGAATTTCCTTATTTTTTCAGGCTGACTAATATTCCATTGTATCTTCATACCACATTTTGCTTCCACCTTCATCCACGATGAACACCTGGCTTGCTTCCACGCTTCGGCCACTGACTGCTGCCATGAACACGCATGTACAAATATCTCTTTGAGTCCTTGCTTTTAATTCCTTTGGGTATATGCCCAGAAGTAGGATTGCTGAATCATATGACAATTCTATTTTTAATTATTTGAGCAACCAACAAACTGTTTTCCATAGTAGTTGCACCATTTTACA
The DNA here is from genome assembly GCF_029215605.1 of Mirounga angustirostris. Taxonomy (NCBI): domain Eukaryota; kingdom Metazoa; phylum Chordata; class Mammalia; order Carnivora; family Phocidae; genus Mirounga; species Mirounga angustirostris. Next base: position 9,665,155 of record NW_026991718.1, read on the forward strand.
TTTCCTGCAAAAATACACAAGGATTTCAATTTCTCCACATTGATGATACTTGTTATTTCCTGTTCTGATAGTAGCCTTCCTAAAGGGGGTGAGGTCTCCAGCCTTTTAAACCCTACTTGTTCTTAGCGGGCAGAGTAGGTGAGAAGCCAAGAAAACACAAAGGCCCTATTGCCTGGCCCCTGCCTATCAGCCTAGCCAACAATCTTAATTCAATTTTTGTGGATTTATACTGTTAGGGATGATGGCTGTGTCTCCTTGGGTTGCATTTCCAGAGAAAGTCATATTATTGTAGTGTGCACCTATGTGGGTCCACGTGTCAGGTTTTGGTTATAAAAGTTTGGGAAACTTGAATGGATCGTGCCTGTGACATTTTCCCATGAGAAGTGCTACAGTGGGTTTGGGGCAGTGTGCAGTAAGTCGGTAATAATAAAGAATGAGATTTTGAAAGCAAACTAAAACAACAACAACAAAAACTTCTACTTATGACCCAGTTGTAGACCCCCTCTTCCATGAAGCCAAGACACTCCAACCTGTAACAATCTCCCCATTCTCTCTGGGACGCTGTCTGCCTGAATCGAGCATGAGAAAGAAAAACTGTACCAAGACAGGCACCCTCATTGAGGCAGGCTGACCACCGGACCTAATGACAGTGAACCAGACAGATTACTGGTGCGAATTCTGTCCTCGGTACTGTTCTAAGGGTTGTATGTGTATGTTCTTACTTGATCCTCAGAACCACCCTGTGATACAACCACTATCATTTTCTTCGTCTTGCAGATGAGGAAGCTGATGCTCAGGGAGGTCAAGCTCGCTCAAAGCCGTGCCGCTAGTAAGCGGAGAAACCAGGGCCGGTTAAAGCTGAAACGCTGGGTTGACACTGGATGGTAGAGGCCACAGAATGAAACAAGGAGTTTGAACTCTAAAGAAAATGTGCTCCTTTTCTTGAAAAACTTTTTTAGCAAAAGTTACTGTATATAGTTCTATTCTTATAGTGAACAAAGTCCAATTAAGATGAGGGTTTTTCTAGAAAAAAAAATGCCTGCTTGACCTTTAAAATCTATACTTAGATGATCTCTAGATAAGAGTACTTCTTTGGCAACACTTCCACAGTATTCCAAATTAGCCGTCCTTCCTTTTTACAGCCTGGTCACCCTGAGCTCTAAAAACAAGATTAAAGTAGATAACCAAAGGTAAACACTTTGGAGAAGTTTCTTGTCCAGCATAGTCAGTTACTAATTCCCCATTTGTTACATATTCATCTGATTAGCTATAAAGGAGTCAAAAATGAAATGAAAAAGGAACAAAAGCCTTTTTCTGGTACCGTTTCATAGCAAGGCAGAGGAGAGGCTGCCTGGAGAGCATCAAAAATGGACATGCCGTCACATGCGGGACTGTCCCCTGGGTCCTCTCTGTGCAGCAGAAGCTGGGCAGGAAGACCATGGGAACAGCAAGCATGACTTCCTTTCACCTGGACAGCAGCTGAATGCAACACCATCAATGCCCTAATGCACAGAAGGGGACGTTGAGAATCAGAGCAGTGATGGGACTCAGCAACATCACTGGTAGTGGGGCACCCAGCTGGCTCAGTCGGTAGAGCCCATGACTCTTGATCTTGGGGTTGTGAGTTTGAGCCCCACACTGGGTGTAGACAGAGATTACTTAAAAATAAAATCTTTAAAAGAAAATAATAAAATCATTGGTAGGGGCGCTTGGGTGGCTCAGTCTGACTCCCCACACTGCCAGGAATGGAGTTTGGTCCTTCCTGACTAACCCTCCTGAGGACTGAAGTATCCCATCCCCTAGCACAGTGCTTGCCTACCTGGGAGATGCCAGTAACTATAGCTGGGTTAACTTGGTTCTGAGCCCCTCGCAGAATAAAAACAGTTCAGATTTTAATTCCAGAAATCCCAATACTACACTAATGGTTAATTGTAGAATAATGTAGGCTATAAGAAAAGGTCTGATACAATTGCAGGAAAAGGTAAAAATATCAGAACTGGCAAAAGCACAGTGTTTTCTTTATATACAGGGAAGGGTGGAGAAAGTTCTACTCTTAAAATAAGCAGGATTAACTGCCAGTCAAGGTTAATTTGTATGTATTAGATACAGAGACAGACTAAAATGGGGGCACCATAGGAAAGACTGTCCAGATAACACTGAGCTACTTCCCACAATTCATTGGAATAAGAGAAAGCTAATCACTATACAAGACCCACTCATGATGTGGACTGGATACTTACAGCAAGAAACAACTGCTTCACCAGTAATTAAAGAAACAGAGATTGAAACTATGATTTTTTAGGAAAAAAACTATGACATAGACAGATTTTTAGAAATGACAGCTCCTAGAGAGCTTTGGGGAAGCTTATTTATTGAGAATAGAAATGTAACTTTTCTGCAGAGCAGGTAGGCAAAGGATAAAACTCTGACACAGCAATTGTGTTTACCAATTTATCTAAAATGTTTTTAAAGTAACAATCTTCTGAAAGGAAAAAAGCAAGGTAAACATCAACATTCTTGCAAATCAATGCTTGTTTGTAACTATGTTTTCTCTTTAGAAACCTTGTTTCTAATCCAATCTAAATTAGAAAAATCAATGTTTCCTAGTGATAACGACTAAAAAGGTTCTGCCCAATCCAGAGTAAAAATTATATTGTCAATCCTAATTTCTTTGGGGGAAGGGCAGAGGGAAAGGGACAAGCAGGCTCTCCACTGAGCAAGGAGCCCGATGCGGGACTCGATCCTAGGACCCTGGGATCATGACCTAAGCCGAAGGCAGATGCTCAACCAACTGAGCCACCCTGACACCCCAATCTTAATTTCTGAATAGAAACTACATATTTATTAAAAACCACTGCCAAAGGGCTGTTTTGAAACATCCTGCAACTCACAGCATACTACTGTGTCTTAGATCCCAGGGTAACTCGGTAATCCCATGTTGTAGGGAGTGACACAGAGAGAAAGCTAGGTAGCTAACACACATACATGAGGCAAATAGAAAAATGGCACAGGGGTGATGGAGATATTCTGGACAGAAAGAGATAGCTCAGGTACAAACTTCCTTCTCTCAGTAGGAGAACTTAGAGGTTCTTTTCTTATAACTTTCCCCCTTCTCTCCTAAAGGTGCATTTCTGTAAAAAACTTTTAACAAATTTTGAGTGGATACAAACAATATTTATAATATACGGTTGAGACACTCTAATATTTACTTCCCTCCCCTTTAGTGGTAATATTCTGAAATTTGCCATACCCTTATTTTTCTTTAATCTTCCACATGCTTACTTCCTTAACACGTTACTTAGAATTTTCAGTTTTTGACCTAATTTCCCCTCTCTATGCTTAACCTTGAGATTCAACTTTATTAGTAGTGTGAGGCTGGGATTCATTCATCTTTGCTGTTGAGAGTGCCCTGTTGTGTGATGGTGTCACAACATATGATTTATTCTTTTTTTTTTTAAGATTTTATTTATTTGACAGAGAGATAGAGAAAGAGCACAAGCAGGCAAAGAGGTAGGCAAAGGGAGAGAGAGAAGCAGGCTCTCCACTGAGCGGGGAGCCCTACATGGGGCTCAATCCCAGGACCTTGGGATCACGACCTGAGCCGAAGGCAGCCGCTTAACCGACTGAGTCACCCAGGCGCCTCAACATATGATCTGTTCTATCACCGATGAGCATCTGAGGTATTTTTAGGTTTTTGATAGTACAGACAGTGCCATTATGAATATTCTCATACATGTCTCCTGGTGTTCATGTGCAAACTTCTTCAAGATGTTATCAAACGTTATGTGTATGTTGGTTCATAGAGAATATATCTCATCTTTGCTAGATAATGTCAAATTGCCTTCCTAAGTGTTTGTACCAATTTACACACACAGTGGCAGTGTGAAAGTATTCTTGTTCACCACATTTACCTACACTTGGTACGGTCAGACTTCTTAATTAATATCAAGAATATATAAAAAATTCTTATAACTCAATAGGACAATAAATGACCCAACAGAAAAATAGGCCAAAGATCCAAACAAGCTGAAAGGGATACGCATTTCACAAGCATGAATCCTGTGACTCAATAGCCATCCATCTTGATTTTTCCAGGACGCTTCCATTCATACCCATGGTTATGGTAAAACTAAGTATATCTTTTCGCTCTCAAGAGCTCTGGTTAAGACAATAAATGGTTCTATGACCTATGTATCACAGAGGAACTCCTCACATGGTAGCATAAGCTATGACCATGAATGCTTATCAACAGCAACTCCAAACAAAATACCTGCCTCCTTCCAAAGATTAAAAAAAAAAAATAAAATCTGGAAACAAGTACTGCCCGTAGACACAATAATAAATAAATAGCATATTAAAAATGGAACATTAAATGTTAAATGAATGAACCATGCTATGTCTAGTGCATCAATGTTTGAACCTCACAAATCTAATTTTGCACAAAGAATGAGTAGAAAAATAAGCAGCATTTTCTGTATAAGGTTCAAAAACACGTAAATTAAACAATATATTGTTTTAGGAATACAAGTGCAAAAGCAAGGTGATTATAATACCCAATTCTTTTGGGGAGGGGGCTGGAGGTAATGGCAAGTGAAGGTTTGATCAGGGAGGGACACATGAACAAGCCATTGGCAACTGTCCATTTCTATGCTGGTGGGCAGAAGACTGGGTCAGGTTTGCACTTGATCTTTGTCTTCCATGAATGTTACATGTGGTCTTTATATTTCATAATTAAAAAATGGAACAGCAGATGTATTTGTTTTTGATTTCTGTGTAATGTAATTCATTATTTCTATTATTGGCTTAATAATTTTATTAAATCATAGACATGATTTTAGCTTATGTTAGCATTAAAATGCTAGCAAAGAAAGTGGACTTTTTGTTCAGGTGAGTGCTTTGCACGATGCCCTTAATTAATGCCTTACGTTTTTTGTTTTGTTTTTTTTTAAGAGAGAGAGGGAGAGGGAGCACGTGCATGAACAGGGTGGGGGGAGCAGAGGAAGAAGGAGAGAGAGAATCTCAAGCAGGCACCATGACCAGTGTGGAGCCCTATTCAGGGCTTGATCCTACAACCCTGAGATCATGACCTGAGCCGAAATCAAGAGATGGACTCCCAACCAACTGAGTCACTGAGATGCCCCTGGAGCCAGGATTTAAACTTCAGGAGTTGTGGTGGTGTCCAGGCTTTTAGCAACTAACGCTGCTGCTTCTCTCACTGTAAACTTCTTGAAACCAAAGATCGTTTATATTTTCTTAAAGATTTTTATTTACTTTTTTGAGAGAAGAGAGAGAGAGAACGGGGCGGGGGGAAGGGGCAGAGGGAGAGGGAGAAGCAGACTCCCTGCTGAGCAAGGAGCCTGATACGGGGCTCGATCCCAGGACCCCCGGATCATGACCTGAGCCGAAGGCAGATGCTTCACCGACTGAGCCACCCAGGCACCCCACCTTACATTTTTTTTTTTTAAGTACTAACCTTTAAGTGATTATTTAAGAACTGAAGTTTCATTAAGAACAACTCACTAAGAACAATTAAAACTACAGTAGTTCAGGTTCCCTTTCTGGACATGATGCTGGAATTATGTCTTTTACCAGACTGGGATAATGTAAACCCTATTTCCATGAAAACATATGCCATGTAGTGGAAATCTAATTAGCATATACTTACAAAAGCCCCCGTGTAAAGAACAGACACTGCAGATCAAGTATTTACATGTGTTATCTTATTTAATCCTCAGGACCAACTTACAGAGTACCATTATGACCTCCATTATGCAGCAGAGAAAACCAGATGATTTGGCCAAAGGCATACTGTCAATATTTGATTTCGACCCAGATTTTTCTGCCTTTGCTCTTCCTGTAAGGCTGCTAGGACAGATCACCATCCAGAGTAGCAGAGGTGAGTCAGAAGGAGCACTGAACACAAGCTCTGAATAACTGCTGAGTCTTAGCTTCACTACTAAGCAATCTTTGAAAAATGACTTAATTTCTTAGTCTTGCTTTCCTCAGTCTGTAAACTGGGGTCATAAGGAATAAACAGTAACTGATGCACAGGGTACTTTTAGACTGTAATGAGCTACATATACATTAGCACAGTAAACTATAATTTTAATAAAGAAGTACAGTGCTAACATGCTGTTGGAAATCACAGACTGGGAGGACGAGTGAAAGACACTGCCACTAAATTGCCCTAATTGCATTCCCCTCCCCCTCTCCCCTCCCACCACAGTGGGCCAGGCTCAGGGGCTGTCACTCGGTACCATCCTGAATTCATGAAAAGAAGCCAGGGAGAGAGTATTTGGATGCAAAGACACCCTACCTTCCAGCAGCCACGAGAAGGGGGAAACTACAGTCCAAGTTCCGCCTAGTTAGACTTTCCTGGTCAAGTGGGAGGAACACACACGCATTTCAGGACGTATCTTTGAGGCCTGCGCTTCTTTTAAAATAAATGTTTTCTGGGGCGCCTGGGTGGCTCAGTCGTTAAGCGTCTGCCTTCGGCTCAGGTCATGATCCCGGGTCCTGGGATCGAGCCCCGCATCGGGCTCCCTGCTCCGCGGGGGGCCTGCTTCTCCCTCTCCCACTCCCTCTGCTTGTGTTCCCTCTCTCGCTGTGTCTCTGTCAAATAAATAAAATCCTAAAATAAAATAAAATAAAATGTGTTCAGTCTTCGCGGTATACGCACTCTACCGATCAGTTCCGACCCGAATGTGGCTCTGGAAGGGATCAGGACGTGGAACAATAGCGGCGTCTACACTTTCGCACAAACCGCCGCTTTTACCCTCCCAGTACCGAGGGTCTGGTCGGGCAGGTGCCGCCCGTCTACAGAAGAGCCAACTGACAGGAAGAGAGATCAGGGCGCTTGCTCAGGCCAAGCTGCTCACTGAGCGCCACAGCTGGGACCTGGAGGAGACCTCCCGGACGAGACGTCACGAGCAGCCCCCCGCGGAGGAGCCCCACAAGGCGGGGGCCGGGCCGGGAGACCCCGGAAGGGAGCTCCGGCAGCAGACACCGGTGAAGAGACCCTCCCTCCCCGGGAGGGGCGGCCCGGCGACAAGCCACCGAGGGGGTGCACCTCCCGCGGACAAGCCTCCCGCGCGGCTGGGGTCAGGGCCGGCGGGGCTGCGGCTACGGACCACCTGACCCCCTCCCCACATTCCAGGCCCCGAGTCTCACCTGCCCCCTGCCCCTGGGTTGGGGAGGCGGTCACCCGCTGCCGCGACCAGAGCGCGGGGAGAAAGGGGACGGAGACCGGAAGGAGGGACTGGAGCCGGCGCCTCCTCCGGCTTTTGCGCCTGCGCGCGCTCTCCGTCCGTGCTGCTTTCGCGCAGGCCTCCGGCTTTTGCGCCTGCGCGCGCCCTCAGTCCGTGCGGCTTTCGCGCAGGCCTCGTGCAGGGAGGGCCTCCCAGCCACTTCCGGTTCGTGCTGCGGTGGGCGGGGCCTGCTCACCCAGGTGCTGTGGTGGGCGGGGAATGGAGACTGCTTTCTCAGGCAATCGGAGACGGTGAACGGGGCGCTCCAGTCTGCGCCTCTGCCTCCTTGGTTTTTTGTACTGGAATGCCTGAGGGCTCTTTATTCGTTTGAGGGATATCTGTTGAATATTAACTGTGCCTGGCAGCGCACTGGGCATTAGGATACAACAGAGAAAAACCATTTCTGTCTTCATAAGTGATTACATTTTTTAATTTTTTTAAAAGATTTATTTATTTGACAGAGAGAGAGAGAGACCCAGCGAGAGAGGGAACACAAGCAGGCAAGCAGGGGGAGTGGGAGAGGGAGAAGCAGACTGCCTGCTGATCAGGGAGCCTGATGTGGGGCTCGATCCCAGGACCCCAGGATCATGACCTGAGCTGAAGGCAGACGCTTAACGACTGAGCCACCCAGGCGCCCCATATTTTTTTTTTGACAATATAGTATATATTCAGTGTGTACAATGTAATGTCTTGACACCTGTATACATCGTGAAATGAGTACCACAATTGATCAAATTAACACATCCATCATCCCAATCTGTTACCTTTTTTTGTGGGTGTGTGATGAAAACCCTTGAGATCTACTCTCAAAAGTTTCAAGTATAGGGTATCTTACTAACTGTAGTCATCTTTCTGTACATCAAGTCTCCAGAACTCATTTGCATTATAATTAAAAAGTTGTATCCTTTGATCACTCTCTCCTTTCCCCTTACCCCTCAGCCTCTGGTAAGCACCACTCTATTTCTACAATGAGTTCAAAGTTTTGTTTTGTTTTGTTTTCGTATTTCCCATGTAGGTGTACTCATGCAATATTTGTCTTTCTGTGTTTGGCTTATTTCACTTAACAGAATGTCCTCAGATTCATTCGTTTAGCAAATGACAGGATTTCCTTCTTAAGGCTAAATAACATTCCATTGTGTGTGTGTGTGGGGGGGGGCACCCATGTGTGCCACATTTTGTTTATCCATTCATCTGTCTATGGACACTTAGGTTGTTTCCATGTCTTGGTTGCTGTGAATAGGCTGCAATGAACACGAGTGTGCAGATGTCTGTTTGACATGGTGATTTTATTTCCTCTGACTCCCGGAAGTGGGATTGCTGGAACATATGGTACTTCCGTTTTTAACTTTTTGAGGAAGCTCCATACTGTTTTCCACAGTGGCTGCACCAGTTTACATGCCCACCAACAGCGTATAAGGGTTCCCTTTTCTCCACTTCCTGCCAACACTTGCTGTCTTTTGACTTTTTGATACCGGCAATCCTTACAGGTGTGAGGTGGTATCTCATTGTAGTTTTTATTTGCATTTCCCTGTTGATCAGAGATGTTGGGCATCTTTTCATATACCTGTTCCAGGACTTGCCATTTGTCATGAAGATGGATTAAGGGTTGAGAGAAAAAAATAATCACACAGTTGGAGAGGTGTGTGGTCTTGGAAAGCAGAGGAACCCAGCTTAGTGAAGGGGGTTCTGCTATGGCATTTTGGGATTCCATGCAGTTTCCTTTCTGTCTGTTAAGGACATGGTCAAGGCCAGCACAGTCAGGGGGAACTAAGTAGTGTCCTCCACCGTCACCCTTGGACATCTCCAGGGAACCCAGGCTCTTCCCAGCAGGTTCCCATTCAGAGTCAAATGCTGGTCAGATGCTGCCAGAGGTGTGGCGCCAGGCATCCCTCCCCCCCGCCCCCCCATAGTGTTGGCTGCCTGCCGCCTGAATGAGCGTGGCCCCTGACCTTAGTGAGTCCACAGACCAGGCACACATCCTAGCTCCCCACCTCATTACCTCGGTGCGCTGAACTGTTAGTCAATTTTGCAGCCTCTCATCTCTTAAGATGGAAGCATGCTACCTTAGGCGCGGGGTTAGCGCGAAGAACTTCAAGACAGCGCCTGCAAAGCGTTTGTCCCCGCGCCCCGCTAAGCACTAACCATAACAAACCACACGTCACAGATCCAGGTGAGTGATTCTCCCTGCGATAACGGAGCAGGGAGGGCTCCAGGCAGGTGACATCGGAGTGACGCCCGCCACCCGCCTCCCCAGTCCATGCCCCACCGCCCAGCCCCTCCTCCACCCCTGCAGACTTGGCTCCGGGCCAGGCGCCCCCGGCTCGGGTCCTCCTCCTGCGGCCAGTACGGGTGAGAACCCGTATGGAGTCAGGTGAGCATGCGCACGAGCCCGGCGCCGCATCCATTGGCAGCCGGCGAGGAGCGTTTTGATGACGCATCAGGAAAATACAGGAAGTAAGGCCTACGGGAGCCGAGGTGGGCCTAAAGACGCCGGGTTCGGGGCTCCCGGGCGGGAGGGGATGAGTGGGCGCTGACCCGGAGGCGCGTCGCTCTAGGGACAGGCCTTAGGCGTGTGAGTGGCCGCAGCATGGAGGACGACGCTCCGGTGATCTATGGGCTGGAGTTCCAGGTGCGTCCCCGGAGGGCCCCGGCGCCGCGCGGTTTGCGCAGCGAGGCCGGCGCGTCCCCAGCCCCGCTGTGCGGCTGAGGGCCGGAGGGGGGCTGCGGGTGCGCCTTTAAAGGACTCGGTTGTCCGGGAGGCCCCGGGTCCTGCGTGATGCGGGGTGCGCGCAGCGCCGGTGCCCACGACCCGCGGGCTGGGGAGCCCCGGCCGCCTCCTCTCCCCGCGGCCCTGGGTGTTGCTGGGGGCCGATGTGTACGTCCTGTGTACGGTTTCCTGCAGCCTGCAGTCCGGGGACGCAGGCACCGCGTCTGTGGGTTTTCTGGGCGGGGGAGACGGTCGTTTAATCGGGACCTAAGGGCCGGAAAGATAAACGGGAAGTTCTCCAGTACCCTACACCCAGTTTCCCTGATGTTGAAGTCTCGCGTGACTGTGGCAAACTGATCAAAGCTTAGAAACCGCGAACGTTGGTGCAGTCCTGTGAGTGGAACCACAGACTCTACTCGGATTCCACCTCTTTACCATTCAGGTCCTATTTTTCTTCGCCCTGTACTCTGCAGGGCCTGTTCACCGTGACCATCACGTAGTAGGTGCTCAGCACATGACTGTGAAAGGGATGGGCCCCCACCCACCGTGTGAGCAGTGAAGCCGGAATGCACATGCAGTTTAGCAGGACCACAGGGGAGTCTACGGATGGGGGGGGGGGAGGGCGAAAGGGGCCGGGGGAGCTGGAAGGGCAGGTAGGTTGCACGGTGCAGGTCCTAACAGAGCCCTGTATTGGTTTAAACTCTTCAGATGGCTTTTGGGACCCTTAAGGCACTTAAGGACAGATACAGAGACAAAAGACACAGTTCACTGCCTTATGAAGTACCCGATAACATAATTGTGTGCCCCAAATGTGTGTTAAAAATACAAATTATGGGGGCGCCTGGGTGGCCCAGTCAGTTAAGTGTCTGCCTTGGGCCCAGGTCCTGATCTCAGGGTCCTGGGATCAGCCCTGCATCCGGCTCCCTGCTCAGCAGAGAGTCTGCTTCTCCCTCACCCTCTGCTGCTCCCCACCGCTCATGCTCTCTCTCTCTCTCTTCTCTCTCAAACAAGTAAATAAAAATCTTAAAAAGACCCCTAAAAAATAGAAATGATTTTGGTTTCAAGAAGCTTACAGTGAGGGGCGCCTGGGTGGCTCAGTTGGTTGAGTGACTGCCTCCAGCTAAGGTCATGATCCTGGAGTCCCGGGATCGAGTTCCGCATCGGGCTCCCTGCTGGGCGGGGAGTCTGCTTCTCCCTCTGGCCCTCCCCCTCTCATGTGCTCTCTCTCTCTCTCTCAAATAAATAAATAAAATCTTTAAAAAAAAAAAAAAGAAGCTTACAGTGAGAGAAGCTGCAGCGTTAGTTGCTAAAAGCCTGGATACCACCACAACTCCTGAAGTTTAAGTCCTGGCTCCAGGGGCGTCTCAGTGGCTCAGTTGGTTGAGCATCCAACTCTTGATTTCGGCTTAGGTCATGCTCTCAGGGTCATGGGATCTTTCCCTGCCTTGGGCTCCCTGCTCAGCGGGGAGTCTGTTGGAGATTTTCTCTCTCTCGCTCGCCATCTCCTTTCCCTCTTCCCTTAACCCCTGATTGCTTGTGCTCTCTCTCTCTCATAAATAAATAAGTAAATAAATAAAATCTTTAAATCCTGGTTCGAGCACTTACTAGCTGTGTAACCTTGGGCTTCAGTTTCCTTGCCACTAAAATGGGAAAATGAGTCTGGATCCCCTATGGCTTTTAGGAAAATTGAATGAGTTAATATATTTGATTCAAGCACTTAGAACATTGCCTGGCACATAATAAGTATTCAGGAAATGTTCTAATTATTATCATAAGACAAAATTCTTACAGATAAATCCATACAAGGCTGTATCAAAGTGTCCTATGAGGAATGAGTTGTGTTAACAGTGTTTGACCTTGGGCTCAATTACCCACAATTGTGCCTTAACTGGCTGCTTTTAGAGCGTCTTTGTGTGTGGGGTACCCTGCTGAAGACTGCCTGTATTTCACTTCTCTCTCATTCCTACTTGTAGATGCTGTTCTGTGGGCCAAGCCCACCTAGCCAGACTTGGGATTCTAACCTAGAGAGGCTTTAAACTCAAGCCAACTTCAAAGCCCCTTAACTGCAAAGTTGCACTGCTTTCTCCTGGAAAAGGTGCATGTGTGGCCACATGCAGAGGGACCCTGTGGGGAGATTGAGGGTCCCTGACCTCATATTTCCTAAAGTGTGCATCTGACTCCAGTGTACCTAATCACTCCTTCATCTGCTTAAGAAATCTACTTAAGAAATAACAGAGGTTTTGATCTTCAGTGTTGGATCTTTGAGATAACAAATGTTATTTCCTGGGATTAATATCAAGGAGTGGATCCTTGCCTTGGGCATCAAATGTTTTATCTGAATTTCTCCTTTATCTTAAAAGAAGTAGCAGATTTTTATGCTTCTTTATTTTGGACAGCTTGTGGGCCATGACATTCTTGAATCCGAAGAACCGTTACTACGGTAAACATAAAAAGAACTGGAAGTCACAGTGGAGGTTTGGTTGTCAGTGACTTTCAAATCACTGTGGAGAACACTTTACTTTCGAAGATGGGGATCTGGAGGTGCCTGGGTGGCTCAGTTGGTTAAGCATCTGCCTTCGGCTCAGGTAATGATCTTAGGGTCCTGGGATCGAGCCCTGGATTGGGCTCCTCACTCAGTGGGGAGTCTGCTTCTCCCTCTTCCTTTGCCCCTCCCCCCTGCTTGTGTGTGTGCGTGTGTGTGTGTGCGTGCGTGCACACATGCGTGCTCTCTCTCTTAATAAATAAAATCCTTAAAAAAATAAAAGAAGATGGGGATCTGATTGCTGTCCATTGACTGAGGTAATGAGGCTCGAGGGTAAAATGAGGTCCTTCTATGTCAAATAAAAGGCAGAAGAGCACCATACAGGGGTCATTAAAATAAAAATGCTGAGCACGTTTGTGTTTATGGGACATTATGGCATCATGTGATTGACATCTTTTAGCTCATAGGAAGCAACTTTTGACTTGTGTTTATGATTTTAGTTTTTTTAATTTTTGTATATTTAAAATTAAAAAGAAAATCCAAGTAATTCTTACTAGTCTTTTAAGTAGTCAGATTGCTGAAAATCTGCTTAAGAACGCAGACCCTAAACACGCCTTTTCCATCTTATCTGTTTCCTAGACAACCACCACATTCAACTTAAAACTGTTTCTTCTCCTTACCACTTGTTCATAAAGTTTTTTTTTTTTTTTATTTTATTTGTCAGAGAGAGAGAACCAGTGCACAAGCAGGGGGAGCAGCAGAGGGAGAAGCAGGCTCCCCACTGAACAAGGAGCCCAATGTGGGGCTCGACCCCAGGGATCATTACCTGAGCCAAAGGCAGACGCTTGACTGACTGAGCCACCCAGGCACCCAGACAGTTAAGCTTAACACCTTATTTTTGTATAAGCCTATCCCGAATTTCCTGGGGAATGGTGTGCTTGCTGGCCATGTGCTGGTACAACTGCTCTTTGTCCTCTGGGTGTCCCAGTTCCCTGTCTTGCGTCCTTTTGTCCTGTGTTTGTATTACTGGTCTAGACGATCCCGGCCTGGTGTGCTGTTCCTATCATCCTTGCTTTGCAAGATGATTACTGGAGTCTATTTACATTAATAATACAAGGAATATACTACCACTTCTGGGCTGGATTTTAGGGCTCTTTTCTGAAAGGGGGGAGAGTTGTTTTACAGGACGTCCAGTAACCATGGTCAGGTGGTAATTGGATTGACTGGTCCCAAATTAGGCACAGAGACACCGCATTTTAACAGTGACACATTTTAGCACAAAGCCATCTTATAGTTACATTTTATAGATTTGTTGCATATTTGAATATTGTATACATTATTCTAATTATGATTGTAATTTTTGTTATGGATGTTTCTCCAGCATTGTTTGAATTTGAAATAGTGTAAATGAGACTTCAGATGCCTTCACACACACTCTCACTGTACCGGGCAGGAGAAATCAGCCTTCCCAGTTTGAGTTTAATCTGCAGTTCTCAGTTAACAGAACTGTCGTTCTTTATGACTATTTCAAAAGTCTCTACAAATAAGATTATTTCTCTCCTGCACGCTTATTTCTTTGAAACTTTTGGCATTAAGAAGACCCTCTCAGGGCACCTGGGTGGCTCAGCTGGTTGCGTATCTGACTCTTGGTTTCGGTTTAGGTCACGATCTTGGGGCCATGGGATAGGGCCCCGCGTCGGACTTCGCGCTAAGCAGGAGTCTGCTTGAGATTCTCTCTCTCTCTGCCCCTTTCTCTGTCTCAAATAAATAAATAAATCTTAAAAAAAAAAGAAAAGAAGACCTCCTCTGGTTGCGAGGGCCACTGGTCCTTCGGCAGACACGCCGAGGGACCACTGTGCCCCACTGAAGTGGCTTGAGTGTGTCCACCTTGCCCGTTCCTGAGCCTCGGGCTCTCTCCCAGCACTGGCTTCTGGATGTGTGTCACTGGCTGTTCTGATTTCTTCCTTTCTTTTGAGGTTAGGTTTGGTCATTTGGATTTTCCTAGGAAATTCATTCATTTATTCGGTCGACAAGTACTTCTGGTCTACAGTGTGCCAGGCATTACTCTCTGCCCTAGAACAGGGCAGAGAAGGAATCAAACACCAACCCAGCAACCCTCCCTCCTGGAGGCCCGTGTGGAGAGCAGAATCCAGAACAGCCTAGGTGTTCTTCCAAGACTCCTCAGTTGCATGCCTGATTTGTTTGTTGTCATTCTTTTTTCTTTTTTCTTTTTAAAGATTTTATTTATTCATTTGACAGAGACAGAGATAGCAAGAGCAGGAACACAAGCAGCGGGATGGGGAGAGGGAGAAGCAGGCTTCCTGCCGAGCAGGGAGCCTGATGTGGGACTCGATCCCGGGACCCTGGGATCATGACCTGAGCCGAAGGCAGACGCTTAACGACTGAGCCACCCAGGCGCCGTGTCATTCTTTTTTCTTAATGTAAGCATTTAGGCCATGAATTTTCTTCTGAACACTGACTTCTTGATTTTACTGTTTTCTGGGTATCTTACGGTTTTGAACTCGATGTCTTTTATTACCTGAAACTTTTGGGGTCTTTCTTAGCCCTGCCCACATCCCCTGCTGTGAGTGGGGGTCCGGCCTTGTGTCCTTCCTGCAGCGGCCCTGCGTTTCCCTCGGTGAGCTCTTTGAGCCCAGGCTTCGCCTGCAGTTGCCGTGCCTTATCTTCTCCAAGCTGTGTCTTGATTTTTGTCCCCTTTTACTTTCCTGTTCTTTTTTTCTCTCATTTTTGAAGAGGTGACTGCTCTGCTAGGTTTTATAGACATATCCTGGTTGTATAGTATGAGCTCTGGCTCTTCCGTGGCAGCATGTGGTCAGTGCGTGTGTGTTTTCCGAGCTCTTCCCGCTGTTCCACCTCGCTGTCCCTCCTGGTGGTGCCCTTGCAGGGCTCCTGAGTTCCTCCGATCCTGGTGTCTCGCGGACGAGCCTTCCAGTCCAGCTCTGTACGCGGAGTTGGGCCTGGCCCAGGCTCCAGACCGGTGGGAATTCCTGCAGCCCAGGCTTTGGTTTGTGAGCGAATCTGCAGCCCTCACTCATCCCCGGGCAAAGACGATGGCCCAGGCTGGCTGCCCACAGTGCGGCACCCCTCCACTCTGTGGGGCCAGAGTGCTTCCAGACGGGATGCCCAGCCTGCTCGGCCTGCTCTGACTCTTGCCACCAGCCATGCGCCTGTCATGCCGTCCCATCCCCGCGGTGCCTGCCGTGTCTTCGTGGGGTGGGGGTGGGGGGTCGCCAGCGCCCGCCCTCTTCAACACCCCTCTTGGCTCTGACCTCTACCTTCAAGTCTTTCTTCTTATGGCATGTGTTTGGATTATAGATGTTTCCGAGTTTCACTGAAGACGGTCTCTGTTTCTGCTTTTTATTCTCGTTCTTGCTTTTGTGTAATTCCGTAGGGTTTGGAAGAGCGAAATGAAGACTTTAGCCTACTGCTCGAAAACCTGAGGGCCCGATTTGACTTGATGAGGTGGGAAGTGGAGGGTGACCTGGAATAAAGACTCATGTCAGGAAGGTTGGGTAATAGGTTGTGGAAATGCTGTTCAAGCAAGGAGTGGGGAGGGGTGGCGGTGTGGCTGGAGAGGAGCTAGGGAGGGCGGGATGCGGGCTTAGGGGTTCCCGTGTGGTTGGCCTGGTAGGCAAGAGGTGGGATCAGGGGCTGTTAGCCGCGGACCTGGTTAGTGGGTGTGCAGTCACCAGCCTGGTTACAGTGATGACGCTTGTGGGAAGGGGGCTTGCTAGGAGGGCAGTGTGGCCTGGGAGAGTCGGGATGGAACCGTGGGCGCAGAGCCACAGCGTGAGCAGGGGGCTGGGTGGTGACGGACTGGGTCCTCGGGGGCCAAGGGACAGACGGCTCTCATGTCAAGGGCATCTGATGGCTGTGACGCTGGAGGCCACAGGGAGGGTGGTGCCACGGGCTGGCTGCAGTGAGGCCAGGTCAGCAGACGGGGAGGAACCGGTCAGGGCGAGGAAGGCTCCCCCTGTCTACGCCACCATTAAGCTTGGCAGCGAATGGGAGAATGGAGGTCTGGCAGCAGCTTGAGAAGCAAATGAGTGAAGGTGAGATATTTTCAAAGGACAAGGGGACATGGGACTTGATTTTCCTAGTTAAGGAGAAGAAGCCAGAGAAGAGGAGATGGACAGAGAAGAGAGAGGGCTGCCCAATGTTGTGTGCTGCAGGCGGGCACCAGGGGCTGCCCCATCTCTGGGCAGGAGGGCAGGGGCTCCTCATCTCTGGGCAGGAGGGCAGGGATGCCCCCTTCTCTGGGCAGGAGGGCAGGGGCACCCCATCTCTGGGCAGGAGGGCAGGGGCTCCCCATCTTTAGGCAGAAGGGCAAGGATGCCCCATCTCTGGGCAGGAGGGCAGGGGCGCCCCTTCTCTGGGCAGGAGGTTAGGGATGCCCCCTTCTCTGGGCAGGAGGGCAGGGGCTCCCCGTCTCTGGGTGGGAGGACAGGGACGCCCCCTTCTCTGGGCAGGAGGGCAGGGGCACCCCATCTCTGGGTAGGAGGGCAGGGGTGCCCCCTTCTCTGGGCGGGAGGGCAGGGGCGCCCCCTTCTCTGGGCAGGAGGGCAGGAGCACCCATCTCTGGGTAGGAGGGCAGGTGGCGACGTCTCCAGGAGGCCAGCTGATAGCTTCTGTGTTGCTGCTCAAGTGTGAGGCGAGTTCTTCGCTGTAAGGTCGGGCTGGGTTGCACGGGGGCCTCCAGAGGATCTGGCAGTGCAGAGCAGAGTGGACGAGGGGCAGGCGGCAGCCCCTTGGTGGAGCTGAATGGTCAGCCTTTGCACTTACAGGAGTGAGTGTGTGAGTGAACGCGCCAGTGAGCGTGTCCGTGTCCCCAGGAGCAGTGTTGTTGCCATAATTATCCATGAGTAGCTCAAGAGGTTTAGTGTTCCTCTTATGCACTCTGGACCTCTGTGATTTTGGGTGTGGGAGACGGAGAGAAGTAGGTACTCAGTTAGCACAGAGTGAAGAAGTTGGGGCTTTACCTTCTTTTTGCTCTTTCTTCTGTGTTTGTAAAGTGATCTGCCAGATCGCTGAGGAGGCGATCTGCTGTGTGAGGAAGGGCACTGGGTGGTCACTAGCTTCCTGGTTTGTCATCCTAGCGATCTGGGGCAGCTCTCAGTAAAGAGGCTGTTTCTGGGGGGAGACCGCCCACTGTAGAAGGTTCAACCCACCCTTGTCTCTGCTGCTTAAACACAAGTCCTGTTCCACCTCCTCGCCTTCCGGCATCACCTTAAACTTGCCTGGGGCGCAGCGCCTGGTGGGGGAAGTTCTGATGAGGAACTGGGCTGGACGTTCACCAGAGGGAGCGTTTACTTGCTCAGACTAATAAGCACATGAAGACAGTTTTGAATTTCCCAAGGGAATGCTTAGTATTCGGCGAGTACTGGGAGGTCTGGGATTTGTGCCTCTTGTCACGGAGTGGAACTTTCAGAGTGCTTCTGGTGAGAGCCAGGCTTCTCAGCATCTCCAGTTGCCTTGTCCTGGGTTGGCTCACTAAACGGTGAGGTGGGTGGAAAGACAGCTGTGTCAGGAAAGTGCCATGGCCCTTCTTTTGAGAACAGGGCATGGAATGATAAAAAAGTGGCCTGTGCTCTGCCTTCAGTCCCGTGTGTAAATATCTTACCTGTGTTCCTGGGTCCCTGCATCACCATAACAGAAAGAGAACCAGACTCAAGGCTGGGAGTCTGGGTGGTTCTTCCTCTAGGAGCTTTGTGACCATGACTGAGTCACTTAACCTCTCTGGTCCTCAGCATCTTTATCTTCTAAGTAGAGATATTATCCATCTTGACTTTGGGTCTCCTTCATTGTATTATGAAGATGAACCACGGTAAAATACACGGAGATGTTTTATGACCTATTATACCCTACAATTTGATCTTGTAACAATGAGGTCATTGGAACACCACAAAATCATCATTATGACTAGACGTAGGAAGGTCATTAGATCATTCACTTCATCACAGAACCAGAATTATGGATACACATCCATCACCCAAATGGCCGGAGTTAAGTTATTATAATAATTTTACCCAATAAAGTACTAAAAAGATCTTAGATTCAATGTTTTTGAGATTTCACTGTAATTTTTAAAGATTCAGTTTAGATTCTTTTGTAAGAATAATTCTCTTCAGTTTTTTATTTTTATTTACTTATCTTAGAGAGAGTGCATGAGTGTGCAAGCAGGGAAAGGGATAGAGGGAGAAGGAGAGAGAATCTTGAGCAGACTCTGAGCTGAGCGCAGAGCCTGACATGAGGCTCGATGTTATGACCCTGAGATCTTGACCTGAGCTGAAACAAAGAGTTGGACACTTAACCGACTGCGCCACCCAGGTGCCCTTCCTATTCAGTGTTTTAAAAAAGAAGTGGCTTACTGTGTGTGACAGAATGCGTAGTGTCAGACTTGTAGTACTTCTCTAAAACTGTGGTAGCTTTTGTCTCTGAAACACATGATCTCTTCGACTTTATTTCCTTGCATGCTTACCGATAGTCCTGCCCAGGGGTGCAGTTCTGGGCTCTGTAAATTGCTTCAGGATGAAGCAGGTTGAATGCTGGTTCGTGATGGCACTCAGCAGCCTCTGTAGCGCTGAGCTGCCCTTTTGTCCAGTCTCATGGCCACTAACACAACATACTTCTTTCTGGTGTTCTTCTGTTTTCCAGTAATGGCATTTAATCCTGTCTTCTGCCTGAAGTTGAGCTCGTGGATGCGTTTTGATAAATGTTAATTTGCTGCTGTGGTCTGGGCCAGGGGCCGATACGTAGTCATTTCCCACCTGCTCTGTTTGGGTCTTGTCTGATGTCTCCTGCAGGTCTGTTTCCTGAGGGCAGGGCTACTGTCTTACCCTCTGTGGTACCTTCCATGCGTGGCCACCGTGCAGGCGTTGTGTAGTCAGCTCACGATTGCTGACTCCAAGCACAGACAAGTCTTTTCATGGAAAATAATCATTTCCTCTCAGATGAGTCCTCTTCTGGGCCCTGTTTTTGGGGACTTTCAGGCTTTTTCTGTCTGGGATGATGACATGTACCTCCATTTAAGTCTTAGTGTTCTTGTTTGAAGGTGGAGCCCATCCCGCATCCCCTCTGTTGACCTGGGTTCTGCCTTCTGAGCAGCTGGGGGTTTATTTCTGCAATGGGGTGGATGCTTCCTCACCATTTTTCTCTAACCAAGTGGTGTTCTAATTAAATAGGATTCAGGGGGTCTGTGAATTTGTGGTATTATGTGCAAAATTCTACGTGTATGTATGTGCATTTTTGGCAGAAGGTGTATAGACTCAAAACAATTCATCAGTTTTGTGAAGAGGTCTGACTCCAGTCTAGTTTTGTTGAACAGGTTGTAGGCATATTGGCTAGAATGGATTTTTTCCTCCAGATGCCTAATAATGTGAATACTGTTCTGGACATGTATTTTCTTGCTGTCACCGAAATGTATTCTGGTAGTTGATGTTTTTGTGCCAGCAACCCTTTGTGAGGAGGGGTTGGGATATAGGGGCTATGGTTGTGTTTTCTGAGAGCATGACATGAAATCGTTGTCTCCAAACCTTTTGGCAGTGGACACTGAAAAGGTCTTGTTGTTCACCCCAGTCGTGGAAAGCAAATCAAAACCAGGCAGACTGAATGGTTAGGACGACTGCTCTACTGTTTCTCTAACCCCGTTTTATTTATTTTTTTTAGATTATTTATTTGCAAGAGAAAGAGAGAGAGAGAGAGCACACACGAGTAGGGAAAGGGGCAGAGGGAGAGGGCAAACTCTAAAGCAGGACCCACTGAGAGCTATCAGTCACCCATAATCCCGGAACGTGCCCTCAGCTGAATGGAGCCATGTTGCCCTAAGTCACACCCCTCTCCAGGGACAGCCTGCTTCCAATGCCTGATCAATGGGGTTGGGGGCTGGGCAATAGATGAGCCTGGCCATGATGGCTCCACTCTGAGGGATCATCCCAGCTCTGGCCTCCCTGTGGGCACTGCAGTTCCTCTGTGTCCTCTGCACATTCCTGCTTCCTTGATGCCTTCACTGCTGCTTCCTCCATGATGTCATTCCCAAGAGTGTTTCCAGCAAGTCTGTGCACAAAGCTTGATGATTTACAGCTTGCTTCCCAGAGAACCTGATCATCTGAATGCTCAGCAGGTCCCTTTCTGTTGTTTATTGTTTGGCTTTTGATCATATGATTTTGACTTTTTGTATGACTAGTTATTTTTGATTGAGTGTTTGACATTGTGAGAAAAACTGTAGAAACTTTGGAAGTCTGTCTTCCTCCAGAGGATTTACTGTTACTTCTGGCAGGTGGCTGGCCAGCCCAGGAGCATCATCCTGCTTAGTTCACTTAAAATCCAGTCATGGACTAAGGTGACCTGGAGCGTTAGTCTGTGCAGGTTGACCTTCTAGTTCACCTTCACTCCTGGCCTGTGCCCTATGGGATCCCAACCCTGAGTGTTAGTGCTTTGCTGGCCCCTTCTCCGTGGTGGGCCCTGCACTCCATGTTTGTACCCTCAGTCTATGAGCCTGTCAGAAGCATTCCTCAGTGTCAGCTGCTAGCCACACTTTCCAGACTGACAGATGCCTCCAGCCGAAAGGGGGCCAGAGGTCAGGCTTGCCTCTCTAAGCTTCCCTCCCTTTCCAAGATCTTGGCATTCCTTCGTCGCTATGGTAGCTCCTTAAAGGAGGCCTTGAAACAAATTCAGAGTATTTTGTTTAGTTTCTGCAGTTGTCCTCTGCCAGAGACTTGGTTTAAACCACCTGCTCTGCCATTGCTGGGAACCATTTTCTGCTGTACTGTTGAAAGATGATTTGTTCCACCAGTCTATTTCTGTTGAAAATTATGGTTTTATTAAAAATACCATTTACATCTTTATTGCTTATTTTTCGTGCCCATATACGCATTTGAATGGAATTGTGGTGTCACAAAGTATACAAAAGATGGAGGCTTTGCATGCACATTTCTAAGTTGCCTAGTGGGCACTTTGTACTAATTGATACTCCCGCAGCAGTAGAGGAGGTAACTGCCTTATCGTCTCTGTTACATCTAACATCTTAAATGTGTGTGCATTTTCCTTCCCTCCTGCAGGCCCGTGCTCTAACACCTCAGACTGCAGAAACAGATGCCATTCGGTTTTTGGTTGGGACGCAGTCTCTTAAATATGATAATCAGGTAACTATTTTTGACAAATGTATATATGTTAATTACTAAGCCTATTCTTAGTTTTATAACCATTTTGCTCTTGATTTTTCAAACAACATTTGAGAAAATTAATGCCACACAAACAAAATAAAACTTTCACTGGGATTTAAATATCCAACTGTATGTAATAATTGAATTCAATAATTTAAACTTACTCTGTGTAGCATCACTGTCATAGTGTTAGTCTGTGGGGTTACGTAGGGTTTGCTGTGTAAGTGATTGATAAGCTATCCAGGGGACGTGGTCGGCACCACTGTTTCTGCTCGGGATGGTGGATGACCACTGTAAGTGCTCACAGCATTCTTTCCAGCCGAGCCTGGATGAGGCCATAATCCCATCGAGCTCCAGGCTTTCACTGCCACGCACTCCGGGAGGGGCTGTTCTGGCCACTCTTGTAGAGAGAGTGTTGGCTACTCACAGACCAGCGCTCAGTTCGTGGCTGGACACAAACGTATGACCTTGACCGAATGGATTAACCTTACTGGACTTCATGGTCCTCATCGCCAAGACAGCGATCAAGCCATCTGCTCTCTGTACCCCACGGGTGCTGAGGATGTTGTGAGGATGTGAACTGTCTTGGATCCTGGGGGAAATGTGCAAATGGCCACGTGCCCTGGAGCAGGGCCTCTGCCCAGTTACCACTGTCCCACGGGGGAGTGGCTTTAAGACAGCTGTGGAAGAGTGTGCTGCTGGGTGTGGAGTAGCGACATTGCCCCTCTCCTGTTAGGAGAGACTTTAGATTGACAGTTTATGTGTAGAGCTTTATAGATAAATGTTTATATTATGTAAACTTTACTTCCTATACCCAAAACATAGGAAAACCTTTATTTATTTATTTATTTTATTTATTTATTTATTTATTAAACGATTTTATTTATTTATAAATAAGTAAATTCCCGCTGAGCAGGGAGCCCGATGCAGGGCTTGATCCCAGGACCCCGGGATCATGACCTGAGCCGAAGGCAGACGCCCAACTGACTGAGCCGCCCAGGCGCCCCTAGGAAGACCTTTCTATACAAGGAATAGTGTTCTAATGGCACGAATAATTGTGAAACAGTTAGCAGCAATCACCTGCCGGTATCAGGTTGGATGGAGCTGCCGTCTATGGTGGCAGATTCATGATTGGACCCGGTTGAACCTGGTTCCTCATGGTGGAGTGCTTGTTACTGACTGCTCGTTAAGTTACAAACTTATCAGTGTCATAATTTAAGAATCATTAGATGATTCTGTGAAATGTTAAAATTGTATACATCGTGTGATCCCAGTAGTGTTAAAAAAGCAGATAATTTTTCAATAGCTACAGACGTTGAGTCATTGGATGTACACGTGCAGCTGATACAATATTACGTCAGTTATGCCTCGATTAGGACGGCAGAGGATAAAGTACAGACTTGAGTCTTAAGGTGCGGCAAAGACTAGGCAGAAACAGGCCACAAGGCCTCAGAATTTGAGCCACAGTTACCTTTGGGTGATGTGAGCATTTGTGAGGTAGATTGTTTTCCTAATTTTCACTTTTCTGAACGTGTGTGTCATTTTCCTTCTGGAAGAATGTCAGGTAAGGAGGATTTATTAAATGGCTTCCAGTGGGCATCTTGCGGGGAAGAGGAGCTTGTGCTCTGTGGGGGCTGCTGTGTGGGTCAGGGGGGCGCCCGACGGGGTGCCTCGGGGCTGCGGGTTGGGGGGGGGGCGCCCGCGCGCAGATGCTGTGGTGCAGGCCCGGCCCTGCGGGAGCGGCGCTGGAGGGGGCGGGGAGTCTGAAGGCGGACTCGTGGCTCCCATGTGGGGCCGACCGCCGACCCCGGAAGCCATCACACGGCAGGTGTCGGGGAGCCCGCGGGGCCCTGTCTGCCGGTGTCGAAGCGCCTCACCTCACCCGCCTGCTTGTCAATTCCGCTCGGTCCTGAGGCTGTCCCATGGAACGTTTTGGTGGAGGTATCACTTTTTAACTCTGAGATTAGGGAAGAAATTACTATGATGTCATGAGGGATGCTCAGTGAATTAAAGGCCAGACGAAGCAACGAGGGCATCCACAAGTCAGACTTAGTTGTGGCCCCAAGAGAGGAGCAGCCCCAGATGACCTGACGTGCTTTAATCCTCTTTAAATCCTGTTGGAGCAAGGTCTCTGCAGGCTCTGTGGGGAGCACCGTGCAGGGAGTTAGGACTCCCCGGGTTGTGAGGTCAGCATCCCGCAGCGCGTTGCCGATTACAGCTCTGTATGTCCTGTTGCATCAATGTAGTTTCATGACACAGACAGTCCTGTTTCCAGAATACAGCCATCCGTCCTTGGACCTAGTGAAATGAATAACTTTTGTCATTAAGAGTCAGTCTTAGAACCCAACTTTCCAGTAGGGCACGGACAAGGTAAATATTTAACTTAAATTTTATGGCATCAAGGATGTAGCTGTCTGGGAACCTTTCCTGAATGTCCAGTATGTGACGGCTGCTTGGGTGCTGTGCTTCCAGACCCCGGTGCCACCTGCTGTCCCCTTCCTTTCAGAGCTTTCTTGTCCCACCGCTGGGGAAGGCTGCAGCCATGGCCGAATCAAAGGGTGGGCGGTGAGTCTGCTAGCCTCCTGGTTCCACGCCTCGCCTGCAGCGGCCTCTCGTGGGTGACTCCACATGATAGGTATCAAAGAGTCCCTGTTTCTGGGAAAGCGTGTGACGTCGTCGGGAGTGCGTGCACGCGTGCACTCGTCCAACAAACGCGGATGTTGTGTGTGAGTGGTTTGTGCCCCGAGCTGCGTGCTCAGCGAGGTGGTGGGGCAGACGCGGGCCGCGGGCAGTCACGGTTCTGAGAGGCAGTGAGAGGGAGGGCTTGAGCCTGAGCTCGCGCCCCTGCACACCCACCCCGCGTGTTCCCCTCACACCTGCCGAGCTCACATGTCCCATGCACGTGCCTCTGCTGTGCGATGTGTGTTTCTCTCCTGTGTGGTGGGCCTGGCTCCCCTCCCACGCAGCACGTTCTCTTCCACGCAGGATGTGTGTGTGCAGGGGCTTGTGGCCAGCCAGGCGGCGCCCAGAGGATGCCCCCAGAGGGCGCCCCCAGCATTCGCCATGCCCACTGCCCTCCAGAAGCAGTACGGTTGTTCCTCTGTTTCCCACTGATGTTGTTATTATTAATTTTAAAGATTTATTTATTTGAGAGAGAGAGAGCCCGCATCGGGAGGGAGGGGCAGAGGGAGAGAGAGAATCTCCAGCGGACTCCCCGCTGAATACAGAGCCCATCGGGGACTCGATCCCACGGCCCTCAGATCGTGACCTGAGCCCGAGCCAAGAGTCGGAGGCTCATCTGACTGAGCCAGCCAGGCGTCCCGCCCGCCGATGTTCTCATTAGAACACGGTTATGGAGTGCGTTTGTAAGTGGTGAAAACTGGCCCCCACACACCCGAATCCTGCAGCCCCTCTCAGCTTGTTTGCTGACCGTGAGGGGGACCTGTGCTCCAGGGGTCTTTGAGCGGCTGTGAGGATGGGGATTCCCGGCTCTGTGCCTCCACATTGAGCAGTAGGTCTGTGTAGGGTGTTGGTAGCCATGCCCGCAGCATCCACTCGGGTGCGCGCTTCCCGCGGGCACAGCCAGGTGCCGGGACAGGCCAGGAAGGTGGGTCCTGCGCCCCTGCCCGTTGACTGCAGGTCAGAGAGGCACACACCTGCAGGATGGGGAAGCGGGGTTCCGCTCAGGGCCGGGTGGGGGCGATTCCCACACCTGCGACCTCAGTGGACAGGTGTTGTTGATCCCATTTCTAAGCAGGTAGGGGGTTGGTCCTAAGCAGGTATGAGGTTTTTCACAGGTGATCGAGCTGTGCTCGATCTGGGGAACCAGGCGTGGAACCATGAGGCTAGCAGACCCATCCCCCACCCTTTGATTCGGCCATGGCTGCAGCCTTCCCCAGCGGTGGGACAAGAAAGCTCTGAAAGGAAGGAGACAGCAGGTGGCACCGGGGTCTGGAAGCACAGCACCCAGGCAGCCGTCACATACTGGACATTCAGGAAAGGTTCCCAGACAGCTACATCCTTGATGCCATAAAATTTAGGGCAGAAACACAGCTGCTCTCCTCACACCCACCCACCCCCGCCGCTTCCACCTGTAGCACAGGGTGGTTGGGGTCCGTGTCCTAAAGGCATCCTGCACGCTTCTCCGCAGACACCCACCCAGACGGTGCTAGTGATGGGAGCCCTCCCCAGATCAGGCCACCCCGCCCAGGCTGGGGTGCCCTGGCCTTGTGGCCCTGCTCCCACGCCTCCCGCTGGCTGGCTGGCTGGCTGGCTGGTGAGGGTTAATGGCCCCTGGCTTCGCCTCAGGCCATCAGCTCCTGGGCAGTCCTTAATTCCCTAGAAAGTGCCAGTCCCTGAACCAGGTCTAATTAATTCAGCTGTGCTATTTTCTGAAAATTTTTAGAGCTGTCACAGTTGCGGGCCTTTTTTTTTTTTTGTCAGATGAACTGCTTTACTTTCTGCCCTTAGTTTGCACAAGGCTCCGTGTTGGGAGCAGGATGAGTGTGTGGAGTCTTCCATCTTTTTGGGTTCCCCTTCATGGGTAGGTGGAGAAGGTGGGGTTCTTTCTGCGGGGGCTGTGTGCTCACTGGCTGTCCAGTGGGGGACTTTAGGCAGAGACTCAAAACAAGGGATTCCAGGTTGAAGGGGTTTACTTCTGCAGCGTGCTTTTCCTCAAGAGTTTCTTTGCCTATTGCTAACTTCCTGTTTCTTCTGTAGCTGGGGGATGAGTGCCAGGGTGACAGGGGACGCAGACTTGTCCTCTCCCAGCACGGTCAGTTGAAAAGGCAGATCCCTGAGGGGAGTGACAGACAGTGGCTTCTTCCCCTGGTCGATCTTTTCCTTTTTAACTTTTGTTTTTAATTTGTAAACTCCATTTTTCTGTATTTGTATTTTGATAACGGATAGCTTTGTTCATCAGCCCCGTCTGCCTGCAAGCTCTGTCATTGGCTACCCTGAGAATCGCCTGGGCCTTTGTTAGACATCGAGACTCTCAGCAGCCCCCGCCCCCCCGAACTGAAACTGAAACCCCTTTCCTCCCTCACCCCTCCTTCCACTTTCCCCTCCCCACCCCCTCTTCCAAGTTTTGATTACACCTCAGAATTTCTTTTTAAAACATAGAATTCTACTTTATATCTTTTTAGTTGTTGGATTTACATCTAAAAGTGTGATGATAAAGAGACAGCTGGGGGTATTCCAGTGACCTGTTTTGGTTCCAGCTTTTTCCCCAACCCTGCAGCAGATGCTCTGAAGGACCTCCATCCTGTCCATTGTTAAGGTCTGAGTGTTTATTTCCCCCCGGATTCATAGGTTGGAACCTAACCCCCCCGGTGATGGTAGGAGGGGGTACGGCCTTTGGAAGGTGCTTAGGTCATGACAGTGGAGCTGTTATGAATGGGATTGACCCACAGCGCCCTTACTCCTTCTGCCACGTGAGGACATGGGGAGAGGGTGGTTGTCTGATCCAGGAGGACGGCTCTCACCAGACCCGACCACGCTGTGGCACCCTGAGCTCGGACTTCCAGCCCCCAGATCTGTGACAACTAAATTCCTCTTGTCTATAATCCACCCCATCTGTGGTGTTTGTTACAGCCGCCCACATGGACGGAGACACTGCTTTGCCAAGAAAGGCCCTCACTGGGCACCAAGAGGGTGTGGAATACGGGTGTTTTTTGTTTTCTTTCTTTCTTCTGGCTGCCAAGCATAGTTTGGCTTCATGGACAAAGGATGGTCATACACTGGGGCTTATTTGCTTCAGGAAGGAGTATTAATACAGACAGGTAAATGGTAGCCATGTGGGCATCATCAGCAGTGGGAAACATATAGTATGTTTGATAATAACTTTCATTTAGCATTTCAAGTCTTAGCTGAAGGATCACGATATGTTTCAGGTAGAATAAAGAAATCCTAGGAATCCATTTTCCTAAGTATACTTATGCTGAAGGAAGAACCAGGAAAGAGTGAATGACTGGTTCAGGGTAAACCAGCTGGGAAGTGGCAGAATCAAATTGGATGCAGGTCCCCCAGTCTCGGATCACTGTGCATCCTGTGTGTCCCCCTGAAGCAAAAAGGACTGCAGCTGAAACCGAGCTTTCCAGTATTGACTTGAGCTAGGAGGAGAGCGCGCTGGAGGTGTGAGACGGGCAAGAGGACTTGCTGTCTCCAGGTCTAGCCACCTGCTGTGCTGTGTTCTTCATAAGGAACTGCCGGGAGGCGCCTATTCACTTTTTGTGGTGGGCGGTGTGGCATGGGGTCTGCTGGCTCATGGGCCTCTGGTAGGAAGATGTGCCCAAGGCCAAGCCACCAGATCCTTAACTTTCCCTAAGAAGGGAGCTTTTAATTTTTTATTTCCAATTTTATCCCTATTTTTAATTTTTCTTTTTTTTTCATTTGTAAGAGTGTGGTAACATCTTCACGGGCTTCCTAATGAATTTTGTGGCTCTTACCCCTTTTTATAGAGTCATCTTCATCTGTGCCCTTAGCCCCACACTAGTAAGTCCAACTTTAAAATACTTAATAGTGGTAATTCAGAATGTATGAGTTTGATCTTCATTATAAGCTGTTAAAATATTTTAAAAACTCAGATATGGCATGAAGAATTTATTTTTTTAAAAGATTTTATTTATTTGTCAGAGAGAGAGCACAAGCAAGGGGGGAGGGGCAGCGGGAGAGGGAGAAGCAGGCTTCCTGCTGAGCAAGGAGCCCGACGCGGGGCTCGATCCCAGGACCCCGGGATCGTGACCTGAGCTGAAGGCAGATGCTTAACCGACTGAGCCACCCAGCTGTCCCTGGCATGAAGAATTTAAAGTAACGATTAAGCACTACCCAGACGACCACATGTCTGCCCGACCCTCTTAACCAACATTAATTGGTCTTTTTTTTTGTGCCCCTATAATCTTTTGCACTCACTAGTTGTAGTGTTTTCTTCGAATTGTTTTCATAACTGCCCTGTAACTGCATATATGTATTCCACAGGATATTTCTTTGTACGTCCGTGTAAGCTGGGGAGCTGTTGGTGCCCTGAGAACAGACAGTTTGAGACACAGTCTCCTTCTTTGTAGTCAGGAGCTGATTTTTGCTCACAGGCTGCAGTGCAAAGCCCAGGGGAGCACGGGGAGCCTCTTTGTGCCCCAGATGGTGTGGGGGTTCAGGGCACATGCTCTGGAATCCTGTTTCTAACTGCATGAGACATACTACGTCAACTCTCTAAGCCTGGGTTGCTCCACCTGTAGATTATGCCTAATGATTACATGTCTCTTTTAAGGATTAATGGAAATAATGTATGTCAAATAGCATAGTGCCTGGCCCATTTTACTTGTTAGCCATTGTTACTCTGATCTCTTTGTTTATGGTGGTGATGTCTTTTTTTTTTTTTAAATCTTTTTTTTTTTTTTTTTTAAGATTTTATTTATTTATTTGAGAGAGAGAGAATGAGAGACAGAGAGCACGAGAGGGAAGGGGATCAGAAGGAGAAGCAGACCCCCTGCTGAGCAGGGAGCCCGATGTGGGACTCGATCCCGGGACTCCAGGATCATGACCTGAGCTGAAGGCAGTCGCTTAACCAACTGAGCCACCCAGACGCCCTATGGTGGTGATGTCTTACAGTGCTTTCTGAACATACCCAGATTAAAACATCTCATGAGGACATATCCTGTGGGCCTGCCTAGGACCCACTGTAAATGAGGATATGTGGAAAAATCTCAGGACTGTCAAGCTTGAAGGTGAAGGTTAAGGGCTGCAGTAGCGTGAGAGCGTGTCAGATTAGGAGAGATGGACTTGGGGGGGGGGCTCTTAGCTGTGTCCCTCCTTCCTGCTGTGTCCGTGTACCTGGAAGTGCAGAAAGGAGCCTAGAGGAACTTTGGGTCAGGTGTTGGAGCCTGTGGACAGCATGTGTTTCATGTCCTCCCACGGGAGAAAAGGGTGTCCTGGCGAGGTGCTGAGAAGGAGGACCCTTCCCCAGATGAAAGCGACCTGGAGCAGGGGGAGAGGGGGCTAGGCAGGAGAGCCCAGCAGCCACAGGTCCTGGGCCAGGGGGCAGAGGTACCGGTGTGCAGGGCACTGGGAGTTGATGCAGGGGACGGGGGCGCTTTCTTCCGGGGTGGGGGGGGAGACTGAGCCAGCAAACGGGAATTCTGATGCCAGAACTCTGGTGCTGTCAGCTGTGGGGCTCCTAGCGCTTGAGTGCATTGCAGAGCGATAGATTAGGGAACAGAAAAACAGTACATTTAAGCGCATTCATTCATGTTTTCAGTCTTAATGAATTTCCAAATAAGCAGGAAATGTGTCAAATAATAAAGAAAAGAAGAAAAGAATTTCCTCTTTACCCTAACAACACAAAAATTATTCCCGATTTTGTATATTGCCTTGTAGTCTGTGTTCTGCTTGTAAAATTTAGTGCTTTCATAACATTTTTGGTATTTATAATTGCTCTTTATCATGATTTTTAAAAAGATTTTATTTGAGAGAGAGAGAGCATGTGTGCAGGTGTGTGTGCGCACACGAGGGTGTGGGGAGAGGGGCAGAGGGAGAAGGAGAAGCAGACTCCCCAGTGAGTGTGGCGCCAGATGCGGGGCTGGATCCCATGACGCCGAGATCATGACCTGAGCTGAAACCAAGAGTCAGAAATTTAACTGACTGAGCCACCCAGATGCCCCGTGTTTTTCATGATTTTTAGAACTATATAATGTTCCGTAATTTTTGTGTTGTTCATTTATTCTCTGGGACAGGTTTTAAGAAATCCAGTTCTTTCTTTTTTTTTTTTAATTCTTATGTTAATCCCCATACATTACATCATTAGTTTTAGATGTAGTGTTCCATGAATCATTGTTTGTGCATAACACCCAGTGCTCCATGCAGAATGTGCCCTCCTCAATACCCACCACCAGGCTAACCCATCCTCCCACCCCCCTCCCCCCTAGAACCCTCAGTTTGTTTTTCAGAGTCCATCGTCTCTCATGGTTCGTCTACCCCTCCGATTTCCCCCGCTTCATTCTTCCCCTCCTGCTACCTTCTTCTTCTTCTTCTTCTTTTTTTTTTCTTAACATATATTGCATTATTTGTTTCAGAAGTACAGATCTGAGATTCAACAGTCTTGCACAATTCACAGCGCTTACCAGAGCACATACCCTCCCCAGTGTCTATCACCCAGTCCCCCCATCCCTCCCACCCCAACCCCCACTCCAACAACACTCAGTTTGTTTCCTGCGATTAAGAATTCCTCATATCAGTGAGATCATATGATACATGTCTTTCTCTGTTTGATTTAAGAAATCCAGTTATTTCAATTGGAACATTTATATAGTTCCTATTTACATATTGTGATACATCTTTTTTTTTTTAAAGATTTTATTTATTTATTTGACAGAAAGACACAGCGAGAGAGGGAACACAAGCAGGGGGAACGGGGAGGGAGAAGCAGGCTTCCCACGGAGCAGGGACCCCGATGTGGGGCTCGATCCCAGGACCCTGGGATCATGACCTGAGCTGAAGGCAGACGCTTAACCGACTGAGCCACCCAGGCGTCCCCTGAAAGCAGTTTTAAAAATAAAAATAGCAGGAATGGTTTTTTATCTCTTCCCCCAGAGGAGAGGGGGAAGGCATGAGTGTGCCGGCTTCACCGTGGTTTTCCAGGCATGCCTGCATTTGGTTTCTTGTGATCCTTCATCTTCAACGTGCACGTGGGAAACTGAGGCGCAGGGTCACACAGGCTTGTGGTGTTAGTGTGGGATTTGAATCCAGAGCTACCCCTCATGGGGACTGGAGGTTATTTTTCCATCAAAACCGGGCATAGGAGGAAGCAGTAAAGACTAGAATGAGGCTCTCTGAACCAAGTGCTGAGTGTTGAGGCTTTTGGGTGTCATGGAAACATTTTTTAAAACAGCATTTAATGTTCTGATTGCAAAATAATGCATATTAATCACACACAAAATGTGAAAAATACAAGAAACCACAAAGAAGTAAAGGAAAACCTGCCACGATCCCACCGTCCGCGGATAACCATGTACTTCCTGGCTCTTTCCTGGTTTGGGCGTGCTTGCTTTTTACACAGACACCGCACACAGCCCTCACACAGCTCTGTTCGTTCTTTTCCCCTTAAATATATGTTATGGACCCTCTTTCCTGGCACTAAATAGTCCTTTATAGCATATTGAATGGCTCTGTAGTATTACATTACAGTCAAATACTACAATTTATTTGAACAATTCCCTATTGCCAGACATTAAGCTGACTTCTAATTACTCATTGTGATAATCAATGCCGCAGTGAACATGCCAGGATATAGATCTTCATGAAGATCCATGAATATTTTCTTAGTATAAATTTATTTTTAAAACAAATGTTTTATTTTTCTCATTGACTTGGGTGCTGATAAAAGTGTGAATGTGAAAATCATTTTATTCCCGTAAAAAATTGTCCAGAAAAGCATGGCAGGGGCGTATTTAATTTTTCGTGGCTAAAATATAATACTATTACATTTGTATATCGTGCAGTTGTAAGCACTGGCAGCTGTCGGACTCCTTTCTGGAAAGATGTTTAAGATGTGTTCATGTGGAATGCTTTCTCACCCCTTCCCACCTCTGTCACTGCCGGTGCACGAGCTGAGTTATGCCCCGTCTGGCGTGAGCA
Source organism: Mirounga angustirostris (assembly GCF_029215605.1). Lineage (NCBI taxonomy): Eukaryota > Metazoa > Chordata > Mammalia > Carnivora > Phocidae > Mirounga > Mirounga angustirostris. Next base: position 9,697,399 of record NW_026991718.1, read on the forward strand.
CTGTGCGGGTGGCCCTGGTTCTGGCTGGGCAGGGGCTCCGTGTGTCGCACGGCCACGGGCCGCTCGCCGAGGCGCTAGGCTCATTTGCACAACCCTTGACAGCCCTAGCCCTAAGGCCAGCCATGGCCTGCTGGGGCCACCTGAGGACAGAGCTTTGGCTGTCCTGTTTCTTTAGCACTGGATATAATGGGGGCAGTAAGCTTGCAAACTTAAAAATACTCTGTGGGGATTTCAGACCTGTCTTTTGAGAAGAACACAGGGAGGTGAGCTCACAGACGTGTACGCTGTTAGTGTGGTAACAATAACAAAGATGTTAAAGGTGCTTTTGGTTATTGTTTGTGATCACTGAGTTTAATTAAGGTACACAGGAAGTGAAGTCCTGATGTGCTCTTTTTTTGTGTTTGTAGATCCACATCATAGATTTTGATGACGAAAATAACATCCTAAATAAAAATGTCCTCCTCCATCAAGTGGGTGAGATCTGGCACATTAGTACCAGCCCTGCCGACAGAGGTGTGCTGGCCACGTGCTACAATAAACGTGAGTATTTGCAGGTGTTGATACGCACCTGCAAGATTGGTCTTACGTTGTTTTTTTTTTTTTTTTTTTTTAAGATTTTATTTATTTATTTGAGAGAGAGAGAATGAGATAGAGCGGGGGGGGGGTCAGAGGGAGAAGCAGGCTCCCCGCCGAGCAGGGAGCCCGATGCGGGACTCGATCCCGGGACTCCAGGATCATGACCTGAGCCGAAGGCAGTCGCTTAACCAACTGAGCCACCCAGGCGCCCTTTTTTTTTTTTTGGTTTTACGTTGTTAATGGGCCAGTGCCTGACTTACGGGGTGATGATGGGAACAGGGGCTGCACAGAGAAGTTGTGATGCTGTAGGCAGATGCTTGTCACAGTTAATATGAGCCGCAGTCTGAGACCGGAGGCTGGAGTCACGGTTGTTCCAGGCACGTCGACCCCCTGGGGCAGGAGAGTGATGTGCTGGAGGGTCTCAAATGACAGATGCAGGGGTCCTCCTACATTAGTTCACTGTGCTCCTTGCGAGGGTAGCTGATTTGTGTATATGTGTGCATGCGTGTGTGCGTGTGTGGGGGGGTCCGTGCTCCTAATAAGCCTCTGCCCCATGTGCTCTTTGGCTCTGAAGTCTCTGGGGCCTTTGACGTTTGTGTCAGCCTAGACGTCTGGCGCCCAGCTGGCCATGCATCTTCCTCCATTCTCCTTTCTCTGTCGTTGTCCGTAAATTGTATTCAAATTCCGGCTTTGGGGAAAACCCCAGGTTCCATCTTCCTTTGCAAGCAGAATAAAGTCTGTTTTGTGCTGTGTGGTCTCTAAAGTGTTTCCTTCAGTATCAGCCTTCCCGGTTGGCTAATGGGCCTTCTGCAGCATCTGCACACGGGTCCCACATTCAGTGTACTCTCCCTTCCTGGCCCAGCCTCAGGATGCTAGTGTGTGTGGCTGTCTTCTGCTGTTGCCTCCCCGGGCGCGCCGTGTCTGGGAACCCCTGCTGGGATGCTCTGCTCCCCGGGGAGTGTCTTTCTATTTAATTTCACATCTACCTTTGTGGTTTTTTTTTTTTTAAGATTTTATTTATTTATTTGAGAGAGAGAGAGAGAGCAAACGAGGCGGGGGGGCAGAGGCAGAGGGAGAAGCAGACGCCTTGCTGAGCAGGGAGCCTGATGCGGGACTCGATCCCGGGACCCTGAGATCATGACCTGATCTGATGAAAGGCAGATACTTTACCAGCTGAGCCTCCCAGGCGCCCCTACCTTTTCATTTTTAGCTTTCCTAGCCCTCTGCCACCTCCTAACAAGGACCCTCCCTCCTATTTCCAGAACATTCCCCTCCGTCTGAGCCTTCTCAGGCATCATCCTCTGTGTGCCCCTGTCTTCTGACAGGCTGCTCAGGGCAGTCTGTCTTGCTGCTCAGGGTTCCCACAGCCAGCACCCACTGCCTCGGACCAAAGCCCACCTTGGCGCCGGGCTCACTGCGTGGGAAGGTGCCACGAACACGGCACATCGCCCTCCCCCACAGTCCCCGTGGTCGCGAGGCCCCACGGCCTAGCAGGATCCTGGCAAGCGCTGGGTCCCGGGCGTAGGTGGGAGCTTGCTGGCTGTCAGCTGGGCGCTGTGCTCGGCTCCTGGGGGCTGTGAGCGGCGTGGGTCAAAGCCACCGGGTTAGTGGTGGTCTCGCCCTGGTTGTCCACAGGCTTGGGCGGAGCGCTTTGTCAGGCCACCCTGCTTCACGGTTTCCCATCAGGGTCTCCAGAAGCCTGCCGCTCACCCTGCCACCGGTCTTTGATGGCGGCCAGCCCTTCTGTGATGGGCTTGTCTCGTGTGTCATCTTCTCCAAGAACAAAGACGGTTGTGTCATGGCGTTCATGGCGAAGTCCTAGGAGCTCAGCTTTTCCCTGTCACAGGCAGGACACTGGCACTGTGTCTCTGGCATGCCGGAGTGCGCTCTGCCTTCCCGCGTCAGGAGGGAGCTGCCTAGCCGCCTCAGCGTGCGGCTCCCACTCCCCGCACCCTCACGCCCCCCTCGGACCCCCACGCCCCCCTCGGACCCCCGCGCCCCCTCGCCCCCCGTGCCCCCCGCGCCCCCGCGCCCCCTGCACCCCCTTCGCTCCCATTCCCCCCTCGCCCCCCGCGCCCCCTACTCGCCCCTCGGACCCCCGTGCCCCCACGCCCCCTCGCCCCCCACGCCCCCTCGCCCCCGCGCCCCACTCGCTCCCACTCCCCCCTCGCCCCCTGCGCCCCCCACCCCCCACTCCCACGCCCCCCTCGCTCCCACTCCCCCCTCGCCCCTCGCGTCCCCCCGCCCCCTCGCCCCCCGCGCCCCCCTCGCCCCCCACGGCCCCCCTCGCCCTCCGGAGCTCTTCCTGGTTCCCATTTGATCCGCACCAGGTCATCTGTGCGAATCACACTCCCGGGAGTAGGGCCCAGACTGCTCCGGCCCAGACACCTCGGGAAGATCTTGGAGTAAGGATTTGTGCTCGCCCTGCAGACTTCCTTCACTCAGAAGGCTGCGGGGCGACTGCACACGTTTGCTCATGGACACTTGGGGTCCATGCTTTGCACTGAGCTCCCCGCCAGTCATGAGGCTTCCGCCCTGCAGGACGTTAGATGTGGGTTAGACCCAGAGCATCACAGACGTTACCGTGGGGCTTGGGCATCACCATCGTTACGGCGGGTCTTTCCCAGGACCAGAAGTGCACCTTGCCCTTTACCTCCCAGCGGTGTTGATGTCGAATCGTGTTTTCCACCTCTTCGTGCCTGGGCTGGCTGAGGGCCGCGTGGGGCTGTTGGCACGTACTCCCCGTTGCGTTCGTCCGGCTCGTGTTTGTGAGCGCCGCGCGGACATACCTGCGCTCTGCTGCCGTGCTGCACCTCACGCGTGTCCCCGCTCGGCTGCGGTCTGCACTTCCGTTTCCGTTGATGTGCATGATGGTTTGGACAGTGGTAGCCTCCTGCAGTCGAGAGCCGTGTGTCTCACACCCCGAGTCGTGCCCCCAGTGGAGGGGTCTGCCAGGGGCAGTGGGTGGGAAGGAGGGCCGGTGGGTAGAGGTGGAGCAGGTCCCAGCGCCGACCTCTTGGAACCTCTAGGAGGGGCATGCGTCTCGCAGGGAATTGTCTTCGCTTAAGGCTGTTCTCCGTGTCCCCCTTCACATGTGTCCTGACACTCTGCTCTGTGGATCTTATTGGGGGACAGGAGGAGGGAACCATGGAGAAGTGGGTTTCTGCGCCAAGCTGAGACGTGGAATCCACTTTGAGTGGTGTCCTCTTCTTGAGAAATCTTGGAATTCATGTTTGGTGTGAACAACTGTGTCTAAATTATATCCGTATATTGCAGCATGCGAAAGAATCTCTAGAGCTTGGTGGAAGTCTGCACTGTGGTAGAACTCTTGTGCCTACACACACACACACACACACACACACACACACCCTGGGACATCATGATGGCCTTGTAAATAAATGTGGAGATTAGATTAACTTACAACTCATTTTTTTTAAGATTTATTTATTTATTTGAGAGAGAGCACACGCATGTGTGTGAGTGTGCAGGGCAGTGGAGGGGCAGAGGGAGAGGGAAAAGCAGACTCCCTGCTGAGCACAGAGCCCGATGTGGGGCTTGATCCCACGACCCTGACGTCATGACCTGAGCCGAAACTGAGAGTTGGACGCTCAGCCACCCAGGCACCCCAACTCACAACTCATTTTTAAAACTGCAAATGAGAAGAGCTCCCTCTGTAGCTTTTATTGTTCTACTCAGGAGGCATGGTGAACAGCAGTATTGGGTTCCCCTTGTACAGTCGAAGCAGCTACCGTGTGCGGGCAGAAGCTTCTTGTGGATCGGCAGCAGGTTAACGTAACCTAAAGGTGCAGACTCTGTTTCCGACAGACTCGGGCGCATGTGTGCCAGCTCACATCTCTGTCATGCAAGGCGCAGGTGACAGATGCAGATCGTCCCAGTCTATGGATAGGGATCTGTGGCTGCTACGGATGTCATTTTCGCTGTCACCTGAGGTGATTATGAGAGCCTCCGAGTCTGGGTGGTGGGGGCAGAGTTGTGCGGACAGTGGACTCTCCTGGAACTTTTTCTGCATGGATGAAGATTAAAAAAAACCAAACAAACCAGACTCTAGCTTTTCTTTCTGATAATTTTACAAGACAAATGCATCTCCACAGAAGCCAAGTGAGGGCACGTGGGAGGGCGGAGGCTGTTTCGGCTGTGCCCCGGGGCCTGGCATGGCCGGGCGTCTGCAGAGCAGCTGAGCACATGGTGGCTGGGTGTGGAATGCGGTGGTGACCAGCGAGGGGTCCTCCCCACGAGGAGAGCCTCAGCCCTTGCCCTGACGCTGCCCCGGGAGGCCATGCCGCTGGCTGGCAACGAGGCCGTCACGCGGGGACGTCGGGCGTCTTTCCTCACAGCGCTTCCTGCCTGCTCGGCTGCCGGTGTGCAGCCCCCCCTCCCTCCGCACCTGGCGCCCCTCCACCAGGTGCTTCTGGCGGGGCCTCGGCCCTCGTGTGCCTCCTGATGCCTGTATTCAGGCCCCTGTGGTCACGCAGGTGTTCTGAGAAAAAGTATGTGCTTCAGATAAACTCAGTAGGTAGGCTGTTTTAAAACATTGTGACTTTGCCACTTTGATTTCCTTTTTTTCCCACTGAGTGTGTGTCTGTTTTTGTGTGTCTGCGTGTGCGTGTCTGTCATGTCTGTCGTGTGCACCTGCGTGTGCGTCTGCATGTGTGGGTGTCTGTGGGGTGTGTGTGTGTGGGGGGGGTGCTGACTGCTCCCTTTTGGCCCCTTCTTGGGCAGCAGGGGGCACCAGTGTCCTCCTCTGTGCCCTCCTCCTCACTCTGGTCCTTCCCACCACCCTCCCCTCCTGGGTCCTGGTTGGCAGCGTCCTAGCCTGATGCCGTTTTTAAAAGCTTTCTTGCATTTCTCAGATAGTTTTCTAAATACCGTCGCAGCCATGAAGAGCTTGCTTGCAAAGCACACGGGGCAGCATACACCGATTGCTTGGGTTCATCGGTGGTGTCTCACTAAGGTGCCCCTGGTGGATGGGTGTTCCTACCCTGGCAAGTATGGAGCTCAGTTCCCTGACCCCTGACCCCCAGGCTGCCAGAGAGAACTCAAGGCCCTCGAGGCCCTTGGATGCAGCAGGGAGCATGCCGGTCTGCAGGAGAGTTTGATTTTTGGTTGTGTTTCCAGCTCTGTTTATGTGGGACCTAGATCAGGGCAGTATTCAAATGTGTTACTAGTCAATGTTGCTAATATTGCTTCTGGTAAAAAATAACGACTGTGCCTGGCCACTGCGTCTGGTGGAGGAGTCTGGCTCTGTAACCCCCTGAAGGGCCCTTCTTTGGGCCTCCCTGCAGGTGGTGGTTTTTGCAGCTGGTCCTGTCCCTTGTGGGACCCAGTCGATGTGGTAGTTGACACCTGTGAGTCATGCGGCTTCTAAACCGAGGAGCCTCAGGATTGGTCTGCTGAGAGTCAGGGGCCCTCACACCCATGCTGGCCTCGGGAGGACACAGGACGTGGTGGCTGGCAGCCACATGGGCCCCTGCTGGAGTCTGGCCTGAGTCTGGGGTCCAAGGGCCTGACTGCAGTGAACCTGAGCCATCTCCTGGCCTTCCCCACAAGAGTCTGATGGAGGTTCTTTCCAGGCCCAGGGGACGTAAGAGGCCCTCGTAAATGAGAGCAGGGAGAGGTCACACGGTGCTTTGGAGAGCAGTAGTTCCTGTAGAATGACAGGGAAAGTCTGCACTCACACTGTCTGCAGCATGAATGAGTGCATGGACAGACTGCGTGGGGTATGAGGGTCACCGTGGGCAAGCAGGACTTAATGTGTTAGCGAGAGTTGCTGCCTGCCTGCTCCGAGCTTTGGTTATAATCCAAGGCAGGAATTCTTGAGAGGTTTCAGACAGCTGGGTGAAGATGTTGGATCAATATGTTTGTGGCCTGGAATTCCAGCCTGGAGAATATTTGAAATACTCAAAGACTCAGTGTAAACACTTTGAAATGATGTTTCTGTTTTGGGTGGGCTGCACATTACAGAGGTGATGAAGCTGGAAATGGCCCTGAGAGCAGTGATTCAGGATGCTTATCTGTGTCCGGACCCCATGTCACCATGTGTCACCAGCAAGCTGCTTAATGTGTCTGGCTCCATTTTCTCATCTATAAAATGCGGAGAGTTATGCCTACCTCAACTACACAGAGCTGCTGGAATTCACAGGAAGACCATATGCATGAACTGCCTTGAGAAGCGTATTTGTGATTATGTTTACATTATGTCATTTCTTCGCATTGTTCTGTCGTCGTTGTTTTAGCCCTGATGCTGTTAATCTAATGTTCTTACATGTTTATGCCTTGACCCCAGATCTGGGGAGAGTGTTCAGGCTAACACTTCTTGTGTTTTAATACTTGGAACTTTCTCTGTGCTGACCACTGCTCTGAGCTCTTTACCGGATGGTTTCTAACCCCCAGCAAGAAGCACATTCTGTCCCTATCTCCATGTCCCAGATGAGAAAACAGGCTTAAACAGGTCCCCTGATTGACTGTGGTAGACGAGGGGTGGATGCCGCCACCCAGAGGCTGTACTCTGAACGCCTGCGGACTTGCCACTGTAGATCCCAGGCCCTCACACCACAGCTGTCCTGCCTGGAGGGACGGACTTAAGCATACTCATCATGGAGAGAAAGTGCTTCTGGTCAGAGACCCATTCCATTTCACGAAGGCCTGAGTGCCGTGAGCCTCGCTCACTGTCATGATCAGAGGACCAGTGCGCTGAGGCTCGAAGGAGAGAATGCAGCCCGAGGACAATGCTGGGCATGGTGCTTGAGGTGAAACAGGGAAGAGCCCAGGTGCCCCGCAGACGTTGGCTCTGCCATGGGCTTCCTGAGAAGCTGGGGCCTTTGGGGTCCTTTCCCACCCTTGAGTCTGACGTGCTTCCTGCATCACCTCTGGGTGCCCCACCAGAGAGTGCTCAGAGACCTGACCCCATGCCCCACTGGGCTGACCTGCAGCGTTTCTTAGCCTGAGCACTTTCCGTTCCGGGCTTCCCGGCATGTCCGTATGGGATCCTTGCAGTGTGAATGGATTGTGTCCTTCCGAAAGATTATTTGTGGTCTTCAGTGGCCAGGGTTTTTTTTTTATTTAAACGTAGAAAGGAACCGTGGTGTAATTTAGCTTATCTGCCAGTTTCTGAATTCCCAGAAAGAGCCAGAGGTTATGCGGGATTTATTGTTCCTACGTGTTAATGATGTTTGCCACTTCTAATTTACAGATTTGGTGTGGCAACACGGAGAACTTGTGTTTAAACTAGTGAAAATCATCATGGCCAAGCTGTCCCTTTGTCGTCAGCAGCCGCTACAGTAATAGTAGCTGGGATGTGGATCGCTTCCTGGGTGTTACTTCTTTTGGGCCCTGGATTCTGGTTCCAGGTGGTACCCCTCACTGTTCCAGACAGCCTGTCTTTTAAGTTGGAGTTCAGTGCACAATAGAGCTGTTTAGATCCTCCTGGTTCATCCCAAGGTCACAGATCAATTCAGTACGAGTTTCCAGCTTTAGACATTTGTTCGCCTTCCACATTTTAAAATTATTGTAATTGATTGATTGATTGACTTTCTCTGGTGCTTCAGACATAGACAGCACTGAAAGTTGAGGACAGAGAGATGAGAGACCGGGTACCAGGCAGGAGAACCATGTCCCACAGGGCAGATGCAGAGACAGTGTTGACAGAAGCCTGTTCAGTTAGCGCAGCTTCAAAACTGAGTCCAGATCCTTCCCACGTGTGCCCAGCCCGACCTCTGTGCCAGCCCGGAGCCCAAGGCAGCATGGAGAGCGGGGGGGGGGGGGGGGGGGGAGGCGAGGAACCCCAGCCCGGGCCTCGCCCTGCGTGGACTGCTCTGCGGTCGGGTCTTTGGCCTTCTGCTCCTCGGGATATGGATACTCTGATAACTGCCCGTGAGAACACTTACTTTTTAAGAGGAGCCAGTATCCTTTGGGCTCGTATGAGGACTCTACGGAATATGACCCAAGTGACTCAGTGGGGCTTGGTTGAGATTCTCACCCCGGGAAGTAAATTGAGAGTGGCTTCTGTTCCTTGTGTTCCCGGGGGCCCATCACCTTTGGCGGGAACCTGGCGGGTGATGTTCTGAGCCTGCCTGGCTCAAGGTCTGTCACCTTTCACGTTGCGTGGAATGAGGGCTGCACTGGACGATTCTTAGGGCTCCCCAGAGCTTCCAGCCTGGGGCTTTCTGGTAACAGTGGACCAGAATACCGTGGTTTCTGTTTAAAGCTGCAATTTCCCATTTATCTCTGCATCAAATTAGAAAATTGCATTTTTGAGTTTAAGTGGTTTTTTTATGAAAAAAAGCTAAGGGAGGAAGTAGGGTTTCCTTGGAAAAGAATTCTTTTAAGGCCTCTGTGTGAGACCATAATTCTGAGGTAAATGGCTGAGACTCCTCCGAGGACGGGGCACATGAGAGGCGGGGGCAGAACCACAGCCACCGGGATCATCGGCAGGCCATGTGCCCGCTGAAGAGCGGAGCCAGGGAGGCGCTGTGTTCCACAAGTCCTGTCATTTCTGAAGCACGATGGCTGGCTGTCTCCGGTGAAAACTGACTTTGTGTCCTCTGCACAGAGAGGGAGAGATGGAACACTTCCTTTTTCTCGGGGTCTAGGTGCTCAGTTAGGACAGGTGAGAATTAGGTCTTTTCATGACCCCGGTGCCGAGAAACAGAAAAGAAAGAAGCGGGAGAGTCTCACAAGAGAGCTGTCCCTGTGGAGTTCCCCCAGGGAGCCGGCCAGGGCCAGGGAGGCGCGCGGGGTGGCTTTCTTGTTCTGACAGCGGGCTTCGGGCAGAGCCCCCTCTTCCACTCAGGTATTTTACGAAGAAGCACCCTGATGGTGCCAGTGCCTGCATTTCATTTTCACGCCATCCCAAGTAAAGTGTGTTTTGAAATGAAAATGTTCTGTGTTCTGTTTTAACCCTTAAACGTTTGGCAGGCTCCTGTTTTTCTGTGACCAACGAGAATAGACTCGATGGACCTTTCTTTGCTGGAATAGCCGTGTGCTAACCAGCGTGTTAGCTAAGGATGATTTCATTCTGGAGGCGGAAGCCCAGATGGGCCTGCAGTTGAGTGTGCGTGCTGTGTGTGTGGGTGTGCATTCCCTGTGTGTGCTGTGCAGGTGGAGTGTGCTGGGTGAGGAGTTGTGTGTGAATGTATGTTGAGGGTGCGTGGTTTGTGTATGTGCTGAATGTGTGTTGGGGTATGTGGAGTGTGTGTGCTCTGTGTGTGCAGTGTGTGGAGACTGATGGAGAATGTGAGGAGTGTGTGCTGTGTGTGCGGAGTGCGGTGAGTGTGAGGAGTGTGTGTGCTGGGCGTGTGGAGTGCGTGTGGAGTGCGTGTGCTCTGCGTGTGGAGTGCGTGCGGAGCGTGGAGTGTGTGTGCTCTGCGTGTGGAGTGCGTGTGGAGTGTGTGTGTTCTGCGTGTGGAGTGTGTGCGGAGCGTGGAGCGTGTGTGCTGGGCGTTTGGAGTGCATGCAGATCGTGGAGTGTGTGCTCTGCGTGTGTTCTGCGTGTGGAGTGTGGGTGCTCTGTGTGTGGAGTGCGTGCGGAGTGTGTGGTATGTGTGCTCTGTGTGTGGAGTGCGTGTGGAGTGTTTGGAGTGCGTGTGGAGTGTGGGTGCTCTGTGTGTGGAGTGCGTGCGGAGCGTGTAGTGTGTGTGCTCTGCGTGTGTAGTGTGTGCGGAGTGTGTGTGCTGGGCGTGTGGAGTGCGTGTGGAGTGTGGGTGCTCTGCGTGTGGAGTGCGTGCGGAGCGTGTGGTGTGTGTGCTGTGCGTGTGGAGTGCGGGTGCTCTGCGTGTGGAGTGCATGCGGAGCGTGTAGTGTGTGTGCTGGGCGTGTGGAGTGCGTGTGGAGTACGGGTGCTCTGCGTGTGGACTGCGTGCGGAGCGTGTAGTGTGTGCTCTGTGTGTGGAGTGCGTGTGGAGTGCGGGTGCTCTGCGTGTGGAGTGCGTGTGGAGCGTGTAGTGTGTGTGTTCTGCGTGTGGAGTGCGTGTGGAGTGTGTGTGCTGTGCGTGTGGAGTGCGTGTGGAGTGCGTGCGGAGCGTGTAGTGTGTGTGCTGTGCATGTGGAGTGCGTGTGGAGCATGTAGTGTGTGTGCTCTGCGTGTGGAGTGTGTGTGCTGTGCGTGTGGAGTGCATGTGGAGTGTATGTGTTCTGCGTGTGGAGTGCGTGCGGAGCATGTAGTATGTGTGCTCTGCGTATGTAGTGTGTGCGGAGCATATAGTGTGTGTGCTGGGCATGTGGAGTGCGTGCGGAGCGTGTAGTGTGTGTGCTCTGTGTGTGGAGTGCGTGTGGAGTGTGTGTGTTCTGCGTGTGGAGTGCGTGCGGAGCGTGGAGCGTGTGTGCTGGGCGTGTGGAGTGTCGAGAGCGTGAGGAGACTGACGGGGTGCGGGAGACGTGCTCAGAGACTTGTGTTAGGCGCGCCTCCTTTGCGGGTGGGGGTGAGTGCATGGGCCACTGGTTATTTGGCCTTCGTCACCATCCCTGTGTACACAGGAGGGGACGTGAGGGTGACGATGACGGAGATGATATTTATCATTTAGTGCTTAGGTACCAGGCCCCTGGCTAAGTGCATTACATGGATTATCTAGTTTTATGTTTATTTTAAAAATTGTTCCCAGTTTTTTTGAGATAGAATTAACATGTAACATTGTATTAAAGCTCACAAGAGAATGATTCAGTATTTGGGTGTATATATTGTGAAATGATCACTGCCATAAGTCTGGTTAACACCTGTTACCACACGTAGTTACACACGTGCTTTGTTTTGTTTTTTTTTTTTTTTGTGATGAGAACTTTCAAAATCTACTCTCTTAGCAGCTTGCAAAGGTACACTAGGGTGTTGTTGACTGAAGTCACCGTGCTGTGTGTTCCGTCCCCAGGACTTACTTATCTTGTAACTGGAAGCATGTACCTTTTGACCACGTCCGCCCAGTTCCGTGCCCCTTACCCTTGCCTGCCTCTAGCAGCCACCAATCTGTTGTGTCTATGAGCTCTTTTTTTTCCCTTAAGTTTCCACATATGAGTGAGATCATACAGTATTTGTTTTTCTCCATCTGACTCATTTCACTTACTATGATGCCCTGCAGGTCCATCCCTGTTGTGGCAGATGGCAAGATTTCCTGCTTTTTATGGTAGAATCCTATTTCATTGTATATTATGTGTGTATGTATATATATTTCTTTCTTTAAATATAATTTCTTTATCCATTCATCCAACGGTGGACACTTAGGTTGTTTCCGTGTCTTGGCTGTTGGAAGGAATGCTGCAGTGAACATGGGAGGGCAGCAGATTATCTAGCTGAATCTTCTGTTATTATTTGCATATTCCCAGTGAGGAATTTGTTACAGTGATTTGCCAGGCTTAGCAGCGCTAGATAGTAGTGGGGTTGGGATTTGAATCTGTGCACCTTGGTTCCAGAGCACCTGACCTACAGGTTATTAGGCTTTAAGGTTGTTCTTTCTGGGGGAAGAATTTTGTAAATATACCCGGTTATAAAAATGTTTTCTTCTTACTGGTTTTTGTCATGAAAGATAGAGTTATAATAGTCACCACTTTTGGGTGATGTTTGTAATGATGGTCAAATGTTGGAGTTGAGAGGCCAACGAGATCAAAGATCTTAAGCACAGGCCCCCTTTATCTCTTTAGAGATATGCTTTATAGACCCCAATATTTTGTAGCTTGGGTTAGTCCCAGTACCTGCCTTTCCTTGACATTGCTCCTGTAGGCACAGGGTCCCACAGTTGTGTTGTAAGCACACTGCACCAGACTTCCTGTCCTTCCAAGTGGGGACGTGGGAGCCGCAGATGTCCTCAGAGGTGTTTATCTCTACAGCCTGGGTTTGGATGCACGTTTGGGGATTGACGTGTGCCGTGTCACCAGAATCTGTTCTGGCTTCTGAGTTTTGAACAGCAGATCAGGAGAATTCTGATTCCCAGGGGTCCTCTGAACATGGCCGAGTCCCTTCAACTCCTGGTTTTGGACAGCGAGGGTTTGAGTGGGGAGAGCTCAGATGACAAGGGATGCCTGCATTGTTCTTACACAGTCATCTTACAGAAGTTAGAATTCCGGAATACAGGGCATGTTTTTAATTAGCTGCTGCTGCTTTTTTTTTTTAGATTTTATCCTGTATTGTCTCCACTCCTAACTAACCTCTTTGGATCCCATCTGTATCGTATTTCTGTCCTCATTGACTTTCTGTAGCACCTCCAAATTTAATATCATCTGGAAATTTAATTAATGTGCTGTTTACTGCTCCTTCCAGATCACTAATGAAGATGTTAAATAAGGCTTGATCCCCAGAGCACCCCACTGGACACCTCCTCACAGCTTAATGTTCTGTCATTTATCAGTGCACTTCCTTTATGTCCTTCCTCCAGATTTCAAGCCACGAGGGGGTGCTTAGACAAAGCTCAATTTGAATTCATTTTTCCAGTAACACTGTAAAAACCCCGGTGCCAAATCCCTCCCGCCACCCCAGATATGCTGTTTGCCCTGTTCTTCCGCAGGCTAGTGCTGTGTGCTCTGCGCCGCCCCCCGCCCCCGTGGCAGCAGCGGGTTTGGGGCTGCACTGAGGGAGCCCTCAGCAGCGGCCTGGTGAGGCCGGGGCCCGGCCACGAGGTGCTGCTTGTCTGAGGTGCTGTGCACCTTGCACAGAGGCGTCTCGCTGTTGTCTTAGTCTCCGTGGGTCACCGTGCCAGGTGCCACAGACTGGGGGGCTCAGACGACAGAAACGTACTCTCTCCCGGCTCTGGAGGCTGGACATCTGAGACGGGGGGTGAGCAGGCTTGGCTTCTCTGAGGCCTGTCTCCGTGGCTTGCAGTTGGCCACCTCCTCCCGGTGTCCTCACGTGGTCCCCCCCTGTGTCTTCATCTCCTGCTGTGAGGACATCAGCTATTGGATTAAAGCCCACCCAGACGGCCTCATTTAACTTAACAGCTGTGTCTCCAAATACAGTCACCTTCTGAGGTTCTGGGGGTCAGGGCTTCGCCATGTGAATTTTGTTGGACACAACTTAGCCCATAACAGCCGTGGATTTTTTGATTGATTGATTCATTTACTTACGCAAGAGGTTTGGGGAGGGGGTTCCATCTTGATTAGGTTCTCAGACCGAATGTTAGGTAACCTGCCTGTCATCACTTAATACGTTCCTGGTGTTTCATGACGCCGTTCACCTGTGAGGTGGCACACATTTTGCTTTTGTGTTTTTGACTACAGGCGAGACCTTGGAGGCCTGCCATCTATTTCGCTGAGGCCTTTTGAGTCACTCACTGTTGAGACTGGGCTGTGACTAGGGACGCGTGGTCAGGAGGGGTGTGGCAGGGGAGACTTGGCCTGGGGACAGTTTGGCGGGGTGTGGCCATGGACATGGCACGGAGGGGGTCTAGCTGCTCTGTTCTGCGTAGCCTGCTTTGTTGGAGGTCCTGGGGCAGGTGCAAGGTGGTGGGGGGCACGTAGCCAGTGCAGCCCAGGCCTGCAAGCAGCAGCTAAAGAGCCGGGCTGGGGGCAGTGACCACACTTGTGCTCTGGGCCTCTAGAGAGCAGGACTTCCCAGGCAGGGGGCATCGCAGGCCCAGGTTGGTGTTAGTCTCCCTTCGTTGGAGCAGGGCCTGGCAAACAGCCTTTCAAAGGGCAGGTCGGAGTGAGGCATCCATGCCCAAGGCCAGGGGGTTTTGAGATCAGACCTGTATTTTCCAAAGATCGCCTAGGAATGGGAGGGGATGCCCAGGGCCCAGCTAGATAACCCTGATGCTGCTTCCCCCTCTGCCGTGTCATTCTTGTCGTTCTGTGGTCCTGTGGCTCACCAGACATAAAATTATGTGAAAATAGTCTAAAAAAAAAGTGCAAGTAGTACGGAAATGAGAAAAACCTTCTCAATATGCTGGTAAAATTTCAGGAAGACAAAGACCAAAAGATGGTCTTTAAAAATAAAAAAATTAGACATGTAAACCCAAGATGGAGAATAAAGGCAAAAAGATGTGGCACACGGTTGGTAACTTACGATATTTTAGAAGTCTTCTATATAAGTGGTGACCTGCTGGGCTCCTCTTTGACCCCGTGGAGGGGCGGGTGAGCGGCTGCTGGTGTCCCCGGCAGCCGGAGTCCGTCTCGCGCCCCCGCGTCAGGGGGAGAGCATCCCACGTCAGGGCTGGGATGTGGTGTTCATCCGAGGAAGGTGAAATGTCAGGAAGACTGTAGATCATGCCAGCACGGAGTCCTCGGGAAATTAGAACAATGAAGAGCTGACGGAGCAGCAGGGCCGCGTGAAATATGGCTGGTGCGTTGGCCCTGCACTCCGGAATCCTGCTGCTCACAGGGGGCCCTGCCCGGCTCCGCTCTGCAGTGAGGATGAGCAGAGCCCTCTCTGGCCAGGGGAGCCTTCCTGGGCTCCAGCGGCTCCGTTTGGGTATAGCCTGAGCTGTCGCTGGGACTGCGTGGGGGTGGGAGTGGGAGGCAGCCGGTGGGGCGGGGGGGGCGCCGTGGCACACCAGTGGCTCCTGGCCTCACCCCCTCCTTCCTCCTTCCCCACTCCCAGCAGAGCCCACTTCCCTCCTTTCCCTTCTCCCCAGGCCCAGCCGGGCCTTCCTTTCTCATCTCAAGGATTATGATTCCACTCCTACAACTGTTTCCCCTCAGGCACAGATCTGGGTTCTCAGCAGTGTTTTTTGGCAACCCGCAGGGTTTCCCTGTGCCAGCCCTGGCGGTGACTGGCTCCGTGGCCTTGAGCACGGACAGACCCTCCCCAAGGCTCAGCCTGCCTCCGTGAAACTGGGAGTACAGGGCCGGGACGACGTGACTCCCGCGGGAAATGCCTGCCCCGCGTGCTTCATCTTCTGTGCGCTCTCCCCACGTTGTCTTTCTGTGCCTGCCTCCCAGTGTGGGCTCCCCATCCTAGGGCTCCATCCACACCCCGGTTCCCACCCACTTCTGCTATTGTCCTGCTGCTTTTCGTGCTCATTTCTCTACCTTAAACCTTCTTTCTGCAAACGTCTGCCCATCACGGGGGTCTCATCCCACAGGGGCCTGTAGCAGCCCCCACCCCCCACGGACGCTGGACGACCACTGTGGGCACAGCGGCTCTGGCACTGGGCACTCTGAGTGAGAGGCTCCCCTGGCCTCACGGGGTCGCGGGGCCCACTGGGCGGATAGGTCATGTTTGCCTCTTACAGGTTTCTGGTGCAAGATGGGAGTGTTCAGCAGAAGTAGGGCTGACCGAGAAAACACGGGGCACCCCAGGAAACTTGAATTTCAGACACATAGGAATAATTTTTAGCATACTTATGTCCCGTGCAAACTGTTTTTACTTTTCAGTCTGGCAGCCTTGGTTGGAGGGCATGCCCCAGACAGAAGGCTTAGGTGCCATCCCCTCGGGAGTGACGCTGGGCAGTCAAGAGGATGTGGCTGTCAGGGAGGCAGAGCGGGGCCGGCGAAGCAGCTCTAACGATCGAGAACTGTCTGGAGCCCGGGACACCAGAGATTTGGCCGAAATCACCAGTGGAGGTTCTTCCCACCAGCGCCGCTATACGCAGAGCACAGGGAACGGCGGGTCTCCTAGGCCCTTGTACCGGCTCAGTCGGGCGGCCCTCCGAGAGCCGCGTCTCGAGGCTGGGCTGCTGCTTCTCACGGGCACCATTTCCTCTGCACCTCTCACCGCCTGTCGCTCTGACGTGGAGTCGGAGGTCAGAGTGCCTGTCTCCTGTGCTCCTGGGACAGCCCTGCCCAAGGCGTCAGACCTCGGTAGACGTTGCTGACCTCGTGGGCGTGGGCCCCTCCAGGCTGGAGACGCTGCTTTGGCTCAGCTCCAGCCGTGCGGGGGCTGCCCTGGCTCTCACCCTGGAAGGGCCCTTGAGAGGCCCGATGTCCAGATTTTATCTTATTTTTGGTTTGCACAAAAAGAGATTTTTGTAAAGGTGATCGTGTACCTGCTTAACAGTTTTAACAGCAAAGGAGGCTGTGTAGCAAAACTGAGACCTCCCCTCTACCCCTAGCCACCAAGCCCCCAGTTTCCCTGCCAGGGGCAGCCACTGTTACCCCCAGAGGTTTGGTAAGTCAGAGTTAAAGGTTTTGGGCTGAATCCAAAAGGAAGCAGTGTAGTCTTGTGTGGCAGGGTTGTGGGAAAGATAGAATCGCATGTAAGAACAAGAAAGTTGTTTTGAAAACCTGAAAATGAAGATGCAGGTTTCTGAGTCATCCTTCATTCCAGAGTGATCCGTCCCTCACTCCACCTGGACTTTAGGTAGAGCACATATTGTTGGGTCTGAGTATGTAGGCAGAAACAAAACCCGCAAGACTCTGCACCTTTATGATGCCTCCCTGGCTCTGGCGAGACCAGGGGCGTGGCAGGTAAGGCATGAGGTCGTGAGAATAGAGGTGAACAGGAGATCCCACTGCTCCTCAGACCTTTTCCACCATCTGTCCTGGGCACTCGACAGGTCACCACTAGAGAGTCTCTCCTGGGAGTCACTAGGCGGAGGTCCTTGCAAGGAGTTGCTCTGGAAGACTCAGCAGCAAACAGGCCTCAGTCCCTCATCCAGCCCACTGGAGCTGCCTCCCTTGGCGCCCTGGCTGGGTCAGCTGTCAGGTCATCCTCGTGAGCACAGTCCCTTGGTCAGGGAGCCCGAGAGAGGATGCAGAGCCAGCGTTTCCCCTTAGCCCGCTCAGACCCTCCTCGTTCCTCTCTTCCTTCTGCTGGCAGCTTTCGAGGGCCTCCTGTCGAGGGTATGGTTCTGGCCATTGAGGACCTGCGGACGAACGAGGGGTGGGTCTGGCCTTTGGGGGGGCCACAGTCAGTAGAGCAGAGAACACCACCCCGTAACCGGCAGAGCAGGAAGAGAGTGATGACCCAGGGCCCGACAGGAGTTAGAGGGGCTTGGGGGTGCCTTTCCCCAGAGACAGCACTCCGTCATCCCGTCTGGAAGGGCCTTTGGGCACCTCGAGGGGGCTGAGCAGTGCGTGGGGCGCACTTTTGGAGTCAAGCTTGTGGAAACTTGGTTCTGTGTAACGGGGCCGGCTCCCCTGACCCCACCACAGGCCTCATCTGTAGAACGCGCGCTGGGCATTCTCCTCCAGGCATGTGAAGATCACGCAAGGTGACTGCAGAGGGGCCGGGAGCAGTGTCTGCTGCGCGGCAGGTCTCGTGAACGGTGGAACTGGATTCCCTGAGAGGCGCTGTCTGCCTCTGGACGGGAGGCAGCTGTGCAGCAGGGCTGTGCTTTGTCTCATCCAGGTCCTTGCCTGGTGTCTGCACTGCGTTGTCATGGCCCTTTCTTGGGGCTTCCCCTGTACGCTGGGGACAAAGCTGGAAGGTTGGGAGTGCGTTAGAAATGCGCACTGAGGGGCGCCTGGGTGGCTCAGTCCTTAAGCGTCTGCCTTTGGCTCAGGTCATGATCCCAGGCTCGTGGGATCGAGCCCCGCGTCGGGCTCCCTGCTCAGTGGAGACCCTGCTTCTCCCTCTCCCACTCCCCCTGCTTGTGTTCCCTCTCTAGCTGTCTCTCTCTTTCTGTCAAATAAATAAATAAAATCTTTTAAAAAAATTATTTGAGGGGGCACCTGGGTGGCTCAGACGTTAAGCGTCTGCCTTCGGCTCAGGTCATGATCCCAGAGTCCTGGGATTGAGTCCCACATCGGGCTCCCTGCTCTGCGGGAAGCCTGCTTCTCCCTCTCCCACTCCCCGGCTTGTGTTCCCTCTCTCGTTGTGGGTCTCTCTGTCAAATGAATAAATAAAAAATCTTAAAAAAAAAAAAAAAAAAAGAAATGCGCACTGAAAAGGATGGACAAGCACCGAATGGCAGAAGTTAGCTTTTGGAAGGGTCTTAGAAAACTGGACTTGGAATATCATAGAGGATTTTTTTTTAAAGATTTTATTTATTTACTTGACAGAGACACAGCGAGAGAGGGAACACAAGCAGGGGGAGTGGGAGAGGGAGAAGCAGGCTTCCCACTGAGCAGGGGGCCCGACGCGGGGCTCGATCCCAGGACCCTGAGATCATGACCTGAGCCGAAGGCAGACGCTTAACGACTGAGCCACCCAGGCACCCCTCATAGAGCATTTTTAAGAAGATCACCGTGAAGTCCTATAATTGGGTCCAAAAATTGAACTGCACACTTTGGGAGTACGTGTCTTCTCCTTAGCAAGGACATGGCCAGAGCAGGGGTTTGCTTGTCCAGCAAACTCCTTTTTACGCCACAGCCACACAGACATCCGCACAAAGCTGGCCTTCGCTGACTGGGGTGAGAGGTCAGGGCACACCTGGGACGCCATCTCTCTGCCACAGAGAGAGGGGGCCTCAGTTCCTTTCGTGGTGGCCAGGGGCCGACTGGAGAGAGCCCGTCTCCAGCTGTCTAGGGAGGGAGGGGCGCTGGGTGGGCCAGCCACTGAGAGCAGCGGGTGAGCAGTTGCAGCCATCTGTCTGTTGTCTGTCTGTTGGCCAGAGACACAGGGACCCTGATCCGGTCTGTCCTTGCAGCAGACGCTGATGGCCCAGGCTCCTGTGACTGTCGGGGGTCGGGGCCTAGGTTCTTCGACCCCTGTCCAGCCCTGCGTTTCCGCAGACCCCCTGGAGTGCCTGCCTGTGTTCTTTCTAAGTAGAGATGGTTAAACGGGTTGGTGGGAGGCTCCCCCCCACCCCCAAGTCGCAGCATCTGTTGAATTAAATGCATGGGAGAAAGAGACGCAGACTGTTCTTGGAGAACGTCAGTTCGCTTCTGGCTCTGAAATACTTGGCTGCCTCCTGTGTGTTCTGAGTGTGGACAGGACCAAGTCCTTGCCCTTGGGGGATTTGTTTGTACTTACCCTCCCCAAAAGAAAAAAACATTGTTTATAATTAATTTTTTAAAATGTTCTTTAAAATGTGAAAACAAATCCTTTCCAATTTACCCAAATTGTTGAAGGTATGGAGTTTGCCACATTCAGTAACTCTTACGCCTTTGGGTACTGACCTACATCAGGATTGTCAAGTCACTTTCATATCAAGTTGATGAATTCAGGAATTTGGGGTCTCTGAATTTTCCATTTGATTTTGAAGGAAGACTCTATGAAGAATCTTGCTTTAGTATCTTATTTATAACAGATACCTTGACTGTTTACAGGAGCTAGTCTTGGATGGAATGGCATCAGGATAAGATCTATATAGATTTCCAAACCTGTATAAGCTCTCTGTAAAAATCTATACAAGTTACAAAGCCCAGATAATTCATCTAAAGAATTAGCAAACTGTGTGTAGGGAAGAATTGCTCGAAGATAAGGAATTAATGATTAATGGCTTTTTTTTTTTTTTTTTTAAAGTAGGTTCTGCGCCCAGCATGGAGCCCAACACAGGGCTTGAACTCATGACCCTGAGATCAAGACCTGAGCTTAGATCAAGAGTCGGATCCCTAACTGACTGAGCCACCCAGGCGCCCCCATAATTAGTGTTTTTGAAAATCCTATATGTATTTTTTGAAAATCAGATTAATTTGCTGGCGTAAAACATAAGACCAAAGAGAATAAAATCCTATTTTGTTCCTGGTTTCTCAGCTACTGAAGCATGTGAGGTCGGAACTCTTCTAGTGCTGGAGACACTTCTGTCTGCACACAGATGGTGACCTGGTTAGATCGCATGCTGCTTCGCAATTTTCAAAACACTTGTCAGGCTATTTCAATGTGATATTTCTGGTAATCTGAGTGTAGACATCTTCGTATACCCCATTTTACAGAAAAGGAAATAGAGGTTCAGAGGAATTCATTTATTTAGGATCTCATAGATAACATATCAGAATCATATTTCTAAGAGAAATCTACCATTTTCCTCCCAGCGATTATTTCTCCTAATGTGTGGAAAACTTAGACTGATTTGTTTATTTGAAAAAAAATTTGATACTTTGGGGGCAAAGAATCATATAAAATTTAGTAGTGTACCAAAATTTAATAGATAAAAATAATCTTTAAATATGTGTGAGATACAAGAGACGTCATACCCAAGTACAACCGTGCCCTAAAGATCTCGTATGTTGGGCGCCTGGGTGGCTCAGTCGGTTAAGCGACTGCCTTCGGCTCAGGTCATGATCCTGGAGTCCCGGGATCGAGTCCCGCATCGGGCTCCCTGCTCGGCAGGGAGTCTGCTTCTCCCTCTGACCCTCCCCACTCTCATGTGCTCTCTCTCATTCTCTCTCTCTCAAATAAATAAATAAAATCTTAAAAAAAAAAAAAATCTCGTATGTTACATGTACTATAATACAAACTTACTGTAAAGTTCAGATTAGCTGTTTTTAAATTATCAAGACTTTTAAAAGCCTTTGAGGAGTTACTGATATTTCTTTTTTCTTTTTAAGGACTTTATTTATTTGAGAGAGAGAGCAAGCAGGAGCCGGGGGAGGGGCAGCGGGAGAGTGAGAAGCAGGCTCCCCGCTGAGCAGGGAGCCCAGTGCGGGGCTCCATCCCACGACCTTGGGATCATGACCTGAGCCAAGGGCAGGTGCTTCACTGACTGAGCCACCCTGGCGCCCCTGGTATTTCTTTTCTAACAAAAACATCAAAAGGGAAGATTTTTACAGTATCTTAAATATCCTATTCTTTGGAAACCATTTATGTTGTTTAGGCCCTAGGGAAGAAGACACAGCAAACACCTATTTGCTATGTTCGGTCTTCAGTGACCCCTGAAACACTGTTTCCTGACCCTAGTTCTGTACTAAGCATGCACTCCTCATATCTAAATCGCTCCTCATCTCTGCTCTCCTGCAGAATGTGCTGATGTGCTGCTGGACACCTGCCCGCAGTGGATACGGGGTGGTGGCTGGCTCCTCCTGTCCCCAGAGGGGCTGTGCTAAAGATGGAATATTCCAGTTTAGAGCATCACAGGGAGCTCCCCTGACCTCCGTGCAAGCTGCGGTCATGAGGACTTGCAGCCACACGTGTTAAGTCCAGTTCGAGGGAGCAGACTCCTCCAAAGATGTGTCCGCAGCGAAGCCTTCACCCGCGTTGCCGTGTCTTTCTTGGCCCTCCGGTCTGCGTTCCTGCTTCTATCACGATTCCCCTCTTGTTAATAAGTGGCACAGGTGTTATGAGAAGAGCAGGGAGAGGTGAGCCAGTGAGTTAAATCCTCACCCCAGAAGGAGGTGTCTGTCCTTTAGGGGCCTGTCCCTGGTCCTGGGCAGGCAGCGGCCACGCGCGAGCCCTTCTCTGCCTCTTTTCAGCCCGATGCTCTGGACCATGCTTTGGAGGTTGAGTTGTTTTGTAAGCGGTATATACTTGGGTTCAATGTGTGTGTATTTTTTGTTTTGTTCACTCTGCCCATCTTTGTCTTTTAATTGACCTACTTAGATGATTTATACTTAAATTATTGGTATGTCAGGTATGAAGTCCACCGTCTTATTTGTCTGTTCTCCTCATTGATCATTGCTCTTGTTTCTCTTTTCTTGCCTTCTCTGGGTTACATGAACATTTTGTGAAATTTCGTTTTGATTTATGTACAGTGTTTTTGAATATACTACTTTGCATGTTTTCTTAGTATTTGCTCTAGATATTAGAATCTACATATATAACTTATTAAGTCTACTTTGAAAGATGTGTAGAACATTTTAGTAATTAGGTCTTTGCTCTTTCCACTTTTAAGATACAATTATCTGAAGTGTTTTCTCTGTATTCATTGATCATGAGGTGTGGTGTTTTATATACATACGTATATATGTGTGTGTATATATGTTTTTATATATATGTACATACATGTGTGTATATATATATATATATTTTTTTTTTTTTTTTTTCTCTTGCTTAAACGATAGGAATTAATTTCCCCCCAGTTCTGGAGGCTAGAAGCCCCAGGCCAGGCTGTTGCAGGGTTGGTGTCCTTGAGGCCTGTGGACGGCTGTCTTCCCCTGTGTCCTCATGCTGGCTCTCCTCAGTGCTGGGTTATGGTTTTTCATGACTTAAGAATCACGAGGAGATGGATAGTCCGTTACACTGATTTTTACCTGTTTTGTTCTAATTTCCTTTCCGAAATGGGAGACATTCTCTGGCCATCCTGTGAGGCCAGGTTTGCTGGTGGCAAATTCCCTTGGTTTTCCTTCTGAGAATGTCTTCATTTCCCCCTCCTTCCTGAAGGGTATTTTCACCGAACACAGAATTCACCGTTGACAGTTTATTTCTTCTGGCATTTGGACAACTTGTGGCACTTCCTGTGGCCGCTGTGGCCCCTGATGGGAGATCGGCATCATTGACATTGGTGGTCCTGTAGGGGTCCATCGTCTCTGATGCGCCCACTCTTTCCTTGTCTTCCATTTCCACACAGCCAATTACGATGTGCCTTAGGATAGCTTTCTTTGGGGGTACCCTGTTTGGGATTTTCTCAGTTTCTTGAATCTGGATGCTGTGTGGTTCACCAAATCTGGGAAGTTTCCAGCTAGTGTTTCTTCGAATATTTTCCGGCCCTGCTCTCCCCAACCTGCCCTGAGACCTCCTGGGTGTGAATGTTGGCTCATCTGCTGTGGTCCTGCAGGTTTCTGAGAGTCTGTTTGTTGTTTTAGTCTATTTTCTCTCTGGTGTTTGAGTTGGGTATTTGCTGTTGTTCTGTCTTCAAATTCATGGATTCTTTTCTCTGTCATATTCATTCTGCTATTGAACCCATCCCCTGAGTTTTTAAATTTTGGTTCCTGTATTTTTCAGTTACAGGATTTCCATTTGGTTCTTTTTTATATCTTCTATTCCACTGGTGAGGTTTTCTTTTTTGTTGTTTTTTTATATTGGTTTTGAGTATTGGTTGCCCATTGTGGCGTTTTTTTTTTTTTTTTTTAAGATTTTATTTATTTATTTGACAGAGAGAGAGATAGCGAGAGCAGGAACACAAGCAGGGGGGTGGGAGAGGGAGAAGCAGGCTTCCCGCCGAGCAGGGAGCCCGATGTGGGACTCGATCCCAGGACCCTGGGATCATGACCTGAGCCGAAGGCAGACGCTTAACGACTGAGCCACCCAGGCGCCCGCCCATTGTGGCGTTTTTATAATGGCTGCTTTAAAACCCTGTCAGATAATGCCAGCGTTGATTCATCTTGGTCTTGGTGTCTCCTGATTGCCTTTTCTCACTCAGATGCGGACTTCCCTGGCACTTGGGAACTTCTCGATCTTGTTCCAGGAGGCACTCACCGTGTCCAGGTTTAGGGAGTGGGTCTTGTTTTACTTCCATGCTCTGTGGCCCCACTGACGGTTTTCGGGGCCCTTGCAGTGCGTTCGGGTGTGGTTCATTCTTGGTGCCTCTGGGGGAGGGAATGAGGTTTGCAGGATGTGGGTGGCAGACACTTAGAAGACCCTCTGGATCCTGAAATACAGGAAAGACATGGATCAGAACTAACGGATTGTTTTCAGCCTGGTAGTGGGAAATACAGTGTTGGTGTTGCCGGTGGTGACCGAAGGCAGCGGACAGATGGCCACGTTAGCTGTCCGTCTGGTGTCTTCTCCTTCCCCTTGTCCGTTCCCCTCTCTGGGAGCTGCTGGGCCTGAGACTGGGGCCCCAGTTACTGAGTTGATGGGGGACAGGATGGGAATGGAAATTCGAATCTCAGACATTAGCATCACTTAGCTTGGGCTGGCGGGGCAGGCGACTCAGGAGCATGGCCGGCTCTTCTCCGCGGCCAGCCTTGCTGTCCCTGCAGTGTCACCCGCCCTCATGCCCTGCGGTTCCTTCACCCAGTTGGGTTATGTCCTTACCTTTGTGCGTGGGGACCGGATACGCTCCCTTATGTCGTGGTTACAGAGTTATGGCCCAGGGAAACAATGGCATTTCAGAACCCTTCATTTTAGATAGCTTAGGGTTTTTGTGAGTCCCACTTTTTTTAAACCATTTTAAAAAATTTGAGTATGGTTGACACACAATGTTGCAATAGTCTCAGGTGTACAACATGATGATCTGACGACTCTCTACGTTGTGCCGGGATCGTCACGAGCGTAGTCCCCACCCGTCCCCACACGACACAGTTAGAGGAGCATTGGCTGTATCCCCTGTGCATCCCCCTGGCTTATTCATCCCCTCACTGGGGGCCTGTACGTCCCACTCCCCGTCACCCGTTTTGCCCTCCCCTCCCCTCCCCTCCAGCAGCCGTCAGGTTGTTCTCTGCCTTTATGGATCCATTGCTGCTTTTTGTTTGTTTATTCATTTGTTTTTTTAGAATCCACATATGAGTAAAATCGTATGGTATTTGTCTTTCTCTGACTGACTTATTTCACTTAGCATAATACCTTCTAGATCCATTCATGTTGTTGCAAATGGCAGGATCTCATTCATTTTTGATGGCCGAGTAATATTCCATTGTGTGTGTGTGTGTGTGTGTGTGTGTGTATACACCACATCTTCTTTATCTGTTCATCAGTCGATGGGCACTTGGGCTGCTTCCATATCTGGCTATTGTAGATAATGCTGCTATAAACAGGGATGCGTGTATCCCTTCAAATTAGTGTTTCTGTCTTCTTTGGGTAGACACCTAGTAGTGCAATTGCTGGGTCGTAGGGTAGCTCTATTTTCAACTTTTTGAGGAACCTCTATACTGTTTTCCAGAGTGGCTGCCCCAGCTTGCATTCCCCCAACAGTGCACGAGGTTCCCTTTTCTCCGCATCCTCACCGACACCTGTTGTTTCTTGTCTTTTTGATTCTAGCCATTCTGACAGGTGTGAGGTGACAGCTCATGGTGGTTTTTGATTTGCACTTCCCTGATGATAAGTGATGTTGAGCATCTTTTCATGTGTCTGTTGGACATCTGTGTGTCTTCTTTGGAAAAATGTCTATTCAGGTCCTCAGCCTATTTTTAATTGGAGTATTTGTTTTTTGGTGTTGAATTGCAGAAGTTCTTTGTATATTTGGGGTATTAACCCCTTATCGGATATGTTGTTTGCAGCTATCTTCTCCCCTTCAGCAGGTTGCCTTTTTGTTTTATTGATGGTTTTCTTTGCTGTGTAAAAGCTTTTTATTTTGGTGTGGTCCCAATAGTTTATTTTTGCTTTGTTATGAATCACAGATTTGATTGATGTGGTTTTATGATAATTAATCTCCATTTAATCCAATGTAATTGTATAAGATTTAAAAAATATTCCATTTAAAAATAAGTAAAAACTATTTATTTGGGTCTTATATTTGTTTTTATTTATTATAGCTGTGTTTCTGTTTTGGCTAAAGTCGTACTATTTTGAAATAGAATAAAAGCTGTTGTCAGATCACATGATGGAAGAGCACACTTAGCCAGCAGAGGGCGAAGCTTCTCTGGGATTCTGAGGCCACGATAGTAATCATGTTTCACATTGTTTTCGTTGTGCCTGGGGGGAAACGCTCAGAAGTCACATTGTGGACATCTGACTTTTTTGTGGCTGCTCATCATCTTTTGAATAGCCTTCCTATATTTTGGGGAAATTCCTAGGTTATTACCCCGTTTCCCATTATGGAAATAAGAAATCAGATGTGCAGTTTCCCTGTGACAAGGACCCCGCGTGTGACCGGGGTGCTGCCGATCAGAGGTGGCCACCCCAGACATCAGGGCTCCCACCGTTTCAGCATGCGTGGCTGCAGGTGGCTTTGGGGTGTTGGGGGTCACGGGGGCAGTGCTGCAGGCGACTTCCAGGTCGTCGCAAGCTCCTGGCACACCAGGAACACACCGGTGGCCTAAGGGAGCAGCGGCAGCTGTGGGCTGGCCTTCTGGGTGCTGGGTGGGGGCCACAGAGTTTTCCCGTCAGGCCAGTGCCTTCGTGTGGCTCCCAGAGCCCCTCCCCTGGCACTCCACCCTTGCCCGGTTCTCCAGCATGACTGACATCCCCCTCCTTTCCCTGAACCCTCAGATGATCTCCTCATCCGCAGAGGCAGCTTGTGTGGGTTGCACCTGACGTCTGATGGGTACACCCTAGACGGGGCTGTCGGAGACCCCAAACCAGGGGTCTTTACATAAAGCGGCAGTGGTGGTGGCGGCCTGACACGGACCAAGTGCGCACGTGGCGGGCTGGGTCCCATTACAGCCCTGCTTCTAGCGGTGGGCAGCGAGGCCCAGCCAGCTCCCGTCCTCGTCCACGGCCACCCAGGCGCTCCCTGCCTATTGACCTCAGTGCCGGGCAGGCCTGCTCTCGTCCTCTCGCTCCCCCCGTGGCACCGAGCGCTCCCCGCCCGCTCCTCCCGCAGTACTACTTGTCCACTATGTGCCAGACCCCTGCTACGGTCCGGAGGCCGACCCTGATCCTCCTGAAGCTCACGGTTGGGTGGGGAGGACAGACACTGAATTGATATCCACCCAGAGTGACTTTGTCCCATGGCAGGTGTTCTGAGGGGCGGGAAGTCAGAGGCTTAATGAATCCTCAAGGGGCCAGGGGCCCCCACTGAGCTCTCCTGACAGTGACCACTTTGACGAGGCACAGACCTCCGGCTTACGGATGTATCTCGTTGTCACCGTCCTATCCAGAGTGTGTCATCGTTCCCCAGCTCATTTAGGACCAGCCTGCTGCAGCGGGTTAGTGCAGTGAGAAGGCGCACCGGGAAAGATCGAGGGACAAACCAAGAAGAACTAGCGGGAGGAGGAGTGAGGTAGCCTGACGAGGTTACAGGTCTCTGATTGAGGGAGGGAGGCCTTGTGATTTCTTGGAAACCTTGTAGACCACAGTTTACCATTCAGTGCGCGTTTTCACAGTGCACCCTGGGGACATTGCGGGTCCCCTTCTAGACCACTGCAGGGAAGTATCTCAGTGGAGCGGGCCGGATGACTTGTTTGGTTTCCCGGCCTGAGTACAGGTTACGTCTACACTGTAGCACGGTCTGTTAAGTGTGCAGGAGCATCATGTCTAAAAAAGTGCGTCCCTTAACTTGAAAACACTTTACTCCTAAAACCTGACCACCACGTGAGCTCTCAGGGACTTGTAATCACTGGTCAGAGATCGCTGTAACAAATATAGTAACGAAAGAGTTTGAAATGTTGCGAGAATCACCAGAATGTGACGCAGAGACGGGGCCAACGGTTCCGACAGACGTGCTGGACTCGGGGTGTCCAAGGGCCCCAATCTGTACAAAACACAGTGTCTACAATAAAGTGAACCGTATTAAAACAAGGTGTGCCTGTAGTTCCTTTTCTGTGGGGGACTTGAACACTGATCCTTCTAGAAATAACCAAGGAAAAATTTCCCAAGTTGTAATTTTAATTGTTTCCTCTGCCTTAAAGTGAGCTTTCCATTTGCTTCTGGAGGTGTCACAGACTCTTATCCAGAGCTTTCCGCCAGGACTTGAGTGTTGGGCTGCCGTCATCAGATGCGTTGGCCCGCCGGCAGCCTGGTCAAGCTTAGAGCGACTGAGTTCAGGGAAGTTCGCTTCACTGTGTCCAAGACGTTTTCTGGTGGCTGAACCTAGAATCCGCCTGCAGTCACTGTGAGGATATTCTAGGTGGGGACTTTTTTGAGTTCCTTTCTACTCGGGAGATTTTGCTGCAGCCCGTGTAGATTCAGGGGGCCTATTCAAAAGTCCTCTCGGGTTCTGCTTTATCGTGTGTGGTGGTGTCCCCTCCCTCTGAGCCTCCGAGGCGGTCCTGTGCAGTCCTCTTGGTGTATTGCCCCCCTCCCGGTCTCTCCACTCCGGGTCAGAGCAAGGGGTTCAGAGGGGGCTTCTGCGCTTGTTTTTATTCCCTTGTGTTCCTAATGGAAACACCTGTCACATCCAATGCCCAAGATATTTTAAATGGTGAGTTTGAGTATCCAGAGATTTCGAAGGTGATTAATCATACTTTGCCACTTGTAGGTTTATTTTTATCCAACCACCTCATTTTGTCACTCTGAGCTTACATTTGGTCAGTCTTTGAATTGAAAGTAAGAGATTTGAATCATCAATGCAATGTTATTAGACCAGAAATACTTCCCCCAAAGTTGCTTTGTTTTTAAGCTAACACAGTTGAGACACGTTTACTGGAGGGATGGCACCGACCAGCGTGAGTTGCCGGGTAATTATGGATGCCTCAGTATGTGGGCCACATACTGTTGGCTCAGCTGGAAGGAGTGAGTGTGTCCTCTGACTTAGCAACCTGCCCTAGGAGAGTCCCTGACATTCGACATCCGAGTGGCTGTCCTCTCGGCCAGTGCTCCTCGGGGCAGAACGCCCGCCCCTGTGCTTGTTGAGGAAGAAGGCATGTCTCCCACGCCCTCCTCTGATCTCACTGGGAACTCGCTAATTCCACGGGGTGCTTGAAAGGCAAGGCCAGTTGTATCATCTTAAACAGAGAGAGTAGATCCTATACGCCCAGTGAGCACTGGCCTCTGCTTGTCCCGGGACACCGCCAGGCTCAGAACATTTTGGAACCCCATTTGGGAATGTCTCTAGGAGTCAGCTTCATTGCTATCTAAAAAATCTTTCTCCTGACTTGATACAGTAGTTTCTAGCTCCTCATTACTCTGTCCTGTGTGGTTACCTGTCTCGTTCATCAGGCTGGATTCTGAGAGTTTTGACTGTTGTGAAAACTCAGGTGTTCCCTGAAGAACAAGATCTTACAATGAAGGATATATAGAGGAATGTTCTGGGATGGGTCTGCAGGAACTGCCATTGCATTTTGGGGTTTATAGGCTTTGTTCACTCTTTCATTGTTTGCAACCCACAACATACATATTTTTATAGAAAATGTGCTCTGGATGACAGCTGGTTTACAAACACACTGTTGATGGTCAGATGTTTACGTGATTGGGACTTTCTGCCTTAGTCCTGAAAGAAATGGATGATATATAGCTTCTTGTTTTTGTTTCTCGCTGATTTATTTTTCATGGAAATTGGTGTTGGCAAGGACGGCTGCCATAAGGTATTTAGGCCGACATACAAAGTGCATTTGAACTCCGTCTGTGGGAAGTAGTTAAAACACACACACATTGGAGAGTCTGAGGGGACGACAGTCCTAGACCATTGCCGACGCCCAGGCATATGTTTTAGGAACTGATGCGCATGAGGGAGCGCATGGGCGGAGTGCCCCGCTGTGGGGACCCGTTGGCTGTGGTGGGAAGGGAAGGGAGGCATCTCTGGCAGGACGGCCTTCAGGCCGTCGGTCCCTCTCACGCATCACCCACCGTCTGGGTGCAGAGAGAGAATGCATGCATCGCAGGGATAGTGGTCTTTCGAACAGACCAGATAGAATTTGGGAATTTCGACATTCGTAAACTACGTTAACGTCATCCAGGACATTTGTTTTGCAGAGTGAAACAGAGAGGTGAGGAGTCTTGCATGAGATTCCCCCGGTATTTGGGGGAGCTGTATGAAATTTGATGGTTTTGACCTAAAAACATGACGGTTTCCTGAGGTTCCAGCTGTTCACAGAGGGGCCCGGCCACCCTCGCCTGTTCGGATGTCTGCACTCTGCCGCGCGTGCTGGTGAGTTGAAGGGTGTCCGAGGAAGGGTGCTGTGGAGGCCGTGGCCTCTGATCTCGCGCTGCCTGTCTGAGGGTGGCCGGGCTCACCACCAACAGCGCTGGGGCTGTGGTGGGGGCCCAGGTTCTCTTTGTTCTGGAAGCCGGCGCTGAGCAGAATGCAGCAGCTCATCCACGTGAGCAGTACTGCTTGAATGGTGTCTTAGCGACATTAAAATTTCATAGACACCGTCGGGGAGGAGCTCTTCCACACACATGGATGCACCCCGTGGGGGGGTTGCCGGGGGGAGTATTTCCATTTCTAAAATTGTAAGCATACACAAAAAAGGTAGTTTGAGCTGGCTCTGTGGTAAAAGTCAGCAATAGGATTTGCCCCCCCCCCTTTTTTTTTTTTAAGATTTTATTTATTTATTTGAGAGAGAGAGCACGAGCTGGGGAGGGGAGGGGAGGGAAGGGGAGAAGCAGACGAGCAGGGAGCCCGATGCGGGGCTCGATCCCAGGACCCTGGGATCATGACCTGAGCTGAAGGCAGACGCCTAACGGCTGAGCCCCCCAGGCGCCCCTAGGATCTGCCCATAAAAAGAAAGCTAACATATCATAGGGCCCCACTCTAAGAAGAGGAGCTGCACGTACCACAGGAAATCCCTGGTCACATCCCATCTGTCTGCGGCCTTCCGTTCCCAGAATGGCTGGAGGAGCGCGATCCATCCGGAGCCAGCTCAGGGCTGTGCGCCACACGGGAGGGCGGCGGGTTTGTGAGGCTCACGGAGAGAAGATGCGGGGTCCTTTCAAACCCAGTAAGACTCCATGACCGTCACCTGGGGAAGGCACCGGCGAGAGTGCAGTGGGGCCGGCTGGGCTCGCCCAGGCATCCAGACTCCAGGCCAGGCAGCTGCACACACTCAGCCCGCCGTCCCGTTCTTGCTGAGCAGTGAGAGCCCGTCCTTGGGACGGCTGTTTGTCTGGACCTCACCGGTGGTGGTGGCGCCACGGTGGGTTTCACTGCAGAGAAAGGCTCTGCACCAGAGGACTGGCTCTCTCCCCCGACTCCAGAGGGCAGAGGGGGAGGGAGGTGCACCAGTTTCGATGACGTCGCCTGTGAGGACAGGCCTGGCTCCAAATGAAGCTGCCCCGGAGCAGTCGCTGCTTCGCACATGACACGTTCAGGGACCTCGGGACGCCCTCGGCGGGAGAGGGCGGGAGAGGGCGGGGGCCGTCCGTGTCACCGTGGCGGATGAAGTGTGTTTGTAGGGGAGAGAGCGCATCCCAGCATGTGGCCCCGTTACGCAGTCGCCGTGTCAAGCGGCTGGGTCGTCGGAGTATGCTCCCGATGGAGCAGATCCAGGAGTCCGCAGAGTTATGTGGAGGACGTAGCAATGTGCTTGTGGCCTTCGGCCATCAGCGGGGGGAGGATTGTCGTTCCAGAACCAGTTTGCAAACACCGTGAAGACTGTGATTTCAAGGGTAGTACTGGGGTGACTTCGGGAGCCCCGAGTCCCTTCAGATTAGTGTTAATCTGTGACATGGCGATAGGCCTGGTGGATCCATCCCGGGGAAGCAGTAGCTGTAATCTGATGTCATCAAGACTGGATTCCGTGCCAGACACCCGGCCATCCGTAAAACGGTGACACCTAGTACAGCAGTGATTTCCAAACTTTTTTTTGGTTAAAGCCACAGAACCCATGTTCTCACATTGCAGGGAACCCTGATCTATGAAATGGCTGAGACCAGAGCTGCTGCTGACCTCTGCCAACAGCATCTGTTAGGGGATGAGGGGAATGGACAACGAATAGAGTGAGACCCTAGAAAGTTATCCCTGAGTCACTGCCATCTCAAATGGCCGTTGAGTCCGCGTCGCCTACCACTCTGCCCCATACGTTCAAAAGGGCCTGGCACATAGTAAGCACTGAGAAAATGCTTGTTGAACTCAGTGAAAGAGCAAATACGTGAAGGGTTTGCTCTGGGTCTACTTAAAAATAAACCAAAACTAATTCATAGTCCAGGACCACAGCCAACCACACAGCTAATGGGCTAAATGTGGCCCACTGCCCGGTTTTGTCAATAAAGTTTTATTGCCACACAACCACACTCACGTAGTGTCATGGCTGGGTTTTCATGCTGAAATGGCAGATTTGAGTCATTGCGACAGGGACCACATGGCCTACAAAGCCAAAAATATTTACTGTCTGGCCCCTCATGGGAGGAGCTTGCCTTCCAACTAGGATGTGGGAGAAAGTCTGGTGCTTTCTCATGTGCATGAAGCTGGACTGGGAGGTTGATCCAGTAGCTCAGTATTGAAAAGCCCAAAACTCAACTCACCACACAACAGGGG
Source organism: Mirounga angustirostris (assembly GCF_029215605.1). Lineage (NCBI taxonomy): Eukaryota > Metazoa > Chordata > Mammalia > Carnivora > Phocidae > Mirounga > Mirounga angustirostris. Next base: position 9,729,621 of record NW_026991718.1, read on the forward strand.
ACTGCCCGACGTAGAAGAGACTTCAGTAGCCAGTTACTGTAGATCCTTTTCCTTTATTGTTTATTAAACACTTACTGTTTACCAGGCTCTGTACTGCACTTCCATCTCCGTGAGGTGTGATACAGATGGAGATCTCTGCATTTGCAGACGAGGAGAGGGAGGCTACGTGGCACTCGGTGCCCCTCCGTGGCTGTGGGTCTAGGGCCTGCAGCTCAGCGCACCTGGCGCTCGGACCAGCGGCTCTCTGCACACCCTCTCCTTGCCTTTTCAAATTCGTCCTCTCCCGTCACCGTCCTGCCTTTATTCACTTACCCTGTTCCGGCCACATGTCCAGTGTGGAGTGTTTCTTCACGCTGACTCTCTTGGTCTTTCCTTTACGATCACACGTGCATGATGAGCTCCCAGCATGGGCCACAGTGGCCCAGACACTGGAGCCACAAGGGATGAGTAGAGCCCCCCCCCCCCCCCCCCAGTGCCTCATGTCTAGGATCATGGGCAGAGAGAGGTGTTGCACTCCCATACAGGAATCCCGTGAGAGAGAGGTGTTCTCACTGCCACCACCTGCCCACAGCTGGTGCTGGGGGAGTCTGAAGCCTTCATCTGAGGTAAGAGACAAAGTTGGCTCCCAGGCTGGAAGCCCCCTAAGATGGGAAGTCAGAGGCTGTGAGGGCTCCAACCCAGACAGCTGAAATGGGAGAAAGGTCAAGGCCCTAGGGCCCATGCAAAGGAAGGATGGCCCGAATGGGCAAGATGGAGGGTGGGAGTGTGCAGCAGGAGGATGGGCAGGAAGGAGGGTGTGGGTGTGCAGGGGGAGGATGGGCAGGATGAGGGTGGGAGTGTGCAGGGGGAGGATGGGCAGGAAGGAGGGTGTGGGTGTGCAGGGGGAGGATGGGCAGGATGAGGGTGGGAGTGTGCAGGGGGAGGAGCACAGGATCAGATTAAGGTCTTGGACAAACCTACGTCAAGGTCACCTGAGCTGGTTGAGAGCAGTCACATGGTTACAATAATCTCTGTGGTTGGTGCTAGACCCATGGAAAAAAATCATTATACAATAAAATTCATTTTTACTTTTAAAAGTATTTGTTTGCTGTTCATTATATATAATTATTAAATATAAAAAGATTTTATTTAGGGGCACCCGGGTGGCTCAGTTGGTTAAGCATCTGCCTTCAGCTCAGGTCATGATCTCAGGGTCCTGGGTTTGAGCCCCGCATCGGGGTCACTGCCCCTCGGGGAGTCTGCTTCTCCCTCTCTCCCCCGCTCACGCTCTCTCTCTCTTCTCTCAAATAAATACATAAAATCTTAAAAAAAAATACATAAAATATTAAAAAAGAAAGACTTTGAGAGAAAGAGAGAGGGAGTGAGTGGGGGGCGCAGAGAGAGGGAGAAGCAGACTCCCCGCTGAGCGGCGAGCCAGACGCAGGACCCTGAGATCATGACCTGAGCCGAAATCAAGTCGGGTGCTCAACCGACTAAGCCACTCAGGCGCCCCTGTTTATTAAATTTTTAGAGTGGAGAAGTGAACACATCGTTGCACTGGATATCATCAAAGAATTATTAAGGTTGGTATTTGTTCAAGTGTTGGAGTCTGTGACGTGCCAACAGCCGCTGTTTCACTGGATTAAATTCAGAGATGATGCTCCTTACTGAGTAGTCAGTGTGGTTCTAGCTTCACACCACACTAAAGCAGATCTTCAGACATTGAAATGATGGCGTCTGGGCAGAGTCAGAGTCGCCCATGATGAGGCCGAGGAGGACTTGATCACTGCTGTAAATGACAGCCAATTCTCCTTTGGGTGGGTGGGTTTGCCAGGAGCACTCTAGGAGGGTGTGTCCCTGGCAGGTCACCACTGCGAGCGCAGGGGTGTGGGAAGTGCCCAGTGCGGTATGCAGTTGAGGTGCACACGGTTCCTGGCCCACCAGGCTTTCCGGCAGGCTGTTGGTCTGCTTCCCTTCCCCGAGCCCACACGGGTCTCTAGCCCTAACTGCATGGCAGGCATCAGCAGCCCCCGGAGCGTGCAGCCTTGCCGTGGGACGAGAAGCCAGGGCCCCTTTCAGCAGGCCTAGCACAGGTCCTCCCAAGGGCCCCGCCGACCCAGGCCACCGCGCCCTTCACCGTGCCCTTCATCGCGCTCTGCTAAATGGTCTTGGGGCGGAAGCTAGTGGTGAGGCTTCCGTGATGCCCAGAGTGCCCTGAGCCAGAGCCCTTGGGCAGATCGTGCCAGCCGCCTGTAGATCGTGACCACCGACGGTGTCTCCAGGACAGTCTGGGAGGGAATGAGGGGACAGAGGAGCCCCGAGGACGTGGGAACACTCGCGCAGTCCAGAGCACAGTTTCTATTAGCCTGGAGGCCTGTGTGTGAGCTGAAGGGTTTATACTGTTGCTTTAGAATGGTTTATTTAATGTGACAAAGTGATTCCTACTTTTTTCCCAACTAATGGCAGTTTTTTTTAGACTGAGTAACAAAGGTTTATATATAGTTTTAGTGTTTTTGATAAAACATTGTCCTACCCATCTCTGCCTCATATTTTATTACTTTGGGAAGAGTCGAATCTTTGTCCTAACCCGTTTGGGCCACTGTAACAAAATACCAGGGACCGGGGGACTACAAACAGCAGACATGTGTTTCTCGAAGTTCTGGAGGTTGGAATCCAAATCATGGCCCACTGAGTGTCTGGCGAGGGCCGCGTCCTGGTTCATAGGGGGCTGTGCTCCGATGGTGAAGGGCTGGGGAGCACCTCGGCTGTCCTCTGCACGGGGCTCTGACCCCATCGTGAGAGTGTGGCCCTCTCCTCCCAAATGCCCCACCTCCTCGCACTGTCCCCTGGGGCTTAGGGTCTCCCATGTGAGTCGGGGCACCGACATCCAGGCGCATCCGGGCCACAGCACCCCACAGTGAGGAGAGAGGCACCATTGTAGTCTCCTGCTCGCTAGCGTCATCCTCTCGCACAGGCTGTGGTCACGCAGCTGAAGGCTGTTTCCGGAGGTCCTTATCTGTCCATCCGAGGAGCCTGGGTGGTGTGGGGGGAAGTGCAGGGACGCAGACATTAGAATCAGATGCACCTGGCTGCGAGTCCCAGCTCTCCGTGAGTCTGTGTGACCTCGGGGCAGTTCTTAGATTCTCTGAGGCTCGGGTCACCGTTTGTTAAAGGGGAGTCACAGTATGTGCTTGGGAAGATGGTTAGGGGATTAAAGAGATTCATGCATGAGAGACACATCTCGGGCCAGCGGTGACCCGGAGTGTGGTGGTCACCATCACGTGGCGGACACAAGGTGCCTAGAACGTATTAGGCACGTGACCTGCACTGGATGAACGGCTTGCAGAGCGTGTCTCGGGATGACAAGCCAGTGGCACACGGTAAATGACAGGTCCTCACGCTGGCTGCACACTAGGGTCACCCGAGCTCCTTGTGGAAGTTCCCCATCCCTGGGCCTCACCTTGAGTTCCATCTTTCCCAATAAGGCCCTGGCCTTAGGAGTTCTAGACCCTCCTGGAGTGATTTTAGCAGGTGGTCAGAATTGACACTTTCGACTTAAGAGCCTCTTCAGGGAGCAGGACACAGTGGGCCTGAGGACACCGTGTTGTCCAGCAGTGGGGACCCAGGATGGCGTCCCTGTGACGGCCCTGAGACGAGGGTGCAGACAGGCTTTGGAGTCCGGCAGAGTTCCACCTGAGTCGTGACTGCCACTCACTACCTGTGCCACATTGTGGGCCTCTGTGTGATACCCAGCCGTGCTCTGTGCAGGAAGGTCCAGAGCATGGCTGACACTCAAGAACATTGGTTCTGCTTTTATAAATGATGCCGTGTGATATGGAAGCCTAGTCCGCCACAGAGCTGTTGCGTCCATTGAATGAGAGAAGGTTTGGAGAGTGCCTGGAGCAGCTCCTTATGTTCATTCCCTCAGTGTCAGCCCATATCCGTTTTAAATACATTACCTACTAGACATGCATGTGTGCTGATTACTTTTAAAACGATTGTCTTAGCAGGTATTTAGATAAAACTAGTTTTAAAAATATGACATAGCTTATTTTTTATAATATAATTTTGATCTACATCATAATGCATTTAGCAAACAGCCATCTTTCCTAGATCCTTTTTGAAAGCGGATAGGTTATAAATTATAAATATTCAATGCGTAGCAGAATCTGATACAGAGAAGGCATTCAGGTATGTAATGAACTGTGTACTATTCACATAAGATGGCATCCCATTTTGCATCGATGTGAATCCTAATTACAAAAAAAATGAATTCCTGACCTCCAAGTGACTGTGTAATACTGGGTGTGACTGTGATTCAGCTCTGAGCAGTGTCTCCTCACCCCTAGCCATCCCCCACTGCTGTGGGCACTGGCACTCAGGTGGAGGCTGGCGCTCAGGTTGGGGTGGGGGGCCTCATGTCCAGATGAGGGCTGGTGCCCAGGTGGGGGCTCACATTCAGATGTGGCTGGAGGTGTGTTCTGCTGGTTTCAGGTCCACTAGTTGTCCTCATCGATGCCAGAACTGGAGAATCTCTCAGGAACTTAGGCAGAAGCTGAAGTTTAAACCTGTTCCACTGTCTGATGAGCAAACAGAGGGTTGGCTCCTGGAGTGCGGAGAAGTTCACCTGCTCTCTCTGGCCTGCCTGTAGCACTAGGAGACACGATAGGTTTTCTCTGTGTCCTTCCTGCTTTGTTCAGGCAGAAACAGAAGCACTTCTGTACCTGCTAACACGTGTGATTTGATGGCAGTTAGTCTGGCTGATCCGAGGAGGACCTCAAATGATTGACGACCCCTGTTCACTATGCCTCTCCCCGTCCAGATCTGCTCGCTCCCACTGGAGGGACTTCTGCTCTGAGTCCCACACATGCCTGCCCCTGCCTTTTGAGGACTTTCTGTCCTCCTCTTTCCATTTCCTCCTTCCCCTGTCCTGCTGTGTCCCCAGCCCCCATCACTTTCATCCCTGGGGAGCCCTGGGTCACCTTAAATTCAGCACAAAAACAGAATTGGGATTAATAACCTTTAGGAAGCATTCCTAAGTAAGTGTAAGCCATGGTTGATTGCTGTGGCCAGCTCTTAGTGAAAAAGATGTTCTCTTGACTTGGTTCCTGGGAACATTTGATTCCCCAAATTATAACCCTCTGTACCCAACCTCCCTTCACATTTTAGTGGTAAAATAGCACCTTTAAAAAGGGATCATGATTTTGTATCCTTTTGCATTTAAAAAAGTGTTTTGCATCTCTTACAGTCTTTTGTGTTCCTTATATGACATGTCATAATTACTCATTTGGCATCTGTCACTGAACATTTACAGCGCGCCAGGCACCATTGTGGACCCGGGGGTACAGCAGTGAACCAGACGGGTGCCCTTGCGGGGCTGCATTCGAAGATGCATAATGTAAATATGGTTTCTGGTAGAGAAAGTGTTATGAGGACAAACTAAAGCAGGTTAAAGGCATAGAGAGCAACGGCAGGGCGTTGATAGGTTGGGGCTGACTTGTTTGACAAAGTGAAATTGGAACGCCTGGAGAGGAGACAACAGGAATGTGAGTGAGAGCATGTGTGTGCACGTGCTGTGTGTGTGCACCCAGTGTGAGTGTGCACGTGCTGTGAGGGTGTGTGTACGTGCCACGTGTGAGTGTGCACAAGGTGTGAGGTTGTGTGCACGTGCCACGTGTGAGTGTGCATGTGCTGTGTGTGGGCACACAGTGTGAGTATGCACGTGCTGTGAGGGTGTGTGCACGTGCCACGTGTGAGTGCACAAGGTGTGAGGTTGTGTGCACGTGCCACGTGTGAGTGTGCATGTGCTGTGTGTGGGCACACAGTGAATATGCACATGCTGTGAGGGTGTGTGCACGTGCCACGTGTGAGTGTGCACCCAGTGTGAGTATGCACATGCTGTGAGGGTGTGTGCATGTGCCACGTGTATGTGCGTGTGCTGTGTGTGTGCACACAGTGTGAGTATGCACATGCTGTGAGGGTGTGTGCGTGTGTGGTGTGTGAGTGTGCACCCAGTGCGTATGCACATGCTGTGAGGGTGCACGTGCCACGTGTGAGTGTGTGCAAGTGTGTGGGTGTGCATAGGCACTGTGTGAATGTGTGGGGGTGTTTGCACGCACGCCCTATACGTTCGAGTTGTGTGCCCTCACTGTGTGAGTGTGTGCACCATGTGCAAGAGTGGCGCCTGTGCCGCACCTGAGTGTGATTGAGAACGTGTATGTGCAAGAGCTGCGTGTGTACACGTGCCGGGTGTATGAGTGTGTGCACACGATGAGGGTGTGCGCATGCCCCAAGTGTGTGTGTGAGGAAGTGTGCCCTGAGCTGCTTGTGTCTGAGGATGTGTGTGCGTGTCCTGCTGCAAGTGGGGGTGTGTGTGCCTGAGCGAGGGTGTGCATGTGTGTGCGTTGTGCTACCGTCCAGGGGAGTCGCCTACCAGGAGGAGCAGCTGATGGGAGGCCTGGCCTGGGCTGCGCAAGTTCGAGTTCGGGTGGCGACAGCACGGAGGCCGGGCTGGCCAGAGCCCCGTGCGCAAAAGGAGCCAGGCTGGTGTGTGAGGCAGGAGGTTGGCCTGGGCCCTGGAGGGGCCAGTGGGCGCTGGTCCCCAGGAGGCCGCGAGTGTGGCTGCGGACGGGAGGGTGGTGCATCTGTCCGTCCACTGCAGGGGCTCGTGGAGCTTGCTTCTGCCCAGGGTGTCGCTGCGGAGGGCTTGTGGGAGCACACACGGAACAAAGGCTTGTCATCCTGTGGTGTGGGGCCAGCCCTAGACGGAGCCAACGAGGCCTGCGTGGGCCGGTGATCGGTGCCATGGGGTCAGGGAGGGAGCAAGTGCTCGGGGGAAGGCAGGAGATGAGAGGCAGGCTGGGGGCAGAGCAGAGCGGAGCAGGGCCGCGGATCCGTGGTGGGGGCGTCCACAAGGGAAGGCAGGACTCCGGGCAAGTGTGAATGTCCACTCAGATGAGGAGCGTCACAGGTGTGGTGCTCTCTCCAGAGGTGGGATGCGGAGGGGACACACAAGTGTGAACTGCTCGTCCTACCTTTGGGCCAGTGGGGTGACGGGAGCCTGGCTCAGGGCAGGAAGCACCACGGGCTGCGGAGCTGAGGGGCTCGCCTCGGGACAGGACAGAGAAGAGGGCTGGGCTGGCCTGGAGGGAGCCAGTGCAGAGTGGGGAGCAGGAGGGGCGCCCCAGGCAGGTGAGGGGAGGACCTGGGTCACTTGGGACTGGCCAGCCTTGCTGGCCATTCGACCCCACTGTCAGTTCCTGCTGTTGGCTGTGAGGCAGTTGGGGTCTCTGGGTCCTGTCGCCCGCCCTTGTCTGCATAGAGAGAGAGCTCTGTAAGGCTGGCATTCTTTGTTGTAGAGCTGTAATTTGGGAGAAAACCCAGATAGGAGAATATAGTGACAGAGGGGTCACTCAGAAGGGCGGGGGGCACGGGTGAGGAAGAAGTGGGAAATCTGCCAGGGCGTGCACGTCCCCTGCCTCCCTGGTTCGGAGCTGGTGGGGACGCCAATGGAGCAGTCGTGTTGCCAAGGAGGACAGCAGAGTGGGCCATTGGACTCCAGAAAGCCGGGCACTGCTGAGAGCCACGGATTGAAGCGCCGCCTTGTAATCAGAGGAGATAACGGGAAAGTGCCCGCGGCCTGGCAGGCGGGAGGGTGGCGTCCACATCTCCCCGTGCGGCCGAGGACACATTCCCCTGGGGGCGGGGCCGCCACGGACGCTTCTGGCTGTGAGTATCAGCTGGGAGCCCCTCCCAGCCCCTCCTGGGAAGCACTGACCCTGGCCTGGAGTCTCGTGGCGAAAGCACCCTCCCCTCAGACTGTCAGTAAGGCACAGCCTCCCTAGTTCCGTGCTTTGCATACGACGCCTCTGTTTGCAGAGGTCGGGCGCAGAGGTGAATGTGTGCCCTCAGATGCTGCAGTCTGGTCTGCTCTCGGGGCGGAGCTTGGCTCGGAGACCGTTGCAAGGTCGGTTCTGTCCACGGGGATCTGCACGTTTGCACTCGAATCAAGCGGCTGCCATCCCTGGCTGACAGGTCCATCCGCAGACACCTGAGGGCCCAGGGCGGGAGGGAGGACGGCAGGCCCTGTTGCTTAGCAACGGATTCCATCCCACGTCTGTTCTTCCCGGGAGCGCGTGGCGGCCTGGCTCTGACGGTGCATGCTTTCTGTCTCTTACTGGCCGTGTTCGTTCCTCCGTCGCTGACGCTGCTGTTTGCTTGATGCTGCCAGGCCCGGAGCAAAAGACCTTCCCGAAGCCCCGGCAGGCCACGTCCCGGGAGACCCTTCCTCAGCTGTGACACGTGGCGCCTGTAGTCGCGCTTGTCTCTCCTGGGGTAACTTTCCAAGGAGTTAGGTAATTTAAACGAAATCTCCGAAACTAGTAAATGGACCCCGAAATATGCTTAAAGTCCAGTGTTTAGATCAGTTTTTGTTTTTCAGTGAGATGGTGATCTGTGTTTTGGAGGACCTCTGGCCCCAGTCAGCAGAAGTAGAAGTTGAAAAATCACATCCCTCGCTCTCCGTGGGGAACGGGCAGACAGAAATAAAAGCAGTGTTTCAGGGTCACGTGTGGCCTGCCCCCCTCTGCTGCCTCCCCCCGCCCCGGGCGCCGACTCCTCGCTGTCTGCATTCATTATCCTGGATTCTCAATCCATATCAAACACGCACCAGGCTGGGGATTCGAGAGCAGACTCACACTCTTGCCAGAAAGCCTTGCTCGGAATGGCGGCTGAGCAGTCTGCTAGGAGTTCACGCGCACTTGTCTGTGACCACACACACAACAACATGTTCAGGTCACTTCACAGGAACGGTTCTTGGTGAAAAGAAAAAGAAGAGACTCAGGAGTGGTGTGGGCATGCAGAGAGTGCAGCGGAGCCTCACGGGAGGGGCAGGTTAAGACAGAGGTGGGGGGAGCAGGGTCACGGGGAGGGACGGAAGTCCTTCACGTCCTCCCCGCTCGCCTTCCCCGCTCTGGTCCCTGCAGGGGGGCCCCCTCAGCGTCCTCTTCCCCTTCGGAAGGCGGAGGGCCTGCTGGAAGGTAGGCACTCGGTGAGCGCGGATCCCCCGCTGGATGGGTGCCAGAGCGTGTGTCCGTCGGCGTCCGTCCGTCCCTCCACCCAGCCAATCCCACTGGGCACATGCTGTATGCCGGGCAAGTGTCTTGATGCCGGCAGAACAGGAGGTGCGCTACCGAGACCCCTGCCCACACGGAGCGTGCATTCGCTGGAGGCAGGTCAGCGCGTCCTCACGCGGTGGCCTCTGTGCCCAGACCCTGCTCTTGAGCAGCCCAGAGCGGAGGCCGTGGAGCCTGGTGTCATGAACTTGGTTTTGGGGTCAGGTCTGGGTCAGATCTGCTCCTCACTGCTGGGGCGCCCGCGGGCAGGCTGCTGCCCTCTGAGCTTCGACTCCTCCGTCTGCACGGGGGATCGCGGACCTAGCTGCGGGGCTGCCGGGCACATGGACACGAAAATAGCTGGGGGTTCTGTTGGTGTGTGGTCAGTGCGGTTCTGGTGCCCGTGCTCTGCAGGACGCTCTGTGAGTCATGAGGGAGTCTAGCCCTTGGCCATACCGCCTTTTATGTGTGCTTACGGAACTGCTTCCCAAGCCACCGAGGTGAAAACACAACACATCTCAGAGGACGCATGCACGCCGGCAGCTTGACTGCCCACTGCATCTCCGGATCCGAGCACCAGAGTGTCCTTCCCCCCAGGTCTCCCCGTGTCTCTGGGACAGAGTGGGCAGGACAGCCTCCTGGATGGCCCTGGTCCTTCTGTGTGCCTCTCCTGGGCTTTCTGAAATGTGGCATTGCCCATGGAGGCTAATGGCAACCAGGTCACGGTGAAGCGCGTCCAGCATCAGCAGCGTGCACGTGGATATCCTAATGGCGGCTTATAAGGCACCCTTTGCCTTGTAAGTGGGTTGACTTTGTTGAGTAAAAGCAATCCTTTATGCAGTGCGGGGGTTCTGGGATCAGGAATCAGGCAGGGCACCCCAGGATTGGCTCCCCTCTGCTCCCTAGCGCCTGGGCCCAGCTGCTGGGACTGGAAGGATGGAGCTGGGGTCCTCAGAAGGCTCGTTACTCCCACAGCCGAAGCTGGCTGTTGGCGGGGAAGGCCTGAGCAGCAGTGGCTAGAACATGCACGCGTGGCCGCTCGCCATGGCTGTTGGCTTCCTCACGCCAGCGCCCTGGGGTCCCAGGCGAGAGAAGCGTGAGCGCCGGCCCTGGCTTGGCTTCTGTGTAGTAGCAGGAGCTGGGCCTTCCCTCCACCTCTGCAGACCTGTCCCCGAGTGGTCGGCAGTAGCCTTTCTCCTTTGGAACTCAGAACCCTTGCAGCTCATTTGTAGCAGTTCTCAAGGGTGAAGTTGAAGCACCGAGTCCCTGAGGCCGGGCACAAGGGGACCCTGAGTCCTGACTGAGGCGGAGGCTGAGGGCGGTGTTTGCTGGCAGAGGTCGGCGGGTAGAGGGCACTCTGCTTCTGCCATCTGGTGTCGGGGGCTTTGGCTCCGTCATCTGGCCCGTCCGCCCGAACTCCACACTCCAAGGCTTGCCCGAGGGTGTGGTTGGAGCCTGCTCCTGCACCCCCTCTCCTGGTCTTCTGGGCTGGGGTTTGGCACCACGTGTGCAGAGGGCGGGAGGCCGGCAGCCTGGGGCCGCGGACATGCCCACCTAGGAGGACCGCCGCTGGTGGACCGGATGGGAGGTAGTGGTTGTCTTTTCCAGGGTTGCTTTTGGTGGTGGTATGAAGAGTCCCTGTGCATTGGACCGATTCTTCTTTGGCGGACATTTATTTTTGATTCTTTGCTCTTATAAACAAAGCTGTATTGGAAATCCATACATACACATCTTTTGTTCTTGTCCGAGTTTTTCTTCTGGAAAAGTTTCCCCAGGAAGACACACTGGGTTTCTAGGTAATCTTCGGGCAACCTCGCCGGTCCCTTGGTCTCTTCATGGCTAAGTTGCAGGGATTCCTGCCCTCGTGTCCCCCTCTGTCTCCCTCTCCTGCAGCCTGCTGTCCTCAGACTGCATGTACCTGCAGGTTTGCTGGATCCTGCTTTTGTCTCCACAGCCTGCTGCCTGGGCCAAGGGAAGCCACCCCCTAGGATGTCACCTGCAGTAGGGGGCTGGAGCTCAGGAGGGGCTCCCATCCACAGGTGACATGCATCACTCTTACAACACCCTAGCCAGTGAGTCCTGTGGCTCCCCAGCCACAGAGCCTGCTCGAAGGCAGGGAAACCAGATCCCCATGAGCAATACTAAAGATGGCCCCTCACTCAGGAGGGGAAGACAAAGAAACCAGAAGGCCGTGGGGGAGGTTGCAGGCAGAGGCAGGGCTCTGTGGAGGAGATGTCTTTCCCATGCCATTGATGGGAAAACCCTTCCCCAGGGTCACAGAGTAACTAAGTCGGACCTAGGCTTCAAACTCGGGTCTTCCAGCTCCCGAGTCGGCTTTCCCCGCCGCATGATCCGTTAGTTTCGCGTGGAGAACCGTTCCGTGGCTGTGTGTCGGCTGGCCGGCGGGGGTCAGGTTTGCAGCGGACAGTGTTACTCGGGATGTGCTGAGTACACACTGAGTGACCCCAGTGCCGGGCGCCCTGTCCTGAGCCTGCAGCAGGCCTTTGTGTGCCGGCTGCCCACTTGGACCACCCTGAACCGACCTCTGCCAGCAAACACCGCCCTCAGCCTCCGCCTCAGGTAGACACCTGAGCGCTTGGAGATTGTCAAAGGAAAAGTGCGTAAGTACAGAAAATATCGTTAAGCCCCACAAGGAACTTGGGTTTTTTGCATTTCACAGGGAGATCCAGATTTTCAAAAACAGTTGCCCTATGCATTTTAGAAAGATTGGTGATTAAGTAGATGTTTAAAATGCATCTTTTACCTCTGTGCATTCAGAATTCACCGCCACCCTCTTCCTGCATTTTAAGCCATTTTAAGTGAAATGAAGAGAGAAAAAAGAGGAATTTACAATAGGTAAAAGGGCGGATCATTCCACGGGCTGCAGGGCTGTGCCCTCGTGTTTAGCCGACCAGCATTGTTTAATTAGGGCACATCCTTGAGATGCTTCTCTCTGTACGCTCTGCGTTTTGTTAGGGTGGGTGCGGCGGGTACGTTCATTAGGGAGGCAGTGAGATAAGCCTGTTTGTCAGTGGGAAGAGTCAGGCTTCTGGAACTGGCTCCTCGTCCCTGCCGCACCGAGAGCATTAATGGGCACCAGCTGGGCTTCTCCGCGCACAGCGGCGGCCGCGGCGGCTGCAGAGAGCGTCCGTGCCCACTCGAGCACACACTTCAGCGGCCGTTCCCCGGGCAACGGCGTCTCGCAGCCAGCTGGCTCTGCCCCCAAGCCCATCAAAGCGACACCCGCCAGGAGCCGGCGCTGTGCCCGCCACCGTCTGTAGGCTCTGATGTCGGAGCATTCGCAACCGGGTTTCAAGGTTAAACACGAGGGAATGAACCAGGGGACTAAATAGTCAGGGACCACAGTTCAGGGTGTGTGTAGGTGTGTGCAAGGTGAGCGGGAGGGAGGGAATGCTCAGCTGTTTGCAGCCCGTCAGGGGTTTCGTGTTTGCTGCAGACAAAAGGCACAGAGAACGGTTCCCTCGCTTTGCCCAGGGTGAAAGGATGTGTGGCCAGGAGAAGCCGTCACCATGTCCTGGGCTGGGCTGTGCCAGAGCTGCTGCAGGGAGGGCCTGGGGCTGCGGGAGGGCTCTGTGGGGAGGGGGCTCCCAGCGTGGGCGCGGGGCCTTGAGGGCTCACACCAGGCGGCGCGGGCTCACCTGACCATGAATTTCCATGAACTGACTCCATTGACTTGTCTGGGATTTCCTGCTTCAAAGGATGCTGGACCCACTGTCCTCGCTGGTCACCTCTTTTGCAGTATTGAATACAAAATTCCCATTTTCAAGCACTTCACCTGAGAAAGCATTCTGGTGTTTGAATTTGGCCTTTCCATCTGACACTGACTCAATTTAATTAGTACAAGATCCTCTGGTGTTTGATTCGGGGGCGCTGCACGTTTCATACAGGCTTTGGTTTTAATCTTTTCTGTAAAAAGCATTTGCTGTTTCTATTTTTTCTCTTTTTCTGGCCCATCTGTAGGAATTTGAAGTAATCACAATTACTTTTGAAAAGATATGGGAAATTAAGGTAATTTGTTTTGGAATTGGGTTTTAATTTGGGCAATCGGACAGGTGAAAATAGGAATCCTTTCGCACTGAGCGTTGGGACTTCATGAAATCAGGTTCTGTTCTTGAATTGGCCGCTAACGAGAACTTCCTTGAGGCAGTGAGGTCATGCTCCCTGAGGTCGGCAGCATGCGCAGTAGGTGCTCATGGATACGGTGGGGTCACAGCGACTGTTTGGAGCAGAGGACTCGATTTCTGAAGTCACTCCAACTGCTTCCTTCCATTTGCCTTTCTGTGTCATTTTGTTTTATTTTTCCTTTTCATAAAGAAGATAACTTTCCTGGGGACCAGTTGCGAGTCTGTTTCATGCTTCATAATGATTTCCTTCTCTTAGAGTTGCTCTTTACCCTCTCCTTACCCCTCAAGGCTGGCCACCGGGGCTGGTGATGTCCGCAGACACCCCCTGGCCTCCTGGCTGACAGGACGTCAGAAGCAGGGGCAGGTCCACTGCCAACTGGAGGGCACGTGTGGGACAGTAGACAAATGTACTTTCCCGAGTTTTCAAGTTGGGTGGATTTTTGTACTAATTAGTGTAAGCCAACCACTATTGCAGATGAGGAGTCAGATGCACACACAGAGGAGAGGAGCCCCGTCCTGGGGCCAGCATAGGGTTGCTGCGTGGGGGGCATGTTTGTGTCCTGGCGGGGGGGCAGGTGCAGGGACACTTTGCCCGTCCCCTCTGCTGGGCTCTTTGTGCAGGAAGCAGCCCCACAGCTGTGTGCAGCACCTGGAGCAGGAGAAAAGTGACAGAATGTGCATGAACCAGGAAGAAGGGGACAAGGAAAGGGGGCAGCGCCCACCATGCAGGTGGCTCCTAGGAATGACTTGGGGGCACACAGTGGGGCTGCAGTGACCTGGAAGCCGGAAGGGCCCTTGCAGGCAGCAGGGAGCACGCGACCTTAGCACTCTGGCCCTGGGCGCAGAGCTGAGCTGGATTCGCCTCAGGGGCTGGAGGAAGCACGTCCGGTCACCCTGCTGAGCGCATGTTGTACTCTAGGAGCCATGCTAGGTGGCCTTCCCAAAGGACTTGCTTGCTAATAGTAAAGTCAGATGGGACATTTGCCCTGACTTGGAAAAGCAAGCTGACTTCCCCAGCAAGCATCCACTGACCTTTCTTGCCTACCAGGCAGGTGCAGTAAATCAGACAGCCACAGCCCCACCGTCCGGGAGCTCAGATTCCAGCGGGGGAGCTGACCACAGGTGAATAAGGACAGACGGGTGAGGAGATGGTGTCCGTCCATCGGTGGCCTGGTGACTCCTCGTCCCAGCCACGCATCAGGATGACCCTTAGTGGTGCAGCCTGGGGCAGCACGGGGAGGGGAGACAGGAGCAGGTAGGCTGTGCGGCCTGTGGGCAGCAGGGGTGTCTGCTTGTCCGTAGACAAGCTTAGACGCGGGTGATAAAGGCACATGGCGCACCTGGGGTGGGGGAGGAGGCCCTGTACAAATGCCGTGGTAGCCAAGTGTTTGCAGGGGACAACGTGGGAAGAGAAAGTCCTGGAATTATGGCCGAATTCTCCCTCGTTACCCCCCGCTCTCGCCCCAGGAGAAGAGTGAAGCACAACACTTGCCTTTCCCGTTGGAGGGTAACTCCTAGAAGAGCATAAGCCAGGATGCCCTGAGCTTTGTCCCCCTCCTCACGGCAAGCTCCTAGCAGACGGCAGCTCTGGGACACCCAGTGAGCCGGTCCTGCCACCGCTTTGATCCTGGGACCCGGGGCGTGGTGACGGGAGACCGTGGGGCGTGTGGTGGGACAGCTCTGAGGTCCCCACGCCATGTGCACACGGCGGTGCCGTCGTGGTTGTTGGCTGTGCGTGCCCGTCGTCCGCAGATCACACAGCCGCCGCGTCCGCCCTGCACTCTTTCTACCACGCAGCACCCCCGTGTTTCATGGGGCTGTCATGAATGTGCCCCGTCTTCTGCCTCCTGGGTCCTCCCAGAGCCAGAGAGCGGACCCTGGTGCCCGTCTGCAATCACGCTGCGCCGAGGCCGTGGCTCGGAGCCGCCCCCCGCTCGCTCCACGCGTGCACACTCTTCCCACGCGTCCCCAGCGCCTACTGAACACGCTGAGTATTTCTGTGTAGAAGCCATGTGCACTGGTATTTTTGGGAGGCAGCTTTTGATGCTTTAGCTCGGGGCATGGAGTAGAAACCTAAACACATCAATCAGCAAATCATCACATTATCGAAGAATGAAGGTATGAAGGTGTTTTGGGGGGTACTAATTAATTTCTGACACGAGTGGGTGCCAGCGTAGTTTATAATGGTGATTTCAGAAACCATCGCCGAAGGTGCTGCGTGCCAGTTTTGCTCTAGCTAATGCTGATGAATCACCGCGTTCTCCGTTCTAATGGGAATGTGGGTGGTCCCTGTCCAGAAAGCAAACACTGGGATGACAAGCAAGTGTCACTGGTGCCTTTCTGTAGTCCTGAGAAACGAGTGGCTGCACGCGGACCGCCAGTCAACGCACTGTCAGCGCATAGTTCTCCTGGAGGCGCGGGGGTGCTCTGCGTGGTCGGCCATGAGGCCGTCGGGCGGGGGGTGAGGCTGGGGTCGTGCCGTGCAGACACCCCCTCCGGGCAGCCCTCAGGGCACTGGCACAGGGATGGAGCCTCAGCTTCCGAGGGCTCGGTCGCTGGAGAGAGCCGGGTCTCTCTGTAGTTGGGTTCTTGAGGCGAGCAGACCTCTCGTAGCCAGATGGTGACCCAGGTCCGGGACAGAGCCCAGCGCCCCCTAGAGAGGCAGCCCTGGCCTAGCTGCGGGCTTGGCAAGCAGGATGGAGAGGGTGGGCTGGGCCTGGCTATGTCCTGCCAGGGTGCTGGTGCTAAGCGTCTGCTAGGCGGGGCGGTGGATGGAGGGGACGGCTGTGGGCAGCCTCGCTGGGAGCTGCTGTGGCGGTGGAGGCATGTTCCTTGCAGCAGCTGCTGAGAAGCCGACCCTTGGATGAGGCTCGGAGTGGCATCCCTGGCGCCCGGGGGCAACTTGGGGCCATGGGTCCAAGGATGTGGGTCTGCAGGGCCTGGGGGACATGATGGTGTGGCTGGGGGAAGTCCTGCTACACGTGCACATGATCCGGGCGGGGATGCTCGGGAAGCGTGAGGGAGGACAATGCCAGGAGCTCCTGGGAGGGCAGGGTGCTGGGCTGCGCTCTGGGACGAGGGGTGTTCGTGGAGACCTCACCTGTCTGTGCTACGTGGCTCCACCCCCCTGTGGGCCTGTCCTGTAGGGAGCCTCAGACACTTGCTTTCAGACCCAGAATGAGAGAGAGGAGGTGCTGCTGCCGGTGTCCGAGCCGACCCTTTAAATGTGCTTTCCTTCAACCGCCTGGCATCCTCACCACAGTCCCTGAGTTACAGAGGTGTCGGCCCGCAGGGAAGGTGAGTTACTTCTCCAGGGTTGTACAGCCAGGAGAAGGCGGGTGCGGGCGTGGGTCAGGGCCTGCCGATCCAGGTGACGTGTTTTCTCTGACCACCAGGGAGGATCTTACCCGTCCCATGTACTTTGGTCACTTGATTAAAAAGAAGGGAAACCAGGGGTGCCTGGCTGGCACAGTTGGTTGAATGTCCACCTCCTGGTTTCAGCTCAGGTCATGGTCTCAGGGTTGTGGGATCGAGCCCCGTGTCAGGCTCTGTGCTCTGTGGGGGGCCGGCTTGAGACGCCCTCTCCCTCTGCCCCTCCCCCTGCTCGTGCTCTCGCTCTCTTTCAAATAAATAAATAAAATCTTTGAAACAAAATAAAAGAGGGGAAACCATAAAAATGCCTGGGTGAGTGGGGATGTTCCTGCGTTTTAAGGCTGTGAGGCGGATAAACAAGTTAGTACTCGGGAAGCACTTTGGAGATTGGCACATAGTGAGAGCGCAGTGCTCGCTACACATTCTAGCTGCCCCTCGCTTCTTACCGTTTTAATGTGTCTGTCCCCAACATGGGGTCCAGGCATTTTCGCTGAGCTGAGTCTTCTGCTTCTGTCTCACCCTTCTTACATAAATTATTCCCATAAAATGTCATCTGTGATATCCAGTTTTAGTTTCAATACATCAAAGAAAGCACTCAGACACCGGTAAGCTGTCTGACTACAGAATCCTTCTAGGTTGTGTGGACCGACCCCCGACCTCTCCCACAGCCTCTGCCTCCCCCTGCGCCCCCAGGGCTGGGTGGCAGGACTCCGTGCCCCCCCACGTCTCCATCTCTGTACGTGTCTGCCGCCCTCTGGGCACTTCCTTCACACCATTCCCAGTGCTTAATTCTTCCAGTTGTTTCTAATCTGCTATAAAATTGCCAACTGAGATGTTTATTTCAACAGTCATAAATTTTATTTCTAGGCATTTTATTTGGTTCTTTTAAAAACATTCCTGGTAGATTTTGGTGGTCTTTTTTGCTTGATCATTTTTTATTCCAGCTTTCATTTCTTTGAGTGATTTAAAGATTCTCATGGCTGAAGTCATTGGAGTTCTCACTCTGGGGTTCCTTCTTCTGGCCGGCTCTCACTCAGAGGCACTGTAGTCAGTGTGAATTTCACCCTGTTTTAGTACAAGCCCCTTACGGGGCTGCTCTGAAGCTGTAGGAATCCTGAGCGCCTGGCCTGGGGGTGCATTCTTCTAGAGAGTTTGCCTCCTCTGGAAAATGCCCGGGGCTGCCAATGACTAGGACCTCTAGTTAAATTCTTGGCCTAGGATTTCCCGGTCCAGGATACCAGCGGTATAAATTCAAACGCAGACTTCTGTGAGGACCAGGGTAGGATACAGATTCCCAGGTAGACTGCTGTCTGCTCCGAGCCATGGCTGAGATAAACACGTGTCTCTATACCAGCTCATTCTTTTAATGAGAAAGTGGCCCTTTGGGAGTCTAGACTTTTGCAAAGGTCCCAGTCCCGATGCTCTACCTTTTGTGGGCCTCATGCCTATTTCCTGTTCACTGTGTGGTCTGTAGATTCCCAGTGGAGACAGATATGGAAAGGGCAGCTGTAGCTTCCATTTCTGGCTTCAACAACAGCTTTAGTTTTTGCTCTTGATCATATTGTTTTATTTTCCTGAGAGCACAACTGTGCATTTAAAAATATAGGTAAGTGTTTTATGGAAACATAATTTTTTTCAAGATGCTTAATTAGCTGTATTGTTAGAATCAGAAGTCCCAGAATCTGTGAATTTGATAAATGAAACTGTTGAAAAACATAGTGGAAGAGAAAAATAATCTTTTTTTAAAAATATTTATTTATTTATTTGAGAGAGAGAGTGCGCACAAACAGGGAGAGGGGCAGAGGGAGAGAGAGAACCTCAAGCAGACTCCCTGCTGAGTGCGGAGCCCGATGCGGGGCTCGATCTCACAACCCTGAGATCATGGCATTTGCTGAGAGCAAGAGTTAGATGCTTAACCAACTGAGCCACCCTGGTGTCCCCATGAGAAAAATAATCTTAAACCCTTCACTTCTTTCCTGGGCTTCACATATAGACATCAGACTGCCTTGTGGCCCTGTTACTGAGATCTCTCCTGGGCATCTCAGGAGCAGCACAATCCAAAACTCTGTTTTTTCTCTGTTACTCATCAGTGAATGATACCACCATCCTTAGAGATATCAGGGTGAGTTTATCCGTCAGGATCAAGAGACCACACCAGGTGTTTTAGAAAGAGGGCATTTCATACAGCAGATGGGGAGCTCAGGCCAAAGGGGGCTGCTGGTATGACACGGATCTTCTCCTCCCGGGAACGGCTCGCACCCCACATGTGGTGATGTTCTAGGAACCTCGCAGCCTGGGCGTGGGGGAATGGCTGGTGTTTGTGCAGTAGGCCCCTCGTGGCTGAGATGCCATGGTGAGTGTTCATATGGGGAAGGTGCACTCACGCTCTGCTGCGTCTCAGCAGTCCACTGGTGTGCCTGCCTTGCTTTGCTTTTGCTCTCTTCTTGCCAAGCCTGATCTCGGGGCCACGATGGAAGCCACCGTCCAGACGCTGATGCAGTTGTGTCTCTGACCATCCACACACCTGGGCAGCGTGGACCAGCGGGCATATGCTCTCCTTCCAGACACTGCTGCGTGGGGTACCTCCTGTCGGCGCCGTGTCTGGGCAGGGCTGTCTGTAAGCTCAGGGCGGGTGTTCCTCCCTCGGGATCAGAGGATTATCCCCAGAGCAGAACCAGTGCAGCCACCGCATGAGGAACCTGCTCCGCTTTCAGGACCCGCTGGGGCCCCATTTTGTTTGGAATGCACAGAATTCCCACTTGATGTTAGATGTGTCTGCCCTCCTGATGGCGTGGTGGATCAGATGACACATGTGCTGTGATGTGCAGGACTCGGCGCACAGCATCTGCCTCCCACGGTCAGGGTCCAGTCCTGCCCACCAGGGTCCAGGAGCCAGCCAGGAGCTGTTTCCTCACAGCAGGGTGATGGCCACGTGTAAGTGGGCACTGCTCGGCCACAGGATTCTAGGTCTGGCCTAGGACTCTGCCATGGGGCTCGCCGGAGGCTCTACACTGTGGTCTTGTTTGGCCTGGAAACTGCAAGCACCAGCGGGGCCCTGTGCCTGGACCTCCAGCAGAACGCCTCTTGGTTCAAGCTCCACTAAGGTGTCAGCCTGACAGGTCGCTGGGTTAGAGCCCCATGGTCAGCATGTCATCTATTGCCTCCCAGATTCAAAAGGGCCACCAAAAGTTGGGCCTCCTAGTGGTGAAGATACCGCAACATGGTCCAGATGGCTAGACACTTAGGAATGTCACTTAGGCGGTGGCACTGGGGTTCCATAGGCTTTCTCCCCACCCCGTGCACCTGCCTTTCACTCTCCCTGCGACACAGCGTTTGGATGAGATCACCAGGTACCATCTGGGTCATGAGGTGGAAACCAGCTAGCAGGGCAAACAGGGAAGTTAGATATAAGGAGCTACTAACTATGACAGAAGACTTACGCATACCTGATATAAGGTAACTTGCTCTGGCACCCTAGGACTCAGTCGGGGACCCAGGGAGGGGAAGTGGAGGGAGCGGGTGCAGACTGTGCTGGGACATCAGGGGAGGGGCTGGGTGCACACCGCTGGACATGAGTGGGGGTGCACGCTGCTGGACGGCAGGGGAGGTGGGGTGCACGAGGCTATAGATGACGGGGGGGTAGGGGAAGGGGGGACGCACACGGCCGGACGTCGGGGGGTGGTACATGCCGCTGGACGGCGGGAGGGGGGCGGCACACGTGGCAGGATGGCAGGGGAGGTGGGTAAGGGAGGGGGGTTGCACGCCGCTGGATGGTGGGGGGTGCACGTGGCTGGACAGCGGGGGGCAGTCCTGGGCAGGCAGTAGGCCACCCTTGGTGTCAGGTGGTCACAGCAGTCACAGCAGGGCGTGGTGTGCCCTGGAGTGTGGAGGGAGCGAGACCCCCGGGGCTGTGGGCAGGGTGCAGAGCGGCCATGCAGGGGGGCCTGTGGAGGGAACCAGAATGCCAGCCTGGGCGTGAGGTCTCACACACCGGGCTGTGTGGGCAGGAAGCCTCGGCACCAGTTCTGTGTCAGCGCCGTAGGAAGGTTGTTGCCAGGCTGAGGCAGCAGGATCGTAGAGAGACAAGGGTCTGGGGCCCATTCAGGGGCTGAGCTCCCTGGCACCCTCACCGCACACCACTCACGGACCCCGTTGCACTGGAGCCCCGTGGTTTATCACAGAGCGGGGTGTGAAGGGCTCATGCGAGCATGCTCTGAGCCAGGAAGGGCCCGGGCGCGAGGATTGTGGGCTTAGTGGGCCGGTCAGTCCCGCTCTCAGAGACTGCCCTTTCCTGTCATGTCTCCTTTGAAGTGCACACCATCCTTAGCTCCCGGCCCTACAGAAACAGGCAGGGCGGGGACTGGATTTGGGGCAAGGCGTGCCCACTCTGGATGGGGTTCTGGTGGGAAGCTGTGAGCACCGATGTGGGCTTGCCAGCGCAGGAACTGTTGTCCCGGCTGCTGATGGACCTGGCTGCTGGTGACCCCTCCAGACTGGTTCTGGGAGAAGATGTCCCCCCGCCCCAATCCGTGTCTCAGAGGCCAGGGGCTGTGTTGCTGTGCATCCCTGGCCCCAGCACGTCAGATGGCAGCCCTTGGTGTCACTGATGAAGTTTGTCATGATCCGCTGTCGTCCTCCAAGAGTTTCTTCCTGCTACGCAGGCCCAAGCGGGGACTCGGTGGGATCTGATAAGATCAGCATGCCAGCATCTTTCAAGACTTTGATGGTGATCCAAGCTCTCCATTCCCACTGGTGTTGCAGAGTTGCCTTTGGTGACCATTCTGAGAGGGAAGGGGACTTCCAGGGGCTTCCATCGTTCTTCCCATCATTGTTGGCTCTGCTGTAGGTGGGATCCTGCCCGCCCCCGCCTGCCCCTTCCCTTGATACGTTCAGGAATCTGGTGATTGCTGCAGGTTGGTCCACCAGCCCTCTTTGAGGTGGATTGGGGCCACAAGTCCATAGGTCTGGCTGTTGGCCAGTGGTACCCCCTGGGCTCATCATGGGCTCTCGCAGGTCTGGAGCCTTCCGTCCCTTTCCTGTGGTGCTACCGTCCTAGACCTAGGGAAGGCTTGGAGGAAAACCTCATCTATTCTGCAGCAGTGTTACAGAGTCCTTCCTCAAGGGGGCCTGGGTCCCCCGAAGAGCAGGGGCTGTGGGTCTGCGAACCTGTCCTAGGTTAAGCGCTGCATGGGAGGTGGGGGCTCTTCACTGGTGGCTCAAGGCGGGTTTCTGCCCAGGGCCAAGTCGTGCCAGTTACATAGATCAGGGGGTACTGGGGCGCCTGACTGGATCTCTTCTTCCTTTACCCACTGCCAGAGAGCCACCTGGGCTAACATGCTCTGATCGGCCCTTGGTTCCTGTGCCTGCCTTGTCTCTGGAGATCGCAGCCAGTCCTCCTCCCCACCCATCCTTGTCCTTGTGGTCAGGGAGCTCAGAGCTTCTCGGGGTGTAGGAGCCGTCACACCAGTGCTGGGAGACGAGGGGACAGGCCAGACCCTGCTCCGTCATCAGTCTGCCCTCCTGTGCACCGGGGTCTATGATTCATACACTGTGTGCCCTAAAGCATGTGAAGGCCAGGGCAGAAAGGCATTTTTAGGCACAGCTCCAAGCTCTCCCTGTCCCAGGTGACTGCTTAGTGGAGCTGGATTGCTCTTCATCCTTCTCAGCCTGTGCCAGACGCAGAGATGGTTGAACTCTAAAAATAGCCCTCGGATTCCGAATGCGCCCACTGCATCCTGCTCCCAGAGCCCGGCCGAAGCCTCCTCCCCGTCCGGCTGGGGATCAGATTATGTCTCCAGCCAGGGCACTGTTAGCCCTTTAGCTGAGCTGGCTGGGGCAGCTATTCAGGCTTACAAAGGCCCTAATCTCCTTTGAATTCCTCTAAGCCCGGACTCAGTAATCCCTTACAGTGAGTGGCACACTCCGCGGGCACAGTTGGCAGCCTCAGGCAGGCCTCTTCCATTCATTGGACCTGATTATCTTTTTATCTCATTAAGTGCCTTCAGCTTGCGTGTTCCATGTGAAAAACAGACAGTGGCCTCCAATTAGCCTTCAGGACACAACTTGGTATTTTCTTCTCCGAAGCCATGGACTGTTGACGAGTCAGGCCACCGCGTTTCCTGTCTGACTAGGGCACTGATGACCCACAAGAGCGTGGGGCAGCTGGTTAACTTCATGGGCCTCAGTCTCCTGGTTCACAGAACGGAGGGGTGAGGTTCCTTGTGCGTGGCGTGGGCCTTCCCTTCTCGCTCACGTGGCTGCGTTCACCATGGTTTGCGCCCTGAGCTTGCTTTCTTGCGATGGTGGGCCTGCCCTCCCGGGGCTCCCGGGGCTCGAGGTCGTTACAACAGTGATCCGGGCGCTACAGGACCTCCCTTCAGGATGCACTCAGACAGAGAGAGAAGAGTGGAATGCCTTGCTGGTTATTACAGCGTTTCCTTCTAAAGATCGGGGTTTCCTTCTTAAAAGCACCTTAGTTTCTTTGATAGCTGCTGGATTTGCGTTGAATGCTCTGTTGAGACTCATGCAGATATGGAAATCCTCCGAGTTTCAGAACCAATTTGCATGTCTCGATGGGCAAACTCCAGCATTTCTTACTCAGTACTGTTTACCTTCAATTTCATCTGCTTCTGAGGATTTGGAGAGTTTCTGATAATGCCTACCGTGTTCCTTGGACCCAAGGCGCACTCTTCATGCAGCAGATTTTGCAGCTTTGCGCATTTCTAGGGTGGGTGATGTTGGCGGGTGCCCAGAATACACACGATGTCACTTTCTGGTCTTTCTCAGGGTGATTTCTAGGGGTTACGTTTCTCAATAAGGAACTTTGGATTCACCTTGGACCCATCAAATTTTCATAGTAAGTTCTGGTAACAAAACTTCATAATCTTTCAGAAAATCCAGATAAATTTTCCATATGCTGGAAATTTCCTCACTTTTTTTCCTTTTGTTCACCAGTTTTCAGAAAAATGTACGGTTCTCTGCATTTTGCAAGCGTACCTAGTGCGGCTCTCTCTTTGTCTTACACGGACTTGTGGGCTGCTGCCGAGTTGTCATTCCCGTCACTGTTTATTTCTGCAGGCGTGACCTGCCTGGTGGGAACCACCCTGGCCTCCCCGTCCCGTGGCACGTCCCCAGTTGTGTTCGGCAGCTCCCTCGTCTGCCCACCCTGGAGCACCTTTGCTCGCCATTTACTCAGGCCCCGTGCACGGTGCAAATGGAACAAGGTCTGAACGCGCTGCGCCCGTGGCGTCCCTGTGCCTTGTGGACCCCGTGGTGGGCCATGGCCGTTCTGGAGGCCGTGCGCCTTCCGGCCACCGTGGGAGCCGCACGGCAGGAGTGCGCATCCGGGGCTTCTAGGATGGACACTAAGGGTCATCTTCTCCCGCTGTCTGCCTGGTGGTTTTGTGGCCATGACCCTGTCTTGCCAGTGGGTAATGCTCCTGACTTGTGTCCTGGCTGCCAGCCTCTTTCCTGATTCAGCCCGTCTTACACACTGATGCCAGATCGTCTGCTCTCAAGCGCGGCGCAGGGCCTAGTGTTTTTGCATTGATGGAACGTGTCCTCTCCCTGCCAGGCACCGTGTCCTCACTCAGAGTTGTCAGCCTCCACCCTGTTATCTAGAGCAGACCCTCCACAGTCCTCAGCTAGTCTTCAGGACCCTTCCTGGTCCATCCCAGTAGGGCGTCAAACCTCATTTCTTATGGCTTTCATTCATTTTACCATATCCCAAATTGAAATCCTCCAAAGCCACTGGGACCTTAATCCTACCTGCGGAAAGCCTTATGTCCATTTCCACGTGCCCCAGTCCCCCTTGGGGCTGCAGCTAAATAATCACCTCCCCATGGGAAGGCAATCTTCCCTGCAGCACTTCACCTGGATCTCTCTTAAGGCATTTGCCGATCTTGTCCTTATATTATTTCCCCTTCGATCATGTTTGGCATCCTGTGGGCAATGTCTGTATCTGACTCAACTTTGTCTTCCCATTACCAAGTGGAAGCAAGCACAGACACAAATGATTATAGCCAGAGGCTAGATGGTTTATAAGTCAGCTTATTGCGACCTAACAACACCCACAAAATCTCAGTGGCATGTTGGCCGTTGTCACTTGTGGCTTGAGGGAATCCCTGCTCTGTCCCTGAAAAAGCGCACCCCCCCCATGGGAATTAGGACCTTTGACCCTGCGCAGCCCAGAGTTAGGGGCACAGGAAACACAAGGGTCCTGTGGGTCCTGGGGGAAGAGCAAGTGGACTCAGCCCTGCTCTCGTTCCTGGTTCCCAGGGCTGTGGGTTCTCGTGTTAGGGACACAGTATCATGTAGAAGTACACATTCCCCAGGCCTGTGTGTTCTTGTGTTGGGGACATAGAACCACATAGCAGGAGTCCACGGTCTATGGAGTTGTCCTGGGCCTTGTGGGCCTAACTGTGTCCTGGTGGGTATGATGGGGCTCTGGAATGAGTGACACTTGGTCCCTTGGTGTCCCTTGGTCCACCTGTGGTCCCAGAAGCATGGCCACAGCAGTGTTTTAAAATGCATGTGATTCTCTGGAAGCCTGAGATTCTTCCCAGGAAGCCCCTGCTCTACCCTTTCTGTCACTGCCATGCCAGCACGTCCTCCAAGTCATGTATCTTCAACTTGACCTGCCGCTGAGCCCTTTGTCCCTTACTGCCACTCAGCCGGCAGCCCGCCATGTTGCCAAGCATCTGGGCTGGCCCGGTGTCCCTAGATGCACAGCATGTCGGCTGCAGGATAAAGAGGCCTTCAGGCATTGTGCCTCTTCCTTTGTGGGTGTAGGATGCAGCTTCTGCAGAATACTGGACCTCACACCTCGCCAGGTTGGCAGGTCCTGAGTCTCTGCGGGGTATCTTCCACCCGCTTGCTGGGGTCTGCTGCACGCAGCGTGATGTCATTGCTGTCCTGGCTCAGGGCAGGGTTCTGCAGGGTGTCAGATGCCTCTGGAGCATATTATGATAGCAGGCCAGAGCGCTAACAGCCCTGCAGCAAAACCACATGCAGTTCTCCTCTCACAGGAGATGTGGATGGTTTGCAGTCCTCTGTCTTCATCGGGATAGGAAAATAGGCATTTGGAGGGCAGCGTCTACATGTCACTTACCTGCGGCTGGTGGAGTTATTCTAACAGAGACTTAGGTCTGGCACTCCAGCTGTGAGCAGGGTGCCTGCTCTTTTGAGCTTAGAGTAGCCCACAGACCCTCCCCAGGGCCCCACTGACTTTGTGCAGAGGCCAGATGGCCAATTCAACAAGGCCCTTCCATGCCCTTGATCCTTAACGTAGACACATGTCTCCACTGCTTATGATGGGGTGGGGCATCAGCGTCAGCCCCATTTTACACTCACAGACCATGGAGATGAGCACTGGCTGGATCTGCAGACCCACAAGATCTATTGTGACCAGGCTTTGTCTAGGATTTTATTTATTACCTGCCCCCCTAATGTCTCTACCTTAATAAGGGACAGGACACTTTAGATCTCAGACCCTGTGTTCAGTAGGCCTTGAACTGTTGGGTATTACCTTTGCCCAGTGTATGACCACCAACTAAGGGGCAGTAGGTCTTCTTGGGTGCACATTGGGCTAATCATCACTGTGGGCACTTGCCCTGGTGTTATGGGTTCCTAATTCCTGGGGATCTGGCCATGTTTTCTGTCAGTGGCTTTTAGGTCTGAAATCTGCTCAGACCAGAGCTGGGTGAGGGGTCATGACTTTTAATAGGGTGACTTCCCTCAGCTTCCTGCTCATCCATTCCTGTTTCCTTTGAATTGGTATGTATGTATGTATGCATGCATGTATTAGGCAGGCAGTGCTCTGTTGAGGGACCATCTGTTTTGCTCCTAGGAATGCTATCTCTTGTTATCTGTTGCCACAACTCGGCCAGTTGGCCTTCCTTGCCTGGCACGCTGCCTTGTTGGTCGTTACGATAATTGCTACCCCTGACTTCTGGCAGTCACATACCATCTCCAGGCTGCTATTGCTGTGGGGCCAGGTTTAGCTGCCGAAATCAGGAGTGGCCACAAAGCTCATTATCAGTAAGTCACACTTTGTGACACAAGTCACACTCAGGACCTGCCAACCTGGCGACCAAGGGACACCAAGGGACCAAGTGTCACTCATTCCACCTCTGTCACCTCTCCTAAGAGTGGAATCATTGGGTTATCTGGTAAGTGAATGCTCAACTGCCAAAATGTTTTCCAAAATGTACTGTGTTACACTATGTCCAGCAATCTGCAAGAGACCCATTGTTCTACATCTTTGCCAAGAGTTGGTACTGTTGATCTTTTTAAAATTAAATTTTAGCCATTCCAGTAGGTATGTAGTACATCTCATTTTGGTTTTATTTTGCCTTTCTCCAGTTACCATTGATATTGAGCATCCTTTCTGGTGATTGCTGACCATTCATGTTTTCTTTTATGAATTGTCTGATTCAGTCTTCTGCCATTTTTAAAAATTGGGTTATTTGTGTTACTAAGTTGCGAGAGTTCTTTATATATTCTGGATACAAGCCCTTTGTCAGATATATGTATTGGAATATTTTCGTCCAGTTTTTTTTTTTTTTTTTTTTTTAATTTATTTGCGAGAGAGAGAATGAGAGACAGAGAGCATGAGAGGGAGGAGGGTCAGAGGGAGAAGCAGACTCCCTGCTGAGCAGGGAGCCCGATGCAGGATTCGATCCCGGGACTCCAGGATCATGACCTGAGCCAAAGGCAGTCGCTTAACCAACTGAGCCACCCAGGCGCCCTTTTCTTCCAGTTTTGTTTCATTTTTTTTTTCTCTTTTAAAAAAGATTTTATTTACTTATTTATTTGAGAGAGAGAGAGAGAGAGAGAGAATGAGCAGGGGGAGCAGCAGAGGGAGATGGATAAGCAGACTCCCCGCTGAGTAGGGAGCCTGACCCGGGGCTCCATCCGAGGACCCTGAGATCATGACCTGAGCCGAAGGCAGACACTTAACTGACTGAGACACCCAGGCACCCCTTGTTTCATTTATTTCCATGGTGTCTTTCCAAGTTTTTAATTTTGTGAAGTTCAGTGTCTTTTGGTAGATAGACATTCTTAATTTTAACATGGTCTGTGTTACCAGTCTTTTCTGTTATGATTAGTGTTTTATTCTGCCCTGTTTAAGAAATCTTTGCTTATCCCAAGGTTGTGAGGATATTCTACTATGTATTATAGAAAAGATTTGTATTATTTTGTCTTTTACATTTTAATCTTCAGTCTGTTTGGAATTGATTTCTGGGTATGTTGTGAGATAGGATACAAATTCATTTTTCTCATGAATATACAATTGATGCAGCATCTTTTACTGGAAAGACCATCCTTTGTCCACTTCAGTGCAGTGGCATTTTTGTTATAAGTCAGCTGACCATCCTTGTAAGGTCTGTTTCTAGATTGCATTTTCTTTCTCTGGTCTATTTATTTGTGATCCAGTCCCAAATTAATTACAGATTTGTAAATCAGCCAGTTTTGTTCTTCTTCATGACTGTTTTGTTGACTATGTGGGCAGTTCACATTTCCATGTAAATTTTAGAACTTTAGAAGCAGGTTGTTGGCTTCTACCCAAAAAGCCTTTTGGAATTTTAGTTAAGATTCATGGACCCATGGGACGCCTGGGTGGCTCAGTCGTTAAGCGTCTGCCTTCGGCTCAGGTCATGATCCCAGGGTCCTGGGATCAAGTCCCACATCGGGCTCCCTGCTCAGCGGGGGGTCTGCTTCTCCCTCTCCCGCTCTTCCTGCTTGTGTTCCCTCTCTCGCTGTGTCTCTCTCTGTCAAATAAATAAATAAAATCTTAAAAAAAAAAAAAAAAAGATTCATGGACCCTTTACAGCAGTGAAGCTGTCTATGAACATGGTATACCCCTCCATGTATAGGCCTTTACTTTCTCTCAGCAGTGGTCTTCATTCTGCCATGTACAGGTCTTGCACTTCTTTAGTTTGAGATTATTGGATACTTGATTTTTTTTTAAAGATTTTATTTATTTATTTGAGAGTGAGAGAGAGAGCATGAGAATTGGGAGGGTCAGAGGGAGAAGCAGACTCCCCGCTGAGCAGGGAGCCCAATGCTGAACTCGATCCTGGGACTCCAGGATCATGACCTAAGCCGAAGGCAGTTGCTCAACTGACTGAGCCACCCAGGTGCCCTGGATACTTGATTTTTTAATGTGATTATTAATGTTTTTAAAAATTTTCTAAATTTTTCGGGCACCTGGGTGGCTCAGTTGGTTAAGCAACTGCCTTCAGCTCAGGTCATGATCCTGGAGTCCCGGGATCGAATCCTGCATCGGGCTCCCTGCTCAGCAGGGAGTCTGCTTCTCCCTCTGACCCTCCTCCCTCTCATGCTCTCTGTCTCTCATTCTCTCTCTCTCAAATAAATAAATAAATAAATAAATCTTTAAAATTTTCTAAATTTTTGTTGCTAATCTACAGATACCCAATTAATTTTTATATATCACCTTGGTGTTCAGCAATTTTGCTAAATTCCCTGTTTTGTTTCTAACAGTATAGATTGTCTTAAGTTTTCTACATACATCGTCATTAACAAGTAGTGATGTTTTAATTTCTTCTCCCATTCTTACACCTTTACTTTTTCCTTGCCACACGAAGTAGTCAGGACCTCTAGTATAGTGTTAACTAGAAGCGGCAATGCAAAGCATTCTTGTCTAATTACTGTTCTCAAGGTGAAAGCATTTAATATCTCACCCCCAACTGCTATGTTGCTGGGTGAGGAAGAAGTTACAGGGAAAGACTTACTTTCCTGACGCCTGAGCAGAGTTCCCCAGAGAAGGAGTTTGTTCTGTGGGGCTCTGCCACCAGCCCGTTCTCCCATAGACAAGCTGTATGTACCTCCCCTTGTAGAGGAGCCTCACTTGGTTCTCACACTGGGTAGCTCCATCCCTGTTCAGATTAGGTGGTTCTTTCTCGTGTCATTTAGGGAGACACATATCATCTGTGTCTGTACAGGGTGGGTGTTTCAGCCTTCATTTCTTCTTTCTGCCTCAGCGTTGCCAGCCCTCTCTTCAGGTGGATATTCTCGGATTTTAGGGGTGACACCGAGGCCTCACAGGCTCTGCAGAAACACCGGGTGCCTGGAAGGTTCCACAGGAAAATTAGTTTCTTGTGTAGAAAAGCCAGGGCATGCTGCATTTTCCTAGGTGAAACGGGAAGGCTAACATGAATTATATACACATGGCTCAGCAAACGGCATGTGAGATGAGCGCCAGGATCGGATCCGAGACCCCGGTGGAAAGCCTGCCCCCTGCCCATCCTCTGATCCTGGTGATGATGGTGAAGCCAGGCATCTGCCCGTCGTGTACACTGATGATGGCTTGGCTGATCAGCTGGTGTTTGGACTGAAGGGCCACAGAGCTGAGAAATGGGACACTTCCCGGTGTGGATGCGGCCCTCTCGTGTTCTTACTTCACACGGGAAATGCGCAGTGTTCTCCCTTGTTCTGCATTTCCTTTATGGTCCTCACTCAGTGTCGGCTGTGATTTAGTGTTGAAACCTGTTCCTTGTTTTACCATCATGTACTAAAGGCCTTTAGAAGGGAAAGTGTGTAGCACATACGCAGTTTGGAACTCAGTGGAAATCACATTTGAAAGGATTTGTGTTTAGGAATTCATGATTAAGTTTTTATCACATAATGTTAAATCTGATATTTTTGGTTTGTTTTATTTCTCTTTTTGTTTTACTGAAACATTGTGTAGAGGGGCAGCGACCTGGCTCCTGGCATGTTCCCTGGTCTTCCTTACCTAAGCTTAGTGTTCTTATCCACACCGTGGCATTTGAAACTGCTCTGTGAATACAGATTCCGGGAGCATCTTGAAAACCAAGCGTCGGGACTCTGAGATGGGTGGTGAGCCGCCACCGTTGTCTGTGGGAGACGCTGTGTCCGTGCGGCGCCTTCGGGCACTGGGCTGCTGTCTGCCTGGAGAACCAGGACAGTGGCAGGACAGCGCCGTGTACGCGCCGGGGGCCGGGGTTCCCCACACGCTCCCGCCTTAGCGCCCCGGCCAGGCGCCGAGTTCCTGTGGCGGGGCCCTCCTGCCCCTGGGCCCACCCTCGCCCCGAGCTGCACTCGTGGTGTTTGTGTCTGCAGCACACCCACCCCCTCATTTTGCTCCCTGTTTTGAAGAACCGTTGAGGAAGGACGGGAGGAAATCGATTTTGAGGAAAATTAAATTTTCTTCTGAAGCGGAATGATGGCTGCGCCACGGGAGGCAGGGGTCAGGCGGCTGCTGGTGGGGAGCTGTAGCTGTTCTCGCGAGCTCCAGGTCGGTGCCCCTCGCTCTGCCGGCTCTCGGCGGCCCGCGGTGCTCAGTGTTTTAAAGAGCGGGTGTGCCCTGCCCCTGCGCCTGGGGGCTGTGCTGTGCTGTCTGGATTGGGGCCACGTACCACGCTCTGTTGACATTGCCCTCTGTTGCTCAGCTTCAGACAGCAAAGTCCTGACGTGCGCAGCCGTGTGGAGGATGCCGAAGGAGCTGGAGCCGGGCAGCCACGAGTCCCCCGACGATTCGTCCAGCACCGCGCACAGCCTGGAGCTGCTCTGTCACCTGGACCACACCGCCCACGGCAGCACAGCCTGGTAGGGCTCTGCATGTTTCAGACGCCACGGCGAGCCTGGAGGCTCGAGCGCGCGGGCGCACACTCCTGTTCCTGGGCGCGCGGCTCACGCTCGGAGCCCTGCTTTCTTGTGAAAAGATCGTATAGATGGCTGGCTTTCTCTCTCTCTCTCTCTCTCTCCCCCACTTCCTTCCTTCCTTTCCTGTTTCTCAGTCTCAGTTCTTCTCCAGATTAGATACAGCACGGAAACTCTGTTGCCGTGAAGGAGCCTGTGTGCGGGTGTCCTTTCCATCTAAATCTGTGCTGCCAGGTCCCTGCCAGGACGAGGGTGAAGTTGGTGCTGGAGAGCACTTAAATGTCCTGTTGCTCTTTAGCTTCGTAAATACACTTCCATTCAGCAATCTTAAGTGTAAATTGATTGATTTCTTACTTTAGGCTGAAGGCTTGTAGTTTCTTCTTTTGTAGACTGAGTAAGGATGTGCTGTGTGCACACCGTGTCGTTCCCCGAGCCCTGCACATCTTTATCCTTGCGTGTGTCTCCTCCGCATGTCGTGTGCCAGGGGATGGAGATGCCACCAGCGCCCATCAGGGCTGCCTGGCCCGTCGCTGCCCACGTGTTGTGGCCGAGGCTTGGCGGCACTCACCTCCATACCCGGTGGGAGCCT
The DNA here is from genome assembly GCF_029215605.1 of Mirounga angustirostris. Classification (NCBI taxonomy): domain Eukaryota; kingdom Metazoa; phylum Chordata; class Mammalia; order Carnivora; family Phocidae; genus Mirounga; species Mirounga angustirostris. The sequence goes on from NW_026991718.1 coordinate 9,761,462, forward strand.
CCTCAGAGCACTGAAGCCTCGGCACATTCAAAAGGCTGTGCTTTCTAGAAGGGACTGTGGGAGCATAATGTTGGTATGGGTGTTTATAACAGTAATTATTGTTTTACTTAGTGTAGTAACACTTCCGTGTGTGCACACAAGTGTGCATATGTGAGAAAGAGCTCTAGCCTCTGTATACCCACTTCTGTTTGGGCCAGATATACCAATTAAATAAGTTTAATCCAACACGTATTTATTAAGCACCTGCTGCATGCACCTGCCAGACTCCAGGGATGCCAGTGTGATGGGTCAGGGACCCGGCCTCAAGGAGTCATGCGTGATCTCCCAGGGGAGACCCCCAGGGTAAAGATCTGAGTGACACCGGGCAGGCTGTGGCATGCACTGCGATCATTAGGAACTCCGTGCCATGGGCCCCCCGAGGAAAGAGTTATTCGTTTTTACCAGTGGAATCGAAGAGGGATTTGCTTAGGAACGACGTGTGGAGCTGGGACCAATGCAGTCTCCGTGGCAGCAGCGGGTCTTGGAGTGGCAAAGGGAGCAGAGCTGTGGGTCGGCACCATCTGTGGCCCTGGAAGGCCTTTGTGCGCTCGTTTGCGGGCGGTGTGTTTTCATGGGTGCCAGGCTGCTGTTCTCCACACGGAGGTGTCAGACCCTGTCTGCAGGAAGAGGAGACGCACAGCAGCCCTGCATCTCATGAGGGGTTGCGAGAGTGCAGAGCGAGCCTGGAACGTGTGCAGACAGACGCACACGTGTGCACGAGTGCAGTATGTACGTAAGTGCCAGGAGATAGACTGGCACGGGGGGAGCAGGGAAGACACAGTGCAGACCAGCAGCAACTTTGGGGAGGTCAGATGGCATCAGTGACTTTGATGAGTGCACAGATGGGCTGAGCTCAGAGGAGCAGCAGAGGGGCTGCTGGTCCACTTCCCCAGCTCCCACCTGGGTTCAGATACTCCATCCGGTGTTCCATCAGAGGAGTGGTCACCTCTGTCTACATGTGCTTGTCAGAAAATGAATGTCCGTGAAATGTTCAGTCTGGGTCACACCCCCATGATCACAATCCTATCATCACAACCCGGTGATCACACACTCAGTGATCATACCCGTGATCGCACCCCCGTGATCACAATGCCATTATCACACCCCCAGTGATCACACACTCGGTGATCACACCCATGATCATATTCCTATCATCACACCCCTGGTGATCACACCCCCGGAATCATATTCCTATCATCACACGCCCAGTGATCACATACTTGGTGATCACACCCCCTGTGATCGCACCCCCGTCATCATAATCCTGTCATCACACCCCCAGTGATCACACCCCCAGAATCATATTCCTATCATCACACCCCCGGTGATCACACCCTCAGTGATCACACCCCAGTGATCACACCCATGATCACACCCCTGTGATCACAATCCTATCATCACACCCCCAGTGATCACACACTCGGTGATCACACCCCTGTGATCACAATCCTATCATCACACCCCTGGTGATCACACACTCGGTGATCACACCCATGATTGCACCCCCATGATCATATTCCTATCCTTACACCCCCGGTGATCAGACACTTGGTGATCACACCCATGAGCATATTCCTATCACACCCCTGGTGATCATACCCCTGTGATCGCACCCCTGTAATCACAATCCTATCATCACACTCTTGGTGATCACACCCCCAGTGATCACACCCCCGTAATCCTATTCTTATCATCACACACTCAGTGATCACACCCCAGTGATCACACCCATGATCGCACCCCCGTGATCATATTCCTATCATCACTTCCTCGGTGATCACACCTCTGGAATCATATTCCTATCATCACACCCCCAGTAATCATACATTTGGTGATCACACACCAGTGATCATAACCCTAGTGACCACATGCTCCGTGATCACACCCATGATCACTCCCCCATAATCATATTCCTATCATCACACCCCTGGTGATCACACGCTCTGTGATTGCACCCCTGTGACCATACCCATCATCACTCCCCTGTAATCATATTCCTATCATCATACCCCTGCTATCACACTTGGTGGTCATACACCAGTGATCACACCCCTGGTGATCACATGCTCTGTGATTGCACCACTGTGATTGCACCCCCATGATCACACCCATGATTGCACGCACAGGGTCACGCCACTGATCATATTCCTATCATCATACCTCCAGTACTCACACCACTGGTGATCACACCCCCTGTGATGGCATACCCCCTGTGATTGCACCCCCCGTGATCGCAGCCCCCCATGATCAAACCCCCGTGATCACACCGCCATGATTGCACCCCCTTGATCTCACCCCTTTGATTGCATCCCCTGATCACACCCCTGTGATCACACCCCCATGATCGCACCCCCCTGTATCACATCCCCATGATCACACCCCCATGATCTCATCCCCGTGTTTGCACCCCCCCGCCGTGATCATACCCCCGTGATTGCACTCCCCTGATCTCACCCCCATGATCGGATCCCTCCCTGTGATTGCACCCCCATGATCACACCCCCATGATCGTACCCCCCGTATCATATCCCTGTGATTGCATCCCTGTGATCACACCCCCCCATGATCACAGCCCTGTGATCGCATCCCCATGATCACACCCCCATGATTGCACCCCCCGTGATAGCACCCCTGTGATCACCCCCCAGTGATCACACTCCTGTCATTGCACCCCCATGATCATACTCCATGATCACAACCCCATGATCGCACTCCCCCCATGATCACACTCCTGTGATCACACCCCTGTGGTCACACCCGTGATCACATCCCTGTGATCTCACCCTCCCATGATCGCACCCCTGTGATCACACCCGTGATCGCATCCCCTCAGTGATCACACCCCTGTGATTACACCCCTGTGATCAAGCCCCGTGGTCACACCTCCGTGATTGCACCCCTGTGATCACATTCCTTTAATCACACTCCATGATCACACCCCCTGTAATTACACCCCTATTTATGAAAGGGGAACTTCTTAGGAAGTAATTGTTGATACATAAACACATCCAGAGAAATGGTCTTCCTCAAATTCACGTTGGAAGGCTGCCCTCTTCTGAATTTGCTGCCATTGTTCCAAGCATTTCTTGAATTCCTTTTGTTATCACTTATGTCACTATATGTGTTTGTTGACCTTTTCGCCTTGAAGTGGCTGTGATCCACCTGCAGCTATAGGAACAATACAGACAGATCCCATGTGCTCGTCCCCCCATCTCCCCTGGTGGTGACATTGCATAATCCCTCTGCACAGTCACCACTGGGGATGTGGTGTTGATAGGACCCACCGCGTGTGCACACTGAGTTCTCTGCCATGTCATCACGTGTGTCTCTTGAGGTGCAGCCGGCACCGTAGTCAACATACAGAACCGGGAGCCCTTCTGCTGCCTGTTTATGGCCTTAGCCCACTGCTCCCCATGCGCCATCCTTAATCCCCGGCAAGCACCAGTCTGTGCTCCTTCTGTAGATTTGTCATTTTGAGAAGGTTCTATGAATGGAATCGTCCACTCTGGAAGCTTTGATCGTGGCTTTGTGCACGCACTGTGATTCCCTGGGGGGTCCTTCCTGTTGTCACCTGTGTCTGTCAGTGGCTCCGCCCCTTTATTCTGAGTGGTAGTCCGTGGGACCGTGGTTTCTGTGACCATTCACCTATGAAGGACAGCTGGGTTTCCACCGGGATTTGGACATCCTGATAAAGCTGCTCTGAACAGGAATGGACAGGTGCTCACGTGAACATAGGTCTTCATCTCTCGCAGCCGAATGCCCTTGAGTGCAGTTCGTGGGGTACCTGTAGGTGAGTGTTTTGTACAAACTGTTGGAGCAACATGTGAGGCCCAGTCTCTGCATCCTCGCTGGCCTTTGGGGTTGTCATGCATGGTTTTTTTAAGTGTCTTTTTTTTTTTTTTTTTTTTTAAGATTTTATTTATTTATTTGACACCGAGCATGGAGCCTAACGCAGGACTTGATCCCAGGACCCCAGGATCATGACCTGAGCCGAAGGCAGACACTCAATGACTGAGCCACCCAGGTGCCCCTTTTAATGATGTCTTATTATCTGATAGGGAATTTGGCTTTTGGAAATTTAAGTCTGGTGAATACATGAACGTGAAGGTGCTGTTTGGGGTCAAACATGGGGCAACTGGTAGTTTTGTTTGCTTGCTTTCCTTTTTGGTTTATTTATTTATTTATTTATTTATTTATTTATTTATTTATTTATTTATTTATTTATTTATTTAAAAGATTTTATTTATTTATTTGAGAGAGCGAGAATGAGAGACAGAGAGCATGAGAGGGGGGAGGGTCAGAGGGAGAAGCAGACTCCCCGCCGAGCAGGGAGCCCGATGCGGGACTCGATCCCGGGACTCCAGGATCATGACCTGAGCCGAAGGCAGTCGCTTAACCAACTGAGCCACCCAGGCACCCTCCTTTTTGGTTTATTAAGTTGGGGCTGAAGCAGTCCCAGGAGAGGGCCTCCTGGACACGTCCTGGGCATAGGCCCTGCTGCTGGCCGTAAGGGAGCTTCTTGGAATAGCACACAGTCCACAGTCTGCAGGGTTGCTGCTGCGCCCTATAGGGCACTGTGTGGGCTCCTGTCCTCAGGGCCACTCAGCTTCTACTTGCTCTGGAGCAACTGGGCCCCAGCATAGGTGGCCCCACACCCCCATCCCAGCCCTCTAACGCGCAGCGGGTGGGCAGTGCCCGGCAGGCCCACCTGCCATTGAAGATTCTAGCAGGCCTTGTGACCAGGTGTGTTTGGTTCGAGCTCCCACCCATGGAGGTAGATGGAATGCTGGCCTGGGGGGCAGCGGGCCCTGTCTCTTGTGCTCACCTGCCCCGGGGCTGCGTAAGTTGCTGGAACGTCACCCCTTTCTCTCAATTGCAAATGAAGATTCCTGAAAGGGAGGAAACTCTTCACAGTTGTTACCATGGCTCCGTGGCAGGATCTTTGTGGAAGTGTGGCACCTCCATACTTGTTAGGATACATGATACAAACAAGCCAACAATCCAGTCTCTTCCTAATTTTCTCAGATCCACATTGTTGGGCTGCAGATCCCAAGTTGAGCCTAGAGGGCCCGCCCCGTAGTTTCTGGTGTGGATTAACGAGTTGTCCTCGTGGTTCAGTATCCTCTCTTCGGAGAGGGCCTCTTCTAAAAGAATCTCTCTTCCACCCCCACCCACATCTTCCTGTCCTTGCACCCAGCTTTATCTTGTGTAAAGGCATGACCACGCCTGGCACTCTGCCATGTGCGTTCACGCCGCCATCCCTGAACCTCCTCGGGGCAGGGGCCTTGTCCAGCAGCAGGTGTGTCCTCAGCACCGAGGACATTGCCAGCCACAGCATTCTGCTGTGTGAGGGACCCCGACCCTGAGCCCTTCTGAGGTCCTAGGCGCTGCCTCCTGCCCACACGACTCTCTAAAGTAGGGACCATGGCGGAGAAGGTGACTGCATCCAGCCTTTCCTACTCAGTGCAGTTTCTGGGATTCAGAGCCAGGCAGACCGACTCCAGGACACCACATACTGCCCAGAACTGCCTCCCTGCTGAATGAATGAACAAAAGGAGCCACTTGTGGTCGTCACACTGTGATTTGGAAGTTGTTTCTGTTGCTGGGAGTATAAATACATCTTCATCAGAATGAGTTTTGAGAATGTTCACACATCTTCTAGCTAGTCCTTTATAGATGACAAATATAAATAAATTATGCGTTCTAGGGGAGTTCCTCATACGCAGATAACAAAGCCACCTTCTTTTCTCGCCTACTTTCTTCCCTTCCGCTATGGTCTGCCCCTGCGGTCAGCGTGTGGGGAGTGTGGGAGCAACAACCCCTGGGTCTGTAGGTACTTGACGCCGTCCCCGTGGGCACGTGCCTCCTTCCCTCCCGTGTGATGGGGTGGTTATGTGGGGTCTCTGGTGAGCGTTCCCGCTCTGCGCTCGTTAGGTGCTGTCGTGTGTCTCATCTCACACTGAGTGGCATGCACCTCTTTCTCAGTGACTCAGACAGTAACTCCCAGCCCTTCCACTCTCCCTGTCGCTCAGAGGAAGTGTCCCCAGGCTGAGGTCAGTGCAGCCCACAGCCGGCTGCGTGCAGGGCGGTTGGACCAGACCCTTGGGGCTGCTTTTACCAAATGGTGATGTTTTCCCCATCTTCAGGGTATCTCGCCCCATTGTATTTCAGGCTGTGTGTGTTAGCTGCCTTGTATTTTTCTGGAGCGGGATGAGACCTACGTAACTAAAGTTAATAAAAACCCACCTTATTGTGGTAAAGAAATGAGTTAAAAGAGTGAAGCCCTGTGCCATGCATGTTGTTGGCCCTTTTTTCATTGTCTGGGGTAGGTAAGGGGGGGCGCTCTTCACATCTCCCCCTGTGCTATGTGGTTATTCTTCCGTGAGGCGGCGACTGGACCGGCAGCTCGGGGCCTTCGTTAGTGTATACAGTGTGGATGTCAGCAGTGAAGTGACTGCAGACCCAGCACGTCCTCTGGGGCGTTGGGTCCCACACCGTCCCCTGTCCTGTTCACACCAGCGTCTTTGGGAGCCCTGGCAAAGCCCTGGGGGGAAGGCTTTCCTGTGTGTGGGCCTGCTGGGCTGTTGTGAGCTGGCGTCCGCCCTGCAACGTCGTCGCTGTTGGTTCGGGGCCGATGAGCCACACAGGTAATTCCGTGCTTCTCCACCTCCTCTCGGTCATGAAGAGCCCCCCACCCGCCCCGCTGCTGAGGAGTTCAGCATCCTCGCCATGGATTGACGCTCCCTGCCTGTGAGTGGAAGCCAAGTCAAAGCAGCAGAAAGTCTGGTGTACTCTTGGCGTGCTCCATCTCTCAAGTTGGTGCGTCTGGAGTAGTCATACCGTCACCTGGTTTCACGGACAACGGAAATCTCCTTTAAAGGAGAACTCAACTTAGCAACCAGCACTTTCCAGGGTTGGCCGGGACACGAATGGCAGTGACTGCAGCCCCCAGAGTCCCGCCCCAGATGGGACAGAGCGTCAGTCACTGCACTGCCGCTCGCTGACCCCTCCACTTCCAGAGCCAGCTTCCTGCCGAGTGCGGGTGGAAGTGAGTGTCACACGGGAACACGAGGCAGGCTGAGCCCGGCGGGCGTGCGCGCTCCTGGCAGGGGGAGGAGGGGGGCGCGAACCGCGGTGTGGAGTCGGGGGAGGAAGCAGAGGAAGAGCAGTGTGTGTGAGGCCGCTGATTCTTGAGGGAGTTTGGCCGGAAAAGAAGGGATTCGGCCTCGTCTCTCTTTTCCTGTTTATTTTTTAGTTCAACGCGATATAACAGTGGAAAAAAGTTCAGAAGCTGTCTTTGGGGATAAGTAAGAAAGTATGTTTGACGTTCAGAGATCTTACGACAGTTTTAAAGCCAACGGTGATGGCGAATTCTCAGTGATCATGCTTTATGATTGCAGATTTCCTAAGATTTGTGTCCTTGCTTTCTGGGTTTACCCAGCCGAGGTGTGTCCTGAGTTATAGGTTGCTTCCCTGGTTCCTGCCTCACTATTAACGTCTGTTAGCTTTTAAAGAGGCCCAGAATGAGGCCCGCATCCCTTCTTCTGTGTAGGAAAAGAACAGTCTTACGGTATTCTAGGGTAACATGAAGATGCCTTCCTCTCTCAAGTTTGTTCAAGTGTCCACCATACACTGAGGATGGTTGTCCCGTGTCTGGACTCTCTCGCCCCCTCTGATGCCGTTTAGATGCCGTGTTAGGGATGTGGTGAAAACGAGCAAAGCACGATGTGCAGATGCACAGCTCACTGGAAGCTCACTATGCAGAAGTCCGGAATGCAGTGCACCAAGTATAGTTACGTACATTACGAGATAAATTCATATCCTTTCTACGCTTTCAGTCCGTTTCTGTGAATATGTGGTTCATGGTGTGGTTCATGTGACCCTCTTACAAACCGGCCAGTGTCTCCCAGAACGTACCCAGAAGGCACCAGTGTTTCCAAGGGACAAGTTTAGAGGAAGGTAGTATTTAGTTCTATTGTGATTGTTTAAACGTGAGTTTTGAATAATTTTAAAAGCTCAAACCTGAAGGTGCACTAACTCCATGCATAAGAATTTTAAACATTTCCTACTGTTTGAAAAATGGGGTGGGGGAGGAAGAAAGAAAAGTAGATCAAAAAGAAGAGGAAACGCCCAAACCACTATTTGGAATTTGGGTAGACAGTTTTATTTCCAAATGTACTTTTATTTATTTATTTATTTATTTGAAGAGTTTATTTGTTTGAAATAGAGAACGAGAGAGAAAGAGGGCATAAGAGGTGGGGAGAGGCAGAGGGAGAAGCAGACGCCCTGTGGAGCAGGGAGCCCGATGGACGCAGGACTCCATGTCAGGACCCTGGGATCATGACCTGAGCCGAAGGCAGACGCTTAACGACCGAGCCACCCAGGTGTCCCCAAATGTACTTTTATTTAAAAGTTAACTTGGAACTTCCTGGGAAGACCCGGGGCACAGGGGTTTGGGTTTGCTGTTGCTTGAGCACCAGGTAGGGGGCAGCATCCCAGTGCTGTCAGGCTTGTGCTCCTTTCCAAGTCCTAGGAGGAGATGTGTGGTGGGAGCGCTGGCCACTGTGGGCCAGTGTTGGGTGGCCTTGGAGGGACAGACCTGTGAACTCTGGGGTGAGTTAGGTAGGCCTTTGGGGCTGGCAAGAATCCATTCGCAGAGGGTGCTCAGAGTCCCAGCTGTGCCCTGCGCCTCTCTCTGGGGTAGAAGGAGGGCACAGTGGTGATCTGGCACAGAGCCGTTCTCAGGGAGGGCCAGGCAGTGTGTCCACCCACGTCTACCCCAAGGTGGAGCGTGCAGACCTCGAGCATTTCCGTTGGGGGAGGCTTCTCAGCAGTGCAGAGCTAGGTGATTAGTGCTTGTGTTTTCCAGTCTCTACACTCAATAAATGGGCCCCTTTCCATTTCTGGGTCCTCAGCATCGGAGTGCTTGTTTCTGTTGAGCCCTGCACATACAGCTTGGGGCACTGACTTCAACTATTAACAAGCCTCCACAAGAAAGAGGAGCATCTGAGAAGAAAAACACCCTCTCCCTCACGCCCAGCCTGTTCTTGCCTTTCGCTCTGGGTCTGACTGAAACCGTATTATTTAGCTGATGAACCTGAAGTCTCTTCAGGTGAGGGATGTCAGAATAAGCAGTCTCTTCATACCCAAGTCACCCCATGCCAGAGGCATGAGCTTGCACACCAGGGTGCCAGGCTGCACACGGACGCAACTCTGCCCCCGGAAGTCCCCGGGCGCACGGCCACCAAGAACCCATATGGCCCCAGAGCTGGGCGAAGTGTGCTTCTTGACTTGGTGGTCTGACTCCTGAACTCTCCTTTCCCTGATCTCTGCAGCACCCATGAAAAGTGGTTTCCAACAAGAAGAAATTAGCCAGATTACCAAATCTCTGTTTGAAAAGAGATGCATAAGCTGGGGAACTCATGTACTGTATTGTTTTAAAGGGTTTTTCAAAATTTTACTTGTAACCAGTGACTTAATAGACAAGTTTCCTTCTTAAGGTTTATCCTTTTCCATAAAGTAATAAACCTGATGAGTTGTCGAATGCAGTGGGAGTTAAGAGTCTTCACATGGCCGTTCCTTGTGGATTAAAGTCTGTCTTCCAGCCGCGTGGGGTTTTTTCCTTGTATATACCACGTCCTGGGGGGCAGCCTTTCATGGCACCCCACTTCCCACCCCCAGCGGCCACACAGAATAGGTGAGGCATGGAAAACCTGTGGATTTAAATTATTAAATTTATGTTGAGGTTGTTTTAAGAATTTCTAGTGTCCTTTGAGCTGTCCTCACCCCAGGTACCAGAATCCAGAGTGTGAATCATTCATTTGGAGTCACTGATCTGAAGAAGAGAGGCATGTATTTTGTTTGATCAGCATGAAACCTGCCAAATTAGAACCATCATTCCTGCCATCATGGTCCTTGTTAACTGCTTCACAGAAGTTTAGATTTTTTATTTGGGTTTATTTACAGAAACAGCCCTTTTCTTGTGTTTTCCCCTCAGTGATTGTGAAGGGATATTGCACACTTATATTAGGTATATGCTATTTTGTTCTCGACTTGTTAATGTAATTTTATGTCCTCTCAAATTCACTGGCAGTGTGATAAAGCAGAAAAATGGATGATTTTATGAACAGAGAAATAAACGTCTCAGTTTGGAGTAGCAAGTATGGCAGAAATTCTAGGTTATTTTCTTATGTTTATGGCCCCAGTTTCATGGTGATGATCCATGATAAAATGGAATTTCTCTTTATTGCACTTCGCGTGCTCCAGTTATCCCACGGTGTGTGTCATTAGGCACAAACACTGATGATTTTGGGGATTGCACCCCATACACCAACAACAGGTATTTTCTGCTGCATCACCCAGGACAGATCACGAAATACGAGTGGCTGGAGCGGGCCCCCCAGGGGCTCGGCTCGGCTCGGCCGCGAGCGGTGGGAGCACCTGCTTGCTGCCGTTTCATGGAAATGCCTTGAACGTCCTGTTCCCAGGGAAGGGTCTGAGAGCTCTGTCTGGGTGTTGGGAGTTCCGCCGCCCCGGAGAGGTGCAGCAAGACTTTGTTGTCACTGGAGCGCTTACGTGGATGGACGCTGCAGGACAAGAGGCAAAGCAGGAGGGCTGCCGGTGGAGGAGGCTTGGGGGGAGCTGCGGTGAAGGGGGCACCAGCAGCAAGCCCGTGTGGCCCTCGGCGAGCCAGGGCGTCTCGTCACCCCCTTCGTGGCCAAGAAAGTGAACTTAGGCTTTCTGTTTTTACTTGCAGATCCTCTAGTCCTGTTCCCTGTCTGATGGTTATTTTTCTTACAGTTTTTCATAGTGAGCTGGCCCCCACTCACCTGTGGTGGCGGGATCGGAAGGCGCACGTGCTGAGCAGGGCCTGCCGCCGGTCCCCGCTCCTGTTTGCAGGCCATGTCTCCCAGCTCTGTGGTGGGAAGTGAGGCTGCGTGGCGGCACTGGGAAGCGGGAAGGTGTCCCCACCTGGGAAGTGGTGCTGGTGGTGGCGGGATCCTGTCCTTTCCTCTCAGAGCAACTGTACCCTCTCCTCCGGTGGCGCCTGCGCCCTCACACCTCCCGTGTGCCGATCCCACGCCTCCCAGCACAGTTGGTGGCTTTGTCCTCCATCTAGGCCTCTTCCTAGCGATTTCCAGTTCGTAGAAGTTTTCCGAAGTTCCTATTCTTTCTTTCCCTGCTCTGCTTTGGGAATCTCCGGGTCATCAAACACCTATGGCGAGATTAACTCTTGTAGCACGTAAAAGGCAGACTTGTCCCCTTTCTTTTTCACGTCATGTAATTCAGAGATTACAAATTTTTTTTTTTAAAGATTTTATTTATTTATTTGAGAGAGAGAATGAGAGAGAGAGAACACATGAGAGGGGATAGGGTCAGAGGACAAAGCAGACTCCCTGCCGAGCAGGGAGCCCGATGCGGGACTCGATCCCGGGACTCCAGGATCATGACCTGAGCCGAAGGCAGTCGCTCAACCAACTGAGCCACCCAGGCGCCCCAGAGATTACAAATTTAAATGCTCTCAGAAGTAAATGGCAAATGTCAAAGGCATACCTCAGTGCATGTCCTGTAGATATTCAGAGTCAATGCTCCAGATGAGGCATTTCTTCTGTGAAGAACAAAATTCTTCAATGTGGCTGTATCTTCCTCCTAACACTGAGGCCGCTGAGCAGAAAGGCTCTGCTCACAGGTGTGGCTTGTGTTACACTCCCAAGTAAAGGCCTGAGCTCCAGCTCACCTGATGTGTGTGTGGGGGGGGTCTGTGAGTGTGCATTTGCGGGTGTATGTGTATGTGCGGCGTGTGTGGGAGTGTATGGGTGTGTGTGCATGTGCAGAGTGTGTGTGGGGTCTGAGTGCATTTGCGGGGTGTACGTGTGTGTGTGGTGTGTGTGGGAATGTGTGCGTGTGCAGGGTGTGTGTGCATGTGTGGGATGTGTGTTCACGTCTGGGTGTGCATGTGTAGGGGATGTGGGGGGTTGTGCACGTGTTTCCCATGTGCGTGTGTGCGGCGTGTGTGTGCGTGTGTGAGAGAGAGATCAGAACTAGTGGAACAAGCTTTGGAGCAGGTTGGCGTCTCTCTCACTCATCCTCATCGTTTCCCGACCAGTTTACTTTGGATTCCTGTCCCTCCTCTGGGTTGTCCGCGGTCATTGACGGGCTCCCCCTCCCGCCGCCCCCAGCGTGCCCCTGGGGGGCAGTGGCTGGCGCCCAGAACACAGGTTGCCCTTGGGCTGGAGGCAGGCCGAGGCAGCCAGACCCTGCATGGATATTTTCTTGGCGGCATGGGAACCTGCGCTGTCCTCCAGGGGACACTCACCAGGGGCCAGGATGTGGAGAGAGTGAGGGAATGAGGATGTGGAGCAGCCTTCCCACTTTGTGTATTCACCATAAAAACAGTACAGGGCAAGAAGCCGCCTCTGCGGGGATCTGGTCATGGAGTTCTTGAGTCAAATTTCTGGTACTGTGACAGTAACTCCGGGAGCTCCAGAATGTTCTCGGACCCCCAAGGGGAAATGGCAGGATGCTGACTTTTGGACAGAAGATCATCAGAGGAAAACCCAGGTGCCACAGAAAGTGACGTGGGTGACTCAGGACCCAGGCCACTGCGTATGAAGTGGGCAGGACAGCGAAACAGGCTCGAGCTCTGTTGCCTTTCAGAATAGGCAAGGATTTCAGTTTCTAACCTCTTCTGAAGATTTGTTTGTTAAAATAAATCTTGATGGAATTCTTTTGGTTCATGTAAAGGTGGTAATTTTAATATTCCAGCCAAATTTCAAAGTAGGGTTTTATGGTGTTTCCAAGGGAGCATTTGACATTGTTGGCATTGGGGCTGGGACAGTCTTTGCTGTTGAAGGCTGTTTGTGTGTTATGGGTCATGGGGCACCCCTGTATCTCTTCCCTCCCAGTCTTCAGGAAAACCAGAAGTGCCCCTCCACGCTTTCCCAAAAATCTCTGGAGAGTAGCACCATGCCCAGTTTAAGAAGCATAGATCTAACTGTGTCCGATCATATCGAGGCTCATTGAACACCTACTTTGTGCAGGCTGTTCTGAATATTGGCTTGTTGGTCTTCACAAACCTATAACGTCTGCACACTACTATTATCCCCACTGGACAGATGAGGAAATCAAAGCTCAAAGAGATGAAAAATTGCAGGTATCCATACAACAGAATTCTGTGTGGCCTTTGGCAAGAATTACATGTATTTGACGTGGAAAGTTACCCAGGACATGTTGCAAGTATAGCAACACATGACAGAGTAAGGTGTCAATGTGTTTGCATTTCTGTAAGTGACGGCCGAGGTCGTATTATCCACGTCAGCCTGCGTATGGCAAAGACCGTGATGCTACATGTCCCCTGTTGATAGGAGTTATTGCCACTGGGCAGCAATAAAAGAGACTTTCACTAATGCAAAGTTTAAACATTTTTAATGAGCATATCTGACTTTAAATTAGAATATAAAATAGTACAGCTTAAATCAGGATTTCAGGAAGGCAGGGGCTATGGCTTCTTGTATTTTCTTCAGAGAAGAGAGTTTCCGTACTCAATAGGGCTGTTTAATATTAAGGTTGTTAGTTATGAGTGCATACACTGCTCAAGCTCAGTTAAAAGGGAGTGCAAAGCAGGTGCTGGGAGGACACGTGCAGTAGCCAGGATTGCAGACTCCACTGTCATAAAAGCCAACCCCATAATGATCAGTGACATAGGGCCCTTTTAGGGGCACCAGCTCTGTCCGCAGAGGCATGGGAACATGCTACAGTGCTGGATGGTCATGGAATGGGTCATCTCGGCCAGGCTGTGTGTTTGATGCACTCCTGGAAAGTTAAAAAGAAGGCCATGCACTTCAGAGGAAATTCTACCCCAAATGCTTGAAATTACTAAAAATTAAGACCAGTGTTAGTGGTCTGAAGCAGCATTCTCCAGATTTCAAAATGAGAAAGAGGTAATTTTACATCAGACTCCCCCCTGCCCCCATACACACACACACACACACACACACACATATATTTATATGCACCATAATGAAAGTTTCACAAAATGGTCTTTACCCTGAAAATGTGCTAGGGCGCACATGCCATTTCACCCTGTCCTGAGCCTTCTGCCGCTGGAGGATTGCAGCTCTGATTGAGGGACTCAGGTTTGCTAGAATTCTTGAGTAAGTCATGTAATCCTTATCGCAGCCCCCAGAGTAGGCACGTCCATCTTCCAGATGAAGGTGGGGATTCTGATAGGTCAAGAGGCTCCCAGTACTGTAGCCTGTAAGGATAGGGGGCGTCTGAGGCTGGGGTCTCAACTTAGCAGGTCTGTTGCACTGACTTCAGCAGGGGGGCATTGCATTAGGGAGGTGCCACACTTGCTTAGTTGGAGGACTGTGTGTGGTAGGAGGCATTCTGGAGGAGTCTTTGTGGGTGGAATGGCCTTGGTGGGAGCCACTGATGGATTTCGTGTTGTGTTGATGCTTCCCTGTCCTGTGCATGGCCGACTGTCTCAGTGGGTCCTGTGACCATGCCCACAGGACCTAGATCCTTCCACCACTGTGGTTAGAAACGGGCTGGAACGACATGGATGGAACTGGAGGGTATTATGCTGAGCAAAATAAGTCAATCAAAGACATGTATCACATGACCTCACTGATATGAGGAATTCTTAATCTCAGGAAACAAACTGAGGGTTCTGGAGTGGTGGGGGGTGGGAGGGATGGGGTGGCTGGGTGATAGATACTGGGGAGGGTATGTGCTATGGTGAGCACTGTGAATTGTGCAAGACTGTTGAATCACAGACCTGTACCTCTGAAACAAATAATACATTATATGTTAAAAAAAAAAGAAGAAGAAGAAGAAGAAGAAGAAGAAGAAAAAGAAGAAGGAGGAGAAGAAGGTAGCAGGAGGGGAAGAATGAAGGGGGGGAAATCGGAGGGGGAGATGAACCATGAGAGACGATGGACTCTGAGAAAAAAACTGAGGGTTCTAGAGGGGAGGGGGATGGGGGGATGGGTTAGCCTGGTGATGGGTATTAAAGAGGGCATGTTCTGCATGGAACAGTGGGTGTTATACACAAACAATGAATCATGGAACACTACATCAAAAACTAATGATGTAATGTATGGTGATTAACATAACATAATAAAATTTAAAAAAAAGTAAAAAAAAAAAAAAGAAACGGGCTGGTTAGACAGATAGGAGCTCAGAACCCAAATCTGACAATATTCTGTGTAAACACAGCATGTGACAGGTGCTTGAAATGTCACTGGTACGGCTTTGCTGATGCCGATCTTCTATTCGTGGTGGTACTTGAGCTAAAACTGTCTGGATGGCCTTCCTTCCTTCCTTCCTTCCTTCCTTCCTTCCTTCCTTCCAGATTTTATTTATTTATTTGAAAGAGAGAGAGAGTGAGCAAGAGGGAGGACATGAGCAGGGGGAGGGAGAGAAGCAGACTCCCTGCTGAGCAGGGAGCCCGATGCGGGACTTGATCCCAGGACCCTGGGATCATGACCTGAGCAGAAGGCAGTCGCCTAACCAACTGAGCCACCCAGGCGCCCCAGGATGGTGTTTCTGTAAGAACAAGACCTTTTCATGTTTCCGTAGTTTGATGCTGGGAAGCCAAATACAGGCCCAGAGATTGGACTAAACATAGGCTGTTGGTGGGCCACGTCCTCAGGTGATTTTGCAGAGTTAGTAGGTTAAGTAGGAGCCAGGGAGACAGCGTTTCCAGGCAAGAGCTATAAGATTTTCATGAAGCCAAAGGCAAACTGGGTCAGATTTGTGTAAAAGCAAGAAGTCAGACATTACAAATAAAGTTTAACACACTTTATTGCTTTTTTTAAAAATTTTATTATGTTGTGTTAGTCACCATACAATACATCATTAGTTTTTGATGTGATGATCCACGATCGATTGTTTTCATATTAACACCCAGTGCTCCATGCAGTACATGCCCTCCTTAATACCCATCACTGGGCTAACCAACCCCACCCCCCCAAAACCCTGTTTGTTTCTCAGAGTCCATAGTCTCTCATGGTTCATCTCTCCCTCCAATTTCCCCCCTCCTTCATTTTTCCCTTCCTTCTCCTAGTGTCCTCCATGCTATTTCTTACGTTCCACAAATAAGTGAAACCATATGATAATTGACTTTCTCTCCTTGACTTACTTCACTTAGCATCATCTCCTCCAGTCCCATCCATGTTGATATAGAAGTTGGGTATTCATCTTTTCTGGTGGCTGAGTAATATTCCATTGTATATATGGACCACATCTTCTTTATCCATTCATCTGTTGAAGGGCATCTCCGCTCTTTCCATAGTTTGGCTATTGTGGACATTGCTGCTATGAACATTGGGGTGCATATGGCCCTTCTTTTCACTACATCTGTGTCTTTGGGGTAAATACCCAGTAGTGCAATTGCTGGGTCATAGGGTAGCTCTATTTTTAAATTTTTGAGGAACCTCCACACTGTTTTCCAAAGTGGCTGTACCAACTGCATTTCCACCAACAGTGTAAGAGAGTTCCCCTTTCTCCACAACCTCTCCAACATTTGTTTCTTTCCCTGTCCATTTTTGTTATTCTAACTGGTGTGAGGTGGTATCTCAGTGTGGTTTTGATTTGGATTTCCCTGATGGCTGATGATGATGCACATTTTTTCATGTGTCTGTTAGCCATTTGTATGTCTTCTTCAGGGAAGTGTCTGTTCATATCTTCTGCCCACTTTTTGACTTGATTATTTGTTTTTGGGGTGCTGAGTTTGAGAAGTTCTTTATAGTTTTTGGATACCAGCCCTTTATCTGTAGTGTGATTTGCAAATATCTTCTCCCATTCTGTGGGTTGCCTCTTGTTTTGTTGACTGTTTCCTCTGCTGTGCAGAAGCTTTTTATGTTGATGAAGTCCCAAAAGTTCATTTTTGCTTTTGTTTCACTAGGTTTTGGAGATGTATCTTGAAAGAAGTTGCTGTGGGCGATGTCAAAGAAGTTACTGCCTATGTTCTCTCCTCTAGGGTTTTGATGGATTCCTGTCTCACATTGAGGTCTTTCATCCACTTTGAGTTTATCTTTGTGAATGGTGTTAGAGAATGGTCAAGTTTCATTCTTCTGCAAGTGGCTGTCCAATTTTCCCAGCACCATTTATTGAAGAGACTGTCTTTTTTCCATTGCATGTTTTTTCCTGCTTTGTCAAAGATTATTTGACCATAGAGTTGAGGGTCCATATCTGGGTTCTCTTCTGTTCTATTAATAAGAGGAGGGAGAAGAACCATATGGTTCTCTCAATTGATGCAGAAAAAGCATTTGACAAAATACAGCATCCTTTCCTGATTAAAACTCTTCAGAGTATAGGGATAGAGGGAACATTCCTCAAGTTCATAAAATCCATCTATGAAAAACCCACAGCGAATATCCTCTTCAATGGGGAAAAGCTGAGAGCCTTTCCCTTAAGATCAGGAACACGTCAAGGATGCCCACTCTCGCCACTATTGTTCAACATAGTACTAGAAGTCCTATCAACAGCAATCAGACAACAAAAAGAAATAAAAGGTATTCAAATTGGCAAAGAAGAAGTCAAACTCTCTCTTTTCGCAGACGACATGATACTTTATGTGGAAAATCCAAAAGACTCCACCCCCAAATTACTAGAACTCATCCAGCAATTCAGTAATGTGGCAGGATACAAAATCAATGCACAGAAATCAGTTGCTTTCTTATACACTAACAACGCAACTGTAGAAAGAGAAATTAGAGAAACAATTCGATTTACAATAGCACCAAAAACCATAAGATACCTTGGAATAAACCTAACCAAAGAGGTAAAGGGTCTATACTCTAGGAACTACAGAACGCTCATGAAAGAAATTGAAGAAGAAACAAAAAGATGGAAAAATATTCCATGCTCATGGATCGGAAGAATAAACATTGTTAAAATGTCTATGCTACCCAGAGCAATCTATACCTTCAATGCCATCCCGATCAAAATTCCAATGATATTTTTCAAAGTGCTGGAACAAACAATCCTAAAATTTGTATGGAATCAGAAAAGACCCCGAATCGCCAAGGACATGTTGAAAAAGAAAAACAAAGCTGGGGGCATCACATTGCCCGATTTCAAGCTATATTCTAAAGCTGTGATCACCAAGACAGCATGGTACTGGCACAAAATCAGACATATAGACTTTATTGCTTTTTTATGTAGAATTTGGGAAGGAGAGTTGTAAAAAAATTATTCCCAAGATTTTGCTCATGGGAGAGTTGTAACCCGGCGGTTAGAGAAGAATGGGGGTGCAGTGTATACTGTTTGGTACATTTGGAGATTAGGGTGGTGTGGACACATGGGCAGAGATACCCATGGGGGTTGGCATGGGGCTGCGGGGGCAGGCTGGGCATTTCAGTTTTGGTTGATTGCCAGGAGCGATGCCCCACAGTTCACCGCCTGGAGGGGGCGTGGGTGGAGCAGGGAGCGCGTGTCCGAGAGGGAGACCGTGGGGCTCCTTCTCTGCTCGCTCTGCTTATTGTGTCTCCAACATGACAGAGTCGGTGAACAAGCAACACCTCTTCTTGATGAGGTCCTTTTGAGACTAAATAGCAAACCCTCTCAAATGAGCTCCAAGATGCACCAATCTTCACTGAGTGTACTTGATAAGTAGAATCTTTTTCCAATTTTATTTTTCACGCATTATAAGGTGCACTGGACACAGGCTGAGAGGAAGTGTAATTAATTCTTCGTTCCCTCTTTCTTCCAACACCTCTTTATTAAGTGCCTCTCCTGCGAAGGTCAGAGTCTGGGCTGGGTGCTTTGGCACATACCACCAGGTGAGCCTGGGCTCGTGCAGAATTTGTTGTCTCGCCGGGAAGCGGACATGAATGCCCAGGGGCTTGCTCTGGCTTCAGGACAAAGGGCAGTCCGAGCGGCCTCTGGGGGTCAGACCAGCTCCCCGGAGGAAGTGGTGTTTCAGCCGAGCCCCTCCTGCCTCCAGAAGCCGGCCTCTCTTTGTCCTAATCTGCAACAATTTGTTTTATTGAAGTGACTTGCTCTTTCCAGCTTGGGTCCTGGTTCTGGCAGGGGAACCTCCTGCAGCCTCGGGTCTGTGTTAAGACTCTCGTGAGTTCACCTCTGCTGAGAGACAGGGGCGGGACGGGGGCGCCGCGGAACCACGATGGTGTAGGGACTTGCCCTTACTCCTCTGAAGCTATAGAACCACCTGTAGCTGTGTTTCTAGAAGCTCAGCAGGCCTTTCCTGGGCAGTGGGTTTCACAGAGCTCTGGCAGGAATAAGTCTGTCCGCCGTGCACCCCCAGCCCAGGTCTGGGGTTTCCGTCTGCAAGACAACGTGGGCCTGCCCACCAGCTCGGGTGAGGCGCCTGCTCTGAACCTCATTTCCCCCATGTACTGTGTTCTTTGCTGCTGTTCTCGATCATACTCGCTGTGACCTTCAGAAGTGGCAAGAGCTTTGTTCCCGAAGAAATGAAGGTTTTCTTAAGCCCTCCACCTGTAAGAACCCTAGGGCAGCCTGTTTCCTAACACAAGCCGTTATCCCCCTCCTGTATACTTTAAGGCTTTTTTAAACATCTTTTTGAATTATTATATCTTTTTCCTTTTTAGACAGGAGAAGTCACTTCTGTGGCTACTTGAAATTCACTTGGTTGTTTGCTCTGCTGAGATTACTGACACACGTAAGCTGACTCCCACAGACAGGTGCCCCTCGGCCCGCGCTGCGTGGTTGCGGAGACCACAGTTTCCCACAGGACATCCTCCTCCCTCTTCACGCCTCTCCTTGCACCCCTGGAGCAGAGCCAGACCAAGGTGACCGCTCTCTAGGCAGCAGGAGGGGTGTAAGTGCCGCGGCTGCATCTGGAGGAAGGAGCTTCTCCGCAGCCTGCTGCCTCGCCTCCTCACAGCTTCTTGTCAGATTTGGGGTCTAGAGCAAGCCTGTGACTTAGTTTCCACACAACTTTCCTCTCCCTCCCTCTTTCCCCTCCCTCCCCCTCCTCCTTCTTCCTCCCTTCCTTACTCCACCCTCCTCCATCATCTTTTTTCCTTCCCTCCTCCTCTCCTCCCTTCCTTCCTGCTCCCTTCCTCCTCCCCCTCCTCCTCCTCCTCCCCTACTCCCCTGCCCCCTCCCTCCCTGCCACCTCCCTCCCCTCTGCTGTGGGTATCAGTTTTTACAGCTTGCCCTGTTCCCCGTATTTCTGCTTCAAACACCCTGCTCTCCCAGGGCCCACGCATTTGTTCTGTAGTCTTGGACATCATAACCGACCACGCTAGAACAGTGGGCAGATGGAAGGGGAAGGGGAGGTCTGAGTAAGGGCTCAAGGGACACTGCAATTTAAAGCATAAAATAAACACATGAGCTTCAGTGGAGGGATTTTGATTGTTCAGATGCCTTTACAGCTTTTTCTCATTTGGGTGCTGTTGGCTGTGTTCCCGGCCCTCATGGGCTAGCAGTTTGCTGAACATACTTGGAAACGGTCTCATTTTTGTACGCGGCATCTCTGCGCTTACCTGGGTTCTTCACTCTCCCTCGGAACTCAGGCGCAAGCATCCATCATGTGCCATGTGCCTCAGACATTGCTGCTCACTGTGGGGAGTATGAACGAACTCTTAACAAACCGGGTCTGCTGTCCAGAAGCCTCAGCCTGGCCGGAGGAACCACAGGCAAATAGTTAGTAGTCGGTCTTTGGCATCAAATTGGCTAATACTTGCCCTGTGATTTGTGAGTCACCTGGGAATCTCTGGATTTCTGGAGTTTCTGTTAAAAAGTCCACATATGTGTGTCATCCCCTTTCAGACTGTGGTCTTGCAAACACTGGATTGGGCAGTCATTGTCCCTGTGGTCACCCCCATGGCTGTGCAGCTTCTCCTTGTCCTGACCTCTGCGTGCGTGTGTGCGTGTGTGCTGGGGCATGTAAGTTATGAGTGAGATCTGCTCAGGAGCTCCTTGCGGCGTCCTAAATGTACTCATCCTAATACATGGTGCTACGTACGGACTGCACTTTCTTGTGCCCACAAATTCATATGTTGCAACGCTGATGTCCAGTGTGTTCGTGTGAGGAGGTGGGGCCTCTGGGAGGCAGTGAGGGCCTGAGGGTGGAGCCCTCACCATGGGAGCAGTGCCCTGGAAAGAGAGGCACGCGGCTCCCTCTCCCCCTCTGCTGTGTTGAGGACACGGGGGAAGGCAGCCTTCTGCGAGCCAGGAGGCCCCTCAGCAGAACCCCGCCACGCTGGCCCCTGAGCTCGGGTGTCCAGCCTGCAGCGGCCTGTGTAATAAATGTGTGTTGTGTAGGCAGCTCGGTCTGTGGTGATTTGTTACAGCCGCCGAGCTAAGCCGGGGAAGGTCGAGCACAGGTCAGTGCGTCGTTCTGCCCCAGAACAGGCCTGTGAGCTGCCCTTCTCCCTTCCTGGTTTGCATTTCCTCTTGGCCTCACTGTCCGTTGTGTGAACTCTGCATAGTTTACCCGTGGAAACGGCCACCAGAAGTTTGATCATCTTGCAGTTAAAGAGCTGTGTTCGAAGTTAGGGTTAGCCGGTATCTCAACAAAACAGGAGCAGCAGGTTTCAGAACCGGGTTTCTTGCCGTCTCTTCCAGCTACTGGGTTTCAGTTTTATATACTGGAGCTTGTGCATTCTTCAGAAAAGGTGTGCTAAGCTCCGTGTGATGGAGGCGCGCCGCACCTCTCATGGTGCCTGAACCTGTGTGTGTCTGCTAAGCTCCGAAGGAGAAGGAAGCTGTGGTTTTGGAGGGCATCAGTGTTGTGATTACACGTCCTAGCAGCGCCAGTGACGGTCTTGGGAAGGCGGTGTGAGGGCGGGCGCCGTCAGTCAGCGCCGGTGTTGTCGGGGGGACCAGCCGCAGGGTCTTGGCTGATGTGTGCACTCCCTCCCGTTACAGGACGTGAGAGAGACTCTCCTCCTTACAGCACGTTGGGAATTCATCAGCGAAGACAAACTGAAAGCTCCTCCTCTCCGTGGCCTTCCCACACAGCTGATAAGATTTGTGGTCTGCCACTAGTTATGAGACAGGCGTTGAATCAGATGTGGTGGCTTTGGCTGCAGGTCACAGGAAACTGGGCTTCAGATCGGTTGACCCACGACGAAGTGACCTGATGTCACAGGCAGGGCAGACACAGACGCCCACCCATTGCCATCAGTCCTTGGGCTACAAGAGATGTGGGCATTCTGCCCAAGTGGCAGTGTCCGTGCTGGGCCTCCTTGAGACCCGGCCCCCAGCAGGCCGTGTCCTGTTCGCTCGGCGCAGTTGGTCAGCTGTCTGCTCCTCAGTCCCCAGGAAGACGGGTCGGCTCGGGCGGCCGCCAGAGAGCACCACTGGCTGGGGTCTGAAACAACAGACCTTACTGGTCCTGGTTCTGGGGGCTGGAGGTCGGGGGTCAGCACGGTGGTGTTCTGGCCAGAGCCCTCTTCCTGGCTTACAGACGGCTGCCTTCCCACCGTGTGCTCATGTGGCGGGAGAGAAAGCGACCCCAGAGGGGCAGCGAGGGACAGGGAGGGAGCACGAGTGGGCCGGGCCCGTCGCAGGCCGCCCTCCCCACCTCCTGTAGCCCTTAGCGCCCCGACGGCCCGGCCTGCTAACCTCCCAGCTGCCTGCCCTCAGCTGAGCCAGGAGGACATGGACGTTGGGCGGGAGAGGACGCAGCGCCACACGTGTGCCCGCTGCCGGCCATCGCCGTGTGCTAGGGCGAGCCTCGCTGCCTGTGGGGGACGCACACAATAGCCTCAGACTCAGGGACATCGGGGACTTCCGCGTCCCCACTCATGGGGGTCCTCCTGTTCCTCGCAGTGTCATGTGGGAGCCCACGGGGGACGGGAAGAAGGTCATCTCGCTGGCGGACAACCACATCCTGCTGTGGGACCTGCAGGAGAGCTCCGGCCGGGCCGTGGTGAGTGACATGCTTACAGTTTTCATTTTTTGTGTTTTTTAATTGGACCTTTTGGCTGAATTCAGAATATACTTCTTGGTTTGTATACGCTTAGAATTTTGACATTAATTATGAAATACTTAATGAACGGGCAGAATCATCAGTCGGAGAATTGCATGACTGGCTCTTCAGGTGAAAGCTGCCTGGGGTTCAGGCCTCTGGGCCATGCAGACAGCACACAGAACTGAAGGTTGACAAAACCCCACCGTTTGGCCGTAATTTGTCCAAAGGAGGCTGTGGGATATCCCGACATATATTCTCTTGTCTCAAGTATATTGTCTTTCCAATGAACAGATTTTTCAAAGTCTGGTTAAAACCGCCTTTTAGGTACGAGCAGTCATAAAATAATAATTTCATGGTGCTGATGAGCTTCTTTCGAGTTTCTGTGTGAGTTGTAAAAATGACAGTGGCCCGTGACCCCTCTCCCCCTCAGCCTATGACCCCCAGTGGCCTGTAACCCCCCCGTGGCCCGTGACCGCCCCCCACGGTGTCCTGTCAGCTGACCTTCCCCTCACTCGAATGTGTGCGCCTTTCTGCGGTCACAGTCCTCAGACCCTGTGCGTGTGATCGTGGGCCCGCTGGGCGGCACAGAGCACCTCGCTGCCTGAGCCACGGCCACCCGCATGTCACCCTCGGGGTTCCGTTTCTGAGGACGGCAGAGGCTGGGTCCTCACAGCTCCTGTGGGGCCGCGCATCTTCACACTGTTTAGTGTTCAGCACTGACTTTCTTGGGAACCAGTTTTGCTTTCAAATAGTCATTGCCTCAAATACTTTGTCCTTCTGGAGTAAATATTTTACTGATTAGTATATTTCATGTTTGATTCCTTAAAATTTCCACTTTTAAAATGTGACTTTTATTTTTTTACTTTATTTTTATTTTTTTAAAGATTTTATTTATCTATTTGACAGAGACACAGCGAGAGAGGGAACACAGCAGGGGGACTGGGAGAGGGAGAAGCAGGCTTCCCGCAGAGCAGGGAGCCCGATGTGGGGCTCGATCCCAGGACCCCGGGACCATGACCTGAGCCGAAGGCAGACGCTTAATGACTGAGCCACCCAGGCACCCCTAAGATGTGACTTTTATATTGTGTTCATGATTTCATTGCATTTGTTTACATCAAAGTAACAGCTTTAGAGAGAAAAATCTAGAGACTTGACAGAGCTTACGGTGTCTGTGGGACAGATTTCTGTAGTGGTGGCTCTTCTTATGCTTCTTTGTTCCCATGACGTGTCTTCAGCCCTTTTCCCTCATGGTACGTTATGGTATTAATAAATCCGTTCTTGGGTAGGCGGTAGAGATGGTGTAAATAGTGATTGATTATCATCAGTACGTTGAGTCGAAGTCAGACTCTTTAGAATATAAAGTGCCGTGTTTAAGTTTTAAAATTCTGCATGGTCAGAAGGGAGTCTCGTAGCCTTCAATGTGAAATTAAGAGCTGGTCTGTCTTTGTAATGTCTAAGTAATATTTAAGGGGAAAAAAAAATCACTGTTTTAATTTTGAAAAGGACATATTTCTATATCGTAGAGTAGAATGCAAATTTCACCCAGATTTTAGAGCGGAACAGGAAACTTGAGGGTAACCCAGTGCCTGGGGCTGCTCCCTGTGGGCTACAGGTCTGGGGGGAGATGGTGCATGCCCTCCCAGGGGCCGGCCGCAGAGTCGGAGTCTGGGTCAGCGGCAAGCCCCCTCCTGTCCCTCCCTCTCGAGGGTGCTCCCGTGTGGCCAAAGACCAGACATGGAAGGGCAGAGTCCTTTCCTAATGTAGTGCAGGTCACGGAGATGCTGGGGGAGCTGTGGGCCCCGGAGCCCTGGGCCGTGCCACGCCCTGCCTGGCCGGAGAGGCCAGGAGGAGGTGAGCCCTCTGTGCATGTGCGCGCATCCCACAGCCCGTCCTGGAAGCAGACGGGGGCGCCTCTCCAGACCCTCGGCCATCTCAGAATGATTTTATGGTAGGGTGATTAATCTGTAACTTATTTTCTGCAGAGACCAATTTAGTTTTTTCTCCTTCGTTTTTATCTGCCGTCAGCACTTCTGTCAATACCACTTTGCGACCCTCTGCCGTGGTATTTAATACCGAAACCTTCCTATCGATTCCGGCCATCTTCACACCCAGCACCTCCGTTTTTTTTTTTTTTTATTGTTGGAGGATATTGCCTTCTGTGGTGAATCTAATCTTATGCTCACTGCATCATTACCTTTTGCAATTAAATCGGAGGTTCTTTGCCATTTATAATCATTAGCAGAGCCCAGGGGCGGTCTGCAGGGGGAGGTTGCTCGGGGTCCCGGCCCCGATGAAGGCAGAGGGGAAGCCTCCCTGTTTTGGAGTGTGCTCATCCATCTCTGGGGCCTAGCAGCTCTCAGTAGCTGTGGAAAGAAATAGCTTTCCAGGTGCAGAGAGCAGCAGAGCAAAAGGAAGACGGGTGCCTTGAGAGTTGGCTGTCCTCTTCCTTCTGGCCGTGCGTCAGCCTGGGGGCTTCTCAAGGATGAACCTGGGGTGTCCCCTGCCCGGCGGTACAGGGCCTGAAGGCAGTGACATTCAGGAACGCCTCTCAGAAGGAAGAGGATGGGCTTCAAGGACATAGTGTTCTTGCAGGAATGTTCTAATGTGAGGCTTAAAACCTACAGCAGGAACCGACTGCACATCAGTGCGGAGGGGAAGCTAGTGGTGACAGGAAAATCATTCAGAGCGGCTTGGGCCACGTCTGCTGTGCCTGGAAATATAAAACATGCATTTGTTCATGGGGGCAGAGGGCTGGGCGGAAGTGGGGCTGCCTGTAGGACAAGCGGGCTGGGCCCCCACGTGCCCCTTCCTCCTGGGAGCCTGTCTGTCGCCTGCCACACCATGACCGCGCCTCACGCCCGGCCCGCTGTTCTCCAGGTGTGGCCCTGAGGGGAACGGAAGCCCAGTCGGTGCTGGCGGGAGTGTTGCAGGGGGCTCCCTGGAATCTGCCCTCTGGGGACGTGGCCCACGCAGGGACCTCGTGTCCAGCCCCCAGGGCAGCGGGGTGGGTCTCCGCAGATGGGCGTGGGTGGACGTGGCTGCTCTGTGCCACGTGGGGGGCCTTCCCGCACTGTGGCCCCTGCTCTCTGTCCCATCTTTTCAGTGGAGCCTCTTGCAGAGGAAAGGTTTTCATCTTTTTTTTTAATAGACTTCACTTTTTAGAGTGGTTTTACCTGGTTCACAACAAAGTTGGAAGAAGGGAACAGAGGCTTCCCCCAGCCTCACACGCACACAGCCTCCCCATGGTCAGCATCCCCGCCAGAGGGGACGCTTGCTGCCCTCGACGGGCCCGCCGGATGGGGGTTGTCCTCCCTCACCTCGACTGATGTCCAAGGTCTCTGCTGCCCTAGCGACCCTTTCCCTGCGTGAGGACAGAGGAAGGCGAACCCCCAGATGCCTGGTGCATGTGGTCACTTGGCAAGTGCGGACGGCCAGCGCTGAGGACGTGGCAGGAGGCCCGCGAGGTCCCCAGACACCCCCGGTGTGCCTTCGCAGTTGTAACACGGCTCATATGGTGTGTGGACAAATCTTTGCCCCCACTGCCTTTACGGCAGGCCGCGTAAGAAAGACAGTGATTTTGAAGCAATCACGCGAAGACACAGACCTCGGGGTCACAGAATTCGACTCCCTCGCTTGACAGTTGAGAAAAAGTAAGGCCCAGCGAGCCAGGGGATGTCCGAGAGGTGGCATGGTTTGAGGGACAGATTCGGGACTGCACTCCGACCCTGCTCCTCCGCCCCGTGGAGAGCTTGTCGCGGCCCCGGCACGCGTGCGCTGTGCCTTGCTGGCCTGAGGCTCGGCGCTCGCCCGTCTTCGGCGGCCACGGTCACATTTGGTCTGTGAGGGTGGACGTGAGCGTTGGAACAGTCAACATTTATTTGGAGCAAACTCCAAGCGTCGTGAAGCTGGTCCACGGAAAACAGGGTAAAACTCTGAAAGCTGGCTTTCTGGTGAGCCGCATACGAAGGCATTGCAGAATATCTGAGTGCTGTCTGCATCGCCGACGTCAACCACGCGTTTCAGACCGCAGCCGCCTGAGTTGGTGCGTTAGGATGGTCGTCAAAAAGCCGCCATCTTCAAGAAAACACGGAGTGCGGAGTTTCCTAAGTCGCGTATCTTAATGTTGCGTAATAGCCGCACATAGCTTTTGATTTTATAAATATCGGAGACAACTAGGATTCCTTAGTCTTCCATCAGCTCTTGGAAAAAGGCATCAAATACAAATCGGGCAGGGCATTGGTGTCTGGCAAGCGCTTCTTCCCACGCTCTCAAAAGACTCCTTTCTAGTAAGAGTGGATGATAGAGTGAATGTTACGTCTGACAAACCAAGTGTGTTGAAGGGAACACAGGTGCTGCTGTGGGGAGCAGACGCGCGCCCCTCAGTGGGCCCGGACTCTGCGGGGACACAGCCTCGGCCTTCCTGGGCTTCGCCTCCCAGAGGGAGGGTCCACAGCGTAGAGATGAGTCAGTTCCAGTTTGCAGGCGTTGCCGTGACAGCCTGGGACAGGTGTGGGCCAGCGGCTGTGGTGAGGGGGCAGCGGCGAGCGCAAGGCACGGGAGGGAGACGCTGAAGGCCGTGGTGCTGTGGCTGGAGCCCAGGCAGCCTTCTGAGCTGCAACACCAGGTCCCGCTTCTGCCACTCACTCCCAGGTGACCTTGGGCAAGCGTCGTGGCCTGTCCAAGCCTCTGTGTCCTCGTCTGGAAAGTCGGGACCGGTTTCCACATCTATAAAGTAGGGCAGTGTCACAGTGGACCTCCCGTGGGGGCGGCCTGCCCCACAGTGCCTGGTGCGTGGCAAGCGGTCCGCACGAGCCAGATGGACAGATGGCTGGGTGGGTGGGTGGAGGGAGGAAGACAGGAGTGGAAGGGTGGACTGACGGAGGGAGGGAGGGATGGGTGCATGGAGAGAGTGGTGGGGACACACAGTCTGAAAGGGGATTAGGAGTGAGGGTCAGGTCAACAGGACCCTGGTGCAAAGGCCAGAGGTACCGAGGAGGGAAACGGAGGTACCGAAGAGCAGCCTCTGTGCACTTCCTAATTAAATCATCCCTCAGAGCTGGCAGGTAAGGGTCACGCTCGACGCAGGAAGACACATGTCATCACGACAGTGCTTCCAGGTTTTTAAGCCTTTGTTATTCTTCATAAAAGACGTCTCCCTCGCTAATCAACTGTAATTAGATCTCTCCCTCCAACGGATCACCAGCGTCTAGTTGGCGTGACAAAACTCTCTGCTATATTCTCGTCCATCTTGGTGAGAAAATTTAAATCCGCACTCACGACCTTTCCTGTTCTGCGTGTGGGCCGAGGTCAAGCCCACGGTTGTGGGTGCAGGATACACCTTCTCCTCTGCAAAGAGAGCTTAGGTTTTGGTGCAGCCAAGGGGGAAAAGCCCTTTTAGTTCTGTTCTTCCTACAAATAGTCTGTTTGAGATAAGCTAAAAATAAATTTAAAACAACCTCAAATTCCCTCACCAGTGCTGGCACCTACTGCCCTGTGAGCATTTTCTGAAGACAGGAAGGCTCTGGCTTCCAGGAGGCCGGGGAATAGTCCCTGGTGGGGTGTGGGAGCCGCTAGGCCCACCGGGGTCTGCAGCCACACTCAGGGGCCGGGGACACCCACCCCTGTGACCTGGGACAGCTTGGGACGGGGGGGGTGGCAGGACCCACCTCTGCCTTCTGCAGACCCCTGGCCACACACACCTCGGCAGGTGTGTGCCGGCCACGTCCCCATTCCCCGTCAGTTTGCTCTTCCTCCCCTTTTCCTTCCACACCCTGAGGACAGCGGTGGGCTGGGGCTCTCCCGCTGAGCCTGCTCCCCCACAGCTCCGTCATTTCTGATGCCTCGCCCTGAGCCCCGGGAGACAGCAGCAGCCCCGGGCCTTCCATTCACGCCTGAAGACAGGCCAGAGCTCTGGGTGTTGTCCGTGCTCTTCAGGTGGCACTTAATTTTCGCGGCCCTGCGGGGTGGGTTCTTGAATAGCTCCATCTCCTGAGAGAGTTACAG
Organism: Mirounga angustirostris; assembly: GCF_029215605.1. Taxonomy (NCBI): domain Eukaryota; kingdom Metazoa; phylum Chordata; class Mammalia; order Carnivora; family Phocidae; genus Mirounga; species Mirounga angustirostris. The sequence goes on from NW_026991718.1 coordinate 9,790,416, forward strand.
GAGAGAAGCCAGGCTCAAAGGGACGAGGTCACGTGTCTGGTCACTTGGCAGCAGAGCTGAGGCTCCAGCTCAGGGGGTTCGTGTTCAAAGCTGGGGCTGCAGTTTCCAGCGTGAGAGAGGCAAAGGACATTCCCACATTCCTGGGGGTGGGAAGGGGCTTGCGGCAGATCCCGTGGCTGTGCAGAGCCTGGCCGGGAGCAGAGGGGCTCGGGCAGTGGTCACGGCTGCCGTGGAAGCACGCGGCCCCTGCCCGGCAGTCTGGGAGCTCGAGCACATCGGCGGGACTTGCTTGTACGGGATGCTTTGTATCTCTTACGCTCTGAAAGCCATGACCTGCCATGGCTTCACCTCGCCGCTCTCCTTCCGAGGAGGTGAGAAGCGGCACTTAGATTTCTCAGCCGCTCCTCCGTTATCTTCGGGCAAGTCCGGCACCTCATCAGCTCCGGGCCTTGGCTGCAGGGAGTGCCGCTTTCTTCTTTGGAAACCTTATGGCCACGTGCACTGCTCACCACAGTGTGAGGCCGCATTTTGTTCATTAGAGTTGTGTTCCTTTGTCTGTGTCCGGGTGTTGGTTACATCTCTGAAGAGAAGTTCGTGGGGTGGCTTTAATCGTTCCTTCTGGGGTGGGAAGCACTGACTGGTTCTCTTTAACGTTGAAGCCAGATCACTGTGTGCCGAGCACTCTGGAGTTCTTGCTGAGCTCTGTCTCCATGCTGCCAGGGAACCAAGACACACGACTGGTTAACAGTAGAGCATACACCGTGCTGGCTGCCCTGAGCAATGTCCTGACGCTGATGGCAAGGTCTCCTTCGGGGTGTCATTAAGGGGGCTGGGGCATGGAGTCTGCATTGCCTGGGCAGATCATGCCCCAGAGTGAGCCCAGGCGTTGAAGCAGGAGGCAGGTCCTGTTCCTGCCCCACCGGCTGTGTGACCCAGGGTGAGTCGCCCACCCTCTCTGGGTCTTAGATTTCCTGGCTGTGAAGTCAGGGGGCTCGACTGGCCCATCGTGGAGCTGCTGGGATTCACTCGTGGTCTCCCCTCTCCCCTGGTTGGCACTTGGGTCTCTTATCCATCTCTCTCTGACAGGGGACCACAAAGGTGGCTGCTTCCCGTGGCCCCCACACGTCAGGGCGGTGTCTGTGAGGACGTCAGGGACCTGGAAGCCTGGAGCCCTGCAGGTCTCTCATGTGACTGTGGTGCAGGCGTAGGCAGCTGGGTCTCATCCAAGGACTCGCCTGGGGAGGGGGGTTGCCCCAAGCTCCGGACGAGGTTGTGGCAGGACGTGGTTGGCCCGAGGGCCTGGGCTCCTCGCTTCCCTGCACGTGGGCTTCTGAGCGTGGCAGCCAGCTTCACCGAAGCCAGTGAGATGGGAGAACCTCAGATAGTGTAATCGCAGGACAGCCCGCAGCACAGAGGGTGCTGCTGTTTGATGGCCGACACCCAGGGGAGGGGTCCTGTAGGCCTGAGGACTGGGGTGCTGCCTGCCCGCCACGGGCTGTCCTACCTCCTGCCCTCGTGCCACTGGGCTGACCTTCCACGGGCTCTGCCTCCTCCACCTGCTTTTCCTGTCTGACACCCAGAAAACATTTCTTAGCTGATACTGTGTATGTGGAGGTTAAAACGAGTTAGAACAGTCAGGGCCAAGCATGAGCTCACCGCACGTCTCTAACATACATTTTATAGCTGTTTTTAGCATCTGAGGTCATGTTGCTCCTCTGGAAAGTACGCTGGTCGCTGCGCTTGGGACAGTTTGTCTTCACCTCCTGCCCGATGCGCTTGCTCGCCGCCCTTGTGTGGCTCAGGGTCTGGGTCCCTGTCATGAATTACCTGCCGGCAGTTCTCTTTCCTCCGTGGCTTGGTGGTGGTGGCTCTGGCGTGGTGGGTCCCCTGTGGGCTCCGTGTGGGACCACCTACCACAGACCCTCATGCCTCACGCTCTCCACGGGCCCCAGTGCCCGGGTTGCTGAGACAGGTGGGGAGGAAGAGAGGGCAGAGCCTCATCCTTCATCAGCACAGCGTCGCTCCCAGCACGGTTACTGCGCAGTCTGCGTGTTCTTGTTACCCCACCCAGTTGGCTGCTGCCAACTGGTCCTGCTGGATCTTGACAGGCTGAGTCAGGCCACATCCCTCCCTGGGAATTTCGTGATGAGTCTCAGGGTCAGCTTGGTCTTCTGTGGGTGTCTGTTTGTGGGGCGTCAGGCCCTGGTGCTCTGGGTGCCCCTGCCCCTGCCTGGGGGCCGTGAGGACGCTGGTCTGGAGGGTGCCAGAGAAGCTCCGAGTGGGTGTGGACAGGTGTGGGAGTGAGGTGTGGGGGGCCCTGTTGTCGGAGTCCCCAGTGCACATGGTTCCTGACATCGCCCTGAGAGCCTGTGGGGTCCTGGCTCACCAGCAGCCCCCTTCTCTGTTCCCCCGGCCACTCTGCCCCGTGACCACTTGCCTGACCTCAGCTCTTCTCACCACTACAGGACTGGCCTCAGGCCCTGTCCTCCAGTCTGTCCCATGCTGCTGCCCACGGTGGCTCTCTGTGGCCCGCCAAGATCTCACGGCAACCGTGTCGGCCTGGCGTTCACGGGCACCGGCGGCTTTCATGCTTGACCCTGCTGAGCTCAGCCTGGGAAGGCCCTCTGTTCTCCCGTCCTGTTGTGTGTCTCGCCTCTGCCTCTGTCCCCGGCCGCTGTGCCTTCCATTTCTGACTTTCCGCATCCTCGGCACGCCACGGCCTTCCTGCATGATATAGGCCACGTCAGTAAGGCAGGAAAATGGGGTTTTTTTGGAGAAAGATTTTCTGGGACAAGTTGAGTCAGGAAACCTTGAGAGAAGGGGGAAGTGCCTCCTGTGTGGGGCAGGGGAGTGCGTTCCGGGTGGGCGGCCATCGCTGCAGTGCTTCCTAGAATGAGGGGGTCGCTTGGAGAAGGCCATCTTACAGAGGTGTCCTCCATCACGTTCCTTAGCTGGGCCAGTCTCACCGGGGAGGAAACGGGTGCTCTCCCCCAAGTTTCTCCTTGAATCCCCTTGCACTGCCGACAGACTCTATAGGGCCACCCCAGACCTGTCTGTTTTGAGTCTGGGGGCTCACCCTGACTCCTGCTGCAGGGGCCCCGATACACCACTGAGATGGCCGCAGAACCCAGGGCAGTCACAGGGGATGCTCACTGCTCCCTGTGACTCCCTCAAACCTCCCTCAGGCCCCGCCCAGGGCTCCTTCGAAGAATGAGGCTGGTGTTCAAGGTAACATGAATGAGGTGATGCCCCCAGGGGATGGATGGCACAGAGCTCTCCCTGCCTTTAGCAGTCACCATGCAGGCAGAGTCAACCCCAGCTCAGAACAACAATGTGGCCAGTGTGATACGTCTTTGTGCATCAAGTGCCACGTGGTCCAGTGGGCGTGTGGGCAGGGACATGTGTGGCAGGAAGCTCTTTTCCCCACTCAACAGCTGGGAGCCCCTCATCTCTCAGGACGTGGAAGTGCTGGCCCAGAGACAGCTCCAGTGGGTCTCACGAGGTCTTGGCCAAACCTCTGGGGAAAGGAGCTGGAGGCCTGCGATTGGGAGGCTGGGTCCTGAGACCAGCATCTGTCCGGGCACGTGTACCCCCCTGGCCCATGTGTGCCTTTGGGCAAAGCCAGGTGTTTGAGGTGTTGGGTGGTGCTGCCCTCAGGTTTGAGCCGATGATCCAGGCACAGCCTAGCAAGTCCTGTTTCATACAGGGCCTATTAATATGCTTTCTATTTTTTGCCGTGCTCAGTTTTGTAGTTTTTTTCCAAGTAAGGTTCAAACAGTTTTGCCTTTTAAGGGAAGGAAACAAAGACAGAGTTTTTAAATTATTTTCAGTAATTATTTTCAATAATATCCTGTGAATACAGGATGTCCTCTTAAGTTTTCAGAAAAAGGTTCACATTACTGTTTTTTTCTTCTTCCCTTAAAACACCGTCAAATTCGCAGCTGGCCAGTTCGGCATCCCTGGAAGGGAAGGGGCAGCTGAAGTTCACCTCGGGACGGTGGAGTCCTCACCACACCGGCACCCAGGTGGCCACTGCGAACGACACGACCATCCGAGGGTGGGACACGCGGAGCATGAGGTCAGTGATGGCGTGACCCCGCGGACGCACCCCTCTCCATCCGCTTGGGGGCAGTTCCGAGTCAGAGGTACCTGGGGCACCTGGCTTGTCTATCTTGGCCTCGTTTTTCCGCAGGAAGGCATGCATCTCGTTTTGTTTCTCTGCCCCGGCTTGAGCTCGCGGCCCCGTGGCAGGGGGACGGCATTCCTCACTGGCTTGTTTACTCTTCCGTGTGGCTGTCCCTTGAGTGAGTGCTGGCCGTTCGTAGTGAAAATCAGGAGTGGGTTTCGAAGCACCTCACCCAGGAGAGGGGGACCGCCGGACGCTCGGTCGCTGGGATTGGCGAGCACAGGTGGGCAGGTGCAGCCCCACGTGAAGTTTGTGGACTTGCCTGTGACAGTTTCTGGCCCTTTAAGATCCGCCCCTCTCGGGGAAGCATGGTTTGTCCTGTAAGTCATTATGCTCAGCAGCCAGCACTTCTAATGGAACAAATAAGAGCGATTTTTCTGCTCCAGGTGTGGTTTGATAGGCAAAGGAGTGATGGTGAGCACATCTGTTGCTGTGGCAACGGGAGCCGTGCAATTGCTCTTAAGATACAGTTTACCCCTCAGCACGCCGTAATTTATCACCGAGCTGCAGAGACGGACGTCACCAAGTAACGTCTGCTGCCTTCAAGGGGGGGGGCACAACTTTAAATTTAGGTCTGCGGCCCCTCTGAAAACTCAGCGGCTAATAATCAGTCGCACTTCCTCAGGGTGTGTGTGTCTGCACGAGGGCTGTGTGGTTTTGCTGCCCGAGGAACGTGCCGCCGGAGAGCCATTTCTGCGAGTCCTGGGGCCATCTTTCCCTGTGTTTGCATTGTTCTGTAAAGGATGTGAGGAGTTTCAGCATCTCAAGACAGGACGTTACAGCCCCCACACAAAGACAGCAGACGTGGCTCTGGGTGGCGGCACCTTCCTTTGCCCGGTTCTGTCCCCCGGATGATTCCTTGCTGACTGTTATTTCTCCTTTTGCAAACGGCTTGGTTTTTATTTAGCCAGGGTGCTTTTAATGCTGCTTCTGGAACGTGTTGTGCTTTCGTGTTGAAATCACTGCCCCCAGGGCATGGAGAACACCCTCGGCTGGTGCCCGTGGCGTGTGTGACTATCCGCCCAGCGCCCCACGACCTGCCAGGGCTTTAGTTTTGTACAGTTGCCTGTTTCACTTGGAAGGTCTTCCTTCCGGTTTGGGGTGTCTTCTTTTAGGAAAAGATAAGAATATTGGAAAAGTGCAGGATATAAAAACCATTTCAAGATATAAAGTGGTTTAGGGTCAGGAAGTCCAGCGTGGGAGACGATGGAAGGGAGTGAGTTTACTCACCTCGAGGGTGGAGGGACGTGCACTCGGCATGGTTGTCAGACGCGTAGGGTGATTATAGGCGGCCGGGAAGCCTGGGGAGAGGGAGTGCTTGTAGGGGAGGCTGAGTCACACCCCGGGAAGAAATGCACAGAGCAGCGGTGGCCTCGCCCCCCTGACCAGGTGCAGCCGTTGTCCAGCCTCACTGGATGACCTGCCCCTCTGTTTGGGTTTCTGACATTAGAAGGACGTGATTGACCGAACGTTCTCATGTCACACCCTTTGAGGAGCCGCCTGGAGCAGTGGAGGTCAAGGGTTCAGCCAGGGCTGTGCGCGCATATATGTCTGTGTGTACGTGTGCCTCGTGTGCACGTGTGTGTGCAGATGTGTGCTTCCGTGCGTGTGTGTGCACGTGTGCGTATGAGCCCACACACCCTAAACAGCTGAGTGACTGATCGTAAAACTGCCCTGTGTCTCCGCATTGCACTGGGCCATGGTGGAGATGTGTTGGCACTGCGAGGGGCTGAGAACGGATGCAGGACAGCCCAGCCATGACACACACCGTCCCCTTCATGGTTTGTATTGCTTTTCTAGTTTTCTCTTCCCTCCCTCCGTCTGTGTCTTCCGACTCCACCAGCATTGTCCTCGCAGCCTGCTGCTGACCGTTTGCTTTTCTCTCTCCGTGTCCTTCTGGAGCTGGGTCAGCTCTCCTGCCTCTGTCCCCGCTCCTCGTGCTGTCACACTCCTGCTGACTTGCTCTCTTCTCGAGGGGCCAGGTCACGTTTGGGACAGTTAGGAGCCAGCATCGCCTCCACAGCTGCGGGATCACAGACGTGCTGCCAGAGAAGCCTCGGCCTGGGCCCCCCTGGGAGAGGCACTGAGGGGGGAATCACCAGGCCCCCTGGCACCTGAGCTGTCCCATCGCACGGGGGAGCCCCAGCTTGCATGGCCGTGGCGGGTCGAGTGGTCCCCCAAGGCCGGCACTTGATGGGGAATAGGAGACGGGGCCAGTCTGCAGCATGGAGTCGTCATGACCCACTTCCTGTCCCGTGTGCTCCCCTCGCTTTCTCCCCAGCCAGATATACTGCATAGAGAATGCCCACGGGCAGCTGGTGCGGGACCTGGACTTCAACCCCAACAAGCAGTACTACCTAGCCAGCTGTGGGGACGACTGCAAGGTGAAGTTCTGGGACACCCGAAATGTCACCGAGCCCGTGAAGACCCTGGAGGAACACTCCCACTGGTACTGACTTCTCTGCATGCTGGGTCAGGGGAGGGGGGTTTGTAATTTATTTTGCTAATTCCTTTCCCATTTGGAAAGGCACAAACCAGCTTAGTTTGTGCTGCTGTGAATCATTCAATCAACCCGGCTTTATTTTTCCTAAAGAAACACTAATTCCAAATCCGAATGTTTGTGATTTATAAACATAGGAAAAGAAGAAAAACATTGCATTCTGTGTTCTCCTGAAATAGTGCCGGTTCATATATGCAAAAACAGTGGGCACAGATGTTCACGCGGCATTGTTTGCCGTGTTGGGGAGCGGGAAACTGCCCTAATGCCTATCAGTAAGGATGGGTTAGGTCTGTCTGTGATGCCCGTGAAGTGGGGACGGTGCTGTGGGTGAGGAGGAGACTAGCTCTGTGTGTGGGGTGGACAGTACCCAAGAGCAGTTGGGTTTAGTGGTTACTGCCTGCCAGGTATTTAGTGCTGAAGTAGGTGAGAGATCCATTCCAGACTAGTGTGCCTGGTATAAGCTAACTTCTATTCCAGTGAGGCATGTGTGTGTATTTGGATGTGTAAGTGCGCGCTTGTGTGTGTGATTGCTTGTTTGCACGTGTGCTTGTGAGGGTGTGCATGTTTGCACATGGGCGTGCACCTCTTCGTGTTTACATATGTGCACTTGTGTGTGTGTTTTTGCTGCTTGTGTGTGTATGTGGAAGAAACGTCTAGAAACTACTGCCAGGAGTCGTTGTTTAGGCCAGGGTGGGCACATTCCAGGAGAGTTGACCTTTTCTGGTCTGTGTTCCTAAGTTCTTTGAATTACTTACTAGAAGTCATGTTTCTGCAGTCAGGACATTTCTTTTTTCTTTCTTTAAAAATTTAAATTGAGTTAATTAACATATAATGTATTATTGGTTTTGGAGGTAGAGATTGCAATCAGGACATTTAAAAACCTGGCATGCTAGAGTACAGTTTTGCCAGATTCTGGAAGCCTGGCTGGCAGGGTGAGCCGCAAGCCCTTCTTTCCCTCCGAGGTTTGTGCTTCCATTTGGCCTCGTCTCGGCTGGCCGGGACTTAGGAGAAGGTTGTAGAGAGACACGCAGTAAGCTCGGTCCTCTTCTGGGAACTTCTCGTGTCAGACTGTGCGGTCTGCGATCCACGGCCCGGCGACCCCGCTCTTACCCCATCCAGGAAGGTCCGAGTAGAGCTAGAACTGCCTGCTTGCCTCCCAGGGTGTGGAGCATCCGCTACAACCACTCTCACGACCAGCTTGTCCTCACGGGCAGCAGCGACAGCAGGGTGATCCTGTCCAACATGGTGTCCATCTCCTCCGAGCCCTTCGGCCACCTGGTGGACGACGATGACCTGAGTGACCAGGAGGAGCGCCGTCCAGAGGAGAAGTAAGGGCGCACGCTCTTGGTGGTGTGGGGGCTCCCTTCTCCCAGACCCCCCACCCCACCGCAGTCGAGGCGGCTCCTGTCAGGAGCGTCCGCGTGTGTGGTCGGGGCAGCCTCCACCACTGCCGGCCCCGGGCTCACGGTTCTGCAGGACATTGGTACCCGCCACGTGGGCCTGGGGGTCGGGTTAGGTCAGCTCACGCCATCTTGTGTGGGTTCTGAAACGTGGACTGGCTCATGTCTGTCCGCTTTCTTGCTGAGCACCATACGGGGGACTTTAAAGACTGTCACTAGTCTTTAAACGTTTGCTCGGGTAGTCATGAGAACTTGCTAGCCCCTGTGGGCGACAGATTGTCATCGGTGTCCTCTTCTCAGGCTTGGGTCTGAGATGTGTGGTCCAGTCGTTGGCCAGTGGCCCTCACTGTGGCGGGGTGCAGACTCCAGGCCGGCACCGTCAGCCCCAATCCCGGGTGTTCCCCGGCCCTCTTGCCCCGAGGTTCCGTAGGGAACGTGGGAAACCTTGGGGGCGTCTCAGCAGTCGTGCCTCTTGGTTGCGAATTCGCCAATCCTAACTGCATCTGTTCAGGGGCTAGCTCTTCAAACCAGGGCTCATGCCCCCAAGAACAGTGGGGTTCTTGGGGGCCCGGGACTTGTGCGGGTCCCACTCCTGGTTGGTGCAGAGCAGGGGCGCCCCGGTCTGGGGCTCGCATCGGAGCCCCCGGCTGCGAGCAGAGTGCACCTGCAGCTCTGTGGGCGGGAGAGAGAAGTCGGGAGAGCCCGTGTTCTCTGTCAGTGACGTGGACTCTAAAAGGGGACATTTCTTGTGTTTCGAGTACACTTTTTCTCGTGTGGGGGAGCTGCATGCGAGGCTCACGGCTGCTGGATCCCAGGGAGGGCAGTCTGGAATAAGCCCCAGTTGAGTGATCGGTCGAGCCCGACGGTGCAGCCAGGGCTTGTCCTTCTGCTTGAGGTTCTTTACTGTCCTGTTGTCCGAATTCTCCCTGCACATGCCTGAGCTTGGCCGAACCTCACTTTTGAGAACAGATCTCAGTAGTGGGGCCTTTTCCACAGCTGTCTGTTTTCTGTTCAAGCACGTGGATGCACAGTTTGGAAACACGGTCCTGGTGGTTTTGGTGCAGTGACCTCCCGACCGTGGTGCCGTGGGCTTTGGCGCTCCTCCCCGGCCTCTCTGCACGCAGCCTCGCGGGGGCACAGCTGGTGCCCATGTGGCTCACGGGGTGGGAAGCCCGGCTGATGCAGCAACATCGACATTGGTGTCCCCACAGTCCCGCTCCCGTGCTCTGTCCATGTGACTTAGCAAACTCAGGAGAACAGAATCCCCAAGGGGATTTTCATGCGGCGTTGGTAACAAAGCCCCAGTTGGGCATGGCTGGTCCGCGTCACAGGAAGTGGATGGACCCAGAGCACTGGAGGCCAGGGTGGGACCCAGAGGGCGGGTGTCTCGTTGGGGAGAAGAGCATCCTCGGAGAGTCTAGGAGCGCAGAGTGTAGGAATGGGAAGAAAAGTGCCAGAGGAGCCCATGCCCTTGGGGCGCGCTTGGGGTGTGGCCGCTCAGAGTGGACGGCGCGTGATGTCCTGTCCCAGTCGACAGGCAAGTTCTGTGCTCTCCTGGCTCCCGTGGTGTCCCACGGCTGGCGCCATCGGGTCAGGGTTCCTGGAGAAGGAGAGCGGTCGCTCCGGTTTGAAGGGAGGTGACACGGGAGCCCTGGCGGAGCGCGCCGTGAAGCCTGAAGCCAGGACCAGGGGCCCCTTCCTGCCTAGCCAGTGGGGCCTGCGTGCCCCGGGCCAGCTCTACACCCCTGCGCAGGGCAGGGCCACGCTGGCCGCCCCCAGGGTCCTTTCTGCTTCTTGTCACCCTTTCCTCAGCCCTCATGGGTGTTTGCGGTCACCGCCCCTGAACCTCGGGGCCCCTGGCAGACTCGCAGGCACCTGCTGGTCCCCAGCCCGAGAAAACAAGGTGTCACCCTGGTGGTAGCGTGGCTTCTCCTACGCCGCTGCAGGACTCCGCTCCTCACGGCCGTGTGAGGGTGTGTGCGGCCCAGGGCTGGCTGCTGTCAGTCTTCCCATCTCGCAGATGAGAGGAGCGAGGCCCCGGCCGCCGGCCCCATGCAGGATGCCCCACCGCCTGGCTCATGCGTGTCTCTGGTGCCTTGCAGGAGCCAGGAGCCCCCACAGGACAGCGTCATCGCGACCTACGAGGAGCACGAGGACAGCGTGTATGCCGTGGACTGGTCCTCTGCTGACCCCTGGCTCTTCGCCTCCCTGAGTTACGACGGGAGGCTCGTCATCAACAGGGTGCCCCGGGCGCTGAAATACCACATATTGCTGTAGTCCCATCCTGATCCGTCTTTGGCAGGTTCTCGAAAACGTGTGGCTCTTTGGAGGTAGTTTTCCAGATAGACCCGTGTCTGGGAGAACCAGCGTTGCCTGCCTCTCTGGCAAGCCTTCGTACATGACGAGGGAGCTTCTGCCAGCAGCCGCTGAGCCTGCCTGAAGTCTTCCTCACTGACCACGGGAATGGCGTCCTCACCAGGGCGTGAACCGTCCTGCTGTGGATGGCTGTCTGCCTGGTCTCTGTTTGCTCTCCCTGGTCTCTGTCAGGGTGTTGGGAGTTCCATTAAAAAAAACAAAAAGAACAAAAAAACCCCACTTTGTTTCCATAATATTAACTCATTTTTTCTTGAGATTAAAAATAAAATAAGCAAGGCTACACAGGCTCCTGGCTCGTTCCTTCAGGAACTCTGCCCCACGGGGCCTTGTCGCCTGGTCTTTGTTACGGTCTCTGTCCTGCCCAGAAGGAAGGCTGATGGGCGGAGGGGCCACCGCACCCCTGCATCCAGGCCCAGGCTGTGTGCGGGCCTGACTGTCTGTGTGCGGACCATGGCATCTGGACGACTGGCCTGGGCGCTCACCATGGCAGTGACCAGGTGTCTCCCATCGGCCCTGGGCGCCCGGTCATGGGCGCTGCTCTGTACTGGGTCCTGCTCACATGACGCCGATGGCGTTGGAGGTGCAACTCCTCGTCCCTGGAAGCCGCACGCATGCCCTGGGTCAGTGCACACTCGCACTTGTGAAATGCCTTGCATGGTACTGACCCCCACTCCTTGGTGATCCTGAACACAGAGCATGTGGGCTCTTGCCTAGTCCTCCTCTGTGGGCCCAGGGGGAGAGGAGGACAAGTGGGGTTTGGGGGGGGGACAGGTGGGCCCGGGGGGAGGGGAGGATAGGTGGAGCCCAGGGGAGGGGAGGACAGGTGGGGGGGCGGTGGGGCCTGGGGGAAGGGGAGGACAGGTGGGCCTGGGGCGGGGAGGAAGATGTGTTTGTCGAGAACTCACCGCGTGCCTCCCATGTGCCAGGCTGCAGGCGTGGCAGAGAGCAAGGCACAGGTCAGGGCCTACCTGGAGTCTACACTGCTGCCGGGCAAGCCCTGTCCGCCAGCAGGTTGTGTATCTGTTCTGTTGGAGTAGAGACGTGGGCCTGAGGCCAGGGGAGTACAGAGCAGGGCTGAGGAAGTGCTGTTGGGAGCAGGAACGGGATGGGGGGATCTGATCCTGAACAAAGGGCCTGTCTGAGAAGGTGACTGTGGGAGAGCTGCGGCAAAGGGAGAGTGTATGCAAAGGCCCTGGGGTACGGTGGGCCTGGCCCGACCGGGAGCACAAGAAGGCTGGTAAGATGAGTGGTGGGAGAGGGCAGCGGGAGGCCCAGGACCTGGGGACAGAAGCCGTGGAGCAGAGGCAGGGGCTGGTGGCTTGGAACCCCGGTGGAGGCTTTGCCTCTGCTTTTGTTACTGTTTGTTGCTTTGGTGACCGTCTGAATTTAGTGCATGCAGAGATTCCCGGTCTGTGTACGGAACAGTTCATCACCCCCAAATCCCTGCTGCTCCTTGGTGGCCTCCCCTCCTGCAGCCCAGCCCTGGCAGCCTCAGTCTCTCGGAGGGCGTCCTGAGCAAGCGACCGAGGCGGGCACTTTCACTCAGCACAATGCCCGTCGATTCGTTGATTCTTCCAGTCGCTGTGCGTGTTGTCTCCAGTGCGGGTGGCCACGAGCGGGGCCGCTGTGCGTCTTTGCGTCTGGGTGTTTGTGTAAACATCAATTTTTGTTTTCCTAGGCAGGCCTTGGCACACTATACCTGCAGTCCACATCCCCACCACCACCTGCTTTTGTCAATAAAGTTTTATTGGCACATGGCCACCTGTTCATGTATGTATGGTCCTGGGTGCTTTGCACGGTGGGGGAGCTCAGCAGCTGCAGCAGGGACTGTGTGGTCGCCAAGCCAGGCATGTTTACCCTCTGACCTTGCCCAAGAGAGTGCGCCGACCCCTGCCTTAGCGTCCACTTGCAAGTGCGCTGATGGGCCTTGGCTGCTTGTTCTGTCTGCCACGCCCGCTGGCCCCTGCACCGGCGGCCTCTCCCAGGGGTGTGGCAGTGGCTGGTGGTGGCTCTCACTTGTGCTTCCCGGGCAGCTAATGCCGAGGAACGATTGCGTGCATACTTACCGTCTATCTGCGTGTCCTTTTGGTAAAGTTCATTTTTTTTTTTAGAGAGGGAGAGACAGAGTGCATGAGCAGGAGAAGGAAGAGGGAATCTTTTTTTTTTTTTAAGATTTTATTTATTTATTTTAGAGAGGGGGAGGGACGGAGAGGGAGGGAGAAAGAATCCCAAGCAGGCGGCTCCACACCCAGCACAGAGCTGACGTGGGACTGGATCTCACGACCCTGAGATCGTGACCCGGGCTGTCATGGAGAGTGCGATGCACCCCAGCCCACTTTTTTTTTTAGTTAAATTGACCATTAATTGTGTGTTTAAGGACTAGAGATTGAGAGCTCTCCTGTGCCCTGAGGGCAAGTCCTTTGTCTGGCACGTGATGGGCAGGCACCTCCTCCCGGCTTTTAGCTTTCCATTCTCTTCGCTGCCTGCTGAGCCCAGGCTTCGGGTTTGGTTGAGGTCCAGCTCACCCTTCCTTTTTTCTGAAAGTTCCCTAGTTTTACATTTTACATTTGGATCTGATTCTTTTAAATAAGGTGTGAGGTTCTGCTCGCGGGTTTTTGTCCCGCAGAGATCTCCGAGTCTTTGGGCCCCTCTGTTAGGAGACCTTCCGCACTGACTTGCTTTGCTCCGTGTCTGACATCAGCTGGCCCCACGCGTGTGGGGCGCTTTCTGGACTGTCTGGTGGCACCAGTCTCGGTGTCTGTCACCAGGGATTTCCGAAACCACCTGACGGATGCTTTCACGGGCTCTTCCCTCTCTGACTCCTTCTCAGTGCTGTCCGGGCCACTGGCGCTCCCCTCCTCAGGGCCGTGGCCATCGGACTGGGGCTTTGCTTCCCCTGCTCTTCTGCACCCCTCCAGGCCTGGGCCCGTGGTGGCAGGACACAGCTGCAGCCGGTGACCCTGCCGGGGACCACACCCTCTGGGCCATCAGAGAGGAAGGGCCCCTTCCCCAGTCTCGGCTTCCATGGGCCCCTGTGGCTGCTGCTGTCCTTGCTGCCCCCACAGAATCACCAGGGCTGGGGGTTGGGATGTGAGGAAACAAGCCTCTGTTTCCCTAAAATGACAGGAGATGCTCCACTGTGTGAAGTTCTTCAGCCAGAACTGAAAGGCCACACTGCGTCCAGCAGGGGGCGCTGGGGGAGGAATGAGTGAAAAGGCTCACGGCTATGTCGGTTGTCCTGGGGCTGCCTCTCCCTGCACCTGGGCTGCTTGCTGCAGGTGCACCGTGGACATGCAGGTGGCAGCAGCCAAGGGCTGCTGAGAGGCCAGCAGACAGCAGAGATGCCAGAGGCGGGTGGTTTGGGGATGGGTCTGCAGGTGGGGCCGTGGAATCTGCTGACAGACGAGAAGTAGGTAGGAGGCAAGGAGAGGAACTGGGCAGGGCCCAGCTCTTGGTCAGAGCGACTAGGATGGTTGCAGGGTGGGGGGTCAGGGAGGCGAGCAGCCGGGTTTGGGCTGTGAGTTTGAGACGCCTGTGAGGCAGCCCAGTGGCCACATCAATCAGTATATTTGGATATTTGAGCTGAGCTCCAGGGGGAGGTCCGGGCTGGGTGCGTGGGGAGAGGAGTCTGTTTTCCTCGTCGAGGTGGCACAGGGAGCCCCAGGCCGAGCACCGCGGGGTCAGTGCTGGGAAGATCAGGGCTGAGCCCCAGCATGAAGCCGTGGGGGCAGGGGCCTGCAGGGGAGAGAGCAGGGGCGCATGGGGGAGGTACCAATGACCTGGTGCGTGGGGTGTTCTGGAAGCCAAGGGAAGCGAGGGTTTAGGAGGGGACCCGTCCGCCATCAGGTGTCACCTGGGCACTCGGGGGCAGAGCATATCAGCCTGGCAGAGTGGGGGTCGCTGGCGTACACGAGCCGCCGAGTCTGGAATGGGCTCAGCCATAGTCATCTCTGGGGAGAATACCAGTCAATGCCCCAAAGCTGATCGTCTGTCTCGAGATAAAGTACTTGGTGGATACGTGGATGGATACTTGAAATACCACTTAGGATACACCTGAGTTTTCGTGAAATTCGTGAAATAAATGCAAGCTCCTCCTTACTTTCAGGTGCTGGAGCCACAGCTGGGCCCGTTGCAGAGATGGAGCGGGTTCTCAGGCATGGTGCCGTGGTGCAGCGAGAAAGCAGTACCTACGAGTCGAGGCAGATTCCATTCCCTCTGGTCCCGGGTGGACATGTGCCTCCTTAGCTTCCGTGCTGTCCTCTTCTGTAACACCAGAACTCGGAGGGGCTCGCAGCTCGTCCCCGACCCCATACGGTGCCACCGTTCTGCACCTCGCGGTCCCAGGAAAGGCGAGAGGACTGTGACGCGTTGGTGTTCACAGAGCCTGGCGGCTTCCCAGGGACGCGGCCTGCAGGCTGATCTGAAATGCTGCCCCGTGTGTGACCGCACTTAGCGGCTGTTCCATCAGTCGGGCAGTCCAACCACTGACCATCCGTCCCCGCGCTCCGAGCCCAGCCTGCCTGTCCAGCCGCGTCCCACCTCTCTGCAGTAAGGGGTGCTCTGAGTGAACACCGCTGGCCCCGTCTGCTTCAGGCGACACGGCCTCTTCTTCAGACATGCTTTTCCTCCTCCACCTGGCACAACGCTGCTCATTCTCGGAAAACAGGCTCCCAGGTCCCCTCCTCTGGAGACTTCCCCCACTGACCGCAGAGGCAGGCCCGCATGGCTCCTCGGAGCCTTCTCAGGAGGGAGCCAAGTGCCCTGTTCCTGCCGATGTCGGGCTCCCCTGCCCATGCTTGGGTGGCGGGCGGGCTCACAGACGTGCGGGTTGGATCCACAGTTCTTGGCTTGGCGCTCCCAGCCGCCGGCAGCCCCTGGCGGTGCGGGGAAGCTGGGCTCCCCACGCCCTTCTCACACGCCTCTGCCCGGCGTGTGTCGCAAGAGTCATGGCCACGGCAGGCTGTGCGGCCTCGTCGGTCCAGCCCTGCAAGCTTGTGCCCAGCGCCAGGGACGGAGAGGAGGGGCCCAGCGGGGTGCGGCCCCTGCCTCCAGCCGCACGTGGGCACACGCAAGGGCTGGGCTGGGGCCACGCGGCTCCCCAGGCTGCACTGGACATCTGGTGAGGGGAGCACGACGCTCCTGCCGGGAGAGGGTCTGCGGTGGCTCGGTCCTAGGGAGGCTAGCAAGCGAGCAGAGATGTGAAAGCGGGGGCAGCCGAAGAAGGCGGTGCTGGTTGTCGTAAGGGGGCTGCTCTGCAGAAGTGGGGTGCGGGTGGGGAGGGCAGGGCAGGGGCACCCCTCCTGGCGGGCTGTGGGTGGGCAGGTGGTGTGGGCAACAGCGCCCTGGTCGATGTATCACGTCGGCTGGAAGGAGGTGCAGCAGCCCCCTCCTGCGCTCTTGCCCCTTTGCGGACTGGAAAGCATTTTCTCAAGTGTCCCTGCCGGGGCCCCTGCGCTCCGCCCAGCAAGCAGAGGCACCCCATCCCACAGGTGCGGGGGGGGGGGTCGGCAGCACCGCTGCATCCAAGGCCTCGCGGCAGCTGCCATCCCACCGAGCGGGCATCCCTGGTGGGACCCAGACCTGCCCCCACATCTTGTTCGGGGTGCCTGTCACGTAGCCCCGATAGGCTGAGCTCAGTCCTAGGGTTCTCCCTCGGCTCAGACCTGGCTTCCAGCTACAGCATGTGGGGTCCTTGTGTGTTTGCCCGGGGACTGCAAGCACCCACCGTGGGGGGGGCCCCTGGTCCTGCTTCCTTCGGGCCACTGGGCCTGGGCTCAGCCACGGGCGGGGCCCTGCTGTCACGCGGGGTGTGCACGCGGCGCAGCGCCCCGCCCACAAACACACAGGTTTCCTGGAGCTGCTGACGTGGGTCCTCCAGAGGAGAGTGACAGGGACACAGCACACACAGGAGCCTCGGGGCTGTCCACACCACGGGCTGTGTGGAGCTGGGAGTCATGGGGGCTCTGAGCGGGGGCGTCAGCCCCACCCAGGTGGGAGGGTGAGGGGCAGGAAGCGTCTCTGGTCCCCTCAAAACCCCCGAGTCCTAGGATGAGGGCCGGTCGAGCAAGGGCACAGACTGCCTTTGAGCCGAGGGGCTGGGGAGGCCCTGGGGCGGTTTCAGGCACTAACTGGGGCGGCATGGGGCTCACGGATGCAGAGACGAGCAGGCGGCGCGCGGCCAGGCCACTCTGCCCCAAGGAGGGCAGGTCGCAGGCCGTCCCGCTGCAGGCGGCTTCCTTCTGTGCACACACACAGAAGCGGACGTGATGCGATTCCTCGGGGTCTCAGACGAAGCCAGCGAGCTTTCCCCGCGTCTCGCTGCATTCTGGATGTGCTCTCTCTGGAGCCGGCGTGCCCCCCGGGGCCGCAGGAGGGAGGGCCGAGGGACAGCTGACCCCGGTGCCGTGGGGGCAAGCATGCACAAGCTGCAGATCCCACCCAGAACTTTCTGGGCTCCTGTGCTTCCAGGAGGAAATCCGCAGATTCGTGGCAACTTGGCTTCTGTGTTCCTTGTAAACCCTTCAGCGAACCAGACGAGTTCACCGCCCTCTTCACTCTGCCGCCGGTGACGGAGATGGGCCCCAAGGCAGGGTGACTATTCAGTCTCCTGAAGACCCCCCGCCCCCAGCATCATCGCGTGTGGGGAGCCCTCCAGGCAGAGGGTGGAGCCTGGCTGAGCCCCACGGCTAGGGTGGGCGAGAGGCTGGTGTGTGCAGGGCCCGCGGGCTCCCTCGGCTGCCATCCCTGGGCCTTGCAGGTGTGGAGGTGCAGAAGCTCTGTCCCCAGGAGGCGGTGGGGGGTGGGGGTGGGGGTGGAGGCCGGGCCGCAGGGTGCCCGGAAGGGACGGTGCCGGAGCCAGGCAGGGTGCGAGCCCAAGCAGCGAGGAGCAGGGGTGCCCCTGGGGGTACGCTTAGTGGCTCCCACAGCTCCGGGGATGGAGGGGCCTCTAACCGCGTGGGGCGAGAGGAGGATGGATCTTCATCTGTGGCTGCAGTCGCCTGTGGTGGGGATCGTGGTTCAGTGTCAGGCACAGTGATCTTGGCATGCCCTCCAGGCCCTCGGGGTGGCAGCTGGGGCCCTGAACTGTGACTCGACCTCCCGTGGTGGGGCTGATAAGGAAACTCTGTGTCCTAAGATGGCCGACCGAGCCAGCGAGAGTCCCAGGCCTTGCCCCGGGGCTCTTCTGGGTTCTTCTCCCTGCTCGGCTTCCCACGAGCACCAATCCGGGTTCCTCTCCCTGCCCGCTTCACGCACGCGCCAAAAGTGCCCAGTGTGCGGAAGTAGAAGTGTATAAATTGCCCCCTTTGAGCTCGGGGCTCAGACCTTTGGAGACCACTCTCCTCTGAGCCCGCCAGCATTAAATAAACCTCCTGTCCTCCAAGATCTCTGGGTGCCGCTTGGTTCTTCCATCCGGCGATCCAGTCCAGGTTCCGTAACATTTGGTTCCCTGACCGGGAAACCCAACCACGCTGGCCCATTGTTGCCACCGGTATGGGGGCAACAGGGGGGTGGTGACGGAACAGGGATCATAACAGAGAAGGCGCAACCTGCCTAATTTTCGGCAGTCTCCCGCCCCGGTCGCCTCAGGCCAGCCCCGCTCCACGGTTCCCGCTGGACTCCAGGAGACTTGGCAGATGAGGACCTGGTCCTGACGTCGGATTCCGGTAAGGCCTGGGGCCCCAGGACCCAGACAGGCCCGCCCGTCGTCAGGGTGTAAGGGGAGACTGAACACCTTCCAGAGACCTCTTAGAGGTCTCCCAGGTAGGGATTCCCAGGGAGGGAATGTAATAACTTCTGGAGTGTGAATGTGTGAGTGAATGTGCGGTCCAACCTGACTTGCTCAAGCGGACTGATTCTGTGACTCCACGGGCGGGCACCCTTAAGGTCCCCAGAAGCCTGCGGAGTCTGAGTGGGCCTGTCTGCGATTCCGTGGTGAACGGCATACAGTCTATGGTGGCATCGGAATAGTTTCCGAGTCACAATGCTGAGATTGCTACAGCTAAGCCTCACCTAAGCTCTTCGGGACATGGCCAGACGGGCATCTGATTGGTCTTCTCACCCCAGGAGGCAACCCCCGCCTTGTCTGTCTCTGTGCCACCGCACACAGGGACATTACCATGGGGTCAGGGCAGAGTAAACCTACAGTTCTAGAGACCATGATCACAAATTTCAAGAAGGGGTTTTCGGGAGACTATGGAGTCAGGATGAACCCCAGCAAGTTGAGAACCCCATGTGAATTGAAATGGCCCACCTTAGATGTCAGGTGGCCTTCAGAAGGGACATTGGATGTCCCAGCGATTAGTCGAGTATGGTGAGTCGTAACAGGAGAACCAAGACACCCTGGCCAGTTTCCATACATTGACTCCTGGCTAGGAATTCCTCAGACCCTTCCCCCCTGGGTGCAATTTGCTTGCATCGGGCACGGACAGGCCAGGGTCTTAATCGCCTCATCCAAGCGACCTAAAGGAAATCACCAAAAGCCCCGGTCTCCACAAATCCTAGCCAGAGATCCCGAGGATGAACCGACCCTGCCCCCACCGTAAGTATCCACGAGACCGCCTACACCTGACCCTTCAGCTCTAGACACTCCACCACCATCGGTTTCACCGGCGCCCCAATGCCCAGAGGATCCATTGCCACCCCGAGGCCCAGAGGATCCACTTTCGCCAGGACCAGCAGCCAGGCTGCCCCCTAGGCCGGGCATAAGCGCCCTCCAAATGCCGGTACGAGAGACTTGGGAACCCGAGAGGCATGATGAAGATGGGACGGTCCAACCCGGCCATTCCATGATGTATTATTAGCCCTTCTCCACCACCAACCTCAACTGGAAACATAACACCCCATCCTACTCTGAGAAACCACAGGCTGTGGTAGACCTCATGGAATCCCTCTTCCAGACTCATCGGCTGACCTGGGAAGACTGCCAAGTTACTCTGCACCCTGTTTAACACAGAAGAGAGGAAAGGAGAATAATGAAAGGTGCACGACAGTACCTGGAAGAGCACGCACCAGCGGGAGTCATCGACCCTGCTGCCTCGGCTAATACGGCCGCACCCGAAGAGCGCCCAGCATGGGACAGGCCCACATCCGCTGATACCAGGAGGCCGTCCTCCGGGGAACCTGGGCAGGAGCTAAGAAACCCATGAACATGACTAAGGTATCCTTGGTCACTCAATAACCAGGGGAGTCCCCCAGGGACTACTACGAAAGACTATGTGAAGCCTACAGGATATACACTCCATTTGACCCGAGGCACAGGAAAGCCAACAGATGGTAAACACCACCTTTGTGGCTGAGGCCACCCCAGACATCAGAAGAAAACTTCAGAAACTAGAGGGTTTTGCCAGGATGAACATCACCCAATTAATAGAGATTGCCAATAAGGTCTGCATGAACAGGGAGGTCACAGCCAAATGGGAAGCCGACAAAAAGATGAAAAAGAAAGTCAGCCTCCTTGCCGCCACCGTGAAAGAAAAGGCCAACACAAAGATAGGGAGACCCCAACCACCGAAAGGGGGGAAGCCCAGAACCCCCTTGGCAAGGGATCAATATGCCTACTGTAAAGAGAAAGGGCATTGGAGAAACGAATGTCTCAACCGGTGAAAGGCTCAGAAGCCCAGCCGCTACAAGGAAGAACCCGAGAGGAGGACCTCATAGGCCTTGCGGGAATGGACTCAGACTGAGGGGGCCCGGGCTCTTTCCTCCTTGGCCCCCATGAGCCCACGGTCAAAATGAAGGTGGGGGCCAACCAGTGACTTTATGGTTGATACTGGGGCCCAGCACTCTTGTCACCTCCCCAGTGACACCTTTCAGCAAAAGGACTGTGACCATCCTCGGGGCCACCGGGATGCGGGCGATACAACAGCCCTTTTGCCAGGCTCGCCAGTGTGAACTCAGGGGCTCTCATCTGTGTGATTTCCCTCAGCTTGGGAGTCGGACTCTACACTGTTGCCCTTCCTGACTGGACGTTCCCCCAGAGGCTTGCTATTGTCATTGCTTATTGGATGACCCTAGGGTGTATTACTGCACTTAACTTGTCCACGGGTTTCATCTCCTGACGTGTTAGCCTCGATGGCTCCCTCTACCTAAGGTCACAGATCCCACTTTTACTGGCCCTCTGCTGTCTACTCCTGAGTGCATTTCACCATGGTTTCCTTGGCCCCAGTTAGTCCCGGTCTTCTGCTACCTGGTGTGCGGTTCCTCCTCACTGCCTCTAGCTTGCCCGGCCCGGCAAGGGGGGCAAACTCTCGTATCACTGTTACTGGCAAATGGCGTTTCCATCTTATCCCCCTCAATCCCACACCAGCGCCCCCACTGACTTCTTCCACCTGGGATGGGCACATGCCCAAGGTTGACCTCCATTTTGACGGATGCCAGCTTCTTTATACCTCCTGGGAACCTCATAGACGGTGTTCCTACCATGGCCCTCACTCAGGTTACCGGCTGGTAGATATCCACATCTGTGGGGGCCCTACACCTCAACAGTCCAACACATGCCCTCAGTTCTGCTCGCAAGCCTGGGGATGTGGGTCACGGGTAGCGACTTGGCCAGGAATGGAACGATGGTTCAACAGGTGGTGGAGGCTCAAACAGCAGAGGGACATCCGATTTCCTTGTCACGCAACGCCACCCCATCCTCTTGCTCTAACAATCACTGTATACCACTCACCCTCTCAGTCTTAGAACCCAGTGCCCCCTCATGGGCTACAGGAATCATTCTCCTGTTGGGCCAGTATCACCCTATGGACTGACCCCATGGCCAAGTTTATGATTAAGTCGATGTTCACTCCAAGCCTTACAGTCAACCTCCAGAGTCAGACAGAAAATAACTCGCCCTGGCGCATCCCCGGGTCCCCCATCCACACGCAGCAAGCATCTATAGTGCAACTGTTAGGTATGATTAATACCTCCCACCAAGCGCTTAACCACTCGAATCTACCCCTAGCATCTGACTGCTGGATCTGTATGAAGCCCGGTCCCGTCCAATACCTAGGTGTCATCCTCAACCAGTCCACCGTGTCACCTCCCACCTCGGCACCGGGGACCTCAGATTATCCCTTTCTGGCTCCGGTACCGCCGTATGGAAACTCTTCCTCTCCCATCACGGGCCAGTCGGGTCTGTGCGCCTAACAACACTCTGGCCTGTGATCAAGGTGTATACATCTGCACCACCCTGCGCAATCAATCATGCACGCTTGTCGGTCTCTTACCCGATCTTTCAGTCCTCCCCAGGAGCGATGCCCCACTCATGTGGAGACCCCCTAGCCGCCCGCAATGGTCTCCCGTGGCCATCCCTCTTATTGTGAGCCTGCTGGCCGCATCAGGTGTTGCCCTCGGTGCCACTGGCATCGGGATGCCTCAGGTTCAGTACCAGGGGTTAACTCAACAACTCACGGCAGAATTTTCTGCCCTCACTCAGTCGGCCCTGGCCCTGCAGCGCCAACTCGATTCACTGGCCTCAGCGGTCCTCCAAATCAGGTGTGGGCTCGACTTGCTCATGGCCGCGCAAGGGGGGCTCTGCCTCTTCTTACAGGAGGAATGGTTGTTTCTACGCTAATGAGTCTGGGGTGGTCCAAGAAACTCTGACCCAATTACAGGAACGAGTACATTGCCGGTGGGAAACACTCCAGCGGACGACTTGGTGGGATACCCTCTCACAGTGGTTCCCTTGGTTCACCCCCCTTGTCGGCCCCCTCCTGTTGCTTCTCCTCATAGTAGCATTTGATCCTTGCATTCTTAATGCCCTTACTAGGTTTATCACTACTCAAATTGCTAAAATCAGACTCCAGTTACTCCTTACTCACTATCTCCCCTTAGAAAATGAAAATGATGCCCTCTAAACTAGGTGTTTAAAGGGGCATCAAGGGGGGACTGATAAGGAAAATCTGTGTCCTAAGATGGCCCACCGAGCCAGCGAGAGAGTCCCAGCCCCTGCCCCAGGGCTCTTCCGGGTTCCTTTCCCTGCCCCGCTTCCCGCACACGCCCAAAGTGCCAAATATGTGGAAGTAGAAGTGTATAAATTGCCCCCTTTGTTTGTGCTTGGGGCTCAGGCCTTTGGAGACCACTCTCCTCTGAGCCTGCCAGCGTTAAATAAACCTCCTTGCCTCCAAGATCTCCGGGTGACGCTCGGTTCTTCCGTTGGGCGATCCAGTCCAGGTTCTGTAACAGGACAGGACAGTGGGTGAACCTTCCCAGTGTCTTAGCTTGCGGGGTGGCCGGAACAGAAGAGCTCCCAGTGGGCGGCATAGACAGTAGGCATTTATTTCTCAGGGCTCTGGGGGCCGGGAGCCTGAGATCGCATGCCAGCATGACCGTGCTCTGGTGAGGACCAGGTTCCAGCCTCCCTGCAGGCCAACCCTGGCCCTCCTGTGCATCCCCGGCCCTCCCGTGCATCCCCGGCCCTCTGGTGCATCCCAGCCTTCTGGTGCATCCCCGCCCTCCCATGCATTCCGGCCCTTGGGTGGATTCCGGCCCTCCCGTGCATCCCCGCCCCCCGGTGCATCCCAGCAGGGATGCCTGCCAGCACCCTAGTTATTGAGGACCAGGTGTGGCCAATAATTCCTGGTTCTTTCTGCACATGCCTGGCAGCTCCTTGCAGAGCCTAATGAGGGACGTGCCCCCTTTGAGAATCCCAAACTTCCCACCCCTGGTTGGTCGTGTTCCTCAAGGCCAGGGTGGACGTCTACTCCCCTGGCTGTTAGAACAGCGTGTCTGGGCCCTCCTGGGTTCCGACCCTCCTGACACCATGCACGTTGTTTTGTAAACGTCGGCAGTGGGTGTGGTGTGTACTGACTCCAGGGACTGGGGGGCTCTCCGTGCGCCGGGTCTGGCTTTGCGGTGGCTTTGTGCTTATTTCAGAGAATAGCAGGACACCTTTGTGGCTTGAGTGTGAAAGCACTCAAGGCAGCTCACGTGGAGAGCAGAAGCGGCATGGGGGGCCTCGGGTGTAGCGGCCGGATCTGGCGCCCGCGGTGAGCGGAGGCTTGTGTCTGAGTCGCCGCCGCTCTGGCCCATGGAGGCGTGTGTGGCAGGGGCACACGGGGACGGGACTCAGGCCTGTGCCGTCTGGAAAAACCAGGTTTGACCTGAGACTGGACTGCTGTGAGCTGTGTCCTGGGTCTCGCAGAGCTCCAGCTTCTCCCCTGTGAGCAGTGATGGCAGTAATTCTTCACGGGTGGTTGTGGTAGTGACGGGGCAATGGATGTGACTTGTTCCCAAGTGCTCGGGACAGACCAGCCCCACACCTCGTGGGGCAAGGCGACAAGCACCTGGCTCTGCTTGTGG
This sequence comes from Mirounga angustirostris, assembly GCF_029215605.1. Lineage (NCBI taxonomy): Eukaryota > Metazoa > Chordata > Mammalia > Carnivora > Phocidae > Mirounga > Mirounga angustirostris. Next base: position 9,814,162 of record NW_026991718.1, read on the forward strand.
CTCCTCTGGGACGGGAATTTGTGCAGGGGATGGCCTCGTCCAAGGCTGGGCTCTGGGGCACCCACAGGCCGCGCCTAGGTGCTGGGCTGCCTCATGGCCTGGTGGCCTCTTTCCCAGTCACTCTGGGCTCCAGGAGGGGAAGCAGTCCAGCCTCTGAGCCACAGTGACACTGAGGTCGTGGTCTCTTGGCTGAGGCTGTAACAAGCCCACCCAGATTCAGGTGAGCTGTGTGCGCTGAGGCCCGTAGCCCGACCTTCCAGACTCTGTGCTGACACCAGGTGTGGGCTGGGACGGTGCCTCTGGGACCAGGCCCTCCCGTCCACCTGCGTGCTCAGGGCGTGTTCAGTGAAGGTGTCAGCCGCTAATTGTCTCCTCACGGCAGATCGCTCTTGTTAGAACCGTCTGTCCTTTTAGCCACGACACACACAGGGGCAGGGTTTTCCCCATACAGAGAATGCAGCATGGGGACGGGCCCGTCTGAAACCCAGATCCTGCCTCCTTTCTACTCTGGGGGCCAGACCGCGGTTTGGGCCAGCAGGGATGGGGAAATCGCTGCAGGCGTGTGGGAACAACTGTCTAGACCCACCTGGGACCTGCGGCCTGGACCCTCGTTGGTGTGTGGCCAGCCTGGGGCAGGCGTGTTCCCTCAGAAGCTGCACAAGCATCCTGGGGAGTCTCTGCAGGGACAGCTTGGGCTCGTCCTTGTTGGGGGGCTGGAAACACAGGGCCTGCCCCTATGCGCTCTGCTTTGGAAGCAGACGTGGCCCCAGGAAAGGTGCCCACTGCTGTTCTGGGCCAGGGAGGTGGGCTGTGTGCACGTGGGGGCTGTGAGGACCCTGGGAGCGTAAGTGGGGAGGCGGGACCACCCGCCTGCAGGTGCTCATTCCTTCCTCCCTGCGGCCTGCACACCTTGGCAGGGAGAGGGCATGGCTTCCCACCCCAGCAGCCCGTTCAGATTCCAGCGCCTGAGGGCAGGTGACCTCCCCTCTTCCGCAGTGCGGTGCTTGGTGAGCCATGAGCTGGGCAGCACCTTCGTGAGGCTGACGCCCCTGGGGCAGGACCCAAGGCCAGTCCCTTTTCTTTTTGCAGATCTGTGTGTGTGGTTTTTAAAAAATTAATAGATTTTTTAAGTCTATTGATTAAAAATTTAAAACTTTTTTTTTTTAAAGATTTTATTTATTTATATAATTGACAGGGAGAGAGAGAGAGAGACAGCATGAGAGGGAACACAAGCAGGGGGAGTGGGAGAGGAAGAAGCAGGCTTCCAGCTGAGCAGAGAGCCCGATGTGGGACTCGATCCCGGGACTCCAGGATCATGACCTGAGCTGAAGGCAGTCGCTTAACCAACTGAGCCACCCAGGCGCCCCCCAAATTTAAAACTTTTAAAGGAGTTTTGGGTTCACAGAAAAATTGAGCAGAAGGAAGAGTTTCCTGCCCGCCCCTGACGTTTCCCCATCATAACATCCACCTTTGTTGGGGTTACAATTAGCCACAGTGGGTGAGACACATTGTTACCAGCTGCGGTCCACGCTGACGTCAGGGGTGAGCAGAGAGAGCTGCGTGGAGGTGTGCGAGCGCCACAGGGGTGAGTCCTGGTCCCACAGCTGAGGACCCCGGGTTCGGGGATGTTAGTGACTGGAGCCTCCCGGGCAGCACTCCGGGCACGGCTCACCTGCCTTCCGAGGGCACAGACACACCTGTGCTGGCCGCCGTCCCCGTCTGGAATGTCAGTGCCACGACGGGAGATCAGGGCACGTTGGAGATGGCTGCATCCTCAGGGCTTAGTGGAGTCTGCGGCACGCAGTAGGAGCGCAGCAAATCCTAGCCACCCAAGGGAGCCTGGTGCGGCCTCCAGCGCCCCCGCTGTGGCCTCAGAGCCGGTGCTCAGGGGCAGGGAACGCAGATGGCTCCCAGGGCCGTGGCCCGGTGTCAGCCCGGAGGCCTCGTGTGAGCCAGCCAGGGCGTCCAACGCAGTGACCCCCTCCGGCACCCGGCGCCACAGCCCCAGAGCGGGGGCATGGCCGGGGCGCACTCGGCCTTTATGGGCCTGTTTGCTGGGCAGCTTCCTTCCACTGCTGTTTGTTGTTTAAGCAACAATAAGGAACAGGGTATTTATCATCATCCCCCGGGAACAGAACCAAACCGGGTAAGGGGCTCATAGGAGCATCTCCTGCTCAGCAGCTGGTTATTTTAAACTGTCGAAGTTGATGGCCCAGTCCACTTTTTGATGTAGCTATGCTGGTTTTAGGAGATTTAGACATGATTTTTTTATAGCACGAAAAAGAAAAATAGAAGTGAATATATGGTAATGATGAATCCTTCAACTTTTGTGTCTAAAATTGCTTCTAGGCATGAGTTATTGCCTAAAAATTCATGCCCTGTTGTGTCTTCCTGCCTAATGAGCGTGTGGAGGATGGTGGTGTCAGGACTGCCTTTCTCCTGTCGTTTGACTGCCTGAGCGGGGGTGGGGGTGGGGCGCTGCGAGAGCCTGGCCGCAGGCTGGGCACGCCGTCTTGGGCGCCCACCGGTGGGCCGGCCGCAGACCCTGTGCTCCGGAAGCCCCCGGAGGATGGGCTTCTGGTTCAAGTGTAGCCTCCGGCTTGTCTCACCCGGATCTCAGCCTGCGATGAGCCTTTGTCAGACGTGGTCCAAACTGACATCATATCTAGGTGACAGTGGCCCTTCCCATTTGCCTGATTGATTTCACCCCTGCGCCGCGTCCCGGCTGAGTGTGGCGGGTCCCGCGAGGTGGGCCTACTCAGATCACAGCCTGAGCAAACGCTTTCTGCTGGCCCTGCCTGGAAAGCGGCCCCCTCTCCCCGGAGTCCCCGCGGCCCTCACCTCGGCCCCCTCTCCCCGGAGTCCCCGCGGCCCTCACCTCAGCCCCCTGGCCCCCTCTCCCCGGAGTCCCGTGGCCCTCACCTCAGCCCCCTGGCCCCCTCTCCCTGGAGTCCCGTGGCCCTCACCTCAGCCCCCTGGCCCCCTCTCCCCGGAGTCCCGCGGCCCTCACCTCGGCCCCCTCTCCCCGGAGTCCCCGCGGCCCTCACCTCGGCCCCCTCTCCCCGGAGTCCCGTGGCCCTCACTTCTGGCAGTCCTTCCTTCCGTTAGCAGGCTGTGTCCCATCCTCTAGCGTGTCATGAGCTCCCTGAGGACCGAGACCGCTGACCGCACTCTGGGACTCGGGCCCGTCTGTCACTGTGGCAGGAGTGTGTCCGCAGGAGGGACGTGTCACAATGCCACGTGGGCACTGTTACTACCAGACCCTCTATTCTAAGGAAGTAACACACGAGGCATCTCCTGGGCCTGGTACCATCGAGTCCCCGCTCCCGGACACATGAACAGAACAGCCCACTGGCCTGTTGACACATGGGGCTCAGCAGTTCCCAGTGTACCCAGGAAGAAGAGCCGGCTCAGGGGACAAAGGGCTCATTACCAGGATGAGCAGCCGTGCCTCAGGCAGTCATACCGAATGGCGAAGGTCTTCCCAGTCCTCTCTCTGGTGGCCCCTGTCCATTGGCCCTCTGTCTGCTCACTGCTTTCTGCCGGGTGAAACAGATCAAGCTCCTGCCCCCTTTGGGCCTTCATGCGCCACGTGGGAAGCTGACCAAGGACCTCGAGGCTCCCCCAGCTCCTCCCGTGGCTCCGTGCCTGTGCCCGGGGTCTCCTGGCTGGGTACCCCCAGTCCTGCCTCCGGCCATCCTCCTGGGGCTCTGACCACAGCCTGGGTGCCTCTGCGCATTTCCCTGACTGCAGCGCGGGCGATCTGGGGATGGTCCCGAAGCCTGGTGGCAGCCTCACCTTCCCTGTGCATAATCAGGGGGCAGCCGCTGGGTTGGGTTTGTGTTTCTGTATGGGAGAAACTCTGCAGCTGGCCCTGGGGAAGGATTCGTTCTGTGTAATTTTTTTTTTTTTAAAGATTTTATTTATTTGACAGAGACACAGAGAGAGAGGGAACACAAGCAGGGGGAGTGGGAGAGGGAGAAGCAGGCTTTCCGCCGAGCAGGGAGCCCGATGCGGGGCTTGATCCCAGGACCCTGGGATCATGACCTGAGCCGAAGGCAGATGCTTAACGACTGAGCCACCCAGGCGCCCCCACTTCTGTGTAATTTTTAATCAGACAGATGAAGACAACTGCAGAACGGCGGCCGGCATGGGCCAGTGCTCAGAACGGCACACAGTGTGGGTCCCTAGCGTGCCGAACCCACAGAACCCTGGCAGGAGGGGGCCTGCTCTCCCTCGGCTCACCCAAGTCGGGCCAGACTCCAGAATGACCTTGGATGACCTTGCAGTGCAGTGGGCACCCGCCTCCCCCGCCCGGGCGCACCTCACACGTGCCTGGCGAGTGCATCAGCCTTGGTGACTGTCGTCTATCATCCCTCCCCCCGTCAGCATCATTTGGGGCCTGGAATGGGTGTGGTTCAGCAGCCGGACACGGGTGATGACTGGGTCCACTGACTGTAACTCGGGACTTTGGGCAATGTCCTCATGCTGGGTGACAGTTTCCCAGAGACAGATAATCAGTGTCCCTCCTGAAGGGGCAGGTTACGCCGTACGAGGCACAGAAGGAGCCCAGCAGGAGCCACACTCAATAAACCGTTCACTCCCTTCCTGTTTCCAAAAGAACTCACGTGTTAGCTGCTCTCCGGGCTGACCCGAGCGTCAGACTCTGCTCCTGGGGCTTGTGAACACAGACGGAACCAGACCCGCCGGCCAGGCAGATGAAGGGCCTGCAAGGGTGTGCGTCTGCCTCCTGGGCTCCGGTCCCGTGGCTGTGGGCCAGGCTCTGCATCACTCTGGCCGTAGCCTGCCGGCCCCGGGGAAGCCAGCATTTTAGCACCTCTGTCTTGTCGAGGGGCAGGATGATGGAGGACACTGGCTGGGGGTAGGGGTCAGTACTGGACATCGTCATGAGCTCGGCTGCCCACCCTCTGTGGACACATAAGAAACCCACATGGAAGATGTGGTGACATTAGGGTGTATGGGGCTCAGACACTGTGGAGTGACAAGCTTGAGCTCCCTGTGCAGGTGCCTGGGGGGGCAGGGGGTGTCCTGGCCCAGCCTCCCGACCCGGCCCTCCTGGCTGGCTCACTGGGCCTCCCCAACCAGGGAGGGACAGAGCAGAAGGACTGAGGTCTGACCGAGACAGAGTCACTGAGCTTGTCTGCCTCAGCCTTCTCATCTGTGGAGTGGGTATAAATGACGTTAAGTGGCTCGTCGGCCGCCGAGGCTAGTAAGTAGCAGAGAGTGTACTTTCCTGCACATTGAGGCCCATGGGGGAAGATCCAGATGATCGCTGGCCTGTGGGGTCCGTCTGTCTCCTTCGTGTTCCCTGAGAAGGCTGCCACAGTGCGCTGCAGGAGGGTCCTCTCCACGCCCCATATCCAGCGGGGCTGATGCATGGGACATGGACGGTATACGAAATATATGGAACAGGGGTTCAGGATGGGGAAGGAGCTGCTGGACGATGAAAAGCCCCAGCAAGGTTGTGAACCGGGGAGGCTGGCTCGACCCCACACACCTTTGCCTACTGCCCCTGCCCGGGGGAGTTGACTGTGCCCGTGGGCCCACTCCCATTGCCCACAGAAACCTGTTCTCGGGAAAGGGTCACGGTCAGTTGATCATGCTGCAGCAAGCATGTGGTCTCCACATTGCCTCCAGAGCAGGCAGAGCCTCCTGGGTCGGTGCCGAAGGCCCTCGGCCCTGGGGGGCCCGGGCAGCACGCGGACAGGGGTCTGGGGTGTGCTAGTCTGCAGACACACCTGAGCGGCTGCCCCCATCAGCACACTGGGCAGGCAAACCCGTGGGAAACTGGGAGCATCTGCCTCCCCAGACACCCGCCAGAGGAGCTCCAGGCTGAGGCTGAGGCTCTTTGCTCCAAGCAGGAAGGGCATCTTGTCCAAGGTCCTTGAGGATGGAACATGTCCATGTAGATGATTTTCATCTGTGAGGGCTCCTGAAAGGAGCCTCTTGCTCCCAGAGAAGCGCTGAGACATGTCACAGCAGCTCCAAGTGAGCAGAAGAGCTGCAGCTTGCCAGGCCCTGACCTAAAGCCGGGGAAGGACGGGGACATGGCACTGGGCATCGAGGCACGCATCGTCTCACTTAAAGCTCCTAGCGGCCCGCAGGGCACAGACCGCGTGTCTGGCTTTGTAGTTAAGCAGATGGGTCTGGGCCCCGAGAGGCTGGTGGGTTTGCCAGAGTCACAGTTGCTGAGGTCAGGGCCTAGACTGGAGTCGAGGCTGGTGACCTGGCCGCATGCCCCACCTCTGGGCACACGCACAGCTGGGTCAGAGCCGCCCGGCGCTGCACATGGTATCCAGCGTGGTGGACAGCAGTGGCCCGGCATCCTGGTTTTACCCTTGCACTCTGCATCTTGCTGCACTGAGCCATCTGCTTTGTCCCCGCTCCCCATCCCATTTCCCCTGGGAAGGGCCGTTGGGAACCAGGACACGCAGGCTGAGCTGCGGAGGTGACAGAGTGGCAACGGGACACAGCTGAGTAGCTGCGGAGCCAGGCCCGTGTTGGAGGAGAGGGCCGTGGACGCCCCTGTGTCTGTCCACATGGCACACATCATTCAGGACCGAGCGGGTGGTTCTGTCTGACTTCAGTCTGGACTTGGACTTCAACATCATTTTAAATATATTAAAGCGGTTATCTCATCTCTTGGCTGATATTCAGAGGTTTGAGACCAAAATATGGAAAGAAGACAGTCTGATTTATGTTCCCCTTTGTTTTGTTGAAGTACTTTATCGAAGCATGGCCTGCGAGAGCTGTGCATTTTTAACGGACACGGCTGGATGAGTTTGGGGATAAGTGCTCACCCGTGAAACCATCACCTTGCCATCAAGGCCATAAACATATTCCTCATCCCCCAAGTTTCCTCCACTGCTATTATTATATGTGTGTGATAAGAACACGTAACCAAAGACCTACCGTCTTAGCAGATTTTAAGTCTATAACAGATGTCCAGAACGCACTCCCCCTGCAGACCTGCTGTCGGTCCCCTTAGACCCACACTTCCTGGTCCCTGCCCCCAAGTCATCAGCACCACTCTCCTCTCTGGTACTATGATTGGACTGTTTTAGACTCCACCTGTAAGTGAGGTGCTACCGTATTTGTCTTTGGGTATCTGGCTTTTTTGAATTGGCACGATGTCCTCCAGGGCCATCCGTGTTGTCACAATGGTGGGATTATTAATCTTCTTTTTTTAGGGCTGAATAATGTCCCCCCACATGTGTATACCACATCTTCTTTATCCATTCATCCATCATGTTGTGAATAATGCTGCTTTGAACCTGGGAGGGCAGAAACCTCTTCAAGATCCTGATCTCCGTTCCTTTGGATAGATTCCCAGAGGTGGGATTGCTGGATTGCAGGCTGTTTCTAAGTTTTTGAGGAGCCCCCGTGTTCTTTCCCACAGTGGTTGCATTCCCGTCAACAGTGCACGAGGGTCTCCCTCCTCCACCTCCTTGCCAACACCTGTTGTCTTTTTTGTCTTTTTGATAATGGCCATCCTGAGGTGTGAAGTGACATTGGATTGTGGTTTTCAATGGCATTTCCCTGACAGTGAGTGACGGTGAGCACTTTTTCACTGCCTGTTGGACCTGTGTGTGTCTTCTTTTGGGAAATCCATATTCAGGGACTTGGCTGATTTTTAAGGCAGGTTATCTGTTTTTTGTTTTGTATTGCTTGCCTGTTTGTTTGCTGTTGAGTTGTGTGAGTTGCTTATAATCTTGAATACCGGTCCTTTCTCAGGTACATGTTTGCACACACGCTGTCCCATTCTGTATGGGATGCGGATGGTTCCCCTCGTGGTGCAGAAGCTTTCTATAAAGTGCGATGTAATACCATTTGTTTATTTTTGCCTTTGTTGCCTGTGTGTTTGGGGTCATGTAAAAAAAAATCATTGCCAAAACCAACATCAAGGATCTTCTTCCCTATGTTTTCTTGTAGGATTTTTACAATTTCTGTCCTTACGTTTAAATCTTTTCAAGTTAATTTCTGTGAGGGTTTAAAATAAGAGTCTAATTTCATTCTTTTGCATGTGAATACCCAGTTTTCCCAACACCACTAATTAAAGAGGTCATCCTTTACCGACTGTGTATCTTTGGAGACTCTGTCAAAGATTAGCTGACCATATACATTTGGCTTTATTTCTGTCCCAATGTTCTATGTGTCTTTTTTTTTTTTTTTAAGATTTATTTATTTATTTGAGAGAGAGAGAGCGTGTACAAGTGAGCGAAAGCGCATGAGTGAGGGGGAGGGAGAGGGAGAATCTCAAGCGGACTCCCCGCTGAGCGTGGAGTGTCTTTTTTTTTTCAATGTCAGTATCACACTGTTTTGATCACTTTGACTTTGTGGTGTAATTTTATTTTATTTTATTTTATTTTTTTTAAAGATTTTATTTATTTATTCATGAGAGAAAGAGAGAGAGAAGCAGAGGGAGAAGCAGGCTCCCAAGGAGCAGAGAGCCCGATGCGGGACTCGATCCCAGGACCCTGGGATCATGACCTGAGCCGAAGGCAGACGCTTAACCATCTGAGCTACCCAGGCGCCCTTTGTGGTGTAATTTTAAACCAGGAAGCGTGCCGCCTCCAGATCTCTTCTTCTTGTTCTACGTGGCTTTGGCTATTCACGGATTTCAGAGTTCCACTGAATTTTAGGATTGTCTTCTCTATTTTTGTGAAAAACACCACTGCAATTTTTTTTTAGAGGGAGTCCATCAATTCTGTAGATTGTTTTGGGTAGTATAGACATTTTTACAATACAAAGTCTTCCAGTTCACAAACACAGTGTGTCTTTCCATTTACTCGTGTCTTCTTTGATTCCTTTTATCAATGTCTTTTAGTTTTCTGTGTCCTGAGCTTTTAGCTCCTCGGTTAAACTTACTCCTATTTTATTCTTTTTGATACTCTTGTAAATGGGATTGTTTTCCTAATTTCTTTTTCAGATAGTTTGTTTTTATTGTAGAGAAAGAAATGCAGCTGATTTTTGCCTGTTGATTTTGTATTCCACAATGTCACTGAACTTATCAGTTCTAGCAGGTTTGGTCGAGTCTTCAGGGTTTTCTATGTATAATATCACGTCATCTGCAAACAGAGATCATTTTGACCTCTTCTTTTCCAGTTTGGATGCCTTTTATTTCTTTTTCTTGCCTGATGGCTGTGGTTTACCAAGTACTGGGCGTACAAAGCAAATAAAACAGTGTCCTGCCTGGGAGAGCTCACAGGGTCGACGGCTCGTTCAGAACTACACAGGGGGGATGTCAGTGAGGGGCGTGCACACCCAGGGTGCAGAATCTGGGGGTCAGGACCCCGCATCCCCGCAGCGGTGGTTGGGGAGGAATTGGGGAGTGGAGCCCCAGGCTCCGTTCTCCAGTTGCCTTGGGCCCACCTGCAGCCCAGGCAGGTCCTTGTAGAATCAGGAAGGTCCCAGGGCTCACGCTTGGAGGACCCATGCCTGGTGAGTAAGAGTCACTGCTCCGCAGAGTGCTGACAGGAATGGAGGGTCTGTAGACACATGTGCCCTTGAAATCAGTGTGGACCTCACCACAGGGGAGCAGAGGCGATGGGGAGGAGTTGGAGTGCCCGGGGCAGGTGCCTTCATGAGAGTCAGGCTCCCGCCTGCATCCCGTGGAGGGCTAAGTCTGTGTGACCTTCATGCATCCTTGTTTAAAAACTGTTAATGTGCACTCCTTTTGAAATATGCAAGATGGTGGGTGTGATGAAACTGAAGAAAGATGAAGGTGAGTTACTGCTTCATTTAAACTCTCGCTTGGTGGGGTCGTCTCAGTAAGTGAAGGCACTGAACATGCATAAAAACCCGCTAGGGCGAAGGGCGCGTTGTGGTTCACGCAATGATGTATTGCAGTGTAGGGTGGAATCCATTATAGGGCACCATAAAGCAGTCATCCTGTCGAGATTTGGACGGGAGCCTGGACAATTAAATTACCTCCTAAAGACAGTGACGCCCCCCGTGTGCTCCTGGAACCACATGAGGAAGGTGTGGTTGGCAGGGAAGGCTGCAGGGCACCTTTCTGAACCTTTCCCCCTTCACACTGTGTCTACAGCCGGTGGCCCAAGAGACCGACAGACCAGCCTTTAAGGGGAAGATGTTCCACTGCCCACCTGTTTACCATTTTGCAAAACCCTTCCTTGGAGCATTCCTCCTTACCATTGAGAGGCGCAGCGGTGCAGGAGGGCACCTGCTCAGGAAGGACCCGAAACCTGCCTGGGCCCACGGGACTGGATTCGGGGATGGCCCTTGCTTGTTTGGGTTTTTCTCTTTCAGTCTGAGTTTCCACTTCCTGTGGGATTCTCGAGCATGCTCCTTCACGGCCTGCTCTGCCTACCGCAGGGTCGCCGGGGGTCCCCCTCTGTGCCGCGTGTTCGGGGGGCTGCACAGAGTGGGGGTTCACTCTGCCCCCCACCCCCGGCATCCCTGTGCCTCAGTCTCCCCCTGTGTGCCGTGAGGACAACAGTATGTGCCTATATGACGGTGTCCTCAGGCCTGATGTCATGCTTGCCGAGAAGGGAAGGCTGCCCGGCCCGACACAGAGCCCTAAGAAACGGTAGCTGCTTAACCAGTTGTTAGCGAGGCAGACCCCTGGGACCCGCCGTCCCTCCAGGCCATGCGGGGGAGGTGGAGGGTGATGCCCTGAGGCAGGTCTGGAGCCCCCAGACGGAGCACCGCCTGGAGCTCCTCTACCCTGGGCTGGGGTCCTGTGATGTCCTGTGCGAGGCGGCCCGCTTGGCGGAGGCGAGTTCCCTTCCCGATCGCAACGCCCAGGCTCCCCCTACTTCCGACGGCTGAGCGTTGATTTGCCCAGCCCGGCATACAGATGTGCACGGAGCTGCCAGGCCAGCTGGCAGGCCCGTGTGCCAACGCGTCTTCCCGGCCCCTGGAGGCACCCACCTCGGCCCCCTCCTGCTCGCAGCGTCCCCCGCCCCCAGTCTCGTCTTCCCAATCAAGGTGGTGGCACGCTAGGGCAAGCATCCACTCAGGGCCACGGCAGTTCTCAGGTGCCTGCCCACCAGCGGCATGGATACCGGCCGCCCGCCCCCGGGAAGAGCTGGGCCTCAGGCCCTGGAGCGCGGCATGTGCTGGGCCTGAGCTGCTGGGCGCCTGAGAGTAGAGCTGTGAAGCCAAGGGACAAGGTGCCAAAGGCATCCCGATATGGCTCTGCTCACACGTCCTGCGGTCGGGAACTCCAGGCCTTCACAGACGTGGGACGGGGACAACGGGACGTGGTGCAGTCCCTGTCTCTGGGAGCTCGGTCTGGTGACAGAGATTCTCTCGACCAGACTCTGGGCAGGATTCCCTGGACTTTTCACCCAAGCCTTGACTGTCTGGCTTCTGTGTTCCTCTCTGCATTGTCCAGTCTTAGCAAGAATCTGGCGAGGTTGGTTTGGCCAGAATCCCCCAAACTCCGTATCTGACCAGCAAGAACCTGGCCAGGCCACGTCACCCAACCCCCTTGGCCCCCAGTGCTCCCTCGTAACGGGCTCCCATCCACAGACCCCGCCGTGCTCCTTGGCTGCAAGTTCCCGCTTGCCCTGCTGTGTTTGGAATCGAGCCTGGTTTTGTACTGATGTTGGTTTTCGCCTCTTTCCCTCCTGAACGAAATCTGTTTTTATCTGGGTGGTTTACTGTCCAGCTCTGGTTTTTCTTCGGCGCTGGATGAGGGACGCACACTGCTGAACAGGTATTTAATCCTATGTAGAATTAAAGGAGAGGTAAAATATCAAGGGCGTCAACAGAGGTGAAAGATGGTGATTGTCAGAGAGGCAGGTGACGACTCTTGGAGAGGCCTGGGGAGGACATGGGGCGGGAGCAGGGGCTCAGCGGCTGGTACCACGAGCTGCAGCTGGAGCACGAGGGCGCTGGTGGGTGGAGGAGACAAGGTGCATCTACGGCAGCCGGGGAGGGGGTTCTCGAGTGTGTGCATGCTGTTCCCCGGACAGGAGTGTGAGGCACATTACCTCGCTGGCTGTTTGGGATTGCCTGGAAGAAACAGGGCGCGCCAGGGGGCTGTTACAATAGTCACAGGTAACTGGTTTAGTCGTCACAGGTTGGTTTGTGGAATTAATGGGGAAACAAAGCCTCCATTTTGAGGGGAGGGGATGTGGGAGAGGAAGGAAGGCACGTTGGGATAGACCTGTCTAGCCAACCTTTCCTGTCTCCAGGCACATGCTTACCCAGCTACTCTCCTAGTTTACAAAAATGCACCAGAATCCCATCTGCATTAGTCAGAGTTTCATCCTGTCTCCCCCTCCCATTGCATCACACTGATAATACTTGACGTTGGTGATTGGGGCCCAGGTTTGGAAGAGGCGAATAAATTAGGTTCAATAAAATGTCAGTTTTCCGTATGCTCATCTGCTCTCGAATGTACTGAAATCAGAACTCAGGCAAGGCAGCCTGGTTAACTGTCTTCCGAGTATCCAGTCGGCGGAGCACCTTCGCCCTGGACACCCCGGCCACCAAACAGTGTGCGAAGCCCCCTTTCAGAACGATGACCATAGAGCAGACCCTGCAAAATGCACATTGTTCTCACATATAAATCAATACCTTGTTTCTTCTCCTCCCTTCTATAAGGAAGACAGAGAATTCTCATTTATTTCTGTTTCCTTCTGTGTATAAGCTATTTTTTTTCTTGTTACAAAAGAAAGAATTCTAATTTGCTGTCTTGGAACCAACCAAAGAATGGAACCTAAATGTATGGAGCAAACTCTGGAGATTACAGAGCGAAGTTCAGCTGACCTCATGCCACAAATTAAGCTGTAGTCCACTTAAACTGCCAACAACAATAAATTAAGCTATTGTGCTTAAAGTGCCTTTGGAATGGCACTGGGCAGGACCGGGGTGTATTACGCGAAAAGCACTTAGTCCTCCACTCCTGTTGTCCGTCCTGGGCAGGGGGATGTGCTGCCTGCTTCTGCCTGTGATTTGTCACGTCTGCGCCCCCACTGCAGCATGCTGATCACCAGGAAGGGGCCCCGAGGTGCTGACAGTTCATAGTTCTCTGGGCGCGTGATGGGGTGGGGGCAAGGGCGACAAGGTCAAGGGGATTGCCTTTTAAGAAATAACGTTGAGGTTTCCTAAAGTAAGACTCATGTAGAGCAGGAGGTAGGCTGAATCGCAAGATGCATTCGTGAGGGTTGATACTATTTTCCTTGTAATTCGAGGCCATCTTCTCTGGTACCCTGTGTGCACAGGCCAGGAATGGGCTTTCCCACACCACGACCCAATGCAGAGACTTGGAGTCTGGCTGCGGGGTGACCCAGAGGTTTTAGTAAGCTGCTGAAATATGCCGTCCTTACACGGATGCCTTACCTCGAGTGGCATCTTGCAGAAAATGCTGGTCTCTCCCCCAGCATGTTGTCAGTTCTGCATTTATGCTCCTCTTTATTTTTCTGCTTCTCCTCTTGTCTGTCTGTCTTTCATTCCTGTGCCCCATGTAGACATTTGCGGCGGCTTATAAAGTGAGTGATCGTATACAACAGGGTAACTGGGGATACGAGCAGAAAGAAGCCATGAAGAGCGTAGGAGGTCCCAGATTCCCAGCAGTGGGTGTGGTGTCTTCGGCATATCCTGGAAGGGGAGGTGTTTGGGGGTGCTGGGGACAACTCCCTTTCGTGGCCTGTGTCCGCCCCCCATAACAGCTGTAGCCCAGTCTCCCCCTTCAGTCCTCAGGATGTTTGATGAGTGACTCCACAGCAGGGACTACACTCGCTTGTCACAGAGACTTGATTTGGTCTCAGGGCCATACCTCTGCATGTGGCCCTTTGAATAGAAAGCACTGGAGGGGTATCTAGCACGTGTGGGCTGGCCCCTGTGTGCCTGACGGCGGCCAGCCAGCTCAGGAGCACTCTGAGGCCTCAAGCCAGCCTCACCCCTGCCTTGTGTCCATGGGGCCACTTCCCGCACAGCACGCTGGCTCCTCATAGTCCGTCCCACAACCCAGGCTCTCTCGTGCTGACCCACAAACTCACACGTGTCTCCCCTTCCCCAACCTACCATGTGATATGGCTTCTGGAGTGCCCCCTCCCCGCATGAGCCCTTCTGTGACCATGTGCATGCACGGAGTTCCTCTTTGGGTTTTCTTAGCCAGTTTATTGTTGCTTACATGTAGACATCTTAAAATTTGTTTTTGTTTTTGAAAATCCAGTTTTTATATTAGCGTGCACTTTTTTTCAGTGTACAGTCCATCTGTTTTTGACCGATGCATAGCTGCGTGGCCTCTGCCACAGTCACCTTGCAGAATCCATCATCCCCCTGATGTCCTTGTGCATCCCCCTGGAGTCAGTCCTCCCCACCCAACTCCTGACAACAGCTCCTCTGATCTTCATCCCCACGCGCTTCAGAATGTCCCGTTAATGGCATCAGGCAGTCTATAGCCTCTCGGTCTGGCACCTTCCACTTAGCGTGATGCATTGGACCTGCATCCCCTCTTGTCACTGCTGAGAAGTACTCCACTATGTGCATGGACAGCACCACTGATGGATATTTGTGTTTTTTCCTTATTCGGGGGGTATGAATGTAGCTGCCATAAGCATCTTAATACGGGTTCTGTGTGATCATAGCATTACTCACTTGCCTTGAAGGAGAATTCTAGGCCATGTGGTAAATGTATGTTTAACTTTACAAGAAACTGAACAGCTTCCTCAGGTGGCTCCCCGTGGTGCATCCCACTAGCAGAGTATCCAAGTCCCAGATGACCTCCATCCTTGGCAGCGTGTGTGTGATCTGTCATTTAAATTCAGCCACTGTGGTCGGTGGACAGGCTATCCAATTGTGGTTTTACGTTGCATTTCCCTGATGACTAATGATCTTGCTGGCTTTTCATGTCTGTATTTTCCATCCATAAATCTTCTTTGGTGAAGCATCTGTTCACATTTTTGTCCATTAAAAAATCGGGTTGTATGTTTTCTTATTTTTGAGTTTTGAGAGTTCTTTATATATTCTGGATGTAAGTCCTTTGTCAGATGTTTGATTTGCAAATATTTGTTTCCAGTCTGTGGCTGCTGCTTCTTCTTTTTTTAATTCTCTTAACAGTATCTTCCACAGGGCAAAAAAGTTTTAATTTTGCTGATGTCTGATTTATTAATTTTTTTTATGGATCACGCTTTCGATGTCATATCTAAAACCTAATAGCCAAACCCGAAGTCTAAAAGGTTTTCTCCTATGTTTCATTTAAAACCTTCACAGGTCTACCTCTTACAATCATGCCTGTGACTCACTTGAGTTAATTTTCATGTGTTACAGGAAGTATAATGAGGCTTCTTTTGTTATATATGCATCTCAATAAACAAGCATCATTTGTTGAAAAGGTGATCCTTTGAATTGCCTTTGCAACTTTTTGAAAAATCATTTGAGTATATTTGTGTGGGGGTACTGGATTCTCTATTCTGTTCCATTGATCTGTGTATTTACTATATACACCTAACTCACTAGGTCTTAGGGCTTGCTTTGTTTTATAGAATACTTTGGGGTTTTCCAGGTGGAAATCAGATTCTATGCAAAATGGAGACAGTTGTATTTCTTCTTTTCCATTCTGTATGCCTTTTATTTCTCTATCTTACCTCATCACGCTGGAGGCCACGAACCCCACCCAGTTCAGTGTTGAAAAGGACTGGGACCCCAGGGTCCTGGGATCGAGCCCTGCATCGGGCTCCCTGCTTGGCGGGAAGCCTGCTTCTCCCTCTGCACTCCCCCTACTTGTGTTCCCTCTCTCGCTGTGTCTCTCTCTTCAAATAAAAAGAAAAAAAGAAAAAAAGAAAAGGACTGGGAGGTGATGTGCTTGCTTTGTTCCTGATCTCAGGGGGTGAGTCATTGGCTCTTTGGCCATTAAATGGAGACACCATATATCAGGTTGAGGAAGTCCCCTTCTCTTCCTGTTTATCTGAGAGTTTTTATCATGACTGGATATTGAATTTTGTCAAACATTTTTCCTTATCTATAGATATGATTATATAGCTCTTCTTCTGTGGTCTGTCAATGTGGTGAGTCATGTTGATGGATTTTCAGATGCTGACCAGCCTTACAGTCTGGGGTAAAGCTGCTTGGTCATGATTTGTTATCTTTAAGAAATATTACTAAGTTTTATTTGCTCAAGTTTTGTGGGGGGGTTTTGCGTCTGTGCTCATGAGGGATATTGGCCTGCTGTCTCATCGTAACATCACTGTCTGGGATCAGCCTCATGGTACTGCTGGCCTCTTGGCGTGAATTGACGGGTTCTTCTTCTCTTTTCAGGAAGTAGTTTTGTAGAACCGATTTGGTAGAATGTTTGATCGCACTTGCCAGTAAAGCCTTCTGGAGTTTTCTTTGTTGGGGGGTGGATCCTGCCCTGCAGGTTTCAGGGGGCTGTGTCCGTTCTCCCCGCGTCCATTTTCCTCTCTGTTCTCCAGACGGAGTGGTTCACACAGATCCATCTTCAGGCCCTCTGACTCATTTTGCTATCTGCATTCTACTATTGAGTCTTCCTGGTGATCTTTAATTTCACTTCAGATATCTTATTTTTCAGTTCTAAAACTTCCTTTTTTTTTTTCCGTATAGTTTCTCTTTCTCTGCTCAGACATGTGTTTTTCCCTTGTCTCAAAAGTGTTCATCTCGCTCTCATAAAAGCATGGTTATGGCTGCTGCTCTAAAGTCTTTGTCTCGTAACTCAAATAGCTGGGTCCTCTCAAAGTTGGCATGTGCTGATGGTCTTTGCTCTTGAAAATTGGTTGTATTTTCCTGGTTTTCGTATGTTGAATAATTTTGAATTGTATCCTGGATATATTGAATATTATGTTGTGAGATGCTGAGTTCTGTGTATTGTATTGTATGTAGTCTCCATACCCAGTGTGGAGCTCAACGGAGGGCTTGAACTCATGACCTGGAGACAAACACCTGAGCTGAGATTAAGAGTCAGGCGCTTAACTGACTGAGCCACCCAGACACCCCAAGTTCCATTTAAATCAGTCGTTCTCAGCTGGGTGGGATTCTGCCCCACAGAGGACATTGGGTGATGTCTGGTGGGTAGAGGTCAGGGATGTTGTTCACCTGCCTACAGTGGACCGGACAGCCACCTCCACCCCAAAATAATTATTCAGTCTAGAATATCAACAATGCATAGGTTGAGAAACCGTTGTTTAAATCTTGTAGAGAATATTAGGCTCAGACCACAAGCCCTGTCATACCATCTGTGAGAAGTGATTTCAGTGTCAGCTCAGCCGGCAAAGTCTTTGCTGTGCTTCCTTGGATCTGGTCCCTGCACGCGCAGCTGGGAAGTAAGCCTGGGGCTCAGGTCCGCTCACTTGCGTCCTTGGGGGCCTTCTTTCTGCGCTCTCTCCCCTCGGGATGTCCCCAGCACTCTCTGGACCACAGTGGCACGTTCCCAGTCTTTGGCTGGACGGTTGTGGTTTCCCTGAGTCTATTCATGCTCTGCCCCCATGCACGGTGTTGTGGTTTTGCACAACTGGGGTGGTTTTGGGGGCAAGGTGGCAAGAGAAAGAAAGAAAGAAAGATAAGCAGGATTCCCCTGAATTCTTTGGAACTCAGGGGCCCGCTTTCCTGGTTCTCCCCCAGAGAAGCGGCTTTTTTCTGGGCGTTTTAAGAGTCGATAGCACTGCTGTGGCTGTAGCTTCATGATGGGCGGTGACCTCGGGGCAAAGCAGGGGGGAACGAGGGAAGAGGGTCCCCGAGTCCTTCCCCCAGCACCCTCTGGCTCTCAGAGGCCCCTTTGCAAGTCCTCTGTCCTGCTTACTGCGTGGATCTGAGACCCAGGCTGCCTGAAGCCAGCCCGCGAGGAAAAGGAGGACAGCCAGTCAGCCCAGCACCACACTGGTCATTCGCCCAACTCGCCTTCCCTCCCCCGTCTCCGCCGCCGCGCACTTGTCCGAGTCCTCGGAGGCCGGCCGTCTGTATTCCGCCCAGAGCTCCAGCCGTAATCAGTGCAGGGAGGCTGCGCTGTGCCCAGTCCGTCTTGCCTGGCACCAGAGGTGATTTGCTTTCTCTTCTAAGAAGGAGAAAGGCAAGGAAAAAGTGGGTCCGGGTAGTGAGTGGATTTCCTTTAGAAATCAGCGCACAGGGTAATTTCTCCTAACCCTTTGGAGTGCTGTGTTGGTTGGCATGAGGCCTTTCTCCTCTATTCTCCTCGACGTTCCTCTGAAGCGGCCGGGTGGAGTGGGCAGCACAGCGATGGAGAGAAGACGGGGCAGCGCTCACGCGAAGTGTGCCCTCAGGAGCCCCTCCGGCAGTTCGCTGTGGCCGTGGGACTGAGGTCAGGCCCCGAGTGCGTGCAGCCGTGAGCCCTGTCTTGTCCAGACCTTGCCCAAAAGCCTCCCGTGCTGTCCTCGGGCTGGCTGGCTGGCAGTCTGTGCTCGCCGCGCTGCCCACACAGGGTCGGGCGAGGCCTCCGTGGCCGTTCGGGCTGAGCCACAGGTTGGAGAAGCCCTGGGTGCCCGAGTCGCCCCGTGGGGGGGATGGCCCACCCCGGACTGTGACATGAGCGGCAAGTAGGATTTCCCTGGTTGAAGTTACGACCATTCCTGTTACGGCAGTGAAGGTTAATCTCCCTGACAAATGCGGTCTATAATGGGCAATTGGTATCTCTCCCCGGCTTGACCACCGAGGCAAGTGTTGGACTTTTGATGAATGACCTTCCATCTCTGACCCTGGCTTAGCCCCTTACCCACTGGGGTGCGTTAATTTGACCCACTGGTGCTACTTTTTTCTTCTCACAGCAATGTTGAAAGATAAATTGAAGCAATCTTGGGAAGATTTTAAACCCTTTGGAGGAAAGAGAGTGTATAAAGACAAGGCATCATTACCATCATGATCTTGAGCACCACTCTGCCAAGCACACAGAGAAATGATTAATCATCCCTTAACTTTGACGGATCATAAGTATCATTTCTGCAATTGAGATCTGCAGATAATTAGAAAGCACGGTGCTTCAGCCTGCCAATTGCCGCCTTCCCTCCTGATTAGTGTGGTGTCCTTGAATAGGCATTGTGCCCGTGACAACTGCCAGGACCCAGCTGAGGAGCCCGGGCAGCGACTGTGCCCGGGGGAGTGCACACCGTCGACAGGGCTTCCTGGCAGAGGTCCGGGAAGAGCACACTCGGCCTGTCTCTGTCACTTGTTAGATGTGGTTTAATTAAGCAAGGAGGGTCGCTGTGGGGAAGGCTGCTCTGCCCACGATTTGATTTGCGAGGTGGTTAAAATGTTTCGAAGCCCCTTTAAGAGACCAGGTGGTAAAAATGAGGGGGGTCATTCACCTGAGTGGTTAAATTAGGAGCAGCTGAGACACAGGAGGCTTTGTGGAGGGTGTGCCTGGGACGCGGTGCTTCTGACCTCCCGTGCCGGGGGCGGGGCCAAGGGGTGGGGGAGGCCGTGCTGGGGCCACCCGGTCCCCTGGGGGGGTCCCCTGCACCCACCTCCGGCCCCGCCAGGCCTACAGGGCTAGGCTCGCGAGGTAAGGCAGAGAAGCCTGCATCCCCCTCCCCTTTAATTTTTGGATGTTGTGGTAGATTCACCTTGGCTGTGAGAAGTCCCATGGGGGACGGCATGCTCTCCGTCATCAGTGTCCCTCAGCAAGGACATCCTGCAAAACGGCGGCAGATCTCGCAGCCAGGGTGTTGACCCCATTGCAAACCCCAGCCTTGCTCCTGTTTTCCAGGTTTCTTGGTGCGTGATTGTGTGTGGCCGCACCTGCCCCCGCCTCGCCGTCCGGGTCTGCAGTGGTTGCCTGTGTCTCCAGCACTTGGAGCGTGGCAGGGCTGTGGCAAGGACTCCATAAATCTTCGCCGAAGAACCGTTCAGCTCCCCTGAAGAGAACTGTAGGACTTTCATGCCAGATCAGAGACGTGATAAGGAAGCATTTGTCAAAATCTCTGAGGCACTGGAGAAATCCAGTCAGGCCAAGGGCTTCGAGCGGAGGGTGCTGACAGTGTAGCAGCGGGTCTCCCTGCCGGAGGGTGTCTGTCTGCATGGGAAACACCCCTGGTGGGGCTGCCGTCACACTGTTCCCGTTCCAGTACCCAGAGCATCTGCGGGTGTCTGCTCCCATGCTGGAACTGGCCTGTTAGTGACACGGGAGCTGGAGGACAGCCAGCACAGTGTCCTCGTGGCACCAGTGAGACTTTGTAGAGACTCTGGCACGTGCATGGGGGGCAGTGTGGTCACACCAGCTTCCTACTAGGTTGGAAGACTGAGGTCTTCTGGAGCAGCAGGTGGTGCACAGACCTCGACATCCTCAGAGCTCTCAGTGTTGCTCTCATCTGTGGTGGCCTCCTTCACTGCTGCCATGGAGCAGCGTGGTGGTGGTGGCCGTGAGGTCACTGCATCGTGGTTGCATGGCGGTGTGGTCATTGCACGGAAGTGGCATGGAAGTAGTGTGGTAGGATGTGGACATTGTATGGTAGGCATACGGTGGTAGCGTGGTCGTTACGTGGCAGGCACACAGTCGTCGCGTGGTAGGCACGTGGTGGTTCTGTGGGAGGCGTGGTGGTAGCGTGGTCGTTACGTGGCAGGCACACGGTCGTCACGTGGTAGGTACGTGGTGGTTGTGTGGGAGGCGTGGTGGTAGCGTGGTCGTTACGTGGCAGGCACACGGTCGTCGCGTGGTAGGTACGTGGTGGTTGTGTGGGAGGCGTGGTGGTAGCATGGTCGTTACGTGGCAGGCACACGGTCGTCGCGTGGTAGGCATGTGGTGGTTGTGTGGGAGGCGTGGTGGTAGCGTGGTCGTTACGTGGCAGGCACACGGTCGTCGCGTGGTAGGTACGTGGTGGTTGTGTGGGAGGTGTGGTGGTAGCGTGGTCGTTACGTGGCAGGCACACGGTCGTCGCGTGGTAGGCATGTGGTTGTTTGTGGGAGGCGTGGTGGTAGCGTGGTCGTTACGTGGCAGGCACACGGTCATCGCGTGGTAGGCACGTGGTAGCAGCGCGGTCGTCCTGTTGTCCTCACACAGCTCTTGCATCAGGGCTGTGTGCAGCAACATGGCAGGAACACGGCGGCAACACGGCCCTTGGAGACAGCTGCCAGGTGCGTGAAGGAGCCATGACGGGGAGTCAGACAGACACAGATCCTGGTCACACCACTTGTCGCAGTATCGAGAGCTCTCGGTGCGCCAGTTCCCTCCCTCCCATTGTGACGGGAGTGTGCCCTCCTCGTGGACCTGCACTCAGTGGAGGGGCTCTGAATGTGCCAGCACCCTGCTTGGTCTGAGGTTGGACGAGCTCAAATTGTTTGATCCTCAACTGGCAGAAACCAAAAGCTGTTGGTGCCTTTCCATCTGAAGCCTGCATTCAGGATGGGCACCCATGTGTCTTGGGACTGAGGGCTGGTCCAGGTGTCCCCAGGGGTGGGAACTGACCCCGGGCAGCACGCTATAGAGCGCAGGCCACTGCGGGCATGGCTGCCATTGTTACCTGAGAGTGTCCAGGGTCAGGTACGCCCTCCTGCATCCCAAAGGGCCCCATCTGCCCGGTGCAGAAACAACACACCATCTTGCTATGGAGACACCACCCTCCTGATGAGTGGGAAGGGGCTGAGGGTCTGAGACATTCCCACAGATAGTGTTCCTGCAGAATTCGGTTTCCTTGGTTTTCTCCATCAGAAAACAGGAACAAGCTGCAATATTGGCCGAGCAAACTTACAGAAACAGAGCATTCATTGCAGATTCCCCTCCTCCTTTTCCTGGACCAAATGCCACCGTGGCCACTGTGCAGTCTCTGCCGTGAACTTCCCCACTCACCTCTACCTGGATGGCCCTTGGAACCCACTGGGGTGGCTCCTCATGGATCTGATCTGTTTAAATAGTTGCTGGACTGTCCCAGGAGACTGACTGGGCTCAGATCTCCTCCCTTAGGTCTCTTTACAACAACACAGCGAAGTGAGTAAGCAGGTGGAAGTCAGGTGAGTTCCAACAGTCCAGTAATGGTCTGTGGGTGGGGAGAGGCGCCCTGCTGGAGCGGAGCCTGCTCTGGTGTGGGCGGCTGGGTGCGTGCGCATGTGTGTTAGGGGCGGGAGGGCAGGGGCCGGGGGCTGGGCGCCGTTCCAGGCCAGACTGCACTGGGAGGTCCAGGGCATGTGTATGATTGGGCACTCTAGAGTCTTTGTGTCCCTCTGCTCATTTGCCCATTGATAACCCACAGACCTCTGGCTATTAAGGCTTCCTCTTAAATGGAACTATTTAAGAAAATCCAAAATAAACACATAGGACACAAATAACCTATGAGGAAAACAGATGACTTAGGAAAAGACTTAAAAACCCCAATAACTATCTTCGAGAGATCTAAGAGTACAATGCAGTCATAAAACATGAACAGTGTGCTATAAGAAAGGAGTGCTTATCCCTCCGAAAGGTGCTGGAAACCTGACATGTACTTGCCAAAATTAAAAGTCAATAAAAAAGGATAAAGTTGGGGAAAATTTCTAGAAAGTAGAGCAAAAGAGAGAAACTATAAAAGAAAAGAGAAAGGAACTTATAGATCAACACAGAAAATCAATATCCAGTGACCAGAAATCTCAGAAAGGGGAAACCAGGAAAATGGAGCAGCAAGGATTTCTGAAGAAACAGGACAAGCGTGGCGGCGGCAGGGGGGCGGGGGGACCCGCCGTGCAGGTGGAATCCGTGATGGCCTTAGAACATACCCGGATGGGCTACTGTGAAAACTCACAAGGTTTAAAGACACTAAAGAAGTACCTAAAGAAAAAAAAAGATCCAGCTATAAAGACGTTAAAATCAGGCTGGCATTAGGTCTCGAAAGGCAGGGAGGGCACCAGCGTTCTAGAGGGCAGCAGAATTGCATTTGTCAGATTCTGGGGAAGGAAGGCCCCAGCACAGAGTCCCACACCCAGGCCTTTGTTGGTAAGTGTGGCTCGCAGACCCACAGCGACTCCTAAGAGTCCCAAGGCCCCTTCTTCAGTGAGCTTTGCCACTGGAGTAAACAAACGTGTGGAGAAGCGCAGGCAGCGAACGGAGCCACGGACGCGTGTCTGCAGACAGAGAAGCACCAATCCACTTGCCTCCCAGGGACGGACCCCATGGTAACCTAGGAATGTTGTCCTGCGAGTGGAAGAAGTCTGACTCCAAGACCATTGCTGGCTCCTGCCGTGCACGGGAGCAGGGTGAGGGAGGGCCGTCCAGTGGCAAGGCGGCTGCCCACCTTCTGTGCGCCAGGTGGGTCCAGGTGGCCAGGTGAGTGAGTGGACCTGCAGGGACCCCTCTGGGCTCTGCCCCACCCACTGGCTAAAATGCTGTGCCGGCCACGTGGTCAGGATGGCAGCGCCCCGTGCCGTAGCCGGGTCCCCAGGGGCTCTTCACGGACCTGTCTACCGCCCCCTGTGCGGACCCAGGACACAAAGCTGGTGATTACCCTACTTTACATGGGGTTTATCGGTTACAGTGATTAGCTGTGCTAACTCATTCAGGTTAATTGGTTTTCAACTTTCTACACTCTGTAGACAAAGCACAGGAGACTCAATTATGAGTAAAAATAGAATGTCATGTTATCAACCTTAACAAGGTGCAGTGTGGCTGTCAGCGTGAGAGGTGGAGGTGAGGGGGCAGACGGGGCATGGAGATGCCGTGCCCACCCTCCCTGAGCCTGGGGGAGCAGGGGGCCTCCGTGAAGGGGTAGCCGCAGGGCATTGGTTACTGCTGTGGTCAGACGCATCTGAGCACAGAGCTGAATGCTGGTGCACCTGCCCTGGGAGGGGGCGTGGCACAGGGGAACGCCCTCCCCAAGTCCGTCAGGAAATAGCCCTTTACCCTTTCCTAAGGTAAGGAGGTGGCCAAGGAGGCACTGGAATCAAAGCCAGAGTGCTTACTGCCAAGGAGCAGGTCTAGGGGTGGGGAGGGTGGGCCAGGGGTCTCTCTGCCCCCTCCCTCTGCTTCCCCCTCCTCCCTCCCCTCCCCCTCCCCTTCCTCCTTTCCCCTCCCCCCTCCTCCCTTCCTGCTCTTTCCTTCCCCCCTCCCCCCCTCCTCATTCCCCCTCTCCCCAATCCCTGGTCCCTTTCTCTCTCATCAGCCTTCCTGTACTATTTTATATGTTAAACATGTGTGCTTATTACTTTTATTGAAATTTAAAATATTTAAAGTTAGCTAAGTAAGTAAACGTTAGAAATTAGGTTACTCAAGAGAACTAGAGTTGTTTTTTGAGGACTTGAGGGGCACTCAGTTATTAATAATGGATAGCACCTTGCACACCATTCTTAGCCACCCCCACATGTGGGGCCAGCAGACGTTCTGGACCGGGGTCCTCACGGGCCACTGTCCACCCTCGGGAATGCTGCCACTGCGCTCTTGGGGAGGAGCCCAGTTCAGGCTTTTCACCCTCACGCTGATGGCGCTGGCTCTCCTCCGGGCCCCAACAACTAATCTGATTTTATAAAGTGTAAGTGGACCTATTTTTGTTGCATTAAAAACATAAACAGATTGGGGTGCCTGGGCGGCTCAGTCGGTTAAGCGTCTGCCTTCGGCTCAGCTCATGATCCCAGGGTCCTGGGATCGAGCCCTGCTTTGGCCTCCCTGCTCAGTGGGGAGTCTGCTTCTCCCTCTGCCACTCCCTCTGCTTGTGCTCTCTCTCTGTCAAATAAATAAATAAAATCTTTAAAAACAAAAATAAACAGATTGATGAGGTGGAGTGTGTGGAGGTTGGAAGTGCTGAGCCATGTTGACAGGACGGCCGAGTCGGGAAAAATGATGTTTGCAGGTCACTTCGACAGAATTCGACATGGAACACGGCCCGGGGTCCCTTGTCCAAAAGAAATGCTGATTCCCGTTACTTAGGAGGGAGGAGGCTGTGGGGTAACCCCCCCTCCCCGCCTTGGGCTGGCCTAGGGAGAGTGCCCTGGGGCTCTGGGGCCAGAGCCAAGAAGTGTGCAAGAGGAGGTGACGTCTGAGACTGTCACCCAAGGGCAGGCTGGCGTCACCAGGGGACCACGCAGGGGTTTGTGTGGGGAGGGGTGGCCGGGAGGTGGGGCCCGCGTCGGATGCCGCGAGCAGCCTCCGGCTGGCGTCACACCAGCTGTGAGGAAGAGGACGAGCGTCTTCAGGAAAGCCTGTTTCTACTGGGGGACTGTAACTGTGCACATGGGACGCATGCCCAAGCCTCGTGCGGCGGTGGGCGGCGTGGATGTGATGTGCGTGCCCGGTGAAGCCCTGCCTCGTGCTCTGCTGGCCTTCCCTGGGCATGGGCACTGCCCGGAGGTCATGCTGCAAGGTTCACAGCCGTTGCTTTAGTGGGAGAGAAGAACATGCAGTGAGACTTTAAATACTGAAGAGGCAGAAACTAACCCTGGAAAAGCTCTGTTCTGGTCAGATTGAGGAATCAGGATGTTGGAGCCAACGCGGGGCCACAGCGCTGGGGGGATGCTGGTCTTAAAGGTGCTGTGATGACATTGGGGTGCCCGGGGCCTTCCCAGCCCTAGAGCGGGACTAGCAGCCGGCCTCCTCTGGGGCCTTCCCTGTGATCATCTGTGGGGTCCAGTGGACTCAGTGGCCTCTCTTAGGCCAAAATCTGCTCTGCGGCCCCCAAAGTTTGTACCACAAAACCAGCTGGACATCTTCCTCCCTCTCACAGAGGAGGTGCCACCTTCATGACAGATGGGTCTGGGGCTGCCCAGGGCACAGGCTGGGGGCTGGGCAGGATCCGGGGACACGTTCAGGGTGCCCTCCTGCATTAGAATCACTGCGGGTCCCCGTCGTGCTCTGCAGTGACGCTGTGGGTTCTCGATTCTGCCAATGAGAGCAGGAAGCACATTCCGCAAAGGGAGGAAGGAGGCAGGAGTGGGGACTGTTGTGGGGATTAGCACATCATCTGTGATTGTTTCTTAAAGAAAATGGAAAAGATGTGTGCGTCCTTTTCCGTCCACCTTCAAATACCCGCCATCTGTCTGTCCTTGCGTCCATCTGGGTTAGAGGTGCCAGGGACCCAAGATACTCAGCTCTGGGGAGGTCTGTGTATTGGGGAGGCAGGAAGACTGTGAGGGCAGTGGGCCTGGGGCCCTGGGGGGTGGGGTTTGCTCGTGGGTGGCGCCCCTCCCGCCTGCCACTGCAGCTGACAGGGCCCCTAGAGGAAGCCGAGGTTTCTCAGCGGCGATGGGGAGCTTGTCTCGCTCCAGCTCTGCAGCCCCGGTGTGCTGGCGTTCAGAGGACCCCCGCCCAGCTCCAGGGCCCCACAGCACAGAGGTCCTGGCAGTGGGACAGGGACACGGGGGCCTGGGTGGGCCGAGGGCTCCCAGGGCATTGACCTTCCCTTGAAAGGGCGATAAGGCAATTCCTATTCCAGGGACATTTCTCACAATAAATCCAAGTGAGGCTTTGAGAGATTGAAGTCCCCACGAACAAGGTTATGGGGCAACTTGACAGACCTGAGTGAGGTAAATCACCAGAACGGATGACATTTTTCCAGATGGAAACCGAGCGGAGATCTAATCAGGAAGAGGACGAGCGTCTAGCGCAGCACATTGTGAGCGGCGGGAAAGCTGCTGACGGATCTGCCCTCTCAAGGACAGAGGTCAGGGCCGGGGGTCAGAGAGCGCCGCGAGGCGGTCGATGAGGGTCCTCGTGGGGGGCAGGAGTTGGGCTGGGTCCACGCGCTGCAAGCTTTATTGTGTGTGTGTTCACTTATTCATGCCGTGCCTCATTTCACTAAGGCCTCGGCTTGGCTGAGCGAGCACACAGGGCGGAAAGCCGCGCGTTGTAAGTGATAAAGCGCTGGGCCTGGGGGAAGAGTCCGTGAGAAGCGGGGGTTGGGGTCAGGGGAGCAACGCTGGAGGAACAGCCCGTCTTCGCCGTGACACGTCCACGAGGATGACGGGCGCCTTGGAAGCAGTGATGACGGGCCTGCCCCTGTTGGGAGCCCTTCCTGGCCCGATCTCATTTACCGCTTGCGCGGTCCCAAAGGGGTCCTGTTGTTCCCATCCTCGGTGGAGGCTCTGAGACGTTTGCACGGCTGCCCATGGCCACGCACTGGGATGGTGGTGGCTGATTTCCACGCAGCAGCCTGACTCCAGAGTCTATACCCCCTTCCCCAGGTGAGCTCCCTGGTCACCCTGCCCTACCCTGTCCAGCTAAGTGACTCCCAGGGAAGCGTCCAGAAGCGTCCGAATGAATGAATGAGCGAGCCCAGGGCATCCCGGGACAACGTTGCTAACAGCAGCCTCCGTTCACTGAGGGCCTGCTGCGGAGTTTGCTGCCCCAGCCGCCCTGCTGGGTGTGCCAGCCACACACTCCTTTTACGGCTGGGGAACCTGGGCTCGCGGAGGACAGTCCGCTTGTCTCTGGTCATGCTGTTGGCAGAGTTGATCCTCGTGGGAGCCCTCCCAGGGAACGGGCCAACTCCCAGTGCCCACGCCACCCTCCCTTCTCAGGGTGGAGCCGCTAGGCTGGCCTCTGGGTTCTCAGACCCGCAGAGGGAGGTGTGAGCGCCGCCGTGCCGGTCTGGGTCTCGGCCATCGAGGCCTGGCAGCCTTGCCTTTGCTCTTGGATGCTGGCTGGCTTCTAGCACCTCTGTTGTGTCCCTCCGGAGACCGGCCCTCGAGAATGACAGCACACGGAGAGGAAGAGATGCATCTGGAGGAGGACAACCGCGCTCACAGGGCGAGGAAGCCACGCCTGACCTAGAGCCCAGCCACGCTGCCCCGTGAGCTCCACGGGCAATAAAGATGAGGCCCGTGCAGCGAGCCTGCCGAGATTCCCGACCCTCAGGTGTCCAGCACTGTTCTTATATTAGCACTGTGTTTCGGGGTGACTCAGCCCACCAGCCTACGGCCCTAGTGAGCCTACAGCGAAGCAGCCTCGGGGCCAGGGTCTGCAAGCGCCGGAGGCAGGGCGAGTCTGGGGCTGTGGGCTGAGGCGAGCCGTGCAGAACCCCAGGGACATCTGTGCGCGGCCCACTGGTTTCAGAGCTGAGTGCGGCTTAGACAGGATCCAGGATCCTAGGGAGACGGAAGGATGCTTCAGAGGAATGGGATCCACACAGGGAGAGTCAGGCTGCCAGTTCCTGGTTCTCATGGGGTAACTGGCAGGAGAGTACATGTGAGCACACAGGTCGGCCCGTCCACTACTGTCTGGGCAGTGGATTATCAGGATGGCAAGTGTCCCCGCCCTGAGACCTCTGGCCAGAGACCAAGGTGGCCTGGGACACACAGGTCGGCCCGTCCTCTACTGTCTGGGCAGTGGATTATCAGGATGGCAAGTGTCCCTGCCCCGAGACCTCTGGCCAGAGACCAAGGTGGCCTGGGACACACAGGTCGGCCCGTCCACTACTGTCTGGGCAGTGGATTATCAGGATGTCATCGTGCAGCCTAGGGAAGCAAGATGGACAGAGTGCGTTTCACTCCCCAGCACGCTGCACATCCGTGGAAGGGCGGAGGTTGGGTCCAGCCCCGGCTCCTCCACTTTAGAGGCTGTGTGACCTGCCATTCACGGCCCAAGGCTCCTGGGAACACAGCAAGCTCACGGACTGGGCCCTTCGCCTCTGGGGTCTCTTGTCCTGTGACTCTTCCTACCCCAGACCTTCCTGCCCATTGTCAGCTCTCTGCATCTCTTCCCACGGCTGCTCAGCTCCAAGGCCGGCCACCTGAGGAGCGCCCTCAGATGTCCAAGTCTTATCCCAAGTCCAAATCTCAGCCTTCTCTATGCCATAAATCTTATTTTATCCAATTCTGTAATTATTTTTTCCTTTTTCTTTTTTTTAGAGAGGGCGGGAGTAGGGACAGAGGGAGAGAGAGACTCTCAAGCAGGCTCCATGCCCAGCACAGAGCCCGATGCCGGACTCGATTCCACGATCTGAGATCATGACCTGAGCTGAAATCAAGAGTCGGATGCTCAACTGACTGAGCCACCCAGGCACCCCCATCTCTAATTATTTCTTAATGTGAAACCTTCTCTCTTTTACTTCTTTCCTTTCCCTGGCACATCTTTAAAATTAAAAAAAAAAAAATTAAAAAAAAGTTCTCTCTGTTTTCTACGACAGTGTCTGCCACCTTCTTGCAAATATAGCCTGATCCCTTTGGGGCTGGACCTGCTGCCTGCGGATGCCCAGCCTGGCCTCCTGCCCACTCCTTTCCCTCGTGTGTCCCCCTCCGAGGTGGTTCGAGTTGACGGCAGTGAGGGGCAGGGACAGAGGGCCCCTGGGGGACGTGGGAGCGGTCAGGACCCCACGTTGGCACTGGGGGCTGTGGGGCTCTCAAAGAGGGAGCACAGGGCACTTTTTCCTTAAAGTTTCTTTCTCCAGCCAGCTTCACATTTTTACAGAGAACATGGAGGGACTTGTACTCCAAGCACTGCCACTGTGACCGAAATTGTTTCACCCAGTGGATTTACTTGTCTGGGCAAGTCCGCAAGGGAGGTGTTTTACGGACACTTTTTCGGTTGAGGACGCAGAAGCCCGAGGAGAGCCAAGGTTGCAGGGTCGGCAAGGACGGGGTTAAGCTCTGAATCCAGTCACCTGACTCCGGAGCCCACACTCCTCACTCACGGGAACTTGGCTCCTGCTTCTATTCTTGTCCGGTGGCTTTATAGAAAGCTTCCACTCAGTTTCGTCGTTTTGGGAACGGAGGACTGGTTTCTGACGAGCGCCAGCCGCTCCCAGTTCCGACTGGATGCGCAAGACGGGGCTGCTGCTTCCCTTCACTGTGGCCAGTGATGCTGCTCTGTCATCATGGGTGACGAGTCCAAGTGTGGGTGGAGGAGCTCCACGGCGTCCCGCTTCCGGAAAGAGGGTGGGGACCCGGCCACTAACCCCGAGTGAATGGTGTGGCAAGGCTGCTTTTCTCTGATGGGCTGCAGACGAAGTCCCACCCACGGCGATGGGCCGCCGGCGGGGAGATCTGTGTGCTGGCATGTGCTGCTGGGAGCGTGTGAGCCCTGGGGTGTGGCAAAGAGGCCAGGCTCAGGCAGAGAGGGAAGGCTGCACCCCAGCGAAGAGAGCCACCACTGAATGTCAGCCCTGTGTCTGTGATCTGGGCGGCCTGCCTCAGAAAGGACCGATTTGCCACCTTTTCTTTTGTTCTGTCTCTCAGTGACAGCCAAACAGATGGAGATGCATGGCCTGCCGGGGGGCGGGGCGCCTGGTCCTGACTCTTGAGGAGGGAGCGCGTCTGGTGCAAGCCGGGGGGGTTCTTTCTTCCTCTCCACCTGCCAACACAGCTGCAGAGAAGCCGCTCCTTTTCCCAGCGCTGTGCTCTGGGGTGACCCTTGCCAAGTTGATGCATCCCTTTGCCGTGGCCCCTGAAAATGAGTTAGTGCCCTTAGCAGTCAGAGGGCATTCTGGGGCTCTGATTGTAATTCCTCCTCTGGGCCATCTGTGGGGTTGGCATCCTTGCTTTTCCAGGAAGGGAGCTGAGGCATAAACCCAGCAGGTCCCTGGACCGGGGAGAAGTGGGCTTGGCCACCACCCATTTCTCCGTCACCCACCTCCAGGCCTCCTGTCCGCTCCTGGGAAAGCCGTCCTCCCGGCTGTGTTGGGAAGTGGCCTTTCGAGAGGGGCATGTGTGGCGTGGAATGTGTGTCTGTGTTGGGGGGGGGGCACATGAGAAGAAGGAGAGTCCGGGCTCTGCTTCGCCACCGTGGCCCCCGTGGTCCTTGAGCTGAGGCAGAGACCGGGCCAGCCAGGCCGCTCCAGCCAGGGCTCTGCAGTTCCTCAGCAAGGCCAGGGGAGCGGGTAGTGTCTGGTGGCGGGTTGCCGTCTCGGAGGAGTGGGGCCTTTTGTAGGATGTCCCTTCAGCCAGTCCGGCCGTCCCGAGGCAGCCACGGAACTGGCCAGGGCCCACGTGTCTTGCGGCCGGTGGAAGCAGCTGTGCTGAGCATTTCTGTTCTCCTCTCACAGTGGTTTTGACTGAAGGCTCCGGGGAGTAAGAGCAAACTGGCCCCAGAGACTGTGTCCGGAGTCCCCACTCCAGCACTGCGCCAGGCCCAGCCCTGAAGGTCCCTCCATGTGACGGCCCTCCCCCTGCCCCACTACGGTCACCACCCGCCTTCTGACCACATCTTGCAAGCATGTATGGCTTTGGCAGCGGTGATGAGCAAGCAGGGCGCCCACCAGGCACGGCCATGTGCCAGGCGATGGGGAGGCAGCGACGACGGGCTGGTGCCCGGCCGGGGCGTGCTGTCCAGAGCACACGTGCTGTGCGTGCGCTGGTGGCCGCCCCGGAGACCCAGGGGGAGGGCCAGCGGGTGCTGTGACGCCGGGGGCGGGGCCGCAGTTGAGGCGGGCAGTGAGGGGCGGAGGAGAGACCGGATTAGAAGGGCACCTTGAGGATCCATCGCCCTGCGCGTGGGGAACCCAGAGTGCAGTGTTCGCCGCCTGGTTTCCGGCTGGAGGACTAACTGAGGCAGGAAGCGGGACAGGAGAAGCCGTGGAGCTGACGCCGAGCCCGGGGCCCAGGGGCAGCACAGTTCCAGCAGGTAGAAATGGCGTCTGGGAGTCTGGAGGGATGCTGAGTGGTCGGTGACAGGTGTGAGAGGCGAGGCGCAAAGAGAGGGCGGCCTGCTTCCCTGTCCCCTGTGTCGTCCCCTCGGACCTTCCCCGGATGGCCGCAGCGTGCGCTCTTTCCGGCTCTGCGCCCAGCCCCGAAGGTGAAGGTCGCTCTGTGCCACGGGACGTTGCCGGAGGAGGGTAGGGTGCGTTCCCATAATTTACAGAAGGAGGAGCTCTCCTGGCCCGAAGCTTGCATTGTGGAATGGAAAAATGGAAAACAGTGACTTTTTTATTGTTCACTAACTACAGTGATGCTCTGGGTGGGAAAACCTTGTGTGTGTGAATGACGCTGGCTGAGGAAACCATCGATTGCACAGCAGGAGACAGATTATTTGAGAGAGAGTGAATGATGGTGGCTGTGTCGGATGCAGGACTGGCTGGTTCTGTCTGCAAGGTGAATTTGGAAATGGACAAGTTCTGCCAGCAGCGGGCTAGAGGTGAGAAAAGACCCCTGTGAGTGGAGGATCCGAGCTGCTCTCTTCCCACTGCAGGCAAGGTCTCACTGAGAAGGGGGCTTGGGGCTGTTCTCTAGGGGTCATTGTTGATGGAGGACAGCTTTAAGGTAAAATGGAACGAGAAGCTCAAAGTTGTTGAACAAACAACTCACATTGGTTAAGAAATTCTAGATTAGGGGCACCTGGGTGGCTCAGTTGGTTAAGCGACTGTCTTCGGCTCAGGTCATGATCCTGGAGTCCCGGGATCGAGTCCCGCATCGGGCTCCCTGCTCGGCGGGGAGCCTGCTTCTCCCTCTGCCCCTCCCCCTCTCATGTGCTCTCTCTCATTCTCTCTCTCTCAAATAAATAAATAAAATCTTTAAAAAAAAAAAAAAGAAATTCTAGATTAGGGTCTCCTGTAATTCCAGGGTTTTTCTATTAGTTTGGTGAAGCTGGTTCATTATCATCTCAAAGGTGCTCTAGGCATCCGCCTTTGGGGAGCTTGGTGTGTCTTTGGTGCTGGTCCCTGCTGCTTTCCTGGGGACGCAGAGGACGCACCCCCGTGTGGCCATGGACTCCTGCACCAGCCGGCTTCCCTGAGCACGCCACAGGGGGCTGCCACCTGGCGGGAGGCATGCGTGGGTCCATATTTGACTTCGAATGCAGCTGTATCTCCCTGAGCTGGATACGTAAGCCTCAGTTTCCTCATCTGTAACACGGGGATATGGTTAACTACAGCATATGCTGTTTCGAGGTTTAAACGAAAGTAACTGATTCTTGGAAAGCCCTTCCTGCTTTACGCATTCAGGAAATAGTCCCTCCTGTTACTGTTCCTAACGTGCCAGTCTGCATTCGCTGCAGTGTTTCCGCTCATGGTGTATACTGTCCTGCAGACCTCGCGCTGCAGATGGACGAAGGGGAGAGAAGGGAGCTGCCGATGCCACGTCCCTGACGTTTTCACGGACGCAGCCGCGAGGGGGGAGCCGGACCTCGTCATTTCCCTGGCGTCGACCAACGGCACGATGTTGTCTGTAACTTCTCTCTTCTCTCATAAAACATGCGTTTCACATGACAGCCGAGAAGGAAAGAAAACGATCAGTGAGGAAAGAGGCTGGAACAGGAAGACTCTGCCGAGCTCAGCGTTTTCTTAAGAGCTCTGAATGAACTTATGAAACGTGTGGGTTTCATGACTTCGGCTTTGTGGTTTTTGGTGTTTGGTTTTTTGCCACCATCCTGTCTGTCTGTGCAGTCTGAACCAGCTTCACCAAACTAATAGAAAAACCCTGGAACTCCAGGAGACCCTAATCTAGAATTTCTCAACCGATGTGAGTTGTTGGTTCAACAACTTTGAGCTTCTCGTTCCATTTTACGCCCCGTGGACCGTCTGACAGCAGGGGCACATGGGTCTGCCGTGCGTATGCTGGCTGCCAAGTGGGCAGTTTAAGGAAACCCAGTTTAAGATCGCCTTTGGAAACGGCTTTATTGAGGTACAGTTTGCATACAGGGAAGTTCACCTGTTCTATGTGTACAATCCAGTGAGCTCTCGTGTGTTCACAGAATTGTGCCCCCAGCCCCACGGTCTCATTTTCGGACATTGCCATCACCCTGAAAAGCCACATCTCGCCATTTCTACTCACTCCCCATTGTGACCCAGCCCTGGGCAATTATTAATCTACCTTTCGTCTCTGTATATTTGCCTTTAGCTTTTTTGACATTTAAGATAAATGAAACCACACAGCGCTCTTCTGTTGTGAGTGGCTTCCTTTACTCAGCATAATGTTTTCAAGGTTCGTCCGTGGCGTGACATGTGTCAGCTGGGTACTATTTTGTTACCAGACAATGCTGCATTATAGAACCTACCGTGTCCAGTTTCTCAGTTCACCACCCGTGGGTATTTGAGTTGTTCCCACCTTGCGGATGTTGTGGATAATGCTGCCGCCCACATTTGTGCACAGGCTTCCGCGTGCACGTGAGATCGCACGTCCCCTGGGTACGTACCCAGGAACGAGACTGCAGGGTCATACAGGCCCTACGTGCTTCAGATGTTCAGAACCCACCGGAGCGTTTCGGCAGTGGCCACGCCATCTCTGCTCCCTCCAGCAGCGTGCGAGTGTCCGGTGTTGTTCCACACCGTTGACGACCCTGGCAATTTCCCCTGTTCTGAGTAACAGCTATCCCAGTGGGTGTGGCTTGGATTCACATTTCTCTGTCAGCTAGGGACGGTGCTAATGGGCCGTCTGCGTGTCTTCCTTGGTCAGATTTCTTTTTTGAAAGTGCCGTGAACAGGGGGCCCTTCACACCTGCCATGGTGACGTTTCCTGACCGTGAGCCGATGAAAGGCCGCCGCCACGTCGTCGCTGGCTCCTTGTTTGTGCGTGGCCGGCTGGCAGGCTGCAGCCCCCACGTCAGGCTCCATCTGGCAGCTGGAGTTGGTGGTGCATCCGCCGGGAGGCTCCCTGTGAGAGGCGGCAGCCGTGGGCTTGCCGTGCGTCTCCCTCCCGCCTGGACGCATCGTGGTGATTTCTCACACGTGGCGTCCTTTGGTTTTCTGTAGGCCTGCAGGGTCGCTGGGGTTCTCCCCGATTTTGTACAGGAGGAACCCGAAGCTTGTCCAAGATTGCTCAGCGAACGAAGGGTGGGCTCAGGAGCTGACCTCAGACCTCCGTTCTTTCACTGTTGTGCGTCTAGGGGCCTCATCAGAGCAAGACTTCAGACAGCATGAGCTGGTTCCTCTGGGTGCTGCTTGCAAGACCTGTTCTTCTTTTCCTTTTCCTTTTAGAAAATATTTTCATCACAGTAAAATATACACAATGAAACGCACCCCTTGAACCATCTCTCGACGTACGGTTCCATGGCCCTAAGCACGTTCCCACTGCTGTGCAGCCACCCCCACCGTCACCACTGACTCGTCATCCTGCACAACGGAAACTCTGTCCCCATGACACCTCCCCTGCCCACTC
The DNA here is from genome assembly GCF_029215605.1 of Mirounga angustirostris. Lineage (NCBI taxonomy): Eukaryota > Metazoa > Chordata > Mammalia > Carnivora > Phocidae > Mirounga > Mirounga angustirostris. The sequence continues at coordinate 9,849,034 of NW_026991718.1, forward strand.
CCGTCCCCAGCCCCTGGCACCGCCGTCCCCTTTCTGTCTCTATGAATGTGACTACTCTGGGTACGTCGTGTGAGTCGAAATACACATACTGTCCCTTGGTGACTGCTCCATCTCAGGTACCGTCTCGAAGGTTCACCCATGTTGTGGCAGGTGTCAGGCTGTCCCTCTTTTCAGGGCTGAGTCACACTCCACCCTAGGTGGGGCCACATTTCCACATCTCCTTCGTTTCCATAATGGACCGTGTCCACCAGCGGTGCACAGGGGACCTGGACCTGGCTTTCTTTTTAAGAGAGGAATGAAAGAGGTATACATTTCCACTTATAAAATCGAGAAGTCACGGGGATAAGAAGTACAGCCTGGGAAATACCGTCAATTATACCAGAATCACGTCGTCTGATGACCGAGGGTAGCTACACTTCCCGTGGGGGCACCAAGTGATGAGTAGACCTGTCGAATCACTACATTGTCCACCTGAAACTAATGTAGCATCGTGTGTCAACGCTACTTAAAACCACCATGACCACCAAGTCGAGACAGGCTACATGCCCAGACCGAAGGGATCCAGGGCCTGGGAGCTGAGATCAGCCAGGGGAGCTGGAGGGCTCCTCAGAGGACTGGTGCGTTCCCAAGGCAAGGGACACTGCCTCCTGCCATCAGCCGCTGCCTAGGTTCCCGGGGTGGCTTCGGGGGTGAGAGGGCACGGCTGTGTCCTGCAGCATTCTGCGTCTCACTGGCTCTGACCCAGTCGCTATGTAATGACAAGGTGAGCCCTTGCACATGGCTGGTCCTATAGATGCCTGCCCAGAGTTTGCTTCCCTCTTTTCCACCCTAAAGATCTGTGCTTTTGTTCAGACTTAGGACCAGATGTGTGTTTATTGGCCCTGGGCCCTCCCACCCCCTCCCCGGGGGCTCCCACCCTCAGCCTGCCTTCCAGGGGAGGCAGGGAGGATGATAGGCTGCCATGTGTGGAAGATGGATTAGTGGGGTTGAAACCAGAATCACAGAGTCTGCTCTGGACACTCTTTCCCAGCCCAGGACAAGGAGCCGGCAGCCCAGGGGAGGGCGAACAGGTCCCCGCTTCCTGGGAAGGAGGCCCATTGAAGCTGCCTGTGTGGCCAGCGGGGTGAGGTCCTGATGGCCTGGCCGTGGACATGTTATCTGTGTATTAAAGGAAAGGAGGAGGGCGCCTGGGTGGCTGTCGTTAAGCGTCTGCCTTCGGCTCAGGTCATGGTCCCAGGGTCCTGGGATCGAGCCCCGCATCGGGCTCCCTGCTCCACGGGAAGCCTGCTTCTCCCTCTCCCGCTCCCCCTGCTTGTGTTCCCTCTCTCGCTGTGTCTCTCTCTGTCAAATAAATAAATAAAATCTTTAAAGGAAAGGAGGGTTAAAATACCTCTTTGTCTTCTGAGGGCTGGGTCCATCGTTAATCATTTCTCCTTCCTTCCATTTTTTTTTTTTTAAGATTTTATTTATTTATTTGAGAGAGAGAATGAGATAGAGAGCATGAGAGGGGGGAGGGTCAGAGAGAGAGGCAGACTCCCTGCTGAGCAGGGAGCCCGACGACGTGGGACTCAATCCCGGGACTCCAGGATCATGACCTGAGCCGAAGGCAGTCGCTTAACCGACTGAGCCACCCAGGCGCCCCTTCCTTCCATTTAATAAGAAAGACAAACCCTGGGCCAGGCAGGTGCAGAGCCCTCCCAAGTCACAGTGGCACACTGCATTGCTCATTTAATTTAAGGCTTAAACAGCTCCGAGAAATATAGAGACCCTATGGATCGCAGCAGAGGATTTCATCTTTTACTTTTCTCCCCGGATGAGGTGGGTGTTGTGGGGCCTGTTGGCTGACACCCCTGAGCAGACCAGAGTAATTCTGGGGGATCAAATGGGGCTGTGTATGAAATCCACACTGACTGTGCTCAGAGAGGGCGGGATTTCAGGAGGCAGACGTCGCGCTGTCACTTGACTGTTTTTCTCTCTGTTTTCCATTTTACCGGTTTAACGAGTCCCCATGATACTCGGTTCCAACCCGGGGCACACATTTTGGATTGCCTGCAAAGGTCAGAACATGTGCGTGCCTCCGTGTCTCGAACCGCCAGGCAGAGACGCAGAGCCTCGAGGGCCTCCCTCTGGGGGGGCTCCCTGGGTGCAGTGAAGGTGCACCCCCCGCAGGACCCCGTTCCATGCTGAGCTCTCCTGCTACCCCCAACCCCAAGCCACTGCTTCTCTGAGGTGGAATTTCCTGCGTGTTGGAAACAAGAAAAACAAAAACTGTAAGAGGGGCGAGAAAAGAGGGGGTTGTATTTTCTGCAAGATTCCCATGGAATTCTCTGGTTATGCAGGGACCCTGTGTGCAGATCGTGGGCGAGCCCTGAGCGGGCACCTCCAGGGTTGACCCGGCCCTGTAGCTCCGCATCAGACCTTCTGCAGAGATCCCCTTATTCCGATTATTGATTCTTTAATGGCATCTAATGATGATGTAAGGAAGCTGCCGGCTGGGCGTTTCAGTGCTATCGATCACCTGTTAAAGAGCAGGGGGGGAGGCCCATCCACGCACCCTGGACCTGAACATCACTGTGGGTTCCTGCGTTGCCCCAAGCACCCCTTCCAAGGGTCCCCCAGTCCTCCCGCTCTGGGCCCCCTCTGCTCGGGGTCCCCCGGTCCCCCCGGCCCTGGGCCCCCTCTGCTCGGGGTCCCCCGGTCCCCCCGGCCCTGGGCCCCCTCTGCTCGGGGTCCCCCGGTCCCCCCGGCCCTGGGCCACCTCTGCTCGGGGTCCCCCGGTCCCCCCGGCCCTGGACCCCTCACCTCACGCACACACTGTGTCTTGTCCCCGTGCGTGTCCGCCTGCAGGCCTGCGTCCCAGCTCTCCGTACCTGGAGCACACATCTCACCCCCCTCATCTGTCTAAATCCTACCTGTACTCTCAAGACACATCTCAAATATCATTTCAAATGTCAAATAACAGAGTGATCTTTAAAAAGTATAAATCAGATCTTGTCATTCTCGTGCTTAAAATCTTTAATGGTTCCAACTGCCTTTTCCACCCAGCCGAGGGATATCCTGCCCCAGGCCCACAGCCCCTGCTTGGGTGCCCAGCTTGCTGGCCCCTCTGGCCCTCAGGCCAGGCCTGGCTCATCCCACCCTGGGGGCTGGGCACTTGCTGCCCCTTTGCTGGGGACGCCTTCCCAGTTTGCCCATGGCTGTTCTGTCTCAGCAGCTGAGTCCTAGTCTAAGCGCGTCCTGGAGGAGCCCTTCCTTGGCCCGCGTAGGGTAGCAGTGCAGAGGGCACAGAGAGGCCCCCGGACGCCAGGCCCCAGTTCGGGCCTGTGAAGGTGGGGTGGCTCCAGGGCTTGGCAGATGGAACGAAGGTTGCAGAGGGCAACGCCGGAGGTCATCCCAGGTTCCACGTCTGGGCCCATGGTGATCCTGTGCTCTTGAAAGTGGGAAGGGAGCAGGAGGGTGAGTCAGAGACGCCATGTGAAGGGCTCACCCTCAGTTGCTGGCTTTGAGGATGGAATAGGGAAGGGGCCAGTGGCCCCCGGGAGCTGGGAGCAGCCAGGGCAGGGAGATAGGCGCCTGCAGGGAGTGAGGGTCCAGGAGGAAGCGTGTCCATGCTGGGGTTGCGCCTGGGAGCCCGTGGGGACCTGTTAGTCTCTGATGTCACCACCTCACTGTTTTCTCCCTGGCTCTGCTCTCCTGAAATACGGGATCCTGTCCACTTGTCTGTCTCCAGCCCCTCCATCCCCCACTAAAACGTCGCAGGCCTGCCCCCACTCACTCCGGGCCGGAGTGTGCGCAGGGGAGGTGCACCACGGATGATGGCCGACAAGCACGCGCTGAGCGGCTTTCGTCTGATCTCACCGTATTTTATATTTGTAATAAATCTCATTTGTTAGTGAATAAATATGTATGGTTTGTTAACAAGAGGGTCTGGACTCTGCAAACCAGGCCCCGGCCCCGCACACCTGCAGGCCAGACCTTCGACCTCTGGCGGGCAGATGGCCCCCTGACCGCAGTGCCCGGACACCTCACCCCATGCTCATCGGTCGTGGCTCATGGAGGCGCCCGTGTGGGGCCGTCTGCGCACTTCATGTCTTCCCCAGGGGCCACGACCTGCAGGCCCTGGAGTGGGGGGGCGGCCCCACGCGGCTCCCATGGAGGGACGCAGCCACCCCTGACCGCCGCCCGTAGGCCTGCTGGGGCCACCGCCTCCGGGGAGCCCTCGCTGGCATTTCTCCCACAGCCCCCTTGGCAGCCACTCCACTCCGGGTCCTCTTCCTGGGGCTGTCTGAGCTGCCTGGGGACTCGTTTCGGGGGTGGAGTGATGTCTGCTATCTGGATGGTCTCCACGGGACCGAAGTGAGCAGATGGTTCGGAATTTAGGAGACGAGACGACGCTGGAGCGCCGAACAGAGCGCTATTTCTTCCTGGGAAACGCTTCCTGTCAGGTAAACACCAGCAAATCAAAAACCAATTCTGCAGAGGGATGATTTTTGCCTTCCAAAAGATGAAATTACAAAAGCTAGGAAACAAGGTGTGCTCTGTGGAGAAACCTGAATAAAATGGTTCTGCAAAACGTGTGTGTTTTATGCGTGCTCTGCCCCGGGCGCGCGTACACGCGGAGGGGAATTGCGGTGGCAGATGTCAGGCCCGAAAGCGCCCATTCTGCTGCCGATGTGTCAGCGTCTGTCACGAAGCTCCACGGAGAACAGCAGCTGTCCGCCCGGGCCTGTCGGGGTGCTCGCGCGGCCCGTGTCCCCCCGTGTTGCCCCCTGTTCCCCCCATGTCCCCACCCGGGCACCTGCTCCACGACCTTACAGCCTGAAGCCTTTCCCCCCGGGGAGGAGGGGGTGAGGAAGCCGCCCCCCCGCCCGCCCCGGGCGCCGCTTGCTTTCGAGCCGAGGCCTGGTGCTGGCCTGACCTCCGCGCGGGGCTCGGACCCTCACTCATCTTCACCACCTGGGAGTCCGCCTGGCTTCCAATAAATCACACCCCGGACAGCAGCCCAGGGACATGGGCCCTGATTTCCTCTCTGCCGCTGATAACAACAGACAATTGATTTTCTGTCCAAAGCTGGGTTCTCCAGCGAAATTAAAAGAGTCATGTCTCGAGGCAAATAATATTGTAATCTCACCGAAGCCTGGTCTCCAGCACAAGCTAGCGTTTTATGCTTCTGGTCCTCTCGAAACCGGAGGAGCCCTAGTTTCCCTGCTGCCTGTTATATGCCCCTTCGCCCGTGATTCAGGGCGTCAGCCTCACGAGCCAGCCCCTGACCAGCTCGACCTGCACACCCTTCCCCTCTGATCCACGCAGCCCTCCTCCCTCACCTGAACAATCTGTCTCCGACCTCACAGCCTCCCTCTCTGACTTGACAACCCCTCTCACCTGTGCAACCTCCCTCACATGTACAGCCTCCCGACCCGCGCACCGCCCTCCCCGACCCGCACCCCCTCCACTGAGAAGAGTCAGCAGGGGCAGGGTGTGTGGGCTCTGGCAGATTTTACAGATGAAGAGTTGCAGTAAACGTGCATCATGTGGCCAGGCCTACACGTTTGGATGCTGGTGGAAAAGGAAGAAGGGGAGCTTGGTCTCCTGTCCAAACCCTTTGACTCCAGGACACACACCTGTCATCCCTCTGTCCCTCCTTCCTGCCGCCCCCTGGAGTCCGCACAGTGCGCCAGCCTGCCCGGTCCCCATGAGTGGAGGGAGTGAAGCAGGGGTCTTCCCCCAGCCCTGTCTCCGCCTCCACGGTCGTGGTAATCCTACAGACATGGCGCCTCGACCTGGGGACAGGGAAAAGGATCTGACGCATCCAGAGCAGGGGTGTGGTAGGGAGGCAGAGGGAGAAGGCAGTGTATCCGTGGGCGGGACGGGGGCCATGAGGCACGGGGGCTTCTTCCCACCACCACCCGGACCCAGCCCTCTGACTCCTGGGTTCTGGAGCACAAGCCTGGGGCTGGACGTTGGGCCACCTTTGTGGCCGATGAGTAGCTTGGAGAGCTTTGGTTACCTATAGGGTGGGCTGAACAGCACGCTGGTCTTGGGGGTAGTTGGCTGAGATAATGTACGGAAGCGTCCGTCACGGGATCATCCCTGTTCCGCTGTCGTGTTGGCACAGTCGTGGTGGGAAAATGGAGGAGTTTTGGAAGGGTGGGGCCTGCGGGGGAGTGCAGAAGGTACTAGAAGCCTGCCGTTCCCACATCTCACTTCTGTGAAGGAGACTGTTGATAGTTGCTCCTGTCCACTGATTTTTAAAAATCCTGCAAGTCCTGCCCAAGGGCAGGGCTCCCTCCGCAGTGCCTGGGCTCGCGGGCTCTGCACGGCGCCGTCTCGATTGTCTGGGTAGCTACTTGACTTTGGGGTCAGCGTCCCCTGGGATAAATCACAGCGGCACTGGATCAGCGGTCAAGGTCCGGCTGACTCATTTGAGAGACTGGATTCCTGCGGTGCCATTTCTTCTTCCTGAGGAATGCGGTGTCAGATTTTTAGTGCCTCCTACTTCCTACCGACAACTGCAGGAAACTAATGGCATGGCCGCCACGGTGCTCCCCCCACCCCGCGATGTGACGCGCGCGGCCCCCAGCCCCCTGGAAGCGGTGGCTTGCATGCAGCCCAGGTGGCGTCCCCCCGAGTCACAGCACACGTGCTATTTTGTGTCCAGGGGGACGCTCATTTTGGACGGGATGTGTATTCTTTGGTGTTTGTGTGGATTTTGTGGCTACAACGGGGAGACTCTGTCCCTCAGAAAATATTTTTTAATGTAAAAAAATGACGTTGATTGGAGACATTTGAGTTTTCCTGTTTTTGTTTTCTGAAGGTTCCTGTAAAGATGGAGAATGTAGGAATTCCTGATCTGATGTCAGAAATTATTTTTGGCCCAACCTGTTTATTTCCACTTTAAGTTTGCGTAGATGCTTTATCCTCTCCTATTTAACTCATACACTGAGCTCTCATGGCTGGTGAGGGCTGGTCACTGGCAGAACTGCTGCCTCTCCCAGTTGTCCGGAGTTCTGCATTTACATCGTGCGCCTTCTGTCCCTCTCTCCCCTCCTTCCCTCTCTCTCTCCCCCCTTCTCTCTCTCTCTCTCTCCCTCTCCCCCCTTCTCTCTCTCTCTCTCCCTTTCTCCCTCTTTCTCTCTCTCTCTCCCTCTCTCCCCCCTTCTCTCTCTCTCCCTCTCTCCCTCTTTCTCTCTTTCTCCCTCTCTCCCCTTCTCTCTCTCCCTCTCTCCCTCTTTCTCTCTCTCTCTCTCTCTCTCTCCCCCCTTCTCTCTCTCTCTCTCTCCCCCCTTCTCTCTCTCTCTCTCTCTCTCCCTCTCTCCCTCTTTCTCTCTCTCTCTCTCTCTCCCTCTCTCCCCCCTTCTCTCTCTCCCCCTCTCCCCCTTCTCTCTCTCTCCCTCTCTCTCTCTTTCTCTCCCTCTCTCCCTCTTTCTCTCTCTCTCTCCCCCCCCTTCTCTCTCTCCCTCTCTCCCTCTTTCTCTCTCTCTCTCTCTCTCCCTCTCTCCCCCTTCTCTCTCTCCCCCTCTCCCCCCTTCTCTCTCTCTCCCTCTTTCTCTCTTTCTCTCCCTCTCTCCCTCTTTCTCTCTCTCTCCCCCCCTTCTCTCTCTCCCTCTCTCCCTCTTTCTCTCTCTCTCTCTCTCTCCCTCTCTCCCCCCTTCTCTCTCTCCCCCTCTCCCCCCTTCTCTCTCTCTCCCTCTCTCTCTCTTTCTCTCCCTCTCTCCCTCTTTCTCTCTCTCTCTCCCCCCCTTCTCTCTCTCCCTCTCTCCCTCTTTCTCTCTCTGCCTCTCCCCACTCTCTCTCTCCCTTTCCGCCCCCTCTCAGGTTAGAACCACTTTGCTCCCCCAAGACCATAGATCCATCTACACTGCACCAGCGACTTCATGACTATATTTTGTAACTTAACTTTGTGTCCCATCTGCCCCCTGGAGAGGGTGTGTGGTGTGAACGTGTGTGGGTCTCGTTCACAGTCCCCCCGTTAACTAACTTTCCTAACACAATTTCTTTTATTTAATAAATTCTTTTTTTAAAGCATTTTATTTCTAAGTCATCGCAACGCCCAGCGTGGGGTTTCAACTCACAGCCCCGAGATCCGAAATCACAGTGCTCTACCAGTGGAGCCAGCCAGGCGCACCTATTCAATAAATTCTTATCTGGAGCTTACCGTGGGCCAGGTCCTCTGTTAAGGGTTTTAAATGTATTAACTTAGCTAACCCTCACAACAGACCTATTAGGTAGATGCTCATATTCTCATTTTACTGATGAAAAAATGAAAGCAAAGAGAAGTTAAGTAACTTGCTCAGGATCACACAAGTACTGGGGTGGAAGCAGGATTTGGACCAGGAAGCCAGGCAGATCTGGGCTCTTTTTTAAAGATTTTTTAAAATTTTTATTTATTTGAGAGAGAGCGAGCATTAGCAATGGGGAGGGGCAGAGGGAGAGGGAGAAGCAGACTGCCCTGCTGAGCAAGGAGCCCAATGCAGGACTCAATCCCAGGACCCTGGGATCATGACCTGAGCCAGAGGCAGATGCTTAACGACTGAGCCACCCAGGCGCCCAGATCTAGGCTCCTGATCTCTTGCAGGCCGTCCCTGAAATCTGAGTGTCAAACTGTATCATGTGCTAACTGCCCAGACACATTTGGGCACATTTCTGGGTCTCTGTTCATTTTAGCAATCACTGTGTGTGTTTTGGCCCTTGAGGCTCACCCATTTATTTATTGCAGCTTTATTTCAGCATGAAGTGTCCTATGGACATCCAAGTTACTCTTCTGTTAAAAAATTTCCTCACCTTTTCTTGCTTTTCATTATTCTAGGTGGCCTTTATAATCAATTCTACATAAATAATTCTATTGGGATTTTGCATGAGTTGCATCAAGTTCATGTGTTAGTTCGGCGAGAGCGCGCATCTTCCGAACGTCGATCTTCCGATACAGAATACGCCGTCTTCATTCATGGGTTCAAATCCATTCTTACGGCACCTCGTTTGCCTGTGGCTTTAATCACTGAAGCCTGATGTAGATTTTGTAAGTTTAATTTCTAGATTCTCAATTTTACTGTTAAGAATAGGATTCTTTTTTCATGTTTGCCCTGTTAATGCTGCCATGTAAGAAAGCTATTGCTTTTTATATTCATATTAATGGAATTTTATAAATGTATTTTCAGATTATTTTCTTTTTTTTCAAGATAGGCATGTTTGAATTACGTCAACTTTGCCCCCCCTTCCTGATAGATGATAGACAGGTCCCCCCCCAGCTTTTCTTTTCTTTTTTTTTTTTTTTTTAAAGATTTTATTTATTTATTTGAGACAGAGAGAATGAGAGAGACAGAGAGCACATGAGAGGGGGGAGGGTCAGAGGGAGAAGCAGACTCCCCGCCGAGCAGGGAGCCCGATGTGGGACTCGATCCCGGGACTCCAGGATCATGACCTGAGCCGAAGGCAGTCGCTTAACCAACTGAGCCACCCAGGCACCCTCCCCAGCTTTTCTTATTTTGCTGTGGAGTTGGGGAACACCGGCACGGTGGGCTGCCTTGTCTTCTCCATGGTTTCAGATGGAACGCCACCCCTCACGTACCGTTGGGTTTTGCCTATCAGCTTTGTGGTTTGAGGAGATATTTTTAATCACGTTCAGAAAAGTAGTCCTCGTTCTTAGTTTATTAAAAAGTTTTTGTGAATGTCTTTCCAGCATTTATTGATGTGCGCAGAGTGCTTTTCTCCATTGGTTTACATGTGTGGTGAGCAGATACAATGTTGGCGGTGTTGGAACTCCTACCGATGGGCTCAGTGCAGGCGCCCCCCACCCCCCGGCTTTAATGTCCCGCTGTGGTAGTTCATGTCTAATTTTTGCATCTGTATTCGTAAAGGACACCTGCCGTTCTTTTCCTTTTCAACCTGTCCTTGCTCGGGTCTCTTGGATATGCTAGCTCTGCAAAATGAATTCCTGGGATGCACGACATCTTCTTGTGTTCTCTGGAAACATTTATCTGACATGGAAATGATCTGCTCCATGACGGTCTCAAAGCCTAGCCTGCAAAATGTCTGGGTCTGGTACCCTGTGAGAGAGAATTCTTGAATAACATTTTCAATTTCATACACAGCTTATTGTCTATTGCTTATTGACTCAATTATGGGACTCGTTTTCCTAGAGAAGAGAAAAGCATATATTGCCTAAATATCAACATCAAGAATGAAATGTATTTATTGATCTTCCCTAGATAAATTGAGGAAACTGGTACATTTATATTCTTTTACCTCTCCTTCTGTCTTCTGTGCATTTTCCCCTTACATTGTCACTAGGCTGTATATTTTGTATTTTCAATGTGCTCACTTTCAAGAATTACACATGGCAGGTGCATCTAATTTAAACAATTATTCAGATTTCTTTGATGACGTGGTTTTAATCCAGCTTGCCTGTCTTTCATGCCATGACTTCTAATTTTTGAGGGAGTTTTCCTTTATTTCTTTGTTGATGACCTAGATCACATTCCTGAGGGGAGGCAAGTGGGTGTGGGTACCCTCAGCTGGGTATAGAATTTTGAGCCACAAAGTGTCCTTTTAACTCTGGAGTCTCTGCTCCATTGTTTTCTAGTATGTCCTATTGTGAAAGGAAAGTGAGGCCCAACTGATACTTATTTATAAAAAGAAACCTGTTTTTTCCTACTGGATTTTAAAAGGAAGCTTTATCCACAATTTTAAACACAATTGCCTGGTTTGACTCAGGTGTTGGAATCTTACCACCGATTTTAGCGGGCACATGCAGTGTCCTCCAAGCATCCAGATTTGTCTGTCTATCTGTTTCCAGGACGTCTTCCTCCCGGGGTGGCTTGTGGCACCATGGTGCTCCTCTTCTGGTTTTGATCTCTCCCGTGTGCAGCCTGTGTGTTCAGTGTCTCCTTCCTCACTGCGTTTGGTGCTTTGTTCTGTCCTGCTGCATCATGGTCCAGCCCCCCAAGCCTTCCTTCCACTGCACCTGCTTGATTTTTCCGCAGAGTAATTTGTGTCTGGTACTACTTCTGGATGCATTTTTAAAAAAATTTTTTTGATGCATTAGTCATTGCTGGAAATTATTTCCTTAACTAAGCCTATTCTTGTTTTCTATCGATTTGGTATCTTTTTTTTTTAAAGACTTTATCTGAGAGAGAGAGCGAGCAAGTACGAGTGGGGGGGAGGGGCAGAGGGAGAGGGAGAAGCAGTCTCCCCGCTGAGCAGGGAGCCCAATGCGGGACTTGATCCCAGGACCCTGGAATCACGACCTGAGCCGAAGGCAGATGCTCTAATCGACTGAGCCACCCAGCTGCCCCTATCAATTTGGTATCTTATTAATTCATATTTCAGTTCCTATTTCTAGAGTCCACATTTTCTTTTCTTTAAATAACAACTTTATTGAGATGTAATTCACATTAAATTCATATTACATCCATTATCATAAAATTCACTTTTTTAAAGCATACAAGCCAACGGGGGTTTCTGTATACTCACAGAATTGCCGGACCATCATGACAGATTTCAGAACATTACCCTGTGCCCTCGGCGGTCACTCCCCACCCCCTCCTCCCCGGCCCCTGGCAACGACAAATCTACTTCTGGTTTCTATGGAGTCACCTCTTCTGGGCATTTGCTATGAATGGAATCACAGCAGGTGGCCCATTACAATAGACTTCTTTCCCTTGCCCATATTCTTGAGGCTCACCCACGCCATGGTGCGTATCAGTGCTTCCTAATTATCGCTGACTTACGAATATTCTATTGTATGGACGGACCACACCTTGTTTACCGACCCACTGGTGACAGACCAGTTTTCACTCTTTTGTTATTAATGCCACGTGCATATTTGAATATGTTGTGTACACTATGTGGATAAATGTTTGCGGTGTTCCCGGGTACATATCTAGGAGTGGAATCGCTGGGTTTATGGTAACTCTGTGTTTGACATTTTGAGGAACTGGTATGATATTTTCCAAAAGGAAGGCACCATTTCACATTCCCACCGGCAAAGCTGCATATGAGGGTCATTTTCTCCACGTCCTCACCAACACTTGTTACTGCCTGTCTTTTTAAATTGTGGCCATCCTAGTGGATGCAAAGAGCTATCTCCTGGTGGTTTTGCATTCCTTTCATTCCAGTGACGTTGAGCATCTTTTTTTATATACTCATTGGCCCTCTGCATATCTTCTTTGGAGAAATGTGTACCCCTTCCTTTGCTTGTGTTTTTGTTGTTGTTGTTGTTGTTGGGTCATTATTATTTTTAATGTTTGAGTCATAAGAGTGCTTTATTTGCTCTGTGTACTAGACCTCTATCAGATGTGTGATTTGCAGAAAGCTTCCCCAATTCTGCAGGTTATCTTTTCACTATTTTTTGATAGTGATAGTGTCCTTTGAGGCACAAAAGTTTTTAATGAAGTTCAACTTACCAATTTTTAAAATTAACTTATTCTTTTGGTATCATATTTAAGAAGCCATTACCCAATATCTGGTCATAAAGATTTATTCCTGTGATTTTTTACTAGGAATCTTATAGTCTGTTCTTACATTTTGACCTATGACACATTCTGAGTTGGGTTTTGGACATGATGTGAGGTAGGGGTCCACATTCATTCTCTTACACGTGGACACCCAGTTGTCCTGAGATTTCTTTTTGAAAAGGCTGTTCTCTCCCTGTTGAATCATGTGCAGGTTTCTCTCTGGACTCTGTTCTATTCCATTGGTCCATATGCCTGTTCTCATGCTGTTATAAAGTGTCCTTGTTTGTCTCTGGTAGCAACTGTTTATAGTCTATTTTGTCTGGTGTAAGTATACCACCCCACCTCTCTTTTGGTTATTGTTTGCATATGGCTTTTTAAATTATAGTATATCTTGGAGATTTTTTTTAAGGGGGAGTAGAGGGAGAGGGAGAGAGAGACTCTTAAGCAGGCTCCACACTCAGCACAGAGCCCAATGTGGGGTTTGATCTCATGACCCTGAGATCATGACCTGAGCTGGAAACCAAGAGTTGGACGCTTACCCGACTGAGCCACCCAGGAGCCCCTACCTTGGAGATCTTTATGTATTAAGATTTTTCATTCATTTTCCATTTATGGCCATACCATAATTTATTGATGTACATTTCATCCTTGAAATCTTGAAATTTCAGCACAGAGTTTAGATAAGTATGAGCCCTCTCTTTTTCATACTTTCAGGCACTTTGAAAACTCTCTCAATCTAAAGTTCTGTGCTTTTCTTTAGCTCTAGAACATTTTGCCCTGTTATTTACAAGGGAATTGCTCCCCCCGCCCTGTCTGTTTTCCCTACTGCAAAACACTTTGGATTGATTCTCCATGTCTTCACTTCTCCTCTTATTTTCTGTATCTCGCTCTTTATGCTTTCAATTGTTCCTGTCTCTGTCTTCTAGAAAGTTAATGCAGCCTTCACGTACTCAGTATTTAGGGGTCTGTTTTCACAGCTTCTGCTGAGCTCTTTTACTTTGGCGTTTCAGTGTTCACGCTCTTTAGTTGCTCATTTTTCTCAACAACCTGCTTTTATTAAGTGGACGCAGTACCATGTTGAATCTCTCTTATGTTTTCCAAACGATCCCTTTCTTCCCCTTGGGGAAATTAGTTTATCGTGGGTTTTGTCTTTCTTGCTGTTGATTTTCTTCAAATACATGATGACCCTTAGATCAGTGAAAACCAGATTGATTGATGTGGGTAGCTCTCCTGGGGTTCTTCCACACATTCTGAGGTCTGTCACCCCGATGGGCGTTCCCTTGGTGGGCGTGACCCCAAGCCTCCATAAGAGGGCGGGTTAACCCACTGGGAGGGTGTGTAAAGGGGAACCCCTTATCCTGGTGGATCCAGGACGGGACCCCTCCCTCCCACCCGTGGCCCCTCGGGGGTCCTTTAGGTCTGGAGTTGACCCAGCCTCTGCTGCTTCTCTCTCGGGGGCGCTACACCCCTGCATCTTCCTATGAGCTTGCTTGGTTTCATTAGCGCTCAGGTTTCGTCCTGGGGCTATGCTGCTGCTGCAGCTCCCCTGGGAAGAGGGGCTCGCACCCTCAGTGCCGTCGCTCCAGGGGTGCTGGGAGCTGCCGCCCCACCTGGCCCCGCTCGTCTACCGCTGCAGTGCCTCGACTTTGTCTTCCAGAAAGCCACTCAGATCTCTGAGCTGCCGTGGCTCCCGTTACCCTTTCTCAGCTCTAGAGGGGATGCGTGTACTTTGGTGAATTCTTACAATCACGCAATTGAATTTGGGGAGTGAGCAAAGAAAATACATATGCCAGTTCGACCATCTTGAGGAGAGAATTCGGCAGGGCAAGGGCTGTTGGGAGAGATGGAGAGAAAGAGGCATTCGGAGAGCAGGGAGCAGTTCAGACGCTGATGTCGGTGAAGAAGGTCCCTCGACAGAATGGGTCACTCCACGGAGGTGGGGGGAGGGAAGCCCGAGGGCCCTGCAGGGAGGGGCGGGGAGGGCCCCAGCCCAGACCCCACTCCGCCCTGAACCAGAACACGCCATTCGGGGTTTGCCTCATTTCTCATGTCCCAACTCCACACTAGGAAGGTTTTTGCCTCGATGAAGCAATTATTCTGCTTAACTGGTAAAATACGTTACTGGATGCCAACTAATATGGGCCCTGACATCTTCCTCTGAAAATATGGGAAGTAAATTAGTTAATTATTGTTTTTGAATTGACATGCTACTCAGGCTTTTGATTTATAACTTAATTGTACTGTTTTAGGTTACTTCCAATTTTTAACGGGATCCATTTGAATAACTTAGTGTTCTATCTCAGATTACCCAAAGGAAGATTAAAAAGTAAGCTGGAGAGTTTGGTAGCTTTGTAACAATGGCATAAAATGTGGAATAATGAACTGTAAATGTGTCTAATTACATAAATAATGCATTTGTGTAATTGTCAAGTAAGGGGGTGTGCTAATGAATCGATTATTTTTAATTGTAGGATGCTTGATTGTTTCAGAAATATAATTGATTGTAATCAAGAATCAATTAAATGTTGATAGTAATTATGTTTATCAAGCTTAAATACATGACATCATTACACTGTAACTGCTTCAGGAAGAAGGAACTAGGATGAGGTTATTCTAAGCGAAGGAGAAATAGCTCATCTTTATGCCGATAGCTTGGCAGTGGTAGGACTGCACAGTAATGAGGTAGAAAAGAGAAGCGTGCTCTCCGAGCCTTATCAGTTAGGGCTGATGAAGGCAAACTCCTCCAGCTGTGAGCTCATCACATCTCCGAAGCCGGGCGGGTTCTGCCTGTGGGGAGTGTCTGGATTAGAGGCTTCTTCGATAGAAACCACAGGTTTCTGCCGGCTCGGGCACGACCAGGCCCTCACCCAGCGCTGCTCTTGGGGAAAACCGTTGTGTGATCCCAGGATTAGTTAGGCTCTTTGGAAGTGTGTGTGGCACCTGCCTTGGGCGTGCAGCTCTGCAGCTCTGCCCAAGTTGACTGGAGGTGCTCGACCCTGTGAAATTCACGGTGGATTGTCTGGACATTGTAGGAACGACTGGCACTGTTTGAGAAGCTGCTGAATTTAATGTCCTGTCCATGGTAAACACTGGCCTGTAAGCTCCTCTACACTTGGGACTGTGTTCTTTTCACATTGGTGTCCCTACTGTGTGCCACATAGTAGGTACTTGATAAATGTTAAATGAGTAATAAAAGGATTCCTCATGATCTGTTAGCTAAGTAGGATATTGCTTCTAGGTGGCTCCTTTTGTTCTCAGTCTACCAGTCGTTGGCTTACCCATGTTTCACCTATTCATCTATCCTTCCTTCCTTCCTTCCATCCACCCATCCATCCACCCACCCATCCATCCATCCACCCATCCATCCATCCATCCATCCATCCATCCATCCACCCTTCTATCCATCTATCCATCTTTCCACTCACCAGTCCATCCATCCATCCACCCATCCATCCATCCATCCACCCTTCTATCCATCTATCCATCTTTCCACTCACCAGTCCATCCATCCATCCACCCATCCATCCATCCAGTAAAAACTTACCGAGCACCTGCCGTGTGCCAAGAACTGTCCCAGAGGTTTAGGATCTATTGTTTCACAAGGTAAGAGAGTCGTTACCCTAATGGAAGTCAGTAGAAAAATGGAAGCAGGTAACTGAAGGAGTTGTCATAATAGGATGTGGCAAGTGCTGTGGGGCACAGAGGGGCATCACTTGTCCAAGTTTGCACAGATGGCAGGTAGTGGAGCTGGGAACTCACACCCAGCAGAGTGATTGCTGGGCCCATCCCATCGCTACCCCATGGCGACCTTCTCATTACCTTGATTTCAGAAGCCCTCATAGCAATGTCTTTTTTCTTTGGGCTGGATAGTGGGTTGGTGCTGTCCATCTGGACACACATACCTGGCAGTTATTGGAAATTTTCTTGTGTTGTTACTTTGCTAATTTCTTCTCTTTGCTCTTTTCTCTCTTTCTGGTGCTACAACTTTTTTTGATGTTGGATTTCCTGGGCTGGTACTCTAATTTTCTTGTATTTTCATTCCAATTTTTTTACCTTTTTGTTTTGTTCTACTTTGTAATCCAAAGTTATAGTATTTTCAGTGTTTGATATTCTACTTTTCAATTTCCAAGATTTTTTTTCCTTTTCTCTGATTTTTTTTTCATAGCATACTGGTCTAACTTTATTTTATTATTTTATTTGATTTTTTAAAGATTTTATTTATTTATTTGTCAGAGAGAGACAGAGCACAAGCAGAGGGAGAAGCAGGCTCGCTGCTGAGGGACTTGATCCCAGGACCCTGGGATCATGACCTGAGCCAAAGGTCATAACCTTTGCTTAACCAACTGAGCAACCCAGGCGTCTCTGGTCTAATTTTATACATTCTTTTTTTGTTGTTGTTCTTTTCTTTATGAGCAAATTAAGTATAATTTCTTCTTAAATTTTTCTTATGTTCCTATTTTTTCTTTCTGAGTTGTTTTTCTTTGCTTCTTCTGGGTTTGTCTGGTTTTGTTTGTTTGTTTGCTTGTTTGTTTTTATGTAAGAAACTGTCCTCAAACATCTGGTGAACCTTGGCGATTCTCATATTTATGAGTGACTCATGGAAACCTGATGTAGGCTTTGTGTGCCTGGGAGAGGCTTGGTGAGCGAGGGGCTTTGCTCCAGGATGTTGGGTGGGGAGCCAGGGATTTTGATAGAATCAGCAGATCTTTTCCCTCAGGCTACTTGGTTTCCCCAGAGAGAAATTCTGCAGTCTTCTACTGGGTTATAACACTTGACCTTACATTCTGGAAGTGAAGTGAGGGAAGGGGATGGTGTCTGGCAGGTCCAGTTAGCCCCTCCCACCCCTTCTCCCTTCTTGAAAGATTTAGTCCTGAAGACATTAGGTGGGGTTGAGCAAGGCGGGTGTGCATGCTGAGTGGGGGCTGGCAGGTCCAGAGGACTCAGAGCAAGGCCAGGAGGGGACACGGCAAGGGGTATCCCGGCCAGAGAGGACCTGCCTCCTACAGATGCCTGACTCGCATGGCAGGACACATGGTGAGGAGCAGCGGCGTGGTGGACGCCCTGAAGACTCGAGGAGTGGCCACGGGTGGCAGTGGGTGATTGTTCTCTCCAGTGACTGGCTGTGGGGCTCTGCTTCCCTCCTGACCGTCAGTACCCTGGTCTGCAACGTGAGGGAGTGTTTGTGTGTCCCCACCTGCTCCGAGGACCCGGGTGGTGTGAAGAGGACGTTTGCATGGGCGTGTAATTCTGTCCTGTCTATTTTCCTGCAGTTAGCCACAGAGTCTCAGTGCCATGTGCACCTGAGCAGCCCAGGGGTCCAAACCATTTTTTTTTTAAAGAGCGGTACTTTTCGCCCCCCCCCCCCCCCCCAAGGCCAAGTTAAGGGCAGTTGGAAACCACTGACTAGTTCCCACTTCCCTTCTGCTCATCATGCTGCAGACTTGATGTTTGGTGACCTCCAGACTCAGGCTTCTCCCACGCGTCTTCCTTGGGACCTGGTACGTCTTCCTCCTTCCTGGATGAGCCAGGCTCTCTGGTCCTTATCTCAGCAGAGCGCCTTCTCAGGTCCTAGCTTGGCTCCACAACAGGCCCAGATACTTGAGTGTCTGAAAGCATGGTGCTCAGTGTCTCCCCAGGTGGTCAGGAACCAGCAGGGGATAAGTGCCCGTTAAAAATCTAAATTCTTGGCCCCTGTCTCCAAACAAGTGAATAAGGATCTTAGCCCTGTGGGGCTTGCACTTTGAATAGTTTTAGAAATCCACTGATATTTGGACCATGTGGCTTAGCTAGGAAAATCTTCTCAGGGGACTTACCCTGACTCATGACGCTGCTGCTGAGAAGTGGTCTCTAGGACATGCATACAGGTGCACGCAGGCACACGCACCCAGGCACACTCCCAGCTGAGATTGGTCAGAAAGAGCTTCCAGACGAGGAGAGTCTTCGTTGGCGTGGTTTTCATGATCTTGCCCAGGTACCCCAAGCATGGCCTTGGCCTCAGGAATGTGGAGAGGATAGAATCTGGCATGAACTCAAAGGTTTTGAATTGGTTGCTGTGTTCTTGATGACCGTAATCTCCTATCTCACTGGCTTGTCACTATCAGGTGACCATAGCAATACTTCCCCCCAGACACACTGGCCATGGTGTCCCTGCAGGACTTCATGCTAAGGTTTGTCTGTGCTTCAGATCTTCCCTGAATCGGCTGTGTGGACTCCTGGCCTAGTACTCTGGACTGTGCTGTGCAGGGGCCGCTCCTGTGGCAGACAGGGGTACCTGCTCCAGGGGACCCACCTGCATCGGACGGGGGGGTGCCTGCTCCAGGCGCCCCACCTGCAGTGGACAGGGGTGCCTGCTCCAGGCGCCCCACCTGCAGTGGACGGGGGTGCGTACCTGCTCCAGGCGCCCCACCTGCAGTGGACGGGGGTGGGTACCTGCTCCAGGCGCCCCACCTGCAGTGGACGGGGGTGGGTACCTGCTCCAGGCGCCCCACCTGCAGTGGACGGGGGTGGGTACCTGCTCCAGGCGCCCCACCTGCAGTGGACGTACCTGCTCCAGGCGCCCCACCTGCAGTGGACGGGGGTGGGTACCTGCTCCAGGCGCCCCACCTGCAGTGGACGGGGGTGGGTACCTGCTCCAGGCGCCCCACCTGCAGTGGACGGGGGTGGGTACCTGCTCCAGGCGCCCCACCTGCAGTGGACGGGGGTGGGTACCTGCTCCAGGCGCCCCACCTGCAGTGGACGGGGGTGGGTACCTGCTCCAGGCGCCCCACCTGCAGTGGACGGGGGTGGGTACCTGCTCCAGGCGCCCCACCTGCAGTGGACGGGGGTGGGTACCTGCTCCAGGCGCCCCACCTGCAGTGGACGGGGGTGGGTACCTGCTCCAGGCGCCCCACCTGCAGTGGACGGGGGTGGGTACCTGCTCCAGGCGCCCCACCTGCAGTGGACGGGGGTGGGTACCTGCTCCAGGCGCCCCACCTGCAGTGGACGGGGGTGGGTACCTGCTCCAGGCGCCCCACCTGCAGTGGACGGGGGTGGGTACCTGCTCCAGGCGCCCCACCTGCAGTGGACGGGGGTGCCTGCATCCTGCCTCAGCTACTGGGCTCCGCCAGTGGTCATTCGGTGCTGTCTCCTGGGCAGGCATGAGGCTCAGGAGGGCAAGGCCCTCTCAGGCAGAGAGGGAAGGCAAGTGAGCCAGGGAGTGGGTTGGGGTCTTGCAGAGGAGGGGGCAGACCCTGTCTGGGGCTGGGGGAGCAAGGCTGAGGAAGTCTTCAGGTCCACATGGTGATGGCTGGGCTGTCTTGAAGAAGTGTGTTTGAGAGCGTGGAGGGGTAAACGCTCAGGGCAGGGGGCAGCAGGTGTGGAGCTCGGGGCTCTGGGGGAATGTGAGAGAGTGTGAGACCCACGCGGTCCTCTGTACCCCGGGGCCCTGGCACGTTATGGGAGGCCAGGGAAGGGGCAGCCCGTGTCCCTGCAGGACGGGCAGGATCTGCTGGACAGAGAGGAGGGAGGGTTTGCGTTGGGGGTGTGTATGTCTGGACGCCTGACAAACGGGAAGGACGGAGCTCCCCCCGCGGCTGTGGGTGTGGTGCCGCTGTGTGATTGGCAGTGAGCAGGGCCACTGCGGGAGGATGTTACCGGTGTGGGACACGGCACGGAAGGACTTGCGCTGGAGGGCCCGAGGCGCAGTCCTGGGTGACCGGGGCAGCCAAACCACACGGGAAGGGTGGGGACCAGAGAGAGGCTCTCGAGAACAGGAGTGATGTCACATAGTGTTGGTCATTATTGTTCCATAGTGCAAGGATTTTAGAGATTTGGAGAAGAACCCACGTTTTTACCTAAATAAGCTGGCTGGGGAGCAAATTACTGAAGGTCACTCGGAAGCCGTGCAGAGCGAGGCCAGCACTCCCCTCCCCGCCAAGTACACCGGATGTTTCTGGGAATCGATAAATTGTGAATAATGCATGAAAACCCATTTTTACAGCAGTAGGAAAGGGGATAAAATGTATCCTGTGAGGCTACCTGGACAGGACAAACACGCGTAAATAAAAGATACAAAAACAGTGAAGAGAAAGGTGTCCTACAGCCACAGCGGGGGTGGGGGTGGGGGTGTGCTCTGGGGTGGCAGGGTCCACCCTGGCTCCTGCTGAGGCCCGAGGCTGCTGTGGGGCGGGGGACCCCTGTGGGGACCCTGGCTGCTCCCAGGAGCCACCGGTTCTGTGGTGTCTGTCCTTCCACCTCCTCTGCCTTCTGGCTGGGGCTCACCTGCAGGGCAGGCTTTCTGGGACATCGGGGGATGCAGCGCAGGGCCTGAGCTCCTGAGTGGACAGGCTGTGGGCAGATCTGGGACCAGACCTGGGGGCCCCGAATGGCGCCCCGCTGGGCCAGGAAGGCTGGCGGGCTCTCCTGCTTTTCCCCTTCCTTCAGCTCTGCTATCCTGTTTCTGCTTTCTCCTCTGCCCTCCCCGTCCCCTCTTCCTGCCCTATTTCTGGTCTGTTCTCTTCCTTCTCCCCTCTTTCTTGCCTTAGAGTAAGACACTGACTTAAGCGAATGGAGACGGTGCCTCTGAAGCCCCAGCGCGGCCCCTCCTCCCACACCTTTCCTTCCAGCCTCCCAGGCTGCCAGGCCCCGGTGAGGCTGCCTTAGCAGAGCAGGCCTATGGGCTCCCTGGTCCCAGGCCTAGGGGTGCAGCACCGAAAGGCTATGGCTGAGCAGGACGCTGTCACCAAACAATTCCACAAGAAAGGCCCTCGTTTTCCTTTTATGGCATTGCATAAATTCCCAGCCACTGCTGCTGGTGGGACGTGCTGACTTTGATGGAGCATGGTGCATCGACTGGAATTTACAGCTGGGCCTTTCGGTGTGGGGCTTAGCTTATTACTCTTTTGGGTAACCTCTCAGGAGATGTGGGATAGCTTCTCTGTAGCCAGACATTCTGAGTAAGTTCTCTAATTTCCATGAGGCATGTTTGCCCTAGCCCTCAGCTTGCGTGCTAATAAAGGCAAAGGGTTGCTATTTCAGTGAGCAACCCAGAAAATCTGCACTGGCTTCTTTCAGGGAGTGTGGTCTCGATGGCTGTGCAGCCCGACCCATGTGCGCCAAAGGCTGATTGATGGGGTGTTGAAGGAAGGTTCCAGAGGTGCTGACTGCCTGTTCACCTAGACTGGTGCTTTCTGATGCTTTAAAAATGAAGCCTCCTTTGTAATCTTAAAAACTTCCAGAGCCCCCTGCTCCCCACCAATATTGTTGGTTTTCTTTTAATACTTGTTGACTGAGAAAAAAGCATAAATAAAACTACCGTGCATTTATTTATAGTTTTAAAATGGATTCCTATTTTAGAAAATATAGCAGCATCTGGGCACATCTGAAAACAGTCTATTATTTAGCCTACAGCCAAGCCCTGGACTCACACTGACGAGCGGAGCCCGCCCCACCCCATTCCCAGCAGCTCGAGGTCCCCAAGGTTGTGATGTCTCTGAAATCTGTAGGTTGGAGTCTGTGGTTCTCGATGCTCTGGGAGGTCTCCCTAAACTAAGCCAGACTAGCAGGGAACCTTGCGTGTGGATTGCCTTTCTCTCTCCTCCTTTCCCACAGCAAGCTTCCTCTGCTGCGTTGTACTCTGTGCTGATGTCACGGTCTGAGGGACAGCACAGGGACGGTGCTCGGAACCCATCTGCCCCGAGGGAGCCGTGGGGGTGCTGCAGCTGGGAGGCTCGGGCGGGCTTCCTGGTTGCCAGTGATAGCAGCCTGTTCTGGCAGAGCTGGGTGGAAAGGAGCTTAAACAACGTTAAACAACCATGAAAATGGGAAGCGTTTATGAGACAACTGTGCTCAGGCACAGACGAAAGGCAGTGCAAGACTGTGAGCCCAGGAGAGGGGACACTGGCGAGCTGTGCCCCATGATTGCCTGGGCTCCTGGCCTGGTTAAAATTTCCTGTTGTGTCACAGAAAGCTGGAATCCAAAGGAGCACGGCAACCCCACTAAGTGAAGGAGCTAAAGCTCAGAATCTGTGGAAGCAGATGCACCCGGAGTCAGCAGAGTGGGCACGAGGGAGGAGGGGCAGTGCAGAGGGGAGCCCGGGAGTCCATGTGTGGGCTCTCCATGAGCACTTGGCAGGGACCTGGACTGTGTGTGTCCAGGCCAGACTGCATGGGGCCCACCGGTGCATGGCTGCTGTGGGGCTGAGGGGGACAGAGATACTAGAGGCCACACAGTGCTGGTGACATCTGGGCCCGAACAGAGTAGACAGAGACTGTTAGCACCTCTGTTAACACCCTGCACCTTCATCTCATGGGAATGAAGGGAAAAAAAAAAAACATTTCCTGGAGTCAGTCCTATTCTAGAGCATCCCTAAGTGTAAAACTAAGCCCTGATAAGACCTGCAGACATGGAATTTGGAGGTTGAGTCCTACCAAGTTACAGAGTTTAGGCACAAGTAAAAAGGAAAATGAAAACAAAACAACAAATGTGTGTATTCATTCAAGGTGAGTAGCCAGTTAATGAACTACCTAATAGAATAAAAAT
Source organism: Mirounga angustirostris (assembly GCF_029215605.1). Taxonomy (NCBI): domain Eukaryota; kingdom Metazoa; phylum Chordata; class Mammalia; order Carnivora; family Phocidae; genus Mirounga; species Mirounga angustirostris. The sequence goes on from NW_026991718.1 coordinate 9,872,005, forward strand.
GGGCACTCTTTCAAAGAAGGTAACAGAACACAGAGGCCATATAATGTCTCTTCAACAAGGGCAAATATACAGAGGAACAGGAAATGTGACCTGAGTCAAGAGGGCAGTTAAAGGAAGCAGACTCAAGATAGCCAAATGTTGGATTTATGTGAAAAGGTGATAAAGCAGCTATTATAAGTATGTTTAAAATTCCAAAGTAAAACATATTTAAAGAATTAAGGGAAAATATGGCCCTCACGAGTTCCCAGATAGAGAAATAAAAACTAGAGAAAAACCAAATCGAAATTCTCTAGAACTGAAGAGTGCAACAACTGAAATAAAAAATGTATGGGCTCAGGGTGCCTGGGTGGCTCAATCGTTAAGCATCTGCCTTCGGCTCAGGTCATGATCCCAAGGTCCTGGGATCAAGCCCCACATCGGGCTCCCTGCTCCGTGGGAAGCCTGCTTCTCCCTCTCCCACTCCCCCTGCTTGTGTTCCCTCTCTTGCTGTGTCTCTCTCTGTCAAATAAATAAAATCTTAAAAAAAAAAAAAATGTATGGGCTCCACATCAAATAAAAGAGGTCAGGAGAAAAAGTCCATCTAAACTTCAAGTCTAAACTTGAAGACAAATCAATAGAATTTATCCAATTTGAAGGTGAGAGAGAAAAAAAAAGAAGAAAAATGATCTCACATACAGTGAGAGTCTCTTAAAAAGAGCATCAGATTAGGGCAGAAAACATTTGAAGAAATAATTTAGCTGAAAAGTTCCAAATTTGGTGGAAAACTTAAGAGATTCAGAAAGCTCAGCCAACCCCAAGCAGGTTAAATACAAACAAAACCACAACTATAAGTATCATTGCCAAATTGCTGAAAACCAAAGATAAAGAGAAAATCTTGAAAGCAGCCTAAAACCCTGAAAACAAGCAAAAAGACATGTGGGGGGGCAATTATAAAAATGATACCCATCTTCTTATAAAATATAATGAAGTCCTGAAAACATTAGAACACCTTTAAAGTGTTGAAAGAAAAAAACCCAAACAAACAATGGGGTATGTCCAGAATTTTCTATTTCAATGCAGTATCTTTCAAAAATGTAAGCAAAATAAAGACATTTACGGAAAACCAGAAAACTGAGAGAATTTGTCAGCAGCAGACCTGCACTACAGGAAATGTTAAAGGAAATCCCTTAGATCGAAGGAAATGCAAAGCACGAATTTACAGGAATTCACAGAAAGAAGAGCACCAGAACTGGAAATAGGTAAATATAAGGTGGTGTCTCTCCTCATGATTTCATTGGAAGACAACTGACTGCTTAGGACAAAATAATGATGGCATAAGGGGAAGTTTGTAAAGTGTGGGCAGTAAAGGCCTGAAGACTGCCACACAGAAGCAGGGTGGGTGCTGAATGGGCGCATCAGTGTGGCCACACTGCAGTCGGGCAGGAGTGAGGCCTGACGAGCAGATGTAAGACATCAGATGGGAAGCAGAAGGTGTTAGAACAGAGATGTTATGGCATTGACTCTAAATGGACTTTGGTAATTTAAGGATGTATATCGTTCTAGAGCAACAATGAAAAATAATTAAAAAGAAAGAAAAAGCAAAGAAGCTAATAGAGGCTATAAAATGAAATCCCAAGAAACGTTTGGATTAACACAAAGAAGGCAGAAAATCAGCATCAGAGGGAGAGACATAGAAGGGGCTGCAATAAACCCAGCCATGTAAGGAATTACATTAAATTTAATTGGACTAAATATTCTAATTAAAAGGCAGAGATTGTCAGGTTGGATAAAAAAGCAATCTCCAATTACATGCTGTTTACAAAAGATGCACTTCAAAGTTGAAGACACAAATAGTTTGATAAAAAAGAAGTTAAACACTTAACAACCCAGGTTGTGCATGGGCCCGACCGCCAAGCTTTAAAATTCACTATGCTAGAAGCGACAGTTCTAAGGGGGAAACAGTCCATCCATAGTCCTCATCTGGGGCCGTTAACTTTGCCAACATTATTTATCTGAACATTACCTGCGAACTTGATCTACTTGGCATTTATAGAACACCACACTCAACACAACACATGTTCTTTCCAAGTGAACACAGAATGTTCACTAAGATACACTGCACCACAGAAAGTGTCAATAATTTTTAAAAAATTAATATGTAACAGAGAATGTCTTCTGACTAAAACAGAACTAAGTTTGAAGTAAATAACAATAGGATATCAAGAAAATCTCTAAACTGTTGGAAATAAAGTAGCATGCTTCTAAACAGCACCTGGGTCAAAGAAGAAGCCACATCGGAAACTGGAAAATAATACAAACTAAATGAAAATCAACCCACAATGTATCAAAATTTCCGTGAAATAGCTAAAGGAGACCAGAGGGGGGAACTTATGGCTTTAAGTGCATATTTTATGAGAAGAAAGGTTAAAATCAACAATCTAAGTTTCTTCCATTAGATGAAACAGAAACAGAAAAGTGAGTTAAATCCAAGTAATTAAAATGTAAAAATAATGAATATCTGTCCAGAAAATCAGTACAATAGAGCTCAAAAGGACAATAGAGATAATAAAGAAAGCCAGGTACTGGTTCTTTGAAAATATTAATAAAATTGGTAAATCTCTAGAAAGGAAAATAAAGAAAATCAGATACAGCTTACCAACAGCAGAAAGGAACAAGGGAATATCGCTACATATTCTGCAGGTATTCTAAGTAAGAAACTATTATGACCAACTTTAAAAAGATAAAATTTACAACTTAGATAAAATGGAAACACTTCTGAAAAGCAGAACTTGACAAAACTGACTCTAGAAGAAATTAAAAGTCTGAATAGCCTTACAGTTAATAAAGATTGGAATAATAATCAAACACCTTTCTATGGAGAAAACGCTGGACCTAGAGGGGTTCATCAGCTAACTGTATCAAATTCTTAAGGAAAATAAAATATTACCAATCTTATGCAAGCTCTTTCAGGATGTAGAGGGAAATTGAAAATTGGGGAGGCCAGTATTGATCTGATAGCGATACCAGTTAAAGATCATCTAATTAAAGTACAGACCTATGTCCCCATGAAAAGAAACAAAAAGTCCTTATCAGAAATATTCTCACATCATATCTAGTATTGTATAAAAAGTATATTACATTGTTATTAAGTGGGGTCTGTCTCTGGTATGAAGGTGTGGGTTCAACGTGAGAAAATCCACCCATGTGAGTTCCCACTGGTGAGTAAGAGCCTAACCAACCAGCTCTCCTGAAACTAAAATTCCTGGGAAAAGAAATAACTACATGAATGCTCTGAAGAGTGAATTAACCAGGCCGGTGTTGGATGGGCATCACACCTGGAAGGCGGATGGATCCCCAGGGACCCCAGTGCACTTGTATAACCATGTACAGAAGCCCTCTGAGGGTGTGGGGGTGGCCCCCATGGCCACCCTTGATCTGCACCCTGGGCGGGATGTGCGCTCCCCTGAGCATGGTGGCTTCTCAGCGGCCACGCCAGGTGCGCCTCCTGGAGGCCGCGAGGGAAGCATGTGTCTGTCTGTGCCGTCGCCCTTCATCCTCCAGGGTTCAGGGCCCCTGCAGATGGTCTGGTTCATTCTTGTGCTCAGCTGTGCCTCGTTTTCTTACTCCTTGCTGTGCCGGCTGACCTAGGGCCCCTTTTATCTGGGCCTTCTTTTCCTTTTTCTCTAGTGTCCCTATCCTGCTTTAGTTTGATCCACCTTCCAGAAGTTCTTTCTCTGTGTGGCCTTGTCCTGAGAGAGAGTCCTAGCTGGTCAGGGTGAGCCATCCAGCCCCTTTGGTCCTGTGCAGACCCTGCCCCATGCCACAGCGTGGCCAGAAGGGTTTCCAGCCCAGCTGCTGTGCTGAGGCTGGTCAGACACGTCTCCTCCCTCCGTTTTCCTGTCACGGACGCTGGGGTCACGCACATCTGCTAGATGGCAGTGGTTTGTCCTCCTCTACTTATATTTTGGGATTTGTGGGGAAACCTTATATAGTGAGTTGAAGTATGTCCCCAGAAAACATGTCTAAGTCTGCAGTGCCAGGCCCTGGGTCTGTGACTTAATTTGGAACAGAGTGTTTGCAGATGTCATTCCACTGGGGACTTGGAGATGAGATCATCCCCCAGTCCCAGGGGCAGAGAGGGAGACTGGACAGAAGGACGCAGAGGTGGAGGCAGAGGTTGGAGCGATCGGCTGCCAGCCGGGCCACACCCAGGACGCTGGTAAAGGCACAGGACAGGTTCGCCCCCAAGCCCCCCAGGAAGACTCAGCCCTGCCCACGCCTCGATTTGGGGCTTCTGGCCTCTGCGACTGTGAAGACACCAATCTCTGCTGCTTCAGCTGCTGGGTTGGTGGTGCTCGTTACAGCAGCTCTGGGAAACTAGGCAGCAGGTCACTGGCGGCATCCGGTCAGGGCGGCTCTCACGGGGGCTGCAGACCCGGCAGCTCACAGACCGCGGGCAGGTGTCTGTCTCCCCCGGCTCTGGAGGCTGGAAGGCCTGGTGTCGGCGGGGGGGTGGCGCTTCCTGGCTCAAGGGCCCTTTCCTGCTGTGCCCTCACCTGGGGTGGGGGCGGGAGCTCCTGGGGTCACCGGGGCTCCACCCTCAGGACCTGACCACCTCCCACAGCCCCGCCTCCTAACCCAGTGCACTGGGGGTTAGGTTCCGACTTGTAACTGCTGTGGGGACACAACACTCAGTCTCAAGCACCTGGTTGAGCTCTGAACATGAGCTCTGGTTTCAGTGGGGCTGTCTAGCTGCCCATCTGCTTTCCTGGGGATGTTTCAGGAAGAGGCTGCGAAACTCTGCTGTCACGGCCACCATATCCCCAGGTTCCGTTCACTCACCGTTTTGTGCAGTCCGGACCCTTCCTCTCAAGCCCCCTGCCTCTCTGTCCCCTCCAGACTGTGTCCCGCCCCTGCTCCTGCCACTCTGGACCTGCTGTCTGGGATTCCTCCCCTGCCCCGCACGGCGGCTGGGTCCCCTGCACCCCCATCCTGCACCTTCCCTTCCCTGGTTCCTCTGTGCTTTGTTTCCCTGCCACGAATCCCGGCAGCCCCGTTTCTGATCTCGTTCCTCGTGCCCGCGACCACGCGCTCCCAGCTCGCTTCTGCCCGAGGCCCGATCTTTCCGTCCTGATGCTTCTCCTGGTTTCCCGAGGCAGAAGCAGCTGCTGGGTGCCACTGCCCTCCTCCACCCACTTGCTCTTTTCACAGAATCTGTGGACAGTCTTGCATCTGCTTGCTCCCTATACTCTGTTCTCTCTAGTCTTGCGTGTTTATAAACTTTAGTTCTTTCGTCTTTATTTCGTGTGGTCTAGTAGGAGATGGAAGACTTGATGCTTAAATTGCATTGCACTGTGATATTCTGCGTTTTCCTTGGAAGTCTTCTTAGGTCCTGCCTCGGACAGAGAAGGCGCATGCGTGGGAGCCCCAGGCTCTGGTCCATGGTCCGCAGGCGTCAGGCTACGGTTCTGGGCTATGGAACCATCTTGGTGGGGTGAGCATGTTCTTCCCTTGTTGTCTTCCCCGCCCACCTGCAAGTTTAGGTGCCTAATCTTTTAAGAGTGAAATCCCAGGGAGTACCTTCAGCTGGCAGTTGGGGCCACAGGGACGAGACACCTGCACTGTGATCCTGGTTCTAGCTGAGCCTACACCCCAGATTTATGGCCCCCCTGGACTGACCAAAGACGGCGTCTGATGTCGCAGGGCCTTTGTGTGGGTCCCCGTGAGCAGGAAAGTGGAAAACGCTTGCCCAGTGCCAAACACAGGGGACCCTCCGCCAATTCTGACTCCAGCTGGTCCTCTGTGGACCAGAGGAAGCCAGGCGCCCGCATGCAGCATGGAGGAAGACGGCTACAGGGAGTCTGGGGGCTGCTGGGGCGCACGCATGTGTGCCCATGCCCACACATGACTCCTCCCAGGCTGGGAGCCCCCAGGGCAGGAGCCAAGCGTGGCTTCCTGTGGTGCGTCGGCCCCGCCTCGTCCTACAAGGTCAGTGTGCATGTGTGGAGTGGAGCCGAACCACGGGAGGGGTCTCGCCTTCGCCCCGGGCCAGGTGGTCAGCCCGCAGGGGCGTGCCCTGGGGGCTCCCCGCAGTGAGGGGCGGGGGAGATGGAGGGAGAACCCCAAACAGGGCTTGAGAAACTGTTCCTAAGGGCAGCAGACCACCTCCCGTCCCGGGGTGCTGAGGGCTGCATGGCCGCCTCCTGCTTGACCACCCAAGTTTTCCCGAGAACTTTCTCTGTTTGTTATAGAATTTGCCACAGGAACTAGATTCCTTTGGTGAAAAATGTTTGTTCACCATGAAGGTTAAGGAAAACAGCCCTTGAAAGGGAATGAGCTTTTGTCGGAGGATTGTAGTTCTTTTAATGAACAGGATTATGTTTATACAATTGTGCATTTTGTGCGCATATTTTTCTAAAAGGAATGAGGACTTTTCAGAGTTAAATGAAATCCTTTAATTAGAAAGCATTTGAGAAAGCAGAATAGGAAATAATCCCACACTTGCAGCTCTGCCTATCTCCTAGGAGGGCCTAATAGCATGTGTGTAGATCGTTGGGTTTCTGCTGAAAACAAGCTTGCTGTGCTGAGCTGCAGGCCGGGAGGCTTTGGGAGGATGAAGACCCAAATGTCCGTGTGCCCAAACCCATGTGAGCACAGCATGGCCTGGGCAGGGCCCTGTGTGCCTTCCGCACCCCCTGGGCGGGTGCAGGTGGCCCCCTGGCCATGCTCGGGGAACAGACGTCTGGGGCAATGAGAGGGGGTTTGGTGGCTCGCAGGAGAGAGCTGCTGTGAAGGGGTATTGGGGTCCTGGGCTGATGGAGTCGGGCCAGCTGGGGCGTCGCTCTAGACTCATGGACCCAGCAGGAGAAAGAAGACCCACGGCTGCTGTGGTTCACCAGGTCAGTGGTTCTCGACTGGACGACTCAGCCCCCTTGGCGATGTCTGCGGACATTTCGATCGTCATGGCTGCAGGGAGGGAGGTGCTGCCGGCACTCGTGAGTAGAGGCCAGGGGAGCTGCTGAACACTGTACGGTGTGCAGGACCCCCACCCCCACCGAGAATCACCGGGTCACTGATGCTGCAGTCGAGAGATTCGCGTGCGAAGCCCAGAACTCCGGACTTTCTGTCCAGTGTCTTTGCTTCAGGGTTCTACATTTGCCTAGGACTTACCTGGTGGAAGGGGATGCACAGTGTGATCCCAGGTGCCGGGGTGGCCCACCGTGTCAGAATTGCGCACAGACAAGGCAGGTGCCTTACCCAGATTCCTCTGTCTGGCTGGGAGCTGCGGGGCAGGCCACGCCGGTCACCTGCACACTCTCTGGGTCGGGCTGCCGGACCTTCACAGCATATCTCCATGCTTGGAGTACAGTGCAAGTCACACGAGGACGTCGATTACTTGCCCTGTGAATCTGGGGTCACTGGAAAGATGCCTCTGTATCTGCCAACCATCCACATGCCGTTCTTGTGTCAAAGACTGTAAATATGAAAATGCCCCAGAAGAGGGTCAGATAGAAGCTCTTATTAACCTTTTATTTATTTTTATTTTTTAAAGATTTTATTTATTTATTTGACAGAGAGAGAGACAGCTAGAAGGGGAACACAAGCAGGGGGAGTGAGAGAAGGAACACAAGCAGGGGAGTGGGAGAGGGAGAAGCAGGCTTCCCGCCGAGCAGGGAGCCCAATGTGGGGCTCGATCCCAGGACCCTGGGATCATGACCTGAGCCGAAGGCAGATGCTTAACGACTGAGCCACCCAGGCGCCCCTCTTATTAACCTTTTATCCTTTCATGTGAATGAGGCTGTGGATTCCAGGCCATATTGATCATTGGCTGAAGCCAGAGAGTTCCGTATTGATCATTGGCCAGAAGGTTCTGAATGTTGGACAGAATACCCTTGCCGGGGGTGGGGCAGGCTTGTCTCTGGGTGGAGGAGGGCCTTGCGGGCCTGGGAGGTGTGAGGCCAGCAGCCCTCCGGTGGTGGAGCAGAAGGCAGCCCCCAGGGGCACCTGTGCTTGGGCTGGTCCCGGGCCTCGGCAGCCCTAGGAAATCAGCGTGAGCTTCAAAGAGGCAGAGGTGATGGACCAGGAGCTCTTCAATGGTCCATGTGGCTAGGTCTCCAGGGGCCCGTGAAGCAGGAGCTCCCTGTCACACAGGAAGCTACTGAAGATGCTGGGGGAGAGCAGCAAGCATTGCTCGTGTCTAGACCAGAAGCTTCTCAGGATCCCTGGTTCTCTGGAAGTTAGTCATTCTAGAAAATCAGGAGGCAAAGATCCAGTGACTCCACTGACGTCAAAGCGACCCTCAAAGTATGCTCCAGATCTCACCACCCTGCACCAGCCGTCACTGTGTCTGTCTGGGCATGGCCGTGGCCCCAGATGGCCTCCAGGTGACCCCCGCTTGGGCCCCTTTCCCAGTCTGCCCTCTGCAGAGCAGGATAACCTTTCAAATCATATTTCTGACCACGTTGCCCTATTATTCAGACCATACAATGGCTTCTGTCACACTTAGAGGGAATGAGAAGCCGTACCTCGGTTTGCAAGGCCTACCTGCTCTCTCCCGGCCTTCGTTCTAGCCGTGTGGCCCTTCTTCCATGTTACTGGATGATGCTGAGCCTGTTTGAGCACAGGCTCTTTCCTCTTGCCATGGCTTCTGCTGGAAAGTTCTCTCTTACCATGCACAGCTCATCTGAACCTCTGGATGTTCCATCTAAAAATGTCTGTGACTTTCTTAACTCTTACCCTCTACTATTTTATATTATCACCACTTGAAATTACAGTATTTATTTATTTGCTTGCTTTTCGTTACCTAGTTCCCACTAAATCGTAGGCCCAGTGTTGGCAGGAACTTTGTCTTTTTCATCTGTGGTCCTAGTGACTAGGACAGTGCCTGGCACACAGAAACCCTAAGTCAGCATTTGTTAAATAAATGCCTGAGTCATCAGCAGAGGGACTAGGAAAAGGGATACTTAAATAAATTACCTTAAGGAATAAAATTTAACTAGCATGTTTAAGAGAACAAAATAATAAAAGTTCACCAACAAGTTTAATAACATAAAACAAATTTTGTCAAAATGCTTAGATAGGAAGGGGTCTGTAGCAGACACTTGGTTACAAGAAGCTAAGTCAAGTCCAGAATGGTCCACCTGAAGGACAGGGGTTGGAAGGCCCATTTTATGAGAAACAGAATGCACAGAAGTGATATGGCCTGGACCTCCGAGAATAAGGGGATTATTCCCAGAGAACTGGGCATTCACGTTGGAGCCTGCAGTCACTGTTGGCTGGGATCCATGAGAACGCGTGGTTGGAGAGGGGCTTGGCGGGGTGTCTAATAGGGCAGTGGTGTCTCCTCTCCTGGGTTCACACCTGTGGGGAAACTCTTTACACGTATGCACAAGGTGACAGGCATAAACTTGTGTATTGCAAAATTGCTTATAACTGCAAAGACCAAAATAATCTAAATGACTATCCCTGTAAATGAATACATTGTGATATATTGAGAGATTAATTTTATAGTAATTAAAATGAACGAACCTCAAATCTCGCTCGCTCTCTCTCCATGTATGGACATTTGTAAGTCTCGGTCATGTGATGAGGAGCCACGGACAGCTGGTTACGTGGAATCCCCGTGGCAGGAGCTCACGCGTGTACGGTAACGGTACAGAACCACGCTGGGAATGGGAAATGCCAGATTCTGGGTGATGTTTGCTTCTGAGGAAGGGCAGGTTAGGGATGTGCAGAGGTGAATACGGAAGTGAACATTCACGTTTATCACTTAAATAAATGTTTAAAATTGTAAACATAAAGCATACATGGCGCCACGTGATAGAGCTGCATGGGCAGCACTTGTGTGTTTTTTCTCTCGTTCTCTGTACTTTCATGCATGTGTGTCGTTTTTCGTAAGCATGTGACTGATTTTTTAATGGGCTGAATAAATGGCAAACAAATAGGAAACAGTATTATTATTTCTATAGTTTCTTTTCTTTTTTTTTTTTTAAAGATTTTATTTATGTGAGAGAGAGAATGAGAGAGAGAGAGAGAGCACATGAGAGGGGGTAGGGTCAGAGGGAGAAGCAGGCTCCTCGCCGAGCAGGGAGCCCGATGCGGGACTCGATCCTGGGACTCCAGGATCATGACCTGAGCTGAAGGCAGTCGCTCAACCAACTGAGCCACCCAGGCGCCCCTTTTCTTTTCTTTTTTTTTTTTTTTTAAGTTCAGGGGTAGAATTTAGTGATTCATCAGTCTTATGTAACTCCCAGTGCTCATTTCATCACATGCCCTCCTTAATGCGCATCCCCCCGTGACCCCATCCCCCCACCTTCTCCCCTCCTGCAACCCACAGTTTGTTTCCTAGAGTTCAGCACCTCTCATGGTTTGTCTCCCCTCTGATTACATCTTGTTTTATCTTTCCCTCCCTTCCTCTATGTTCATCTATTTTATTCTTTAAATTCCACATATGAGTGAAATCATATGGTATTTGTCTTTCTCTGACTGACTTATTTCACTTAGCATAATACCCTTGGTTCCATCCATGTGTTTGCAAATGGCAAGATTTCATCCTTTGTGATGGCTGAGGAGTATTCCATTGTCTATATACACCACATCTTCCTTATCCATTCATCAGTCCATGGACATCTGGGTGGCATCCATAGATTCTTTTAATAGCACTCTGGTTGGTTGGCTTTCTTCCTTCTACCTGAACTCGCAGGCTGACCTCATAGCTCTGTGTCGTCTCGGGGCCACAGACGATCCTGCTCTGATAAATATCACCTGCTTAGGTCCGTAGAGGTCCAGGCTCGTCCGGGGCAAGCCCTCAGCCTCACGCTCCATCCTGGCTTTCCTCCCCCAAGTAGCGCTGTGGCTGGGGGTCCTCCTCCTACAGGCCTGCTCTTCAGGGGGTTGGGGGCCAGAAAGCAAATAGTAAGACATTGTTTTCCTGTGGCCAAGACCGCTGATGGCTACTGGAGTCAGGGAGGGTGTTGGGGTGCTCTGGCCAGACTGGCACCTCTGGGGTCTGCAGGAGCGGGGGGCAGATGCTGGTCCTCATGCTGCAGGGACACAGCCAGTCTGGTCCAGGATCTCTCCCACCACACGTTGCCCTGGTGGCCAGGCTGGGGCAGGCCTGCAGGGTCCCCGGCAAGCGTTCGGCAGGGCGAATGGGATGGCCAGCAGCAGACAGTTGGATCGGAGGGTGTGCAATTTTTTTTTAATAAAAAGTAAATCATGCTCAAAATTTAAAAAAAATCAATTTGATATTCAAAGAGCAAAAAGTGTTTTTATTTCTCTTCCTACACCTACCCTGTAATTTCTTTACCTATAATTTACTTAAAATGTGGTCATGTGCTTAATACATCGTACTTGATAAATAATTCTCAGTTGGTTAGACATGAAGATGTTACAAAGGTAAAGGGAATGAGCAAGAAAAATGCCCACAAGGAGAGTTTTCATCCCTAAGTCTGGACCGTGCGGAAATGTCAGGGGCTTCTGAGGAGGTGACAGGAAGTAATCAGGCTTGCTTGTTGCACCTGTCCCAGGGGCCCTTGGACACCTGTGGCCCAGACACAGTGTAGACTGAGCTCTTCCTCTTAATGCTCATAGAGCAGATGTTGGAGGCTGTGACATGTCGTGGCTCGGTTCCTGACCATCTCGCGGCTGGTGAGGGAGCCGAGGAGGCTCTGAGGCACCGTTTGCGGGAAGGCGTGAGGTCCAGGCTCAGCGTGGGCGGCGTTTACTGCGGTAAGAAAGGATTTCTGACAGCCTGACAGAGAGGGGGAAGCTGGGAGAACCATCAAAAGCATATCGACTTGAAATCATTTAGCTTTTAGGAGAGAAGGCTTGCCTTATTTATAGCTCTTCCATCCCTGGGTGTGGGAGCTGGTGGGGAGCGGGGGGGGGTGCAGGCTGAGAAAAAGGAGATAGGAGGCCCAGGATGTGTTTGGCACACGTATTGCATTTGGTTTTTAATTGCGAGTGCCTCTCTGTGGGGCGGATTTGACTGTCTGCATTTATAAGTGAGAAAAGCAGGGCTTGGAGATAGGAAACAGGTCAGATCTAGCTCATTACAAGGACCACCGAGACAGCCAGAGACGATGAAACTGTATTCCAGGATGCTGTGTCAGAAGGCAGGGGGCATGCCCCTGGTGCAAAAAGGTCTCCAGAAAAATGGCTCCTCGCAAAGGTTTTGGTCGTGCAAGGGGAACAATGCCATTTCCCCAAAGAGTCTGCAGTGAGCGGCGCTCTTTCCCTGGTGTGGAGCGCCGGGAGCCGCCCACACTGAGGGCAAAACCAGGCTACATTATAATGCCTTTTTTGGGAAAGAGGGGCTTCTTCCAGTTTGAGGGTGCGCTGAGGGAGGTTTGGGGTAGGTAGGTTGCTACAGGATGTCCCATCCCTGGACTCAGGTGAATGATGCAGGACAGGCAGCCTGTGCACTGAGCTGAATCAGGTCTTATTTGGGAGGAAGTGCACGGTACTTTGAGGAAAACCAAAAGATGCAGAGCATTAGGATGGGCGTTGTTTGGCCCCAGGGAGCCATGGGGGTGGGGGGCGGAGCAGGGGCAATTGCCGCTTGTCCTCCTCCAACACTGGTCTGATGGCTCTGGGTTAGGTGGTGTCCCTGGAGGCTCCAGGCTGGGAAAGCTTTCCCCCCTTTCACAGGCCGAGCCCGCATGCAGGGGGCTGGCGCATGGAAGGGCAGGGGTGGGGGAGCGTGTATGTGGTGTGCAGTGCGAAGGTCACGGGGTGGCAGGTGCCGTGTGCGCATAGTCCCTCTGCAAGCCTCTCTCATTGTGAAAAACAACTGGTATTTATTCTGTGGGCTTTGGGGCTAGCCTTTGTTCCTTCGGGCCCTGGAAAAGTGCCCTTAATCCAAAGTGATTACTTTGCTGCTGACTCAGATTTATTCTTTGGTGATAGGCTCTCCTCGTGGCCTGAATCTGGGGCTCAAATTACCCAAGGCCTGTCACAGAAGGGCCATCTGTCTTTCCATTCCCGCACTGGGAATGACATTGAGGCCTCTGTGTATTCTGAAGCTTTTGTGTGTGTGCGTGACATTGACCTCCGTGCTTCATTTCCACCTGCAGTTAAGAGGAACCATAAAGAGCACTGGGGCTTTAAAAAGTGGCCTGGACAGAAGGAAATAGCTCTCTCAGCAAGGGCTCGCAGGGTCCCTGAGTCTCTCTTTCTGGCCATCGGAGTGACCAGAGCATGTGGGGTCAGCAGGAGGCACACCTGCATCCTGTCTGCATGGGGATATGAGTGGCTGGTCTCCTATTTGCTCTGCTCCTGGAGCCCACTGGCTTTCTTGGCAGGCTTAGAAAGGATCAGAAAGGGCCCCAGAGGGTACATGGAGGAGAGAGACTCCTTCCTGGCAGGGTTGGGGATGCCCAGGTGTTCAGGATTTGGGGCCATCCCTCTCTCCATTGAGTGTCTCCTTAGCCCATAAGGACCCTGTCTGTGATGCTTTAAGTCTTGCTTCTCCATCCAGAGCACTGGCCACGCGGCCTCCCCTCGCGTTTTCCAGGCTCTGCTGCCGTTTCACTGATGTGGGTGTTTATTTCAGGCAGGACACAGGAGCTGATGTGACTCCATTTCACGGGCGCTAGGCATCGACTGGAAGGCATGCACAGTCACACCGAATGCTTGGTCTATTTGGAATGACACAGAGAACATCTTTGGGTTTTTGTGTCTCTGCTTGACATGAGGCTTGGCTATTTTGCACTATATAAAAAGTAAAATTTCAAATTAACTGTGGTTTAGTTGTGACTCAGCTTTTAATTGCTTGGAATTAGCACTTGATTTGCATAGTACTTGATTTGCTAATTATCTGTGACTTTGGGGTAATCTGTGCTAAAATGAGGGACATGTCCTGATTATATTCAGTAACGGGAAGAAGCAGGATCACGAATGATCCCACGATGGAAAACCCCCAATGCTATGATTCAGCCTTACCATGCGCTCCATCCTTCCGCTCAAGTGTGAGCAAGCTGCTCGTTCCAGAAGGAAGTGGCGTGATGGAAACTCAATCGGGGGGCCACGGGGGAGCTGCCTGGCTGCCCCTTTCCCACCTGAGCCCCTGTCCTGGCCACCCGTCCCCTCACAGCCCAAGATTGGCAAGATTGGAGACAGAGCTTGGGCTGACCTGACCTGCCCCGGCTGCCTGGGGGCGGGTGGGGGAGGGGGAGAGTAGACAGATCATGATGTCAGAGTGGGTGGTTCACCCCACGTCACACCGCTGGCAGCTGCGGGCCTGACACGGACCCCCAGTCAGTAGTTCCTAGCCATGGATGACCCAGGGTCTTGCAGAGGTACATAGATGGAGGGCTGCTCCCAGAAGCCCCACTCTCGGGATGGTGGAGTGGGGACCCAGACCCATGACCCTGTGCCCTGTGGCCTGTGGTCTCAGCTGTCTGGGAACTGCCTTCCAACACAGGCTTCTCCAGGGGCTGGTCGAGTCCGTGGATTGATCTGACAGGGATGAATCCTGTGTGCCACAAACAGAGGGGCAAACGAAGACATGGCAAACTGGGAGTTTTGGTTACCACTGGAGTGAAGTGCTCTCAGGAGCAGATGCTTCTGGAAGTCGTCATTGGCCCATCCACCCCTCCCGCCAGTCTTTACTGGGCATTGAACATAGGCCAGGTGCTCTCAGTCCTGGGGCTACAGCAGCCAGTGAGATTCAGTCCCTAGCTTCTTGGAGCCTTGAGGCACGTGGCAGAGCCAAGGAGAAATACTTAGGCATATAAATTAATGAGAAAGTAAGAAATGGCTGAAGGGCTCAAAAGGTAAACAACAACAACAACAACAACAACAACAAACCTAGTAAATAAAATAAAAATAAATAAGATCAGCTTTCTGAGCTAAGCAAAGGGAAGGAACTAAAAAATTATTTAAGGTTTGCTTATTTGTATGATTTCCTGCCTTCATTGACTTTTTCAGTGATCCGACCAGAGACCAATTCTAGAAAGAGGATTGCTCCTGGGCTCACCCATAATGGCCCCACTACCCAGTAGTACAATTGCTGGGTCATAGGGTAGCTCTATTTTTAACTTTTTGAGGAACCTCCATACTGTTTTCCAGAGTGGCTCTACCAGCTTGCATTCCCACCAATAGTCTAGGAGGGTTCCCCTTTCTCCAAATCCTCACCAGCATTTGTTGTTTCCTGTCTTGTTAATTCTAGCCATTCTGGCTGGTATGAGGTGGTATCTCGCTGTGGTTTTGATTTGTATTTCCCTGGTGCCAAGTGATGTTGAGCATTTTTTTTCATGTGTCTGTTGACTATTTGTATGTCTTCTTTGGAAAAATATCTGTTCATGTCTTCTGCCCATTTCTTGACTGGATTATTTTTTGGGGGGGTGTTGAGTTTGAAAAGTTCTTTATAGATCTTAGATACTAGCCCTTTACCTGATATGTCATTTACAAATATCTTCTTCCATTCCATAGGTTGCCTTTTAGTTTTGTTGACTGTTTCTTTGCTGTGCAGAAGCTTTTTATCTTGATGAAGTCCCAATAGTTCATTTCTGCTTTTGTTTCCCTTGCCTTTGGAGACGTGTCTAGCAAGAAGTTGCTGCAGCTGAGGTTGAAGAGGTTACTGCCTGTGTTCTCTAGAACTTTGATGGATTTCTGTCTCACATTTAGGTCTTTCATCCATTTTGAGTTTATCTTTGTGTATAGTATAAAAAAATGGTCCAGTTTCATTCTTCTGCATGTGGCTGTCCAATTTTCCCAACACCATTTGTTAAAGAGACTGTCCTTTTTCCATTGGATATTCTTTCCTGCTTTGTCAAAGATTAGTTGACCATAGAGTTGAAGGTCCATTTCTGGTTCTCTGTTCTGTTCCACGGCGTCCATTTTTGTGCCAGTACCATACTTTCTTGATGATCACAGCTTTGTAATACAGCTTGAAGTCCGGAATTGTGATGCCACCAGCTTTGGTTTTCTTTTTCAACCTTCCCCCTCACAGATGACATGATACTTTATGTGGAAAACCCAAAAGACTCCACCCCAAAATTGCTAGAACTCATACAGGAATTCAGCAATGTGGCAGGATATAAAATCAATGCACAGAAATCAGTTGCATTTCTAGACACTAACAATGAGACAGAAGAAAGAGAAATTAAGGAATTGATTCCATTTGCAATTTCACCAAAAACCATAAGATACCTAGGAATAAACCTAACCAAAGAGGTAAAGGATCAGTACTTTAAACACCACAGAACACTTATGAAACAAATTGAGGAAGACACAAAGAAATGGAAAAACATTCCATGCTCATGGATTGGAAGAATAAATATTGTTAAAATGTCTATGCTACCCAGAGCAATCTACACATTCAATGCCATCCTGATCAAAATACCATCGACATTATTCACAGAGCTGGAACTGAATCCCCATATACTTCTAAGGAAGATCTCCCTGGCCTCTCCTGTGTGTAGGTAAAATCCATGTGTTTAATAAGAAATTAAAGGTACAGAGTACTTGGTTTTGCTGAAGGTTTGTTTTTTGCCTCTGCAAAATCAATGAGGCCTGTGTGGTCTAGGAAGAAATTAGTTCTGTTGTGGTTTGACAATAGTCAAAGCTGGAAGTGTTTTGCCCACGGGTGCTGAGCCTTGTGACGGGTTGTCCTGGGAACAGGCTGAAGGGGCCTTCCCATTTGACTGGATGCTCTGTGAGCCAGGTGGTATTTCAGACTGCTTTCCATGAAATGATCGGCTATTTGCATTGATTAGATTTTCCTTTTCTTTGAGAAAATGTTCATAGCAACCTAGTTTCCCTTCTGAGTTAAACAATAATTGAAAACACAAAATAGAGCCAGCTCCCTCCGGCAGTGTTTCTCGGCCCCCAGGATTTGTCATCGATTTTTGGCAGCCTCGCCCTGCTGTGGATGGCAGGATGTCTGGAGTTCATGGAAGGTCTTCGGTCGATACCCTCCGATTCGCTCCGCGCCCTGTGGTGCAGTGCTTGAGCTGGGCGCGGGTTCAGGAAAGGCTGGGGCTGGCCAGCCCGGCCCTCCGCATAGGATCAACACTCCATTACACTCAAACTGCCCTCACCACCACCAAACGGAACGCTTTCCCTCAGCTTTTAAGTGTCTGTGTTTCAAAACCTTCAGTTTCAAGAAGGTCATGGAATTTCTTAATCGAGAAAGACCTGAGGACATTTGTATGTGGAACCATCGGTTTACCAGCAATATTTTAAAAGCTGTAAGTTTTAGGGAAAGAATAAAAAATCATGAGGCATCCATATTATGGATGGATCCCGCCCCTCCTCCCTCCTTCCTTCTCTCTCTCTCTGTTTCTCTGTCGTGTCTAAATAGGTTCAGGGGGATGTCTTGCATTCAACACTAAGCTATTACTTCTTTATATTTTCCAAACTACATAAAAGATTCAAGTTAGCTTAGAATATTAAATCATGTATGAAATAACAATCATAATAATAAGTAAGTTGAACAGGAGGAATAAAAATACCTTTAGGATTTGAGAGTCAGATGCTAAAACTGAATGATACATTTTGCTTTCAACTTTTCAATAGTCAGATGAGAAGGATGGAAAGCAAGAGGCTAGATGAGGGAGAAAGGGGGACAAATGGCTTGGAGAAGGGTCTGAGAGAGAGAGGGAGGGAGACAGGGAGAGAGAGGAGGGAGAGAGAGAGGGAGGAGGGAGAAGGAGGAGAGAGGGAGAGGGAAGAGAGAGACAGAGAGGGAGGGAGAAGGGAGAGAGAGAGAGAGGAGAGAGAGAGAGGGAGGAGGGAGAGAGAGGAGAGAGAGGGAGGGAGGAGGGAGGGAGGAAGGAGAGAGGGAGAGGGAGGGAAGGAAGAGGGAGAGAGAGGGAGAGGGAGGGAGGGAGAGAGGGAGGGGGGAGAGCCTCTGGCTGTCTGCCTGGGGTGTACTTACCTGGAGGAAGAGCTGCTTTAGGCCCTTGGTCCCAGGAGTGTGGCTCCTCATGTGTGGACACTGGCTTATTTAAGAGAGACCATTTCCAGTCATGGTGGAGCGCAGCAGGATCTGGTGAGAGATTGGACACAGAGGGCAAGACAGACAGAGGAGCCAGACTCATCTCGGGCCAGGCTTGTGCAGAACCCAGGGTCCTCCTGCCCAGACACCCTTCCTGCTGCCCCTTGGCTCCAGAGTCACCTTCCCTGAGACTAGCACATCTGGCCCAGGGCCTCCCTCTCTGCCATTTTCCTTCTCTTCTCTGGCTCCCTCTTTCCATCCTTGCCCCACCCGCCTCTCCTTTCCTGAGTCAGTTCTTACTGCACATGCACAGGACAGCTGCTCTGGCTGGTTTATCATGTGCTGTGATGTTTGCGATAACTAGCCCAGCTAAACACTGTGCTGGGCACAATGCCGTGAGCTTCATCCGCACGACTTTATTTCATCCTCACTCATTTTAATAAGGATGGTGCCAAGAGTATACCTACTTTTAGGGAAGATGAACTGAAGTAAAGAGAGGCTGAGTAATTTACACCCACCCTCCCCCAGGAAATCACTGAGCCAATTCTAGTGCTAACTCCTTAACATTTGAAACCAGTCCCTAATTTAACAGGAGAGGCGGACTCATGCTTATCTCTCAGCAGATGAGAGCAAGCTGGCCTGGCTGTGTTCTCTGGCCTGATGACCCCACCTGGCTTCGACAACCCAGAGCTAAGAGGAGGCTGTGTTCCCCGAGCCCGTGGCTGTGCAGGCAGGGTGGAGATCTGGACGGAACACAGGTCTGCTTAGAAAGGTGGGGGATGCTTCTGAATAGGCAACTAAAATATCCACTACATGCATCTAGACATTTACTGCATGGAGTTTACTGAAGCCCGAGAAAACTGGTGATGCTCCCTTTCCCACACCCCATTGCCATAGTGGAGAGTTCATGGGAATCTACTTTCATACTAACCCTTTGCATTTTTATTTCCTATGCATAATTGCACCAAAATTGGTGGAGGCAGGTAGAGATCTCCAAAGAGATAGATGCAGGCAGGAATAATGTGGGCCCGGGGACCATATACCCCACAAAGCTTCCTGTGGGCATGCTGTGGTTCCTGCTTGTCAGGCACCTGTCCTAGGTGTTCCACATGTGCACATTGGCTGGAAGCAATAGCATTCTTCCAAGTAGCCTTGCAAATGAAATAAACCTTAGTTAATATAAAGCAGGTCTGGTCACAGCTCTCTGAATGTTCAGAGGAGTAATAAGCAAATACAGCTTTCCTAGAGTTCAGGAGAACCCATGAAGCCCGCCTTTGCAAGTGAGTGTTGAAGAGTGTGAGTTAACATCTGGGATAACAATTACCCATGGTATTTATTATGACTGCCAGGTATTTTATGTTGCCTCTTTTTTTTATTTTTTATTTTTTATTTTTTTTAGCTTTTGTGGCCCTTTGTGTCCACCTAGAGCACAGTAAGAAACTATTAGGTTGGAAGAATCTTAGGAGATTTTCTAGTTCGCAGTTTAATGGTTCTCAAAATTTAGGATCACCTTGAGGCCTTACTGAAGTAGAGACTCTGGACCCTACACCTAGAGATTAGGATTTGGTAGGTCAAGGGTCGTGCTTGAGAATTCACATCTCTAACAGATTCCCAGGTGATGCTGGTGCGCTGGCCAGGGCTCTCATTTTCAGAAACAGCAGCATGATCATTCCATGGGAATCAGCTGATGTTGTGGGCCAAACCTAACTCAAAGAAAATTTCAAAATGATACTATAAACAAAAATGTTAAATATGTCTCATCAGTTCTGTTGTTTCTGCTTCTTTCTATGATCTTCAAAACTCAGAGGCCATAGGTTCAGGAGAAGAGGTTTTCATTTTTCTTTGTTTTATTTTTAAAGTTTCTTGTCCAGGGGCTTTGTCCTGCCTGTTGATGCTCAAGATTTACAAAATACCCAGTAAATCAATCATTGTATTTTGAAGATCCCTAGTTCCCTAAATATTGTACATCATTGGTATTTCCTCTCAAAGCTTTACAGGAAAGAGCAAAGTATCATGAGCAGTGGATTAGGGTGTAGTGGAATAGTGGGGAGTTTCATGGAGAGAGTGGCCATTTGAAATCCTGCTGAATGCCAGGGATGGGAAAGGGAAGACAAAAACTGCTTTCTGTCCCCCATGACATCACCTCCAACCCTGCTTCTCATTTTATTTTCAACTATGGTAAAATATATACCACAGAGAGTCACCATCTTAACCACTGTACAGTTCAGTAGTATTGAGTATATTCACATTGTTGTACAACCATCTCCAGAACTTTCTCACCCTGCAGAACTGAAACTCCGTCCTCATGAAACAGCAGTTCCCCATTCCCCTCCCCCAGACCCTGACAACCTCTGTTCCACTGTGTCCCTGTGGATCTGATGACTCTAGGATCCTCATATGAGTGGAATGATACATATTTGTCTTTTTGTGACTGGCTTATCTCACTTAGTATCATGTCCCCAAGGTTCATCCATGTCATAGCATTACTTTTTAAGGCTGAATAATATTCCATTGTATGGATCGGCCACATCTTGCTCATCCATTTACTTGTTGATGGACACTGATGTGGTGTCCACCTTTTGCTTTTTGTGAGGAACACTGCTATGAACATGGGTGTACAGTCTCTTTGAGACCCTGTTTTCAATTCTTTTGGGTACATACCAAGTGGGATTGCTGGGTCATCTAGTACTCTATTTTTGATTTTTTTAGGAACTGACATACTGTTTGTTACAGTGCCTGCACCATTTTACATTCTTAGCAATAGTGCATTTTCTCCAGATCCTTGCCGACACTTCTTTCCTTCCTTCCCTCCTCCCTCCCTTCCTTCCTTCCTTCCCTTCTTCTTCATCGTTAGATAGTAGCCGTCCTAATGGGTGTAAGGTGGTGTCTCGTTGTAGCTTTGATTTGCATTACCTAATGATGAGTGATGTTGAGCATCTTTTCATGACCTTGTTGTCCATCTGTATGTCTTCTTTGGAGAAATCTCTGCTCAAGTCTTCTGCCCATTCTTAATTAGATTTTGTTGTTGTTTCTGTTGATTTGTAGGAGTTTTTTTATAGATGCTAGACCAGCCCTGTTTGAATACTAACATTCCAGACTGGTGCCCTGAGGCCCTGTTTACTGTCATTGAACAGATGTGTTGCCTTAATCCAGGGGTCTCAATTGCAGGTGATTTTGTGCCCAGGGGGATTTGACAATGTCTAAAGACATCTCTGGTTGTCATAACTGGGTAGGAGTGCTATTTGAACATCCTATAATGCATACCAAAGCCCCACAACAAAGAACTATCAGGCCCAGCATGGCAAAGTGCCAAGATTGAGTAGCCTGCTTAAGGCAAATCACTTCCCCTCTTGAGGATTTTGTCTCCTCACTGTGCAGTGGGAGGGTTGGACTACATGACCTTGAAGGTACTTTACTATTTTAATCTCTCATGTATTCACTTTCTTTTATCTGCCATCGATTTAAAAAAAAACTAACATATCTTGAAAGGTCCCCCTTGGTCCGTGATGGGCATTTACACCAACATCTCAAATTCACTCAGCCCACATGAGCTCCTCTGCTGATGGTCCACACTGACAAACAACTGGCATGGGATGGACGTGGGGACAATAAAAAGTGCCCTGGCCACTTGCCCTTTGGCTCGGCCTTGAAGGGACCAGAGCTGTGCGATGGGGACAGCAGCAAGCTTGGGGTCATGGGGACCCAGACTTGAACCCTTGATGGCCGAGCACCTCTGGGACAAGTATGCATTTTACCTGTCATGCATTTTTCAGAGAACACCACTCAGACTTATGGGAGCTGAGACGTGAGTGAATCTGAGGCTCCCCCTTGAAGTCTTGAACAGTCCCTAGACCCTCTGAGTGCCAGAGTCCTGTCTCAGAGGGTGATACAGGAAGTCCCTGGGCAGTGCCGAGCACACAGTGAGCAATCACTAATGGTTGTTGAGTGGAGGAGTGAAAGACTTTCTTCTGAGAGTCTTCTGCAGTTAAAAAAAAATCCAGTTATTCTATGGAGTCTGGAAATCTGGTAATGATCACAATACACAGAAATTCTATTCTTCATTCTGTTCTGTACCTGCTGGTCCACAAATGGAGAACAGCCCCTAAGAATTGCAAATTCCTTTGTATAGCTTTCAGTCTGGAAATTCTAATCTGAAGGGGAACTGCAAACATATTAAATTATTGTTTGCAGGCACTGAAAACATGGGTCCTGGGTGTCCTGTTTGGCGCGTCCGTGGTGGCTTTCCGGCACAGATGTGTCCCCCAGCACAGGGAGTTCAGTGCGACTTGAATCGAATCCTAACTTGGTGCCAACTCTCTGCTCCTCATTATTAGCAGCCCCGTCAGGGGCTGTCAACGCTCACAGAGATATGTGGTCAGGGAAAAGCTCCTTTTCATTTAGAGAAAATTCCTCGAAGACTTTTCTTAAATTGTTTCTTTCCCGAGTGGCTAGAATGTGGTTATTCATTTAAATATTTACCATGGGGAGAATCCCCCACCAACTGCAGGATCTCATGTGCTGAGGGATCTGAGACTCATGCAGTCTCCTGTACAATTTGGAATTACCTTTGAAAACCCTCTCAAAATAGGAAGCTGATGAAGCATCCATCTTTGACAGATCAGGAGAATAAAGCCAGGTCTTTGGGAAGGAAGCCAAAGCGGATCGTTAGCAAGGATCGGGTGGTTGTTCCCATGCCGGGCACCTTGCGATAGGTGCTCCTATATTATCTCATTGAATTTAAGCCACCTCTCGAGGTAGGAACCATCTTGCATTGGACACATGGGGAAACTGGGGTATCAAGGCTTTAAATCAGTTGTGCGTGGCCCACTATAGCTGGTCAGTGGGGAGGCCAGGTCTGCCCAATTCCAAGGCTCCTGCTCGTAGCCACTCCCTGGTCTGGTGCTCAGTGACACCACACTGGTGGAGAATGCTTGGCTTTTATCCCTGATGTTCTTTCTCAGCGTAGGTAGTAGGAAACTCAGAGAGGCTTTCTTGGAGGAAATGGGAAGAAAATGTGTGCACATGTGAAGCTTTCAGGTGTGAGAAATTAGGGGTAGGGATGAGCCTGTGAAAGCTTTCAAGTCACACGGTGGTGCCGGGGCCCTAGTTAGATCAGCCCCGGTGTCCTGCATGCTTTCCTTTCAGCTCCAGTAGGAGCACAGTGGGGAGGGGCTGGGAGGTGCCAATGATCCTGGCCTGTTGCGGGCACCGGCCCGGCCGACGCCCACAGGTTGGGCCCGCGAGAACAGATCAGGAGCCAGATCTGTGGAAGCGAGAGTGCTCGGCCAGGTGCAGAGAAATGGTGAGAGGTCTGGTTTTGTATTTCTCCTTTTCCCTGATTCCTTCTACCTTCCTAAATAAATAGAATCAACTCTTTAAAGACTTAATTACAAAAGCAGTACATATCTTTATTGTCTGTTTAGAAAATAGAGGCGAGCCAGCAGAAGAACACAGGAATAAACCGTAATACCGCCATCCAGCAGTCAGCAGTAACCCCTACCAGCATCCTGGTGTCGGGCTTCCAGGCACCTCGTGGCGTTTGTGTGTCTGCATGTCTCCCCACAAAACACATGCACAAACGTGTGCACACACACGCACACACACACACAGGCAAAAACATTTAGAATATGCAGAAATAGAAAAAAATTAGGTATTCCTCTCTTAAAGTGTTGTTTTCATTCATTATATATATACTTAAAGATTTTATTTTTTTGTTTATTTGACACAGAGAGAGAGAGATTGAGCACAAGCAGGGAGAGGGGCAGAGGGAGAGAGAGAAGCAGACTCCCCACTGAGCAGGGAGCCCGATGCGGGGCTCGATCCCAGGATCCCGAAATCATGACCTGAGCTGAGGGCAGATGCTTAATCGACTGAGCCACCTAGGCACTCCCATCATTCATATATATATATATATTTTTTTAAATTTTATTTTATTATGTTATGTTAGTCACCATACAATACTACATTATATCATTAGTTTTTGATGTAGTGTTCCATGATTCATTGTTTGCATATAACATATATTTTTAAAAACGATTTCCTTGGTGTCACGTAACTTGCTCTTCATGATTTTATGCACGTTGGGCGCATGTGGGCTGCTGGGCCGTGTGGTGGCCAGGGTGCAGGCGGTCAGCTACCCCGACTTGACCTGGACTTGACCCGGACATGCACCTCCAGCTTCTTGCTCTCTCCTGGCCCTTCGTCACTCCCTTGCGGTTTGCTGGGCTGCTGGCTCATGCAAGGCTGTGGGGTCAGTCCCACAAAGCCACCACATGGCAGGTCTCTGGGAGTTCCTGCTGACCCGGCTGCATGACGGTGGGGCCTTTCATGGGCAGGAGGTCTATCTTGGGGGGGGTTGGCGAGCAAGGGTGGACAGGCCACGTGAGGGGCAGGAGAGTCAGGTGTGGCTGGGGCACCGAGTAGACAGGCCAAGCGCAGGCCCAAGGAAAGCTCAGGCAAAAAGCTAGCGTGGGCCTTGTCTTAGCTCAGCTGCTGTAACAGAAAGACCAGACTGTGTTTAAGCAACACATACTCATTTCTCACGGTTCCAGAGGCTGGAGTCCAAGATCCAGGTGCGGACTCGGTCTGTGGCGAGGGCCCTTTCCCTGGCTAGCAGACGGGCACCTCCTCTCGGTGTCTGTACGTGGCGAGAGGGAGCTCTAGTCACTCTCCTCTCATGGGGCGCGGGTCCCACTATGGGCCCATCCTTGTGACCCCATCTATACTCAGTCACCTACCAATGGCCACAGCTCCTAACACCGGCACCGGGGGCGGGGGGGACACAGCCACACCATCCACGACAAGCCCACCCCAGAGGGCACCTTGACTTCCACACTGAGGACTTCTGGACACTGGATATGTAGGGTTCCAACATTAACGTTAGCCCTGTGGCCTTGAGCAGCTGAACGGACTGTGTCTTGCCACCTCATTCCATGAAACGGGACAGTCATTTATGTGGAACTTCATATACTCCTTGGCCAGAATGATTAAATTTGTAGTTAAATTTTATTATCAAAAATCACCTGATAGACAACTGGTTTTATATCTAGAGGCCACACCACCGCATAGCTCCTGTGGGGTCCCCACAGGTTTCCCGGACATGGCTGGACCAGAATGCAGGGAGCAGACAGCGACTTGCCCCCGGCCACAGCTGTGGCTACAGGACTAGAATCCTCATCTCCTAGACCCTTATCTGGGGTCCTGCCTCCTCCCTCTAGGTGCATATGACAGTGCTTTTTCAAAAAAGCACCCTGGCTGGCGAAAGCCCACTTCTTGCTTTACAGTGTTTTTCTAGGGAGATACCTACAGTTTGCTGGTTCTTCTTAAGTTTTTAGGAATCCCTAATAGAAAACCAGTTACCTAGGAAGTGGGGTTGGCTGGTAGCGTAGCAGAGATTAACTTGAATGGGACATGGATGGTGGAGTGCATACCAGTCTTTGCTCACTTAGCTCACGGACTACCTGTGACCCCAGGGAAGTCACTTAACAAGAGTCTTGGTTTCCTTATCTGTCAAATGGGGGCATTAATGCTTATTCTGAGGGTAATACAAGAGTCAAACGATATCGCAGATGGAAAGGACTTGCCCAGGTGCTTATCACCTCCCAGATGGTCAATAAAGTTTGTTCCCTTCCTGAATTCTCTTTTGCTGTTGGCTGGTATTTGTCTAGGGTTGAGCATTTGGACTGAGTGCCTGCCCTCCCCTCCAGCCCTCAGCTGCTATCCTGGCCTCTCTGCTGGAGACAGATTTGGACAGGCCTGGCTAAGCCAGCCTCCTGCCCAGCCTTACCCTGTCTGTGAGCTCTGTGGAGCCTTCTCCAACCTGTCGTGGGGACCTTCTGGAGGGTGTTGGCTTCTAGGGACTTGTGACCCCGACTTTGCATGTTTCAGCCTTACCTGAGTTTGAATAGATTCCTCGGTGGTCAGCTGTTCTAGGATTCAGGGCTGGGATCTGGCAGATGGTGGCTGGGCTTTTGCAGCAGACTCTCTCATTCCTGTTCCTAAAGTACTTGTGTTTCTGGGGCTGAGGCTTGGGTGAGTCTCAACTATTTATGCTCCCAAAGCTGACTTCAGTGCCACATCTGGGCACAGATGCCTGCATCAGGAGGCTGTAGGGAAGGTGACTGGATTGCACAGGCAGCATCTGATCTTCCCAAGGAGAACCAAGGTGGAAGGACGAGGTGTGTTTCTTCCCACTGCTTTCCTGTCTGATTGCACAGACTCAGAGGTTCCTAACTGATTACACAGAATCAGAGGTTCCTAACTGATTGCAGAGAATCGGAGGTTCCTAACTAATTGCAGAGAATCGGAGGTTCCTATCTGATTGCAGAGAATCGGAGGTTCCTATCTGATTGCACAGAATCGGAGGTTCCTAAGTGATTACACAGAATCGGAGGTTCCTGATTGCAGAGAATCAGAGGTTCCTAACTAATTGCAGAGAATCGGAAGTTCCTATCTGATTGCACAGAATCGGAGGTTCCTATCTGATTGCACAGAATCAGAGGTTCCTAAGTGATTACACAGAATCGGAGGTTCCTAACTGATTGCACACAATCGGATGTTCCTATCTGATTGCACACAATTGGAGGGTCCTAACTAATTGCACACAATCAGAGGATCTTTGACATCAGAAGATTCCGTAGAGATCACACCTTCCAGCCGCATCATTTGGGAGAGGCAGAGAGGGAGACTCGGGGATCTTCAGTGATGTCCTTGAGATGCTTTGCTAGCTGGTGACAGCAGAGCCAGCAGCGAACCCGGACCTCTAGGTGTTTGATCCAGTGCATTTCACATCACCACACGGAGACTTTAAAGCATGGCTCTCCGGGAGCCAGGGAGACCAGCCTTTGACTAGTGCCTGCTCTGGGTTCACGTGTACCCCACACAGGCTGTGTTTCGCAGGAGAGCAAAGGACTAAGGTATTTCCTCAAAGCCGCATAAGCGAATCCAAGCAGGAGCCCAGAGTGCCTCTCCGTGGTCGCGTCAGCCGCCACCTGACATGTAGCCCGCAGCTCGCTCTCCCAGCAACCCCACGGGCCAGGTGTCACCACCCCCATCTCATGAGGGCAGACAGGCATGGAGAAGTTGACAACGTGCCCAAGTTCACAGCATGCAGACTCTGTGGCAGGGTCCAGAGGTCTGCCCCCCTCCTTCGTCTGGCTCTTGTCACCCCTTCCAAAGATAGTTCTGAGACATCCTGCCTTCCTTGCCGAGGACTTGTGTTCGCGAGAAGAGCTGATCACAATGCACGGAGAACATAGAATAATCTTTTGTGCTCTACAACACCATGTAGTTTATGGAACAGCTGTGTAGGTTTTATTTGAGTCTCCCAGGAACCAGCGTACTTGTTCACTGTGGCGGCCAGGTCAGGTCGCGGTTCTGCGGCTCCTCAGGAGCCTGCGGTAAGGAGCACGTTGTTACCCCAGGAAGTCCGAGGGGCACCCGTCCAGGGCTGGGTCTTCCAGCGTGGCTGTCCTGGCCCAACTTTGATCAGGGGTCTCAGGTGGCTTGGCTGCCCTCTTGCTGCGACAGGTGTTAGCAGGACAGAACGTGACAGCGAGCGCACGTTAGTCCCTTCGAAAGGACTTTGTCTCCTGACCACAGCCACACGAGCACAGAAGTTCCTAAAACAGCAGTGTTGACAAGCAGGTGGTCTTTATGTGGATTCACATAGTACTCTAACATAAAGAAATAGAGATGTGATGCATTTTCTGAAAAGTCTAATTTCTGATCCAACAATTCCCCCTTTAAATACTTTCTTCCTTTTTAAAAATTGCTTTAAATGTCCTCAAGAAAAATTATCCCTGCGGTGACAAACGGCTTGCTTGCCTTGGGATCCAATTGTTCTTGTAGTTAACTAATGTAAGAGTTTGGGTTAATATAAAAAAAGTCTGGGAAAAATGTGTTTTTCTCTAACCCAATTATTCTTTGCTCCCCCATATTGCATTAGTAGGTGTCACCGTTATGGGACCTCATATCTTACTTTTTCACCAGCCCCTTGTGCTTCTGCACCCTCCTCCCTTCTGAGACAGCTGTGTCGCTGGCCCCTTTGCCTGCGGAGGGCAGATGTGCACCCAGGGAGAGCCGGCAGGTCGGACCCAGCAGCACCAAAAACCATCCGACATAAAGAGTGTCTCTCCAGAGGACTTCTTTAGGAAGAGATAAAAGCCACTTCAGAGATGATTTTCGCCCTTCTTTACGTTGATTTGACCCAAATCTGGCTTGTCCTCCCCACAGGCTCTGGGGGCGGACCCTCACCTCCATGTGCTCCCGCCCCCGCTTTGCCTCTCACGAGGCCTCGCTGGCCTCTCCCCTCCCCGCTGCAGCTTTTCATTCATTATGTTCCTTCCTAAAAGGAGAAATGAAGAAAAGGATTTATTTTTCCCCAGACAGGTGGTAAGAAAGAACGTGAGAGATCAAAGCCATGGCTTTAATTGATGCCTTTCAACCACTCATCTGTCTTTTTGGCCCATTTAAATATTTTAGCAAATAAATGTCAAGTCAATAAAGCTACCTGGTCTGAGGATGCTTGTAATTATTCGTAGAAAATAATTAAATGATCTTAATATTCTCTCTGATATCCTCCACGAAGCACACCCACGCGTGCGCACGTGCACATGGAAGAAATGCCCTGGGTCGTCCCGTCTCTGGAAGGCGAGGAAGATGAATAGTAGCTCGGAGCTGGCTGGTCTGGGGGCAGGTGACGGATGGTGGCTGGCTCAGTCACCGGCGCGCCCTCCTCACAGGCATCCCCATCAAGGACAGCAGTGAGTCCGTGGAGGGAACTCGGTGCAGGCCGGCTGTCACGCCCATTCCCTCCACTACTGGGCTACAGCTCCTTGAGGCTGAGTAGTCATCTCCTGTTACTTCTCCTGCCCCCACACCCAAGCTCAGCATTGGGCAGAGTGGAGAGACTCAGACTTTTTAAGACTTCATACTTTATTCATGGGTGAAATTCCTTTGTTCCCCTCAGCTCTGCTCTGTGTTCCTCACCTGGCTCTGTGCGGGGGTGGACCAGGAAGGGCTGCACCTGTCTGGCCCCTTCCTTGCCCTCCAGGGGTGGGCTTGTGCTGAGTGAGAGGAGAGAGGCAGGCACCTGTCCTCCCAGCTCCTTCCCAGCCAGGCTGGACCCCAGAGGGCCCCAGTGCTCACTGGGCAGCCTGCCACCTGGTAACGGCCCCCTCTACACGCCCCTGGGCCTGGGGACACAGTTACTAGCCCCCCGTGTTTCCTTGTCTTATTTTGTTTCCTTTAGCCCTGTATTCCTATAACCCACACTGTTGTAAGCAGCGCCTTTGATGATCTCCTTTTAATATCCCCTTTGGAATGTGCCCGTCATTTCTTGCTGGGATCCCGACCAATACAATTAAGACTGTTCCAGCTATTGTTTGCTTTTTTTAGAGGATGCTTATTTTTACTCCTTTGAGAAGATAGATCTAGGAGGTTAGTGAGGAAATAGCGTTCTCTGCTGGGTGGCCAGATTTGCCAAGTAATGCAGCCAGTTCCTTCTGTGTTTGAAACTCCAAAGCCTCTGGCCCCGGAGCCTCTGCTTTATGCTGAGGAAGTCAGGCAGAGCTGCTGCCTCAGTGGGACCAATGGTCCAGAGTAGAGCGCAAGTCTGTCCGTTTGTGCTTCCGGGGACTGTCCTGCACCCTGTTGGATCCTTTGCACTGTTGTCAACTGGCCACGCCTGCCCTCCTCTCTGGATTGGAGCCTCTGGTGGGCAGAGTTGGGTTTTACTCCTTTTTGCTCTCCCAATAGCTACGGAAGAGGCCGGTTTCTGACTCTGCATTCAGGAAATATTTGTTGAATGCTGAGTCAAGAGATGCCAACACCAACTTCTCCTTCTTTCAGAGCCTGGACAGACCCCACATGGAACATTTAGATGTTACTACAGTCATGTGATTCCCATGGCTGGACCCGCCGGTTTTAGTGGCCTAGGTGTAGTCTGCCTGATTCGGAAATGACAGTGTGTCATTTTCTCTGAATCCAGTTCCCAGCATAAACTGCAATACATGAAGGTAACAAAGTAAAATACTAGTTACCGCCTTTAAATATTCCACAGAAACTAAACCGTGAACAATAGAAGGTTGTCAAAGATGTGAAATTCTTCCAAGTGTGTCATATTTGTCAAGACATATGTTGAGATATGAGCACCATGCCTGTTGCGTTCTATTAAAAGGAAAGCAGCTGTGTAAATGCTCATAAAGCTCTCCCATTGTTTGTGATCATGGGTAATGCAGTTTATTTTCTCCATTTTAGATACCTCAGATCTATATATGATTATCCCTAAAATAATTCAGTGCTCAGAATCAAAAAGCATGGCCTTTCATATCTTGCAAGCCCCGTATCTCTAATTTGGGATTGCTGGGTGAACCAGCATCTCTGCCGAGATGATATTTTAACTTTTAATATCTTTTACATTGGATGAAATGGTGAGCATTTTTGGATCTCTTCCTCATTAATTAGTGGTATTTTGCTCCTATTGGGAAAAAAAATTGTGTATACATTCTCATTTAGAAAACACATATCAACATTTTAAGGACTAAAAGTAGAGCAAACAACTGAGAAAAGTGGAGGCAAGGGGTAAGGGAGTTGAAGAGTGAAAAGCCACATGGCAACATCATCACTACCATCATGATAATGGCCATGAGCGCACCATTACTATCACCATCACAACCATGAGCATTATCATCACCATCTCCACCATCACCAACACCATCATCACCATCTCCACCATCATCATCATCATCACCATCATCACCGTCACCACCATCACCATCATCATCATCATCATCACCACCATCACCACCATCACCACCATCAACATCACCACCATCACCACCACCACCACCATCATCATTTTCATCACCTTCATCATCACCATCATCACCATCATCACCATCTCCTCCATCATCACCATCACCACCATCACCATCATCACCATCACCACCATCACCACCATCAACATCACCACCACCATCACCACCATCAACATCACCATCACCATCACCACCATCACCACCACCACCACCATCATCATTTTCATCACCTTCATCATCACCATCATCACCATCATCACCATCTCCACCATCACCACCATCACCACCATCACCATCATCACCATCACCACCATCACCACCATCACCACCATCACCACCATCAACATCACCACCATCATCACCACCATCAACATCACCACCATCACTTCCACCACCATCACCACCACCACCACCATCACCATCATCCTCATGATCAAAGTAATGATAATACTCAGCATTTGCTGACTCGACTCTGCAGCAGGCACTGTGTTCAATATGTTTCATGTCATATATCAGCTTTGTTATAACCTTCTGAGGCAGGTAGCTTCTTATCCCCAATTTACAGATAAGCAACGTGAAGTACAGGGAAGTTTAAATAAATTGGGCAGTGATTCAAACCCAGCAGCTTGACTCTGAAGCATGTATTCTTATCAGCTAAGCTATATGCAAGTATACAGTACGGCTGTGTGCACACTGGCATCTCATGTGTGTAATGCCGAATAGGAAGGCAGGCTGGCCAGTATAAATAGCCTCTCAGCTACCACAAGTAAACCCAGCCTCAGACACTTAGGAGCACCTGCTATTTGTCTTCTTCTCTCTGATAAACTTTCCTCCTTTGGACGATCCCTTTCCCTCCTGCCGCCTTCAGGGTTGTCTTGTTCCCCAGGCCCCTTCCCCACGCAAGAAGTGCCTGAGGGCTTGTACGGGAATGGCATAGAGGGTCAATCTTCAGTGCCAGCTCTATGAACCTGTTGCCCGGGTGTGGTTGTTCCCTCTATGACCTGTGAGCATTGCATGGATGGCCTCCATTTCCCTCAACTCCCTGTAGCCGTGCCCTCTGCTAATCTCGTCCTGCTCTGACACAGGCTTGGTCACCACCTGACCTGCTTTGCCAATGGGACAGAGCATCTTGATGTCCACAGATGCATGTCTGCCTCTTCCTTTGGACCTCCATCACTGCCATGTGAACATGACTGGGTAGCTTGCTGGGGCGACTGGAGTCCCCCTGGCTGGGCTATCGGAGACCAGCCATGTCCCAGCAGGGATCCCCGGAGCATGGGCAAGTCCTGCCGAGACCAGCAGAGCTGCCCCAAGGACACAGAGACTGTGAGCAGGAATCAGCGGTTTTCGCTGAGGCTGCTAAGTTTGGGCGCTTTGCTATGCAGCCGTGTCAAGATGGTAGAGAACCGATACAGCATGTCTGGAACAAAGCCTTACAGCAAAGCAGAGGAGGCGCCTCATGCAACGGAATTGTCTGTAGGGACTGAGTGCACATGCGGGGGCTCTGCTGAGCCTCCCAGAGGTCAGGCTGCTCCTGGGGCAGGTTGCCCTGCCCTGCCCTGGGAAAGACCTTCCTCCTTCTTCCCATCATGCTGCCCTTCAACCTGATGCCCAGAAGGTTGTTAAATTTCCAGGAAACACATGAACATCGGGTGCAGGGAGACTGTGAAAACGGTGTTGTCAGAGGCGTGATCCCTGTGGGAGGATGGGCTTTCCCCACTCCCCCTTGCCTGGGGGCTGACATCAGCTGCCATAAGCCTGGCCTGGGACAGGTGGCTGCCTGTGTGCAGGGGGATCCTTACCCGTAACTCAGGTTGCAGAAATGCAGGCCAAGTGCCTTGGGGTTGGTTGTCTGCATGGCCCTGGAGCATGGGACAAGTGACCTGTCCTCCAAGCCGCAGACGCCAGACCACCATATGTCACCATTGTTCTGTCTCTGCTTCCTCTTCCATTCCCTTCACCGTGCTGGCCGTCAGCTGGGGGATACCGTCCACTTCCCGGCCGACCGCTCCGGGGCCACAGAGACTTGGACTGTGTCACACTGGCCAACCCATGCCATGACAGTGCCTGGGACACAGAGGGCCCCTGGATATCGCGTGAGGAGCACACACCTAGAGGCACCACCCCCTTCCTTGTAGATACACAGTAGAAATGGTGGGTCTTATTTTTGAAAACGTCGAGGCAAGACTCTTGCTCTACTTTTGGTTCACGAGTGACCCTGCAGCGAGGCTCCTGCTCTCGGGCCTCATCTGGGAACCCGAGGAAAGGAACAGCATCTGTGGTTCCTGCTCTTTCAACACAAGAGACAACTTCTGTTAGGATGATTTTAACCCTTCTCTCTCTGCGTCTCCCTCAGATTCCATATGTAGAAGAAATGCGTTCACTAAATACTAACGTTTAACAAGAAACGGTTTGTTCCTCCCTTTTTCATCAAAGACATTGCCACGACTAATGGGAGTTCATGATCGGCAGACGTGACCCGTGTCCGGCCCCCACCTGACGCCTCCGGTCGGGGCAAGGGCAGCAGTGTCCTAGGCCGCCCTCTTCCCCTGCGCCCGGTCCAGTTTAGACCTGTTTCTGCCCACTCCTGATGGCCAAGGCTGGTATCATCACCTCCGGCTCTAATGGAACTGTTTCATGAATACAAACTTATGGGGGCCCCTGCTCATCCCCTAAATGCCCCACTTGAGCACCGGCTACGAGATTGGTGGGGTCCAGTGGAAAATGAAAACACAAAGTCCTCTGTTCAGAGCTTATTAAGAATTTCAGGTCATCACAGGAAAGCCTCACCCCTGTGACTGCCCTGGTTTCGCTCTGTGTTTCTCAGCACTCCCAGGGATCCACTCGCCTTCGAGTGGGCATTCTGGGTGATGCATAGAGGTACCGCCTCTAAGATGGGTATCTACGCTGGGGTTCCAAGTATTACCTAGTGACATAGGACTCACCCTATCCATTTCCTGAAGGTATAGTTTATTCTCTCAAGAATCATATGCAGGTTTTGCCATGTGCATCGGTACTGGGATTAGGGAATTTGTTGCAAATACATTTTTATTTACATAAATACGAATGCTCTTTGCATATGGAGTCTCTCCCTCCCTCCCAAGTGCTTATGTGCCCGGCACCGTGTTAGCTGCTGGGCGGGGGGCTCAATCAGACACCTATCCTCATAAATAGTACAAATGCAAAGTTGAAAATATGAGCACCTTATGAAAGGTACAAGGTTATAGGAATTTGGAGAAGAATGTCGGTGCACTTGGCCGGGGACAGAGAGGATGTCACAGTGAAGCATCTGGAACTGGTCTGGCAAAGCTTCTCAGAATCTGCCTGCCTCACCCTTTCCAAGATGGCTCTTCCGTCTTCACTGTCTTGGAGAGGGAGAACTTCCTAGCTCATGAGACTCTGTCTCCTACAGAACTCATTATGCTGGGTGACAGAGAGGGAAAGGCAGACCAATCCTCACCGAAGTGACCTCTGTGTGAATACTTCAAGTTTAACTTGAAAAACAGGGGCTCTTCTGAAACCCTCCTAGGAAAGCATATCAAAACCCTACCTGAGGATTCCTCACTGTTTTACTTCCCAGAAATTGTCACCCTGTTGGTATTTGGGGTATATTAAAGGATGTCGTTGGCACACGCTGCTAAATTTCCAGGTGTTGGCATCCTGGGAGACACGAATCTTTCCGATAATCTCAGGTGTGGATTATTTGCTCCACCGAGCCCCTGAACTTGTCAGAACCCTATGCCATTGGCATTCCCCATCTCACCTAAGTGTCAGGAGACCCAGGATGTCTAAGGGGACAGGCTTGGGCACACCTGACACTGTCCTTGCACCCCCCCTGCACTCCTGCACCCCCTTCAGGCTCTGCTCACTTCTGCTGGGCTTCCTTCTTAATGGGGGTCCGCCACGTGGCAGCCAGACGGCCACAGGCTGGCAAACCTCACTCAGGGATGGGAGGCAACTTTTCACTCCAGTTCTGGCCACAGTCCAAGGGAGGCTCTTCTTGCTCTGATTTGGGCCGCGTGTGGCCTGGGGTGGGTGGGGGGTGGGGCAGGGTGGGTAAAGGGAGACTACACTTGAACAAAATGAATGGGGCAGGATCATTCTAGACCAGGGGAGGGGGACAGAATCTGGACAGACAACCACACTCCTTATTTCAAAAGGGATCATTGGGGACACGAGTTCGACACTTGTGCAGTATCATTTCTGCAAGCAGAGTTTTTGGCTGATTCCTTTGAGTGGTGAAATGTGGCTCGGGGGCCCAAACTGTGTCTGTGAAGAAAGACAGCTTCTTTATCTTTTTTTAAAATGTTTTATTATGTTAATCACCATACATTACATCATTAGTTTTTGATGTAGTGTTCCATGATTCATTGTTTGTGTATAACACCCAGTGTTCCATGCAGAACATGCCCTCTTTAATACCCATCACCAGGCTAACCCATCCCCCCATCCCCCTCCCCTCTAGAACCCTCAGTTTGTTTTTCAGAGTCCATCATCTCTCATGGTTTGTCTCCCCCTCCGCTTCCCCCCCTTCATTCTTCTCCTCCTGCTATCTTCTTCTTTTTTCTTTTTTTTCTTAACATATTGCATTATTTGTTTCAGAGGTACAGATCTGAGATTCAACAGTCTTGCACAATTCACAGCGCTCACCATAGCACATATCGTCCCCAGTGTCTATCACCCAGTCAGCCCATCCCTCTCACCCCCCACCACTCCAGCAACCCTCAGTTTGTTTCCTGCGATTAAGAATTCCTCATATCAGTGAGGTCATATGATACATGTCTTTCTCTGATTGACTTATTTCACACAGCATAATACCCTCCAGTTCCATCCACGTCATTGCAAATGGCAAGATCTCATTCCTTTTGATGGCTGCATAATATTCCATTGTATATATATACCACATCTTCTTTATCCATTCATCTGTTGATGGACATCTTGGCTCTTTCCACAGTTTGGCTACTGTGGACATTGCTGCTATAAACATCAGGGTGCACGTACCCCTTCGGATCCCTACATTTGTATCTTTGAGGTAAATACCCAGTAGTGCAATTGCTGGATCGTATGGTAGCTCTATTTTCAACTTTTTGAGGAACCTCCATACTGTTTTCCAGAGTGGCTGCACCAGCTTGCATTCTCACCAACAGTGTAGGAGGGTTCCCCTTTCTCTGCATCCCTGCCAACATCTGTCGTTTACTGACTTGTTAATTTTAGCCATTCTGACTGGTGTGAGGTGTTATCTCATTGAGGTTTTGATTAGGATTTCCCTGATGCCAAGAGATGCTGAGCACTTTTTCATGTGTCTATTGGCCCTTTGGATGTCTTCTTTGGAAAAATGTCTGTTCATGTCTTCTGCCCATTTCTTGATTGGATCATTTGTTTTTTAGGTGTTGAGTTTAAGAAGTTCTTTATAGATTTTGGATACTAGCCCTTTATCTGATATGTAATTTGCAAATATCTTCTCCCACTCTGTCGGTTGTCTTTTGGTTTTGTTGATTGTTTCTAAGAAAGACAGCTTCTATTCTGAGATGAGACCTGAGCTGAAGTCAAGAGCCAGACACTTAACTGAACCACCCAGGAGCCCGGAGACAGCTTACATGGGAAGGCAATGTTGTTCCAGATGATCACCGATGGTTACCGCGGGGCTGTGACTCGCTGGCAGGCTGGTGAAATGCTTGCAGGTGGCTGGAGGAGGTTTGGAAGAGACTGGATCAGGACCACTGCTTGCTAAGCTTCCTGGAGGGAGGGAAGTGTGCGCGGGGGCAGAGGGCCTGGCTGCGCTTGGGCGTCAGGCAGCCTGGCTCCTCGGTTCTGTCCTGACACAGGTGTGTGACCTGGGCAAGTTTATAAGCCCATCTGCGCCTCCAAAATAAGACACTGTACCAGATCCTTCTCCCCTGAAACTCTGTGTTTTCATGAATTGAGCCCCATCTGAGTAGCTGCGTTCCATCCGCTTAGTATCTAAGTATGTGCGTTCCTGGCGCGCTTCAGTGGGATAATTCAAGATGCTGTTGGCAGTTGGGGGACAGCAAGCTTCTAAAACATGAATTCTCTGAGTAAGACATAC
Organism: Mirounga angustirostris; assembly: GCF_029215605.1. Taxonomy (NCBI): domain Eukaryota; kingdom Metazoa; phylum Chordata; class Mammalia; order Carnivora; family Phocidae; genus Mirounga; species Mirounga angustirostris. The sequence continues at coordinate 9,908,813 of NW_026991718.1, forward strand.
CGATAACTCATATGATCAGCACTCCTTTTCAGACTGTTCATGAAACAAAAGCGGGCAAACTCTTGTCACACTTCTGAGCCAAGGGGCGCCCCCACAAGTGGGAACAGGGCTCTCATGACACAGCTGTGTGGCCTCCCCAGCCACCTGCCTGCCTGGGACTCAGTTTCCTCCTGTGTACACTGAGGGGGTTGGGCAGCATGATCTTGCAGATGCTTTCCAGCCCACCTGCTCTGTGCCCACTCGACTTCCTTTGTCCATGAGAGGCAAACACGGACATGATCCAGTCTTCATCACTGGACTGGTGACCCTTCTTCCTTACCCTAAAGGAAGTGCAAAGGGCACATGTGTTACGGAAATACATTCATACTTAATTTTAGGTGAAAAAAGCAGGTAATAAATTGCATGGATACTATGAGGCCATCTTTGTAAAAATATACCCACTTGAACATATTTGCAGGGGAGAGATACCAGGGCAGTGAGATCTGGGGTTGCTTACTTTACTTTTTTGCGTTGGTCTGTACTTTCTACTTTTTCTATAATGATAAGGACTTATATGGAGCATTACATTTCATTTTGTTCATTTTGCAACTTTCATGTCTCAGAGTTTTGGGGGCATAACGAGGAGTCCTAACGCCAGGCTAGGAATCAATACTGAAGGACCAGTTCCTGGTCACCCGAGGACTGATTTTCATTTCCTCGGAAGATAAAATTTCTCCCAGCACCTTCATGAGTGCAATGCAGCCTCCCTGCCTGGCCTTGGCTGGCCTCCCCCCACCCCCACCCCCCACAGTCGCCCAGGGCCCCAGCTGGTTGCCCTGGCCCTCTGCACCTGCAGAGCACTGCCCCCCACCCCTGCTCCTCCTCATGCAGCCTGCATCTCCTCACATGTGAGCTCCCTCCTCTTCCTCCCAAGACTCCCCGACAGAGGCCACCTCTTTTCTAAATTCTGACCAAAGCAATGAAATAAAAGGCAGCAGACGAGCTACCGCGTGCCACATTCCATCAAACATTCTATTTGATATAAAAAGCACTCTTGCTTTGATATTCCCCTCCAGGCTGCCCTGTGAAGGATGTGAAGTCAGGGACCACTCCTCGGCTGTCTGCGTTCCCCAGCACCGGCCAAAGCCTGCACACAGTAGATGCTCAGGAAATGTGAGTGGTACCCGCTTTGAAATACGGTCGGAACAACCCTGGAGGCACTGTCATTTTAGGTGATGTGTTGCCTACTTTTTAAACTTTATGTTATGAAAAATTTCAAATATACTCAAAAGAAGAGAGAGCAGCCCAATAACCCCTCCACCTGTCACCTCCATCACCTGCCTCCAGTCAGTTCCGACCTTTTGTCAGCCTTATGCCATCTACCTGCCACTTTTTTTTCTTTTGCAAGACTATTTCTGTGCCAGTCCCGGATATACCATTCCACCTGTAAATACTTTAATATATATCTTTAAATGACAAGGATTTTTTTCAAACACAGCTGTGTGATAACACCAGTCCTAGCTGTCCCTGGTAATTCCATATTTGTGAAGACATGTAAGCTTGACGAAGAGGCAGGCAGGCAGGGACAGGCCGCTGTGAGGAGGAGAGCCGGGTCAGCCGGTGGGTCACGCGCCCCCACCCCACTGCTCGGTCAGCGGGTGGCTTTGGTAACCTGTGGGAATTCTGGGCCTCGGTTACCCGAGTTTTAATGTGAGGGGCCTGGTGTGCTTGCCTGAGGCAGAGGAATGAGGCAGTGTTTGTACTACCCTGGAGGTTGGGTCAGCGTTCTCGGCAGTTGGGGGGGCCACCCCCGCCAGGAGCCAGGCAGGGAGGGAGGTCCCCACGGAAGTTGGCTTGGTGGCTGCGGCCGCACCTGCTGAGCGCGGAGGCGGTGTCCTGAGCTGACTGGTCCCTGCTGAGTGAGGCAGGGTTTGAATGCGAGGCTCGGCCATCCTGCAGTGTTGGGGGTCCCTGAAGAAGAAGGGTCCACAGCCGAGTTTCCTGATCTATTCCTGGATCGCCAGCCCTGACTGAAGCATCACTATGGCAACGGGAGAAAGGAAACCAACGGGTTCAGGAATGAAATGTGTAAGGCACACCTAAACAGAGCAAGAAGGGACATCTTTAGTTTTCCACATTATGGAGCATCTGTTGTTTACGGCATGTGGATGCAATCTTTTCCTTCCCCTTCGAGAGAGCTACTGGCCTAGAAGGAGATGGAAGAGAGCCCCCGAGGCATGATCAGAGGACCGAGGCGAGGGGAAATCGCAAAGGCCGCCTGGCGTTGCCCAGCCGCACGCAGAACCCAGTCTGGGGCTCCCGGGGGCGGGCTCGGAGCTCCCTGCCCCGAGGGCGCGTGTGGTTCCGGCCCTGCTCGCTGGTCCACCGGGTCTGGGTACCGGGGCGCCGTGCTCGTGCTGGACGCGCAGGCGCAGGTGCCGTCAGAGGGGCCGCGGGCGCGCGCGTCCGGAATCACGGGGGTGCTCGGGGGGCGAGGGGGGCGTGGCGCGGCGCGGGGGACACGCGGTGACTGCGGGCCGGGGTGCGGGGGACGGGGCACAGAGCGCGCGCGGCTGTGCGCAGCGTGCCGGGCTGGGGCGCGCCCCGCGGTAATGGTGGGGGCGGCCGTGCGCCCCCTGGGCCGCACCCTGAGCGGGCGGCGGGCGTCGATCCGTGCGGCCTGCGTGTCTCGCCATGACAGCCCACCCTGCCCAGGCTCCCTCGGGGTGGCGGTCCCCACCGCGGGGACGAGGCCTCCCAGCCGCCCCCGCGCACTCCTCACACGTGCATACCCCCCCCCACACAGACTACAACTTACATACACGCTCGTATTTCATGCACATATTCATTATCAGCAAGTATTTATTGAATACCTGCTATGTGATACTTTCTAAGCTCTGAGGACACAGCTGTGGAGAAGGCACTGAACACCTGTGCCCTGCAGAACTTAAACATCCTGGTTTACATAACTGGTCTACTCGTCCTGCACAGCAAATCCAGCTTTGCAGAGATTTCTGGTTTTCAGGGAAGAACTGGGGCATTTGCACCAGACAAGGCTCCAGGCAGCCCACGGTGCTGGTATTCTCACTCTTCCCCAGAGCTTCTGAAGCGGTGTGGACGAGGGGCCTGCCGGCTCCGTGGCCAGCCAGCTCTGAGCACGGGCTGTCACCCAGGGGCCTTCCCCGGGTGTTATCCGAGGACCTTCCCACCTCACGGTGCATATCCCATTATTCCCTCTGTACACACGCAGCATCAGGCCTCTGGAAAGCTTAAATGAGACCCCCCCCCAAGGTGGCAGTGTTGCCTAGTGGACAGTGGAAGCCAAGCTAACTCCAAATCCAGCGCTCTGTCATGAATCGGTGCCCAGCGTCATGTCTAGGACAATGGGTGGAGAGCCTCCTGCCTCCCTTCAGAGCCATCTGACTCCACAGCTGGCTTCCGTCAACCTGATGCACCCCAAGGCAGAGCACATGACCTCCCTCCAAGGCAGGAGGAGGAAGGAGGGAAATGCCGTTGGCCAGGCTCCATCGAGCCCCTGCCAGCCTCCCTCCTGGCTGCCCACGGTGTGGCTCTGACCTCCAGGGACAGCAGTGCCCGCCGAGCATCTTTTCATGTGCTCACGGACTGTTCATATCTCTTATTTGGAGAGATGTTTATTCAAAACCTTTGCCTATCTCTTTATTTGGGTTATTTGTGTTTTGTTGTTGAATTCTAGACACTTTATATACTCGGGAAACTAGGTCGGATGTGTGATTTGAAAATACCTCCTCCTATCCTGCAGCTTATCTTTCCACTATCTCAAGTATCTTTCGAAGCACATAAGTTTTTAATTTTGATGGAGTCTAATTTATCTGTTTTCCTTTTGTTCCTTATGCTTTTGGTGTCATGGCCAAGGACCGTCACCAAATTCAAGGTCATGGGAATTTACCCCCATGCTTTCTTGTAAGAATTTTGCAGTTTTGGCTCTTAGGTTTTATACTTAGCTTTTTACTCAGTAATTTAACACGGCTCCTCACACTGATGTGGAGGACCACCATCCTTACTCTCTCTGTGCTGCTGTGTTGGCCTCCCCAAGATTTGAATAACGTGAACTTGGGAAGGTGGATGTGACGGAGGCTCTCTGAGACACCTTTATGACAGAGTGGCTTCCCAGTTCCCAAGGCACAGAGCGTCCCTTGCGGTTGTGTTCATCCCACATGGCCTTGCCTTTAGGGTCCCGGACCACATACCTGGTGCAGGGGATGCTGCACCAGGCTGGGTCCTGGCGGGCATGCACCTGGGTCACGTGACTCCTCTCTCCCTGCTTCTGGGCTCCAGTCCGTTCCCTCCTTGTCTGCTCACTTTTCCTGCAAAGTGCAAGGATTCTTCTGCTGTGGTTTTCAGAGGAGTCCATCTCCTGGCCAAACAGGGCTCCAGGGCCCCTCCCTGAATAGTGCTTGATCACCCTGCCCTGGAAGATCTGACCTAAGAAGGGGGCCCGGCTTCTTCTCCCAGACCTCGTGTCACCTCCTCTCTGATACCTTTCCAGAGCTCTTCCCAGGCAGAGCTGCCCTCTCTCCCAGTTTCTCTGTGTGTGTCTCTGCGTCTCTGTGTGTGTCTCTCTCTTTCTGTCTCTCCCTCTCTCTGTCTCTGTCCCTCTCTCCCTTCCTCTTTCCTCGGACTCTCCCAGCACTGTCTCCATGCCCCTTTTTCCTGCTGGGGAGGCCTGGCTGCACGGAGTGTGTCTCTGTTTCTGGACTGTAAGCTCCTTGTCATTAGGGACAGGGTCCTGCGTCCTCAGAGCCTAGTAAGGGCCTGGCACACCCACGGTGCTCAGTACGTATTGGGTAATGAATCAAGGAGACCCCAGTGGAGTCTTGGGAGCATACTCGTGATTTTGTTCTAAACCGAGAAGACCCCGGAGGCAGGGCAGGTGTGGTGGAGCCCTGTGGGGTGGCTCGACTGTGGCACGTTCCCATTTCCCGAGAGCAGGACTGTGAGGGGAGCTTGGCAGGTTTCCGGAAGCATTCACAGAGTCACTCCTCCTGCAGCTTTTCCCTTCCTGTGACTGGAAAACTGGGAAAGTGTAGCTGTCTGTGCCCTGCCACCGCCCGGAGCTGCCAAGTCTGTGTGGGCACGAGAGCATTTGCATCTATTCCGATGAATCTGCTTTGGGGTGTTGGGCCCGTCTCGGGCTTCTGGATGCGTGGCATGTATGGGCCCATCGCGGCCCGTTTCAACAGTGTGCCCGGGGGGTGAAGATGGTGCCTGGGGCGGACAGTTCAACCCGACCCCCTCGAGGGGACGGGCCCTGCCTTGGCTTCTACTCTGCTGGGTTCTCTCTGCAGAATGTGCTGGCAACGAGGTGGCCACGGTGGGCCAGCCACGGAGCACGGGGGGTCCACACCAGCGACTCTGCTCACTCCCAGAGCTGCGGGTCCTGGGGATTCGGGAAGGTCTGTTGGACCAGCCAGTTTTCTGGGATTTTCAGGTAAAGAACTGAAACCGAAGTGAGGGCAGAAGTGTGACCCTCGCAGGACCGGGACCGGGTGGGGTGGAGTGGGCGGCTGGTCCTCAGCAGCAGACTCTGTTCTCCCGTGAGGCCTTGGCGCCCTTCAGGAGAGCATCGCGGACTTCCTGCTGCTGATGGGTATGGGGGCTGTGGAATAACCCATAGAAGGAAGGAAGCCAGAGCCCAGCATTTTACCCCAGGTGACGATGAGTGAGCTGTCCCGCTAGAATCCAGCTCTAAACCAAACCCAGCTCTTCCATCCACAGGCAGGGTGCCTCCTCCTGGCGCCTCTCGGCCCCCAGCAGCTGCTCATCGTCCAGGCCGCGCTCGGGTGTTGGTGCTGAGAAGGGCTGAGAAGGCTTCCACCACCAGAGGGCCGGTCAGCCGGTGCTGCCTCCACACGAAAACCAGCCGGCCACTTCATAGCAGCCCTGATCAGACGCTCGAACATTAGACCGGAAACTGTGAGACCTCTGGACGAGAACCGGGGGTGAGCTCCTTGACATCGGTCTTGGGGATGATGTTTTGAATCTGACACCAAAAACAGGCAACAAAAGCAAAAATAAACAAGTGGGACCACATCAAACTAAAAAGCTCCCACTCAGCAAAGGAAACTGCCAACAATCATGAAAGGCAACCTACAGGACAGGAGAGAATATTTGCCAACCACCTATCTGGTAAGAGGTTAATATCCAAAACATACAAGAAACTCACACAGCTCAATAGAATAAAAAACAAAAACCAACCAACCAACAAATACAAATTCAAGAATGAGCAGAGGACCCGAACCGACATTTCTCCAAAGAAGACACACAGGTGGCCAACACACTCATGCGAAGATGCTCAGCATCACTTGTCGTCAGGGAAAAGCAAGTCAGAACCACAAAGAGACACCGCCCAACACGGGTCAGGATGGGCTATCGTGAAGACGAGAGCTGACGGGCTAGCGAGGATGCTGGTGGGAGGCCAGGGGCTGCCAGTGGGATCTGGTAACCCCACTTCTGCATATTTATCCAAAGGAATTCATTTCATTTCCACGAGATATTCTGTTACTCGGCCTTAAAAAAGAAGGAGTTCCCGGGGGGCTCAGGTGGTTAAGTATTGGACTCTTAATTTCAGCTCAGATCATGATCTCAGGGTCCTGGGATGGAAAACCCCATGTCGGGCTCTGTGCTCAGCGGGGATTCTGCTTGAGATTCTCTCTCCTTCTGCCCCTCCCCCTCTCTCTTTCTCTCTCAAATAAACAAATCTTAAAGAAAAGAAGGGTTTCCTGTGAAACTGGAGGGCTTTATTTTTTTTTAAAGATTTTATTTATTTATTTGAGAGCGAGAGAGTGAGCACAAGCGGGGGGAGATGCAGAGGGAGAAGGAGAAACAGGCTCCCCGACCAGCAGGGAGCCCGATGTGGGACTTGATCCCAGGACCCTGAGATCATGACCTGAGCCAGAGGCAGATGCAAGGCTTTTACTGGTGGGGTTGGCACGGTCACAGGAGCGCGGGGCTGGACGGAGGCACAGACAACACAAGGACCTTCGTGTTTTCCTCTGGTGAACGTTGATGTGCCCCGAACAGTTCCTCTCGTGGGGGCTCCAGCTCCCTGACCTTCTCAGCAGGGCGGGAGCGTGAACCCCCGGTGCCCTGAGGCTCCCTGCCTGTCCCGACTTAACTCCTCCCCTGTACCCAGAGTGCTGGCTTGCACCATCCGCAGGCCAGTTGGGAAAACGGTCGTCCCAGGCCTGCTCTGGGCGCTTCATCTCCCCTGGAGCCCTGCCTGAGAAGGGATGCCGTGGGTCCTTAAAGACTGGATTGAGGAGGGGGCGCCTGGCTGGCTCAGTTGGTGGAGAGCGCAGCTCTTGCTTCCAGGGTTGTGAGTTTGAGTCCCACATTGGGGGTAGAGATTACTTAAAAGATAATTTAATAAAATCCTTTAAAAAACATTAAGAAGATTGGATTTAGGGAGGGTTCGCTGTGGAGGCACCACTGACAGCCCAGCCAGTGCCACCCGGAGCCTATCTGTTCTGACCACTGGGTGTCTCAGACTCAGAATGTCTTAAAAAATGTCTTGGTGAAGTAAGAATAAAGCTAATTCCTTAGATTTTTAAAAAATCCTCACATTGTTATGACTTAAGAAATATAATCTCCTCTTTCACAAATCTCTCTTAGTCGAATAAAGACCTGTCCCTTCTCTGTAGAACCAAATGTTCTTTGTTCACAACTCAGGATCGCTTGCTTAGCCGCTCTCAGAGGCGCTGCCGGACGCGGGCAGGACAGAACGTCACACGGGTTCATCTACTTTTGCAACAATGAGAGCGCAGACGGCCACGAAGGAAAATCCCCACAGGAGGATGTCAAGGCATTAACAAAAATCTCAGGTACAAACATGGGGGATTACCAGTGTGTTTTAGATTCAAGTTCATTTTCATAATGGGCTTCATTTTCCTTGGATTCTACAGGGTTTTGGCCTCTGCCATGAGGAATAAGCTCTCATCCTGGTAATTTAGGATTGGCCCTTTGTAGTACTTGTCTTTGGGGAAGAATGAATGGTTTGAGAAGGTACTGGAGTGACCTTGTGCTTGGCGTTAATCAGGAGCCATCCACACAGCTCTTCTGAACATCAGCCCTTCGTCTGGCCTTGTCTTTCTCCCAGCCGCATGGGGTCACGGGGAGGGGAGGTGGACACGCTCTGGAGACAGAAACCCAGGTTTGCATCAGGTTTCTGCCACATATTAACTTTGCTGTGCCTCAGTTTCCCTGTCTCTGTACAACGTGGCTTGGTTTACCTGCCTCACTGGATCCTCATGTGGGTTAACGGGATTGTTGAGCCTGCTCTAGACCCCCCACCTCCCTTGGCCTCACCCCTCGGGCCACCAGCCTGGGCAGGCGCAGGAGGGGCGGGGGTGGGGGCTCTGCCTGCTCCTGGCAGGACCTGCTTGCTGCAGACCTCACTCTCTGGCGGACCGCTGAGTGGCTCTGTCACTTCCTCCCACCCGGTGCACTTTGTTCCGCACGAAACACCCAGCACGGCCAGGTCACCCTCACCTTGGCTCATGGCCCCGAGGGTCTCAGTGCCTCCCGACCTCACCTCCCGGCCCCGCCCACGACAGGCAAAGAACAGAGTTACTCTCCTGGCAGGAGTGACTGGCCTGACTCTCCTGAGTGTGAAGGTGCTGCGGTGGGGGGCTGAGGAAGAAGACGCGGGACTCGGGACATCCACGCGGCCTTTCAGCGTCCAGGGTAGAGGCGAGTCAGCAGCTGCGTGAGAAGCCCTGCGAAGGCAAGGGCTCCCATCCCTTGGGCACCCCCGGGTGTGGTGGCATTGCCCCCGCCCCCCGATGTCACGGGGGGCCCAGCACACACGTGAGCAGCAAGGAGAACCCACGTGGGGAGCCTGCCTCACTGGGGTGGTGGCTACAGGGCTCGCTTCTGCCTCTTGTCCTTGCGACCCACAATTCTGTGACACTGGCCGGGGTTCCCAGTGGAACCCCGCCTGACTACCTGTCTGTGACAGCCGGTGCCATGCCCTTAAGTGGCTCCTCCCCCGTCCCCCCCGCACCATCCCCATGCCCAGGACGGCCTCCCACAGGGGCCACCTGCACACAGTGGTCCCTCAGACTTGGCGTGGCGAGCCCAGTGACGTCAAGTGATGCCCACGTTTGGTTTCAGAGGACCGGTGACGTTTCTCAGATGGATTAGGAGTGCAGCGCGGAGGAGGCGGAGGGACTTTCCAGCAGGAACATCACACAGGGGCCGGGAGGCAGGGGGACACGTCCTTCGGCTTAGGGGTGGCAAACGATGATCCACGCGCCAAACCAGCCCAACACATGTTCCTGTAAATGAAGTTTTATTGGTCCACGTGTGCTGGTTTCAGCCTGCAGCAGAGCAGGGGGCCACAAAGGGGACCTCACGCCACACAACCCCGAGTTCCTCTCTGGCCCCTTACAGCACGAGTTTGCCATCGGCCCTTCGTGGAGCTGTGGAGCCTGTGGGGGGCAGGAAGCAGGGGCGACGTGATCGGATAACGTCCTGGAGAGGTCACTTTCTCGGGTGGTGTCGGGTGAAGAAGCGAAGGGCCTGGCCGAGGACGTTCAGAGCTGCATGCGGGAGATGGTGGGCGTCAGGACGGAGCGAAGACGGAGCCCGTGGGCTGGGCAGGAGGGCGTGGCCCTGGGCCTCACGGAGGAGGAAGGGCCGGCGAGGGGGCCGGCGAGGGCAGCAGGCCCACACACGCACGGCGGTGGCCCGCAGGGCGGACTGTTCCGTGGGCAGGGCTGGCTTCTCCTAGGCCACCGGCTCCCTGCCTGACTGGGGGCTGTGGTCACGGGGCGACCTCGAAGCTCAGGGCCCTTTCCTGGCTCAGCAGTGAGCTGACTTGCCCTCTGAGTGCTACCGTGTCTCACTGCAGACGATGTGTGGTGGGGGGAACTGCCACGGGAGCGTGGCCCCAGGGGCAGGGGGCCGGGAATGCCGCCTGTGATCTTGGCTCCTGAGCAGGTGGTGGCTGGAGAAGGAGGCGCGCACCTCAGCAGGCCGGGGTTGGGGGCGGGGGGCTTGAGGCTGCATGACAAGTGGGAATGGACCCTGCATTTCTCTACCCGGTCTGCGGGTGTGGACCACGAAGCTGCGGGAGCCTGGCAGGTGTGCGAGAAAGACCCGGACGGGCCTCTGGAGCATGCTCCTGATAACCTCATCCTTTATTTACTGCTGGGTCCATGGATGCTCCTTGTAAGTAAGGAGCCTGGGAGGAAAGGCCTGTAAATTCCATTCAGGACACCTGTCCGCTTTGTTCTCAGTTGTGCTTGAAAGAGAACAGGGGTAAACTTCTGTCTGCTTTTTTCTCAGCCGTGAACTTGCACCTCTGTGTGTCCCTCTTCTTCCTCCTCACTTGTGTGTGTTCTCAGCTCCTGTTATTCATCAGTTACTTGGGGCTGTTTGTAATCTGATGACGTATTAGAAGGTAGCGCAGCTTGCTGGCTGCCTTATTTCTCCTTGACCACACTCTAAGCCAGCTGGGCCTTCTTACTCTGAGTATAAAGTTTTAGGAGGGCAGTTACAGCTGGAACTCCTAAATTTAATACAAAGAAAAGTCCTTATAAATATTTTGGAATTCTTTAGTTAATTAGTAATATCACAGAAGTCACTCTGTATATCATGCTAGATCATTTGAGTTTGAAAGTTTAAAAAAAGTGCAATTAAAATATACCTCTTTATTTTCATGGCAGCGTAATTATTTGATGTGACTACTTTAAAGCTTCTGAGGCATCAACTATTTTTCTGTTGGAAGAAGTCTCTCTGACCTTCCTGGCTTGTTTGTGGTAACTGCGGAGCCTTGGTCCCGCAGGCTTTACACCGAGGCTCCTGGTGGAGCTGCTTGGGTGGTAGGCCCACTCTCCTCGTGGGGAAGCCTGTCTGCTCTGGGCTCAGTCTCATGCCGTGTCCCCTCTCCGCTGTCCCCCTCCTTGGGGAATACCATTTGCTCCCAGGGCTCCGGGATCCAGACTGATGGTCCTCCAGTGTCTCTCCCACCCTGAATCTCCCCTGAGCTTCCTGCTTCGAGGGCTCCCCACCTAGCATCTAGAATGCATCTGAAAACCTCACTCAAACGCTCCTTGGCAGCATTCCACGTCCTGATTGGCGGCACTCCTGTCCCCCAGATCACAGCGCAGAAATGTGAAAGTCATCCTGTTTTCCCCCTTTTCTCTCGGCTCCACTCGGTCTGTCTTGGTCCTGCCGGCCTGAGCGACCAGCCACCGGCTCAGCGAACCACCCTAGCTATTGACCGCCATATGCTGGAGCGCTGGGCCCTGTGCTAACTCCTGATGTCTGTCCCTCTGTACGTCCAGCCCATGCTTCATGCACAAACCATAATTATCTCTTTAAAATGTAAATTACTTCCCATCACTGCCCCTCTTAAAAGCCTCTTAATAGTCTTCTCTCACACTTGGAACAAAATCCAAAATCCTTACCCTGATCTGTAAGGCCTCACGTGGCCTGGTGTGGGTTTTTCCTTAAAATTCACTGGGCGGCCAGAGCTAATCCTTTGTCCACTAAAAATCCCACTGTCCATGTTATTATTATATTGCTATAGTTCAGATGTCAGTTGCTATATTAAGAGGCTAAAGCACATATTTACATATTTTAATCAATACATTATACTATAGTGTGGCTTTTACATATTTAAACTATTCTAATGGATCTTCTTGAAATACCATTAAAGACAGCATATCCTTGACGTCTGTCTCAGGAACATGGACGTGTGGGAAGTTCTCTTCATTGTAGCTAAAAATGCAGCTTGTGTGTTCTGGGCCTGTTGGTGTGATGGGGTGAAGTGTCGCCCTCAGTCTGTGTTCCTGTCCTCCCGGAGCAGTCACCCCACAGGCCTCAAGTCCTTTGCTTTTCATGTAAGTTTTAGAATAATCTTATCCACATATGCAAGACTTTTGGTGGGCACTGCATTAATCCACATGCTGGTCTGGGGGCAGTCAACATCTTTGCTGTCGAACCTGGCAATCCACGATTGTGGCACGTCTCCCTGTTACATTTATCTTCTCTAATTGCTTTTTTTGGCATTTTGTGGTTGTCAGCACACACATGTCCTGTGCAGGTTTTGTTAGATCTACACCTAAGTATTTCGCCTTGAAAGTAATTTCACATAGTACTGTGTTTTACTCTCAGTGTCTGTTCATTGCTGGTGTGTAGAAATACAGTGGATCTCTGTTCACTGATCCTGTCTCCTGGGAACTTACCCAATTCACTTTTTAGTTCTAGAGCTTTTTGTAGATTTCTTGGGGCTCCATGCACAGATAATCATGCCATCCACAAGTAGAAACCATTTTATTCTTTCCTTTCTGGTCTGTATGCTTTCATTCCCTTTTCTTGCCTCGTTGCATTGGCCTGATTTCCCAGCATGTTCTGAGTAAGAGCAGTGAGAACAAACATCTTTGCCTTGTTCCCAAAGTTAGGAGTGAGGCATTCAGCCCTTCACCAATGAGTATGAAGCTAGCTTTGGCTGTTGGTACATGTTCAGAATTAAGTTGAGGAAGTTCCCCTCTATTCTTACTTTTCTGAGAGTTTTTATCATGAATGGGTGTGATTTTTTTCAAATGCTTTTTCTATAATGATTGATACAGCCATGTGGTTTTTATTCTTTAGCATGATAATATGGTGGACTACATTGATTTTTTTTTTCTTTTTCTTTTTTTAACTGACAGGCTTTTTGCATCTTTATTATTGAGTTTTGAATTTACTCTTGTTTTTGGTGCACAGGTATTCTTGTTTTTTATTAATTTTTTTTTAAAAAGATTTTATTTATTTATTAGAGAGAGAGTTGGAGGGGGGGAAGCAGAGGGAGAGGGACAAGCAGACTCCACACTGAGTGTGGAGCCTGACGCAGGGCTCAATCTCATGACTCCAAGAACATGACCTGAGCCGAAATCAAGAGTCAGATGCTCAACCAACTGAGCCACTCAGGTGCCCTCTTACTAAGTTTTTAATTTCAATTCCAGTATAGTTATATACAGTGTTGTATTAGTTTTAGGTGTACAATACAGTGATTCAGTAATTCCATACATTACTCAGTGCTCATCATGATAAGTATGCTCTTAATCCCCACCTATTTCATCTGTCCCCCCACCCAGCTCTCCTCTGGTAATTGGCAGAAGACATCAACAGACATTTCTTCAAAGAAGACATACAGATGGCCAACACTGATTGACTTTTGAATATTGAACCAGCTTTGCATTCTGGAAATAAATTGTCATTGGTCATGGTATGTAATTATTTTCCTATTGTGCTGACCTCTGTCCCTTTGCTGAGGCTTTCCAGTTTTCTATTTGTTTCCAGTGTATCTGTACTTGTGGATGCATTTTATAATGGCTGTTTAAAGTCCTCATTAGATAATTCTAATATGTTGGCCATATTGGTTTTGGTGTCTCCTCATGATCTCTGACTCATTATCAGTCAGAGATATTCTTGGTGTTTAGTATGACTGGAACCTGGACGACTAGGGTATTATGGTATGGTACTGGATCTTGTTTAAGTCTCTGTTTCGGCGTGCTGTGGCAGGGAAAAGGAAGTGCCGCCTCATTGCTGCCAAGTGGGGGGGAAAGTGCAGGTTGTCCACTTGGCCTCCATGACACTGAGCTGGGGGAGCCCCGTGGTGCTGCTGGGCAGAGTTGGGAGTGTGACTCCCCAGTGGGCCCCATTGATTCCTCTGGTCTTGCAACATCAGGACTGCTCCCCACATGGCCTCCCCTGACACCATGATTGGGCGACTGTGAACGTCCTGACTGGGGTCACCCCAACAACCACAGGGTAGCCTTTGTCCTCTTCTGCCTGCTTCCGTCCCAGGACCCAGGCATTTTTTGCAATAGCTTTGGGAGACCTAGGGGGACCTTGCCATACACACCTGGTGAGCACGCTCCTGGTGAAGTTGGCCTATCAGCAAGTGTCTCGGGTCTGTGCCCTGTGGAGAGCACGGCCTCTGGCAGTTGGGTACCCGAGTTCAAATCCCAGCTCCACCATTCTTGGCAGTGGGACCTTGAGCACGTTACTGAACCTCAATACTTCAGTTACTTACTCCGTACGGTGGGGATGATAGTAAGGTTATAGGGGGGTTACCTGGGCTAATAACGTGTAAACCCCTCAGAAGAGTACCTGGTGCACAGACCGTGGTACACGAGTGTTTACATTTGCTGTTGTTATCAGTGCCGCCCAGTTAGGTGAATCGGGACACTGCCATCTGCCCCTCCACCCCTGGGCTCTCTGGGGTCATCTGGCTGTAAAAGTATATAGTGCGAAGGGTGTCAGTGCCTGCCGTGGTGGCCAGACCGTGTCCAGGCTGAGGACCAGGATCTGACGTGTGAACGAGGACGGCGGCGAGAAGCGTGGACGGTGGTTCTTATGACAGTCGGCAGCTGTGCGGGCCAGGGTGGCTGGGGCCATCATGGGTGTCACCGTGCTCTCCAGGGCCAACCCCTGCCTGCAGCGCTGCTCTGCGCCCCAGGCAAACCCGAGCACTTCTGCCTGTTTGTGCGAGTACGCTCCCTCCCATGTGGGTGTTACTCTAGTTCCCACGTTCTTCCCAGCAACTGTCCAAAGTCCTGAGTCTCTAACTCAGCTTCTACGTCCAGAAGGAGAGGCTTCCACGGTTCACACAAGAGCGAGGTTTCTCAGAAGTGGTCACGCCATCGTCTGTCCCCTACACTTTTCTTGTGTCCTTCGCTCCTGCCTCCAAGGGTGAGGGCTCACCCCACTGGGGTTCTGGAAGTGTCTAGACTCCACAAATTCAGGTCGGTGTTAGATCCTGAGGCTGCTGGAGCAAATGACCACAAACTGGGTGGCTTACAACAACAGAAGTGCATGTCCTCACAGCTCTGGAAGCTGGAAGTCTGAGGCCAAAGTGTCAGCAGGGTCGGTTCCTTCTGAGGCCTTGAGGGAGCGTGAGGGGGAGTGTTCCAGCCTGTCCAGATTCTGGGGATTTGCTAGTGGCCCTTGGTGTTCCTTTGCTTCTGGAAGCATCACGTCGTCGCTCTAGGCTCTGCCCTCATCGGCACGCAGTGCTCCTCCTGTGTGTCTCTGCATCCAAATGTCCTTCTTACAAGGACACCATTGCCTGGATTAAGGGCCACCCTACTCCAGGACACTTGCAAAGACCTTGTGGCCACATTCACGGGTGCCTGCAGTTACGACTTTTTCATAGCTTCTCAGGGGACCCAGTTCAACCCACAACCAGGGGTAACAGTGATGCCCAAGTGGGGACCTCTGCTGGGTCAGAAATGTCACCCCCGCCGCAGTGTGCAGAGAGTGTGGATGGGGAAGGGTCCTGGGCAGGGGAATATGAGTAGAGACATGATTAAAGTTGTTCCAGAAAGAGATTAAGTTCTGAACCAGTGAGCGGGGTTTGGGATAGATCATGTTGTCTCTTTAAAATTTTGTGTCCCAAATTCAAAACCTTTTTATAGTCTCCCCCTCCCCTTTAATGCCAGGTGTCTGAGCTCTGCACACAGGCATTTCCTGGGCTTGTCCCTGTTCTGCTGGAGGCCACGCTTATCACGCTGTCCACGATGGAGGCTGCGCAGCTGTGCATCTGGGCTGGTGGGAGCCAAGTTTGTTTATGTAAATTTTGTTTTATTTTAGTCTTTCCAATGACTGCCCTGGGGCTTTAGTTCTGAGCCAAGGGCAGGGAAGAAAAGCCTTTATTGCTGAGATGTAGGCATTTGGGATAATACGTGAAGCAAACATCAGCTCACACCTAGCGAGCCCTTCCCGAGCAGCTCACCTTCCTCAGTGATTCTCGGAGAAACAGACACTGTTCCCACCAGGGGCAAGTCTGTCAAACGTCTTTTCTCTTTCATTTCCACAGCTTTATTTAGCTTTTGAAAAGTTCCTTTAAATATATTATGTCATTCTAGTATATGTTTCCTTCCTTTATAATTATTCTTGAGCCCAGGCTGCAGCAAAGGGAGCACATGCAACAGCAATGATGGATTTGTAGGCAATTATTTTCTTATAAATTCTTCCATTCTAAATACAAGTGAGTCTTTCCAAATCTCATTTTGTGAAGTAGATGGTCAGGAGAAGGCTATGGTCATCAGTAAAATATTTTCAATTACATTTATAAGTGCGTTAAAGAGGATATTGAAGGTGATGGAGAAGACCCTGATGCGAGGATTCGTTGTTTTGGAGTGTTTACTGACCCGACTCTGTGTCGGGAAAGGGTGGGCCATGGGGGTGGGGAGAAGAGCAGGACCCCCGTGGATAAAGGTCCTGCCGTCTGTCTGTGTGGGCCACCGAAGGCCCAGATGCCTAACTTTGTGACTCCCTGACCCGCTCTGCCACATTCTTCCCGAGCCCTCCAGCGCCCTGAGCCACTGCCTCCAGAAGGAGGGTGCGCCCTCCACCTCTGTCCCCTGCGCCCTCCACCTCTGTCCCCTGTACCCTCCTGTGTCCTTTGCTCTGCCCCAAAGAAGACTCTTCTTCAGGCTCCCTTGATCCTATTCCCTCTCCCTAGTACACAACGGTTCGTGCAATTGGAAAAACCACAAACAACATTTTTTGGTCAACATCACTCAGCATGCCAATACATGTCATTGCCAAGTTGTGCCCAGTCCCGAGAGTCCCTCTGGCTCTGAGTTGAGGGGACCGTGGAAAGGCCAGTGGGCGGGGGCAGGCCATGGCCACAGCAGTCAAGGAAGTCAGAGGCATCTAGGAGTCAAACACACGAAGCCCTCTGAGCTTGGCCATGGCGTTCTGACGGTTCTGTGCCGTGGTCTTGCCACAGAGTCTCTCGGGTTGGGATCTGCTGCTCTGCCTGTCCACGCTCTCCTGCCTTCCTCCTTCACTCATCCCCTTGTGCTGTTTATCCTTCCTCACCTCCCCATCCTTTCCCGTGGCCCTAAAATCCCCCTCATGTGCCCAGAGATGGCCTGGGAGGACAGGTGGCCCAGACCCACCAGCCTCTAAATATATTTATATTGTCCGCTTGGAGGAGGAAAATGGAAGGTCTAGCACTGAACATAAATGGGCAAATGGAAACTAAGAACAGTGGCGTGTATTTTGCACTTGACCCTGACAGCCCACCATGCACTGCAGAGTCGTTCTGTCTTGGGGGCTGTGCCTGGGCCTGGAGGCAAAGTGCCCATCCCCACATGTGCTGTCCCATGGGTTCAGCCTCCCCTGTCAGCCGGGACCCAAAGAATCATGGCGCGCCTTCCAGGGTCTTCCCTTCCCACCTGCTCAGCGTCATGGCCGACACCGTGAGCACAGGGAGTGATGGCTCCCGCCTGGAGTCTGAGTGGCTGTGCAGCCCTGGCGAGGTGCCCGAGTCAGCAAGTCTACCACTGCACCTGGGGCTGATCTAGAGCCTAGAGCAGGCCTTCGCTGATGGCCAAGTTACTGCCCTGCCACATTGTCAGGCTCGGCCTGTGGCTTGCTGCCTGGTCTGCCCACAGGAGGCTCAAGTTTCCACCAGCGGGGAGACCTGCCAGCCCCCCGCAGACCCTCCCCCGGCCTGATCTCCTCGCGGGAAGCCGGCGGCTGCCACTGGTGTGTCCAGTGAACGGTGAGTGAGCGGCCCCCACACCACGGAGACTTGGGGTTGTTCACAACTGCAGCCAACACTGACTGACACCCCGTCTTCGTCAGTGCTGGATTTTGCCAGATTTTAGTCTATCATACCGAGGCTTTAATTTGCTTTCCCAAATTAGTAATGGAGTTGAGGTTTTGTTTTGTTTTCGTTTTTCTGGCTCCTCGTGGTTCTCCTTCCGTGACAGGCCCGATTCTAGTTATTTGTTGACCCACAGGAGTGCTTTCTGCCATCCAGATACTGCTCTTGGGTTGGATGTGTGTGTTCCGAAGACCTTGCCCCATTGTTATGCGTTGTCTCTTCATTCTCTTTAGGGTGTCTTTAGAGATCAGACACTCTTAATTTTAAATTAATTCTTAATTTTAAAGTTAAATAGTTCAGTTTTTCTCTCTGGTTGTGCTTCTTACATCTGTTTATAAGAAACTGTTTCTTACCCTAAGGCCATAATGAAATTCTTCTATATTTTCTTCAACTATGTATATAGTTTTGCTTCTCACTTAGAGGTCATTCATGGATCTGGAACTTATTTTTACATAGGGCATCCAGTAGGGATCTAAATTTATCTTTTTTGGGGTAAATATGTAAACAGTCATCTTAGCTCTGTTGAATGGCCCATTGTTTCCCCACTGACTCCCCATGTGATTTCTGCCATCGATCAAGCCCTTCTGTGTGTGTCCCACAGGCCTGGGTTTCCCTCCCCAGTCGGGGGTCCATGGGTCGGCTCTGGGCCTACACCCTGGTTTACTGGATGACATGTTCTGCTGCTAGCAGGGGCCCTTCTCCCCTGCTTTCACTTATTTCTCTGTGTTCCCAGTTTTCTTGGCAATACTTAGCTCTTTAGTCCTTGATATAAATTTTAGAATTAGCTCATCAAGTTCTATAGAGGTTCCATAGGATTTTAATAGGAACTGCAGTGAGCCTCTGCATTAATTTAGAATTAATGCAGTGTCTATGATCCTGACCCTTCTTAAATATGTGCATCTCATCAGAGACAAAGGAAGCTGGACACTAGAGTGGACAAGACAGATTTTAATCGGTGACACGCTAGAGCCAAAGGGAAAGAGTCCAGCATGAACTGAACTCGACTTCCAGGTGACCAGGCGGCTTCTCTTACTTATTTATTTTTGTGGTATGTTAGATTTCTTTTCTTTTTTTAAAGTTTTTATTGTACTCCCAGTTAGTTAACATACGGTGTTATATTAGTTTCAGGTGTAGAATATAGTGATTCAACACTTCCATACATCGCCCGCTGCTCCTCACAGCAGGTGCCTCCTTCATCCCCATCACCTGTTTTCCTCATCCCCCACCTCCTCCCCTCTGGTGACGTCAGTGTGTTCTATACGTCAAGAGTCTGTTTCTTGGTTTGTCTCTCTCCCTCTCTCTGTTATCCCTTTGCTAATTTGTGTTGTTTCTTAAATTCCACATTTTATGTTCCCTCTAAATCCACTTTGTCGAGGGTTTTTATTATGATTGGATGTTGTACTTTGTCAAATGCTTTTTCTGTGACTATTGAAATGATCATAAGGATTTTATCCTTTCTTTTATTTATGTGATGTATCACGTTGATTGATTTGCAAATATTGAACCACCCTTACAACCCAGGAATAAATCCCACTTGATTTTGGTGAATGCTTTTTTTAATGTACTGTTGGATTTGGTTTGCTAGTGTTTTATTGAGGATTTTTGCATCCATGTTCATCAGGGATATTGGCCTATAGTTCTCTTTTTCAGTGGTGTCTTTATCTCGTTTTGGTATCAGGGTAATGCTGAACTAACAGAATGAATTTAGAAGTTTTCCTTCCTCTTCTATTTTCTGAATAGTTTGACTCTTCTCTAAATGTTTGGTAGAATTCCCCTGTGAAACCATCTGGTCCTGGGCTTTTGTCTGTTGGGAGATTTTTGATTATTGATTCAATTTCTTTGCTGGTTATTGGTCTATTAAAGTTTTCTATTCTCTCTGTTTCAGGTTTGGTAGTTTACATGTTACCAGGAATTTGGCCAGTTCTTCTCAGTTGTCAAATTTGTTGGCGTATAGTTTTTCATAATATTCTCTTATAATTGTTTGTATTTCTGTGCTGTTGGTTGTTATTTCTCCTCTCTCATTAGTGATTTTATTTATTTGGGTTCTTTCTCTTTTTTTCTTGGTAAGTCTGGCTAGAGATTTATCAATTTTATTGAGTTTTTCAAAGAACCAGCTCCTGGTTTCATTGATCTGTTCTTTTGGTTTTTTGTTTGTTTCTATATTATTTATTTTTGCTCTAATCTTTATTATTTCCTTCAGCTAATTTTGGGTTTTGCTTGTTCTTTTTCTACCTCTTTTACGTGCAAGTTTAGGTTGTTTATTTGAGATTTTTCTTGCCTCATGAGTTAGGCCTGTATTGCTATAAACTTCCCTCTCAGAACTGCTTTTGCTGCATCCAAAAGGTTTTGGACTGTTGTGTTTTCATTTTCGTTTCTATGGAATTTTTAGTTTCTTCTTTGATTTCCTGTTTAACCTATTCATTGCATGTTGTTTAACCTCCATGTATTTGTGTTCTGTCCAGATTTTATTTTCATGGTTGATTTCTAGTTTCATAGTGTTGTGGTCATAAAAGATGTATGGTATGACTTTGATCTTCTTGAATTTGTTAAGACTTGTTTTGTGGCCTAAAATGTGATCTATTCTGGAGACTATCCCATGTGCATTGAAAAGAATGTGCATTCTGCTGTTTTACAGTGGAATGTTTTGAAATATCTGTTAAGTCCATCTGGTCCAATATGTCATTCAAAGCCATTATTTCCTCATTGATTCTCTGTTTGGATGATCTGTCCATTGATGAAAGTGGGATATTAAAGTCCCCTACTATTATTGTATTATTATTGAATTAGTTCTTTTATGTTTGTTATTAAGTGTTTTATATATTTGGGTACTCCTATGATGGATACATAAATACTTACAATTGTTATATTTTCTTGTTGCGTTGTTCTCTTTATTATCATATTGTGTCCTTCTTTGTCTCCTATTACAGTCTTTGTTTTAAAGTCTATTTTGTCCAATATAAGTATTGCTACTCTACCTTTCTTTTGACATCCATTTGCATAATAGATGTTTTTCCATCCCCTCACTTTCAATCTGTAGGTGTCTTTAGGTCTAAAATGAGTCTCTTGTAGGCAGCATATAGATGGGTCTGTTTTTTTTTTTGTCTATTCTGTTACCTATGTCTTTTGGTTGAAGTGTTTAGTCCATTTACATTCAAAGTAATTATTGACAGATATGTATTTATTGCCATCTTATTACTTGTTTTGTGGTTGTTTCTGAATATTTTCTCTGATCTTTTCTTGTCTTTCTTTCATGGTTTGCTGGTTTTCTTTAGTGATACCTTTTGATTTCTTTCTCTTTATTCTTTGCTTATTTTTTAGTGGTTTTTGATTTGTGACTACCATAAGTTTGTATATAACATCTCCTACATATAACAGTCTATATTAAGTTGATGCTCATTTAAATTTGGACTCATTCTTTACTCTTCTCCTCCCACAGTTTAGGTATATGGTATCATATTTTACATCCTTTCATTTTGTGAGTTCCTTGACTGATGTTTTACAGAAATATTCATTTCTACTGCTTTTGTGTTTCTTATCTTTGTATTGTCATTTTTGGTCTCTCCTTTCTACTCAAAGAGTTTCCTTTAATATTTCTTGCAGGGCTGGTTTAGTGGTCATAAACTCCTTTAGTTTTTATGTGTCTGGAAAACTCTTCATGTCTCCTTCTATTCTGAATGAGGGCCCTACTGGATAGAGAATTGTTGGCTGCAGATTTTTCCCATTCAACACTTTGAACATGCCACTCCCTTCTGGCTTGCAAAGATTTTGTTGAAGAATCTCCTTCTAGACTTATGGGTTTTCCCTTGTAAGTTACTGACTACTTTTATCTTGCTGCTTTTGAGATTTTTTTTTTTCTATATCACTATATTTTGCAAATGTAATTACAATATGTGTTGGTGTGGGTCTGCTTTTGTTGGTTTTTGATGGGTGTTCTCTGTGCCTCCTGGATCTGGATATCTGTTTCCTTCCCCAGATTAGGGAAGTTTTTGGCTATTATTTCTTCAAATAAATTTTCATCCCCCTCTTCTCTCTCTTCTTCTTCTGGGACTCCTTTAATAAAAATGATATTACCTTTGATGGAGTCACTGAGTTCCCTAAGTTTGTTTTTGTTTTGTGGAGTACTTTTTCCTGTCTTTTGTTCAGCTTGGTTACTGTTTTGTTGGTCACTAATTTGTTCCTCTCCTTCTTCTAGCCTGCTGTTCATTCCGTCAAGCATGTTTCTCATTCCATTTATTGAGCCCTTTATCTCTGTTATTCCTAATCTCTATGTTAAGGGTCTCACTCATGTCTTCCACTCTTCTCAGGTCCAGTGAATATCCTTATGATCATTGCTTTAAAGTCTCTACTGGGCATGTTACTTACATCTGTTCTGCTCAGATCTCTGGCTGTGGCCTTGTCCCATTCTTTCATTTGGACTAAATTTCTCTCTCTCCTCACTTTGTCTGTCTCTCTGTGTCTGTCTGTGTGTTAAGAAACTCAGTTATGTCCTCTGCTCTTGAGAGTAGTGACTTCATGAGGAAGATGTCCTGGAGCGGCCTGCAGCGTGGCGTCTCCCCTGCCCCTTCTCCAGACCCCGGCACTTCAGGAGAGTATCCTGTGTGTGCTGCTTATGCCCTGCGGTTGTGTCCGAGTCACTTTGCCTTTTAGTGCACTTGTCTGTACTGACTCCCCACCTGATGTGGGTTGTGCTTGCTCTCTGTGCTGTTAGTGGGGCCGAGGCAGGCAGCTCGGAGGGGGTGTGCTTGCCAGGGAACCTGGGGGCTGGTGGCAGTGTTGGCAGAATTTGCACTGGGCCACGGGTCCTGATGCCGGATCCCCTGAAGTCCTTGCAGTAGCGGGGGGCACACCGCTGGGTGCGGCGCGTGATGGTGGCTGGGGTGTATGGCTGGGCACAGCATGTGACCAGGCCCTGTAAGGGGAGAACTGGGGATGTGGGGCTGGAGCAAGCGGAGGCTCAGGGGAGTCAAGGAAAAGAAAGATATTAAAAACAGGAAGGGGGTGGTCCATGTGAAACCCATTAGGTTTGTTTGCTGCTGCTTATTGAAGTTAGGCTCCTGCTTTCCACAGAGATGGGGAGATGGGTGTCATCTTCAGGTGTCAGCTGCAACACACAGTGGATTCTTCTGGCTGCCTTGGGTTTTCTCAGACACTTTAAGAGAGGCTGGGGTCATCTTCGGGACATGGCCTTGAGCTGTTAGAAACTCTGTTTCTGTTTGTTCAGGTCTTTATAGGACAAGGTTGGGACCTCATCAAGAAGAGGGCTCAGCAGAACATGACTAGAGTTTGGTCAAGAGAGTTTTTGTCAATATACACATTTTTACATTTTTGTAGCTTCTCTTATGTTTTTCAATAAGGCTGTATAATTTGCTCCATAATATCCTTGGAATTTTTATTACATTTCTTACTAGAGATATTAATTTTTTTGTGATTTAAGTAGCATCTTTTTATTTTCTACTTAAAAAATTTAAAATCTAGGGACACCTGGGTGGCTCAGTTGGTTGGACGTCTGCCTTCAGCTCAGGTCTTGATCTCAGGGTCCTGGAATTGAGTCCCCTGTTGGGCTCCCTGCTTGGTGGGAAGCCCACTTCTCCCTCTGCCTGCCGCTTCCCCTGCTTGTGCCTTCTCTCTCTCTGATAAATCAATTAAAAAAATTTAAAATCTATAAGAAAGTTAGTAGAATGACACAGTGAATACTCACATGCCCTTCACCTGGGCTCACCAGCTGTTAGCATCTTATAACATTTACTTTCTCTCTCTCTCACTCTCCATAGATATATGCGTGTATACATATGTGTGTGTGTGTCTGTGTGTATATGTGTATCTCTCTATATTTTTTACCAACATCATGCCACGTCATTTCAGGTTATATTAGCTAAGAATAAAAAACATAAATCCACATGATTGTCACACTCATGAAGTTTAATATTGATATAATATTATCCAACATGTAATTCACATTCAAATGTCACTGATTATCTAATCATGATATTTATTGTAGTCCCCCTTTATCTGATTTAGAAGCCTATTAAGGGTCACACTTGGGATGCCTGGGTGGCCCAGTTGGTTAAGCGTCTGCCTTTGCTCAGGTCATGATCCCAGGGTCCTGGATCGAGTCCTGTATCAGGCTTCTTCCTCAGTGGGGAGCCTGCTTGTCCCTCTGTCTGCCACCCCCTGCTTGTGTTCTCACTCTCTCTCTCTGACAAATAAATAAATAAAGAAAATCTTTAAAAGAAAAAAGGATCACACTTTGCGCTGCATTGCCACAGGACCTTGGTCTTCCTTAATCTTGCTCCTGAGGCTGTTGAATTGCTGGTGTGCTGTCAGATTCCCTCGACAAGGTCCTGCACTGGGGTGGAGGTGAGTCTCTTCCCTTTGCATCGTACTGGGAGGCATGTGGTTTGTTCCATTACTGGCATGTGAAGCTTGACCACTTGGTCAAGGTGCATTTTCTAGATTTCTCCATTATAAGTGATTTTGGGGGTGATTCTTTGAGGCACTGTGAGTATCCTGTTCCCACCAGAGTCTTTCACCCAGTTGTTGTAGTGGCCATTGCTGAATCTTGTTTGAATCATTACTGTGCCAGAGACAAAATAGTGATTTTCTGTTTCCATAATTTATTCCTCATTCATTGGTTAGCATTCTTCTATCCTGAAGACCTTCTTCCTCATTCTTGAACAATTTTAGTATCAGAATAGATTCCCCTCAAAGATTTATAATCCACTTGATCATTATTCATTTCATCATTCAAATCATCCCAAATTCAGCCAATGGGACCCTCTTTAAGCTGGTATCTGGGTCCCAATCAATGTTTGAGAAATAAGTAGTATCTGGTAAAAATTGCATCTTTCTATTTGCTTGTTGCTTATGTATCTGATTTTGCTATACTGATCTTACTTCCAGCAACCTTACTTAACTCTTCACTTCTAATATGCTAGCTGGAAATTCTTTTGATTTTATATATTGATAATCATACCCCTATGCATAATGACAATTTAATTTAATTCTTACCAATTATCTTTTTATTTCTTTTGTTACTTAGCTGGCTAGAACCTCCTAGACAAGGCTAATTCTATATAAGAAAACATTTACAAAAAGCACTATTGTCTCCTTCTTAATTTTGATGTTTCAACATTAAATATGATGTTTGTTTGAGGTTATTAGTTGCTATCCTTTCCTCCATTAAAGAAGGTCTCTCTCTCTCTTTTTTAAATCACTGAGTTTTGTTTTTTAATACCTAATAGGGTTTGGATTGTATCAAACACTTTGTTTTGTACTTGTTAAGATGATTATGTTTTTTGTCCTTTAATATATTAATGTGGTAAATCACAATAATATCTTTTGCATGGGAATCATCCCTGCATTATTGGTATAAACCTTATTTAATATATTTAATATATTCTACACTTAGTTTGACAACATTTTGTTTAGGCTTTTGGCATGTATACATGAGATTGGCTTCTGTTTTTCCTGTGTTGTATTTCTCTGTTTTACATTATCTAGTTGTCTGAACTCATTTGTGTTTCAGTATTTTGTGTGTCTGCTCTTGAATGTATGGAAAAGCATGTTTATGTAACCTGGGCCTGTTTGTGTGCAGTGTGTCATGGGGAGGAGTGACGTGACATTTCCTTGTGGATGTATCTCCTCTCAGGTGTCTAGGACTTTGTAAGGTGGGTGCCTACAACACCGAGAGACCCTCCAGTGGCAGGTCTGGACCTCACATAGCCCAGGTGGGTGAAGGAGGCAGAGTTATGGGAAATCAGATCTCGCCCCAGGGGGTCACCTAGCCCCTGGGGGTTGCCTATCCCCTCAGGGTCACCTAGCCCCTTGGGGTCATCTAGCCCTTCAGGGTGGTCTAGCTCAGGAGTTCACAGTCCGGACCTGGAAGGCCCCATGTTTAGGTGCTGTCACACTGCATGTCCCCTTATGTGTCTGTCAGTCAGTTGGTCTCCGCTATCTGTTGTGAGCTCCTTGGGCCCAGGGCTCAGTTGTGAAGGGTCAGGGGAGTTCTAAGGACCCTGACTGGAGGAGAAATGCTGTCTGTGGACGGGGATTTTTCATGCTCCATGCTGTTTGTTTTCTTCCCAGGTATCAACAAAGACAGGCATGTGTCACACTTGCCCATGACCTAGGATTTTCTTCATGCCTCCTAACAGAGGATTTCCTTATTGCGTCCACAGAGCCTGTGACTTTTCACCTGAGTCGTAGGTGCCAACAAGGGGGGCTGCAAGCCTAACCCCTGGGTGCGGGGCACTCTCCAGCTACAGGAGTGGTTAGTGTGTGCATGTGTGTGCACGTGAGCAAGTGTGTGTGCCTGTGAGTATGTGTCAGTGTGAGCAAGTGTATGCGAGGGACAGTGTGCTGTGAGTGTAAGAGTGTTTACATGTGTGAGTGTGTGTATGCAAAAGTGTATGTGCATTGTGATCAGTGTATGAGTGTGATCAAGTGTGTACATGTGTGTGAATGTGAGAGTGTGCATGCATGTGTGAGAGTGTGTGAGTGTGCATGTCGGGAACTGTGCACATGTGAGAGTGTCCGTGTGTGAGAGCATGTGTGCTTGCATGTGTACATGTGTGTGAGTGTGCATGGGTGAATGTGTGTGAGAGTGTGTGTGTGTGCTTGCACGTGTACGTGCGTGTGTGCATGGGTGAATGAGAGTGTGTGCTTGCATGTGTACGTGCGTGTGTGCATGGGTGAATATGTGTGAGAGTGTGTGTGTGCTTGCATGTGCACATGTGTGTGAGTGTGCATGGGTGAATGTGTGTGCTTGCATGTGTATGTGTGTACACGTGTGTGGATGTGCATGGGTGAATGTGTGTGAGAGCGTGTGTGCTTGCACATGTATGTGTGTGTGTGCATGGGTGAATGTGTGTGAGAGTGTGTGTGCTTGAACGTGTATATACGTGTGTGCATGGGTGAATGTCTGTGTGTTTCCATGTGTACATGTGTGTGAGTGTGCATGGGTAAATGTGTGTGAGAGTGTGTGTGCTTGCACGTGTACGTGCATGTGTGCATGGATGAATGTGTGTGAGAGTGTGTGTGCTTGCATGTGCACATGTGTGCGTGAGTGTGCATGGGTGAAGGTATGAGAGCACACGTGTGTTTGCATGTGTACATGTGTGTGAGTGTGCATGGGTAAATGTGTGTGAGAGCATGTGTGTTTGTACATGTATGTGCGTGTGTGCATGGGTGAATGTGTTTGAGAGTGTGTGTGCTTGCATGTGCACATGTGTGTGAGTGTCCATGGGTGAATGTGAGAGCACACATGTGTTTACATGTGTACATTGTGTGAGTGTGCATGGGTGAATGTGTGTGAGAGCGTGTGTGTTTGCATGTGTACGTGTGTGCATGTGTGTGTACATGTGTGTGCATGTAGCATGGTGGGGAGTCAGAGACAAGCTGTGCCTCTCCCCCCTTCTTCCCTTGCCTGCCCTCTCCAGTTCCCGCCCCACTAATCAGGTTGCTTGCTATCCCGGGAACCTGCCCCGGTCCCCTGATTCCTGCCTTTGCTGAGCTGTTCTTTGTGTCTGCAAAGTCTCTACTCTCTCCCCACTGTTCTGCAAGCTGAAATCCTCCTCTGTCTTCAAGATGCAGATGAAATGCCTTGTTCTCCCTGATGTATCCCAGCTGGGGATAAACATTGCTTCCTCTTTTAAGACTTGGCACGTCTGCCTTGAATTATACATGCGTGCAGCGGAAGGCTCCTTTAGGATAAGGATTATGACTTATTTATCTTCACATTTCCCCCGTAACTCTCTCCACACCAGTACCTCAGGCAGTGTCTGGCATGTCGAAGGTGCTCAATAATTATTTATGAAATTGGGTATTAACTGCTCCTCCTTATTTGTGTGTTTAGTGACATTGTTCAGTTCAGGGGTAAGTGACGCAATCTTGTGAGAAATGGGAGCTTTCTGCCTCCCACCCTGAGGCTAAAATAGTGCCATCCCCTTTCACTGCCTGTCTTCCTGCTTCCCCCCTGGATCTGGCATCTCCTCCCCCTGCCCACCCTTTGCTGCTCTCGTGTGGGCTTCTGTGCCAGCCCAGCCTCCTTCAGCTCAGAGGGCATGCACACAGGAGCATCCTCGGACTGTGGCAGGGCCGTATGCCGTGCCTCAGAGCAGTTCTCGCAGATCCGGGCAGGGAAGTGGCTCCAGCTCCACTCCCATACAGCTCTCTCTTCTGGGAGACTTAGTGGAGGGGCTTGAGAAGCAGCTCTTGAACCCAGTTCAATGCTCTGAATTATCCTCAGGGGTGCTGGAAAATTTCAAAACAAAGTTAATTGCAATTCTTGGTAATGACACACATATTTAACGCCACGCCACGCTTGGAGTCTAAGATGACTATTACAAAAACCTGAATGTCACAACTCCAGGAAGACCACCAGGGTGACTGTATTCTTCTTCTCTGAAAATGGAAAACATGCCCGACACATTGTGACTTCATGCTCTTGAGGATCTGGTGCTCGCAGGGCCTTTCTGAGTCTCGGTCTCCTCAGCTTGGCTTGGCTGGTCTGAAATCCCAAGGTTTAGGTTTGCATATTATGAGATGATTGTATTCAGTCATGTTTGTATTTATTTAGTACCTGGACTATGCCAGGTTTCTGGAAATGCTGATTCTATGGGCAGTTTATATGACACCCAAAGTTGCAGAAGTGACTCCCTGTTTCAGGAGAAAGAATCGATGTTCTCACCTGCTTGCCTACCAGCCCTCTGGCACCAGATGGCCCGGAGCTGGCTTGCCCCAAGAAATCCAAAATCACAGCTGTATTGTTCCCCTAAGCACTTTGTTTTCTTTAACTCCTGGCAACAACTTTCTGAGAGACGGTTGCTGTTCCCATGCTGTTGGCAAGGAAAGGAAGTTCAGCAGGGTTACCCGACCCCCAATATGCACTGCTGGCTGGGGGTCACCCAGCTGGATCCCAGCCCTAGCTGAACAAGAGCGTCTAGGCCGTCCACTGCTGCAAGCCACTTTTAACTTGTTTGTGTGGTTTAAGCCACCCCGACACCTTGGGACTCACAAGTCTTCATGTACAGTTTTCACTGGAAAGTTCCTGCCTCTGCCCGGTGATATTCTTTCTGCTCTGGATGCTCTCGGCTCCCACCCACCTGCACACCCTGAGAACTTCCTTCATACCTGGCGGGAGAAGGCCCTGCCTTCTGTCTGTGCCCAGCACTCTCTCCCTTCTCATGTGGTCTTTCGTGCTTCAGACCTGGCATTAGAATCATCGTCACGTGGGACATGGTGTGGGGACACCCTGTTTAAGGGGAAGGACGTGTCCAGGTCATCTCTGCTCTGCCCACAGTACTTGGAACAGTGCTTAGGACATTGTGGTTTGAAAGCTGATTGGAACTATATTTGTTGAATACGTGAAAGAGGGACGTGTTGCTGTAAGTGGGAGGGTGTGATTTTCGTGGGTGCTTTCGTGGCCCGTGATGTGTGGTCTGCACCCGGCAGGGTGACATGGTGCTGCTCCAGTTATTGTCACTGTCACAGAAATGTGAGCCCCCCACGAAAAACGGGGCACGGCGTTTCCTGTCTCCATGCCTTGGACCATGGAAATGGGCAGTTACTGATCTCCTGATGTCCACAGATAGAGTATTAGTCCCAGGGTGGAGAGATCAGAGGAGACTTCCAGCCAGAGGCCCCATTTTCTGATAAGAGAGCTATAGCCCAGAGCTGGGATGAAGAGCTCAGACCTCCTGGCTCCTGAACAAGCATAATTTCCTGCTAATAAAAAGATAAATTTAGCTGTGGTCTAACACAATGGAGCATGGCGACGGGGTGCAGTGCTGAGTCACTGCAGCGTTCTTCAGCTTGGGCAAAGAGCTTGAAGAGACACTGATTAGGAGGCCCTTTTGTACTTAGTGCGTGCAGAAGACCAAGAGCCAGGGAGCACTTCCTGAAGTATAATTCATACAATTTCACTGCGTAAATTACTATGGTTAATTTCTGAATCACGGAAGTCCTGACTATATTCCATTCCTAGAGAATGTGGTGCGTGTGCGTGAATTTGCCTGTGTCTGTGTGCATGTGTGTATGTGTGTGCGCACGTGTGTGTGTTTGTACGTTGCCTTCATAAAAAATTGAAATGATTACGAGCTCTCATTTATCTTATCAATGTACAGTTTTTGGGTTCTGAGTTACTTGTCTTCCAGTTTTGATCACACTAGTCACACCCTTGACCAGGCCTGTGATTTTATGCTGCACACACATACTTGAAATCACTTCTTCTGATCCAGCAGTGCTTGATTAAGAGTGAGCAGTCGCTGCTGTGTTGGTTATTATAAATCACATAAATCAAGCTGACCTCTTTTTGCGTCCTATAGGAAAGGGGTTTGTATGATGTGGAGAACTTGTCTGCAGTTTTAGATGCTCAACAGAAAGATCTTGGGCGGATGAGGTCCAGGAGATTTTTGTACTCTACAAGGTCAGGTGCACATGGTGGCCGGGTGACCGCCTTTGTCCTTTACCTTATCCATCACTACCATCTGTAGGAATCCAGACACTTCCAACTCTAAGAATGCTCTCCAGCGGGATAATGACATTCCCTTAGTGTCTGATTGATTTAGGGTTCTGTAATAGGTTGGTAGGGAAAGATGCAGAGATAACAGGTTATGGCATCTCTCCCCACAAGGATATTAATGGAGAAGTTAGAGAAGGAAAATATAAACTTTTTGTCAAACTATAAAAGTAACACAGGGGAATTCAAGTTGATGATGATAGAGGGAAGCTAACTCTTTCCTGTACCAATATCAAATGAAATAAATAAAAGTAAAAACCAAAAATTGCAAAAATGTTCACTGGCAACAATTAAATATTCAATCTCACTCATAAATTTTTAAGTGAGTGGCCAAGTAAAGGAGCAGGACTCTGACACAGTGAGTCCTCCAATGTCTCCAAGCCCCACTGTACCCACCCTGAAGCAGTACAAGGAAAAAGGGTGACTCAGGAGAATATTGGAATCTCACTGTATCCCCAGTTTGGAGGAAAGCCCACTGTGGGCATGAGCAGCCCGTTTGATCTGGTGGACTGATAGGAAGACTGATACAGAGTCACAGAGGAGTCAAAGGGGTAATGGTGGACGCACTTCATGTAATAGTTTATTTAAAATGTTGCAGATGCTAATTAGCTTCCTAAGTGACAGTGACATAAAGGCATTTCCAGGTGCACAGACGATCTTTGCTAAAAGAACTACTGAAGGATGTACTTCAGCAAGAAGAAAACCAAGCTAGTTGGGGAGAACTGGCAGAGAGGAAAAATGGTGATTAAGGAAAGAGGTAAATTGCATTAGTATGGAAATGTGATAGGTTCTTTTTCATAACCTTAAAGCATAGTGGATTGAAAGTCCTACACAGCAATATCAGGGAATTTGGTAGAGGGAGTTTACAGGGAAACAGTGGGTTTATACGTGTTTCTCTTATTTGGAGGCAGTGTATGGAAATTGACCAACCTTGTATTTTGTTAGAAAAACGCAAAGGATAGGTAAGTTAGAAAATATAAAGGTAATCACTAAGATAATAGAATGGGACAGAGGAGTTCCAAGCAAGTAGAGGAAAAATAGGGATTAAAAAACAATGATTCACCTAACAGAAGGCAGAGAAGGAGAAATCAAATAAAAATTTTAAAATTGCAAATGGGAAATACAGGTGGTAGGAACATATCAGTAATCACAGTAAATGAAAATATAAAATTCACTTACGTTTTGTCTAAAAGAGACTTGGTATTGAAAACAATCTGCTGTATATAATTTATAAGATATGCTTAAAACATTTATTAAATATCATATGATGGAAAAATGTATACCAGAAAAGTAACTAAAAATTAATATAGCTATTTTAATATGGAATGAAATACATTTTTAGGGGAAAGTATGGATAAAATGGATCACAAAAGAAACAATCTATCAATAACTTACTGTAATTACAAACCTGTATGCACCTAACTTATAGTCTTACAAAATATATGACAAAACTCAACAGAATTACAAGTAGAAATAGAAAAATGCATAATGAGCAGGAGTTATTACCAGATGTCTCTCACACTGATAGATGAGGTTTACAAAAAGTAAAGTCACAGATTATTTAAATAATACAATTACTCTTTTTTAAATTTTATTATGTTATGTTAATCCCCATACATTACATCATTAGTTTTAGATGTAGTGTTCCATGATTCATTGTTTGCATATAACACCCAGTGCTCCATGCAAAACGTGCCCTCTTTAATACCCATCACCAGGCTAACCCATCCTCCCACCCCCCTCCCCTCTAGAACCCTCAGTTTGTTTGTCTCAGAGTCCATCGTCTCTCATGGTTTGTCTCCTCCTCCAATTCCCCCCCCTTCATTTTTCCCTTCCTACTATCTTCTCTTTTTAACATATAATGAGATAATACAATTACTCTTGATTGTATACACATACATATGCAAGCAATAAATATAGCATGTACACTTTTACTGATAAGTAGAAGATTTTAAAAAGCTATTTATAATGGGGCCTCAGAGGAATTCTCATTAAATCCAAGGAATTTATATAATAAAAACCATCTTTTCTGATAATAGTGCAATAAAATTATAGCTGAAAAAGCACCTATCCCCCCAGAACTGTACATTTGCAAACTTACATTTGTTAAAAATTCATAGTATTCATGATATCCTATTTACATAAAATTATTATTTTATTTTTTATTACATTCTTAATTTTAATTCTAGCATAATTAACATACCATCTTATATTAGTGTCAGGGGTACACGATAGTGATTCAACATTTCTGTACATTACTCAGTGCTCATTGTGATAAATGTGCTCTTCATCCCCATCACCTCTCCCCCCCCCACCTCCCTTTGGTGACATCGGTGTCTTCTCTGTAGTTAAGAGTCTATTTCTTGGTTTGTCTCTCTCCCTCCTCCCTCTCTCTGTTTTTTTTTTCCCCTTTGCTCATTTGTTTCTTAAATTCCACATATGAGTATGATCCTATGGTATTTGTCTTTCTCTGATTTATTTTGCTTAGTATTATACCCTCCAGACCCATCCATGTTGTTGCACCCATTTACATAGAATTACATGTGTGCGCATGCATGCATAAGGACACGTGAAGGACATCCATGAAGAATAATTATCAACAGCAGTAGATGGTCATTTCAGAGTGGTGAAAAAAAATTTTTTACATTCTTTTTTAAAATTTAGTCCTTGTTTTTCCATTGGAAATGGTTTATTTATAGAATTTTTATTGTGAAAATAATTCTAAATATTTATGTTTTAAAAATAAAGGTGAAATACTAAATATTTTCTATTGAACAACAATGAAGGCACTATGCAACAAAATAGCTAAGGGAAACTCATAGCCTCAAACATACATATTGAAAAGTGGTTAATTAATAAGCTGATAATTAAAGAAAGTAGAAAATGAACAGTTGGGCAATTCCCAATAAAGTCTAAGGGAGACTCTGACAAACATAAAAGCAAAATTAAAATAAAAAACAGGATCACTAGAGATAGCTTGAAAAAGAGTTCTTCCAAAAATTAAAATGAGAATATTAATTTAAATAAAAAGAGAAAATGCATACGGACCAATATTAGAAACAGAGACACATGTGGGATATAAGAGCAACATTCCACGGAGGAGTTCTGTGGAGGTCACAAAAGAAAGAGAATCCAGGTGCTCCTTGCTCGCTGGGGTCTCAGGACGGCGGGCTAGCTGAGTGGCACCGTCTGCGCCCGCACAAGGTAGGCTTGCTGACCTTGACAGAGCGTGGGCACCATGGCTTTTCCTTGCCTGCCTGTGTAAGCCAACCATGTTAATTCACATTATGGCCCCTGTACACTCGTTGTAGTGACATTTCGGAGCGTGCAGGTAGAACTGCCACAGATGTGCCCTGAGAAACAGTTTGCTGCCACCACTGTTGCTTCAGTTTATTTGTTTAAATTCGGGTCCTTGATCAGAGCAAACTCAGGATTAGTGCACAGCCCTGCTCTTCATCATCCCCATTTGTAAATCAAATAACTCAGCATTCCCTGCTCTCCAAATCTTAGCCTCATTGTCTTCTGAGCAGGGATTAGTGAGCACAACTAACGTGTGAAGGAATCATGAAGCGAGAAGGAGAGGAAAAATCCAGATACTGAAGCAGACTTATCTTCAAATAACCTGGCAGGCAATCTAATCTATCCTCATGAATGCTAGCCCCAAGAGATAACTAGCACATGAATATTTTAAGCATTTCGGTCTGCTATTGATTTGTGGCCTGTCAGTATCCAACCGGTTAATTTAATTTGATGCAAAAACATAAGGAATTGGGAGCAAACCAGCATCTTTGAGCAGAGAGGTGTGGCAGAGTGAGTTCCTGGTTTGAGGGAAAACCTCCCCACCTACGGGCAGGAAGAACGCACGAGGGCAGTGAGTGCCTTCCATCCCGGTTCACGGGGAGGACATGCTCACTTGCAAGGATTCGAGAGAGGGAAACTTCTTTGCTTTGCTGAACATGATGGAATGACTTATTTATACACAAAAAAGTCTGAATTCAGAAAAGGGCAGA
Organism: Mirounga angustirostris; assembly: GCF_029215605.1. Lineage (NCBI taxonomy): Eukaryota > Metazoa > Chordata > Mammalia > Carnivora > Phocidae > Mirounga > Mirounga angustirostris. The sequence goes on from NW_026991718.1 coordinate 9,942,972, forward strand.
CCATACTCAAGCCAAATGTGAGTAACCAATTTCTAATACATTGTTTTACAAATTGAATTAGCTTTTTAAAGTCGGCTTTCATCCTAGCGCCCCCACTGCCCAAGCTCTATGCGCAAACCCGGGGTGGGCGTCCTGGGTTGTGTGGAGTTTGAACTCCAGAGGAAAGGTGAGAATTTCCATCAGCAGGCCGGTGAATTCAGTGTCTTTGAATCCTCTTTGATTTATTCTACTTATTAAGTTACTTTCTCGTTTTCAAAAGTTTGACAGCAGTAATAACAAACATTTTACGTGACTAGAAGTTGCACTGTTCCTAAACATTCCTATTGTTTTCTTTTTTCAGACAAGGAGTGGCTTTTATGACGTCCATCCCCAGAGCCAGGTAGAGGTTTAGCAAAGAATCCTGTGTCCTTATGAAGGAAAGTATCTCCCCTGAAAAAATGACATCACACTCCCATTTAAAGAAACAGGGAAGGTGGCTCTATGGCTTAGCTGGTTAAAGCGCCTGTCTCGTAAAGAAACAAAGATATATTTGCACAAATAACAACTTTCATGTGCATTGAAACATTGCTTGTGAATGTGAAAGCTTGATCCTCCAAACCATGACCTGAGAGAGGTAACTGGTAAATACCTATTTTTTTCCCTATAAAGGTGAGGAAAGTCTAACCCTGGGAGAGTAAGCTACCGACTAGGAAGACATTTTCTAAACCCAGTGATGAGCAGCTCAGGTGGACAGAGTTCTAAGAGGACTCCAGGATCCCTGCCTCCTGGTGTGTGCACCTGCATCACCCCTCCCTTTAAGTGTGGGAGGTGCCTGCCTGTGAATCTAGTCACTTCATGGATTAGGTTATGTCTTGAGACCCAGGTGATACGATGGTGACTCTCGTGCTGTCCGTACACTGTGTAAGACCCCCTCTTCAGAGAGATGCTCTGGCAGGCCTTGAAGAACCAGCCGTGTGGGAACGAACTATTGGGGGGGCCATGAGCCAGGACCTGAGAGCCCCTCTAGGAGCTGAGAGTGGTCCCTGGTTAACAGCCCAGGGAACAGGATCTCTTCATACAGCCACAAGGGAACGAATTCCCTCAACAACTAGAGGGAGCCTAGAAGGGGATCATTCCTTCGTTGAGCCTTCTGATGAGGATACAGCTAGTGGACAGCTTGATTTCAGCCTTGTGAGATCCTGAGCAGAACACCGGGCTAAAATGGGTGGGAATCCTAACTGCGGAAGCTGAGAGTGACAACAGATGTCTGCGTAAGCGGCTACACTGTGGTATTTGTTACACGGCAGTAGAAAGCTGATACATTAGCCAACTGCCCCCAAATAAGGAAACATCTCCTGGACTTGTAAATTTTGTGTTTAATGTACTGTACTAACCTTATTCTATTAAGGCTCACCGTTATAGAAATCCTAAGTATTTCCCTTGTGTTCCCTGTACTCAGTGGGAAAAACCTGGTACCTGATTATCTTACTTACCGTATGCCATCGCACAATTCCAGGAACCCAGGGAAGGAGATGTCTTGTCCCTGTGTCACACAGGAGAAAGTTAGGCTTGGTGGACAAGAGGTCTCAGTGCTGGAGACCTCAGAGTCCTGGCTCTCTCAACACACCCACCATCTCCTGCAGCCCCATCCCCTCCTCGGGTCAGGAGGCTTCTTTCTCTGCTCTCATGGTTTTCCTGCCACAGCATCACGGGTCCTTTGAAGGGTGGCACTGACCAAGGCTTTAGGCTTATTCCTTCAGAGCGGTCTGGTCCCTCTGTCCTGGCGCTCCTAAGGGGCAAGGTGCTGTGCGAGACCCCACGGAGTCTGGGAGAGCAGAACGAGGGCCGGGGAGGTTCTAGCTGCCCGCACCCTCCGCATAGCCTCAGAGTGTGAGCAGATTTTCCCAGCAAGGAAACACCTCTGGTTTCTATCGGATGGAAGAGGGACGGTGATTATTGTCCACTGAAGGGGAAACGGTCACCATTTTGGCATTTGTCACCATCAAATTGTCAACCGGATTTTGTGCCTTCCGTCAATAGTACTCGTTTTTAGAGAGGAGGCTGCCTGGAGGTCAGGGCTCGAGGCCGGCCGCCTTTATAACCAGCCCCCCTACTTCCTACTTGTGTGACCAGGTCACTGGCTGCTCTTAGAGGGGATGCTGTAAGCGTCTGGCCGTCTCACTGCAGACCTGACTCATTCGGTGCTTCCAGCTGCAGAATCTGTGTCTCCTTCTGGGGGTCTTTGTCCTCAGTGATACCTGGGGGGGAATGATGCTGGGGACCTGGTGCCCCTCCCCAGGGCCCTCCCTGTCAGCTGGGGGACCCTGGGGCACGTGCCTGCACCGAGTGCCAGGATGTCCCTCAGGATGAGGCCAGTTGCTTGTCAGCACGGCGGCAGCCGATACGCCCCTAGTGGATGCCTTCCCTTCCCGGTGGCCCTTCCCACTTCCCCACGATGCCCTTCCCAAGGGAAGCTGAGCCTTCTCCCACTCCGGAGACAGGCTGTAAGCAGACCTCTTTGGATGTCAGCTCTTCTCATCTGAACACAGGCGCTGTGGCTGCAGTGCAGCTGGGAGGACCGGTGGTCCCCGCGGTGGAAGGTGCTTTCGGGGGGCTGGGCGTGTAACTGCCTCCAGTAAACACCGCCTCCTTTCTTTAAGGGCTGGCTTCAGATTGCTGCTGGGATCCACCAAGTGCTGTGGCTATCTCCTGTGATTTTTGAGGAGGAAATAGAAAAACCACTTTCCCCCACAAGATTTTCTTTCTTGTGGGCTTCTATGCTCAGCTCATCAGCATTGCTGAGGCTCTGAAGGATTGTTAACAGTTGAAATACTCAGAGAGGATTGTAGAAGACACACTGTAAGGACAAATTCTAACACTGTTGATGTCTTCGTAATGTGTGGTAGCTATTAATTGCTGTTGCTAATACTTTTAGGAAAACGGCTATTTCCTTAGAGGCTTTTGCAAATGCTGGTGATGATGCTTTGCATCCACAGCCCGAGGCTCTGCCCAGCCAGCCTCTCCTGGGCTCGGCCCACAGGCTGGGGCCTCTTGAGTGGCCTTTCTGCTTGATTTTCCTTTACTTGAGATCACATTAGAAAGAGGGGACAGATTGGGGGTTCCTTGCTGCTCTCTAAAAGAATTTCATTTTCTCCTCTTTGTAGGAATGAAAAATAACTTAAAACAGTACATTCCCGAGTCTCTGGGATTCCAGCAGTGGCTTGTGGGCTGGGTGCAGTGGGAGTCAGGGCCCGAGCACCTCGCCGGCCCCAGCGACTCAGCCATCCGCACGTTTGCGCCTGGAATCCTGATGAACTGCAGGGCCCCCGGGGCAGGGGGTGGGGGCAGGGGGGCTGGCATCCATAGTCATCGCTGTGAGCACTTAGCCCACCACCATTTCTACAATGAAAACAAAATCTGTTGGAAAAGGGAAGAGATCATGTTGCAAATATAGGGAGTTCATGTGTGAATAGGAATTTTCACTCCCTATTGTACCATTTTAGGAGAAATGATTGACAAATCTAGTGTCTGCATGAGCAATATGTGGATTCTGAGTCTGGAGCGTGGCCAGGCTCTGGGAAGTCACTGTGGTGGCCTGCTAGGCGGGGAGGCCAAAGACACAGTTCCCCTGGAGAGTTCTCTGGGAAAAGACTGTCTTACAGTGAGGCTTGATGAGCACGGGTTATTGCCGTGCGTGGGGTCCTGCGGGGCGCGGCCCCTATCCCCGGCTGACTGTTGGCCTCTGCCGACTTCTTGTTCCCTTTTCCAGGCTGATTTGGAAACCCGATAGGTGCCTAATTTATTTGAACACATTACAGTAAACTGCAGTGGATGCACCAAGTAATTGTAACTGTATGTGTTTGGAATGTGAGGCTGCAGAACACGTGGGTGGGCGCCTCCCTGGGTGTCTCTGTGGCCTCTTACTGCTCACGGCATGGCCGGGCTGGCACGCCGAGACCACGTGTGGGAGCCCCCCGCCCCTCGCCGTCAGAACCGGAGTTCTCAGCTTGCCCCCGACTCCTATGTGAAACTGGGAAAGTTCCTTAATCTGGAGTTTCCTTCTCTGTAAAATGGGTGTGATTCACGCACCGTGTGACTTGTTGTGAAAGAATGGATGAGTTAGGGCTCGCAGAGCATTTGGGGTGGGTGTTGTTTTTATTGTAAGAACGGAACGGGAATCCGAGGCTTCGAGGCCCGGGGTCCTGCTTATGACATCCGAGCGGGTTGGACAGAGGCCTGGGTGCAGGCTTTATCTGTGGGGCTCTGCGCCTCTGAAACAGGCTGTGCGGGCATTTCCCCGTGTGTGCTGCCTTCCCGTCAGTCTGGACCGAACTCGGGAGGGCAGTGGGATGACGGCAGACAGCTATCACCCATGGAACGACCAGCACGGTGGCTGGTGGGCTGCCTTACCACCGAGACTTCCCTGAACGACTTGGGTCCAGTCCACCAGCCTTCCTAAGTCGGCTTCCTCTTGTGCGGTGGGAGGAGATCACACTCCCCCTTCCGGCAGTTTTGAGGAATCGGTGAAATAACGTGTACAAAGACGGTACGCACTCATCAAGGAATGCCTCTTGTTGGTTCTCTTCACGGGCCCAGGTTTGATGTCTCCAACCCGTTGGGCGATTTTGACAAGCGTGGTTCATGAAGACAGACAAAGAAACAAGGAACCCCAATGACCCGATCCAAAATGAAGCCAACGGCTGGCTGACTTTGAGTCTTTGGTGGTCCACGAAGTCCCAGCCCCACTGGGACGGCCTTGAGGCGCACGTGGCAGACATCCTGCTGGGGCCTCATGGGGCTTTTTGGCCAAAGGAGAATGAGGAGAGGGTTTTGTGTGGGGCCGAGTCAGCAAGGCTGGGAGAAGGGTCGGGGTCTGCCTCTGATGGTGTTGATGTTTTTCAATAAGACGGGGCCATGGGGTCACCGGGAACAGTGTGTGGGGCACAGGTGTGATAGGGGACAGGGCAGGATGCCCGCGGTTGTGGTTTGGTGAGGTCCAGACAACGTGGTGCCACTCAGACTTAGGGTTCTGGCGTGGAGTCCTGGGGTCGTGGGGCACTGTGTCCTGGGTGAGTCCATGTGATGCCATGTGAACTCAGGCAGGTGAAGCCTGGAGGTTCTTGTGCTAAAGCTCTATTCTTTTAAAAAATATCTACTAGATGAAAAAATTTAAAGTTACATGTGCTCATGGCAACAAGTAAAAACCAGGCAGGCGCATGAAGGAAACGTAACAATGTGACCACCCTCACATCCTCCAAAGATATATAATGACAACAGACCTTTCTGCATCCTCACAGAAAGCCAGCTCACACGGGAACACAATAATCCACACAAAAACACATGTACGTGTGCATATATTTTTTCTTAGAAAGATGAGGTATTATTAACATATTCAGCTTTTTTGTGCTAATTAATAGAGGACGGATAAGATGTGACTTAATTCAGCAGTCAGGGTGTTAGGGTTTTGTTTTTACATTTTTCTCGTAAACAACGTCACATTGAGTGCGTACGCACACACATGAACATACCCACATGCAGGTAGGTCCTCACGCTGGGGAGCATAGACTCCAGGGGCCAGGCGGCCCGCTCACGGGCTATGTGCAAGTCCGAGGGTGATGGGCGTTGCGGGATCGCTCCCCAAGGCCATCCCCTGACCAGCACGCCCGACTCTGCTCCTTTGCCTGCATCCTCACAGGTGCGGGCACTCCTCAAGCTCTCCAACAGTAGGGCTCAGCTGATGATAAACATGCCTCCCTTCCTTCTCAGCGTCTGCAGAGGCTGAATGTCCTCGCATAGGATCCCATGGGTACGTGCCTCTCCTCTTTCCTGAATTGCTTGCTTGGACCTTTTGTCCATTTTTCTTTTAGGTTGGATTGCACTCTTCACCCTTGCTTATTCCACTCCTCCACGTTTACAGCTGTGTCTTAGGATAAATGTTTGTATTACAAAATTACCATTCAAATAGAAAAGGACTCTAGCAAGAGTTTTAAATTTTCCTGTGGCGTGAACTGAAGTCCTATCTATGTCTAGCCCATTTGGGGTTTGGGCCAGGGTGCTTTTTAACAAAATCAAAATTAAAATCTTGATTTAGGTTCACTCCACTTTATTTCTCTGGCATGTTTCTATGGGTGTTGGCAACAGTGAAGAGAAATTTTAAGGTGGGTTGTTTTAAGGAATAGTCTCCTTAATTATAAACACAACTGTGAACAACTTTACATAGCGGAAGCTTCCTTTTGGTTTTCTGCTCTGACACGTTGTTCGCGCCCACAGTGAGACTTCTCAAAACTGACACCCTTGAATCTGTATGTTTTTTTTTTTTTTTTTAAAGATTTTATTTATTTATTTGAGAGAGAGAATGAGAGACAGAGAGCATGCGAGGGAGGAGGGTCAGAGGGAGAAGCAGACTCCCCGCCGAGCCGGGAGCCCGATGCGGGACTCGATCCCGGGACTCCAGGATCACGACCTGAGCCGAAGGCAGTCGCTTAACCAACTGAGCCACCCAGGCACCCCGAATCTGTATGTTTTTTAACGGAATACCTGCTCAGAGACATTTAGGCAACGATAGTGAAACAGCTCAAATTAATCCGTTGTGACTGATTGAAATGAAGCCTAATTGCTTGTATGGCTGGTGCTGATTTGGCTCCCAGCCCCGAACGAGGCCAGGTGCACGCGGCCCCTCCAGGAGAGCCGTGCGCCGCAACCCCGGTCATCGGGAGCCCGGGAGCCGGTCTGTTCTGTGGGCTCTGTGGTCGGCTTTTCATATTTGGGGAGGAAATAAATCAGAGTGTTCTTCTTGGCAGGTGATGATATTCCCAAATTTCCTTCTCAATATGAAGAAAGAAAAGACTCGTTAAGTCAAATCCGCTGGGGATGGAGTTTCTTTTGTCATTCTTTTCTTCAGGAGTGCACCTCGCGCTCTGACAGAAAATTGCTCATTAATCCCCGTGGAATGACGCAGTCACTCAAGTGGACTCGAGCTATAAGAAATTTCCAAAGACCTTGGCTGCCATTAATTGCTTGCTGTGGCTTCTGTTAGGCCATGTCTCCCCACAGAGGACACCAGGTCCCTGCTGGCTGCTGGCTCCAGTCTGTGTCGGCTTTTCTATCATGTCGGGAACAATGCACGGTGCTTCCAAGCACGCTGAAGCAACACTGGGTGGGCACAAAGGCTCCCTTCCTTCCAGTAGTATCTAGTCACTAATTTTAGTGAAATCAGGAATCAGTGTTTGTATCATGAAATTGTATAAATATTGTTCTTTCTAGAACCAAGATGTGCGCGATGATTACATCCTGGTTTTTTCTCTTGAGTTAATACATCACTCTGGTACTTGTAATTTCTCAAATGAAGGTCCTTATTTGTTCCAGATGATTTATCATACAATTCATCCGTATTATTTAGCTGTATAAATGTGGTTAATACTCCAAGTAGTGTACCACGATTGTTTTCTTTTCTTTCTTTTTTTTTTTTTTTAAAGATTTTATTTATTTATATGACAGAGAGAGACACAGAGAGAGAGGGAACACAAGCAGGGGGAGTTGGAGAGGGAGAAGCAGGCTTCCCGTGGAGCAGGGAGCCCGATGCGGGGCTCGATCCCAGGATCCTGGGATCATGACCGGAGCCGAAGGCAGACGCTTAACGACTGAGCCACCCAGGCGCCCCCCACGACTGTTTTCTGTTAGAGGTTTTTGTTCTTCCTTGGTTGAATGATTGCAGAGCGTCCTCCTTGTTTAGTTTTCTCAACAAATGTCCCTTCCTCCTTCCCAGAGGAGCCTGATTCTCACGGCCTCCTCTCTCTCTCTGCCGACGGCTCTCTTGGAGACCTCTGTCTTCGGGGACATTTTCTGTCATCCTAAGACTTTTCTTCTCCACGCTCCCAGCCTCAATCTATTTCCTGGAGCTCTTTCTGGATTTACTGCTTTCTTGTACTGGATCCGACTTTCTAGCAGCTTCCAGAGAAATGGTACATCAAAGGCTAACATCCTGCCTTCTTCTGCACCTCAAATCATCTGTGGCCGGCTTGCACCCATGTTGTGAGCTTGGGTCGGTGGAGAATTCCTTCAGAATTTTTAATTAAGTGTCTGCTCTGAAAAAGCATGATCTCATTTTGAATTTTTAATCCAGATTTGTTGTTAAAAAAAATCCCATCTTATTCTGATTCTCATTCTTCTGGGTGTAATGACGGTGCTCATTGCACCTCCTGCATTTTCTCTGGTATTCTTTAAAACTCTGTCCTTCGCCTCTGATGTTCTGATATTAAATTTTAGTTAATTAATTAATTTCATCATAGACTCTTTCCAAACCTCGTGCTGGGCATTCAGCTGGCCCATTCTAGCTCATGATTTATGTTTTTTAAGTATGAGGACTTTCCTTGAATTAATTTCTCCACGATAACTTCCACTTGATTTCTCTCCCTCTGTTTTTGGAGGTCTTTTGGTCGGTCAGATGCTAGACCTCCTGCGTTAATTGCTTACGTCTCTAATACATTCTTGCAGAATTCCATCACTTTTTGTCTTTTTGTCCTACTTCCTGAGAGGTTTCTTCAATTTTATCCTTCAACCATTTATTAAATTTTAATATTTTTCCATCAGTTTTTAACTCCTAAGATTTTTTCCTGTTCTCAAGTGTCCCTAACCTTGTTTTAGGTATGAAATGTTGAATTATGACACTGAAGACATTAATTAAGGTGCTTTTGAGGTTTTCTTCTGTTCTCCACATTATGTCTCTGTCCTTATGCTTTTTGTTTTTTCCTGTCTTTTTTTTTTTTATTAAAGATTTTATTTATTTATTTGACAGAGACAGAGATAGCGAGAGCAGGAACACAAGCAGGGGGAATGGGTGAGGGAGAGGCAGGCTTCCCGCTGAGCAGGGAGCCGGATGTGGGGCTTGATCCCAGGACGCTGGGATCATGACCTGAGCTGAAGGCAGACGCTTAACGACTGAGCCACCCAGGCGCCCCTTTTTCTGTCTTTCTTATTAGAGATTTTCTTAGAGTCTGATATGCCATGTCTTCATCTATCGGGCTCTCTGTCCATCATCTGTGTGTTTGTCATGTCCGTATCTGTCCATCTGTCCACCTGCTCACCTCCCTACTGACATAGCGGGAGCTCCATGTGTGATGGGGGTCATCACGTTATGAGAGACTGGATACTCGTGGCTGGTAATTCCATGAGGAGACCGCTCAATATCAATAGGTGGAGATTTTCTTTTCTCCTGAGCCTGTTAATCTTTTCCCAGGGGGACTGTGTAGCTGTCTACCTGGGGGTAAGGTGAGGGAGGTCCAGGTGTCTAGCTCTTCCGTCTGGGACCATCAGTCCTGCAACGTCAGCCCCACACACTGCACCCCTACTTGGCACAGGCTGTACCCACCGTATGCTGCACCCTCCCATTCCGATTCTGCAGGAAATCAGGATCCAGTCTCCTAGTCAACGATCAATATCAAATTGCTCCCCTGGGTGGATACGTTGGTGGGGTTTGGACTTCCAAACAAGCTGTCACGTAGCTTTGGTGTGTGAGTGTCCCTTTTGAGTGTTGAGCCTCTCTAAGTATCTGCTGGAAGAGCAAGTCTCTTCTTACTGGTGTCCTTCTCTGCAAGGCTGGCCCCTGTGCGGAACCACTTTTCTTCATGCTTCCTGCCTGTCACACGTCACTTGAAATTGCTTGTCTGCTAATACTCTCCTTTCCCATTTGCCTTTGGGGATTTATACCTCTCTATTTCTTTAACTTTTTGGAGGTGAGGTCACAGGAGGGAGAAGATATAAATTTATGTTCTTAGCCCTTTAAATTTCACTGAAGTCCAAAGACTTCTTTTTGCAGAGAGGTTGTTGAATGATGGGTTTCAGTTGAAAGAGCCTCAGGAAATTGAGGACAGAGCACCTTCAGGTATGAGGTTTGGAGACTTAAACTTTTATCTCTGACAGAAAAGTTAATCCCATTCTTTTTTTAAAGATTTTATTTATTTGACAGAGAGAGACACAGTGAGAGAGGGAACACAAGCAGGGGGAGTGGGAGAGGGAGAAGCAGGCTCCCCACCGAACAGGGAGCCCGATGCGGGGCTCGATCCCAGGACCCTGGGATCATGACCTGAGCCGAAGGCAGACGCTTAACCGACTGAGGCACCCAGGCACCCCAAGTTAATCCCATTCTTAATCGGATACAAGCACATTAGCATTGGCCCACAGATTCAAGCAAGGAGAAAGCAACTCACCCCCCAAAAGGAAAAAGATCAAGGCCAAGAACTGGAATAGTTTCTCAAATGGGTTGAGTTAACCCACACAATGGACACCATACTTCTATATCATTCTGCTTCTTGCTGCCGTCAGGGACGGTGAGTCTTCTCACGGTGGTGGGAAGATGGGCATAAACAGCTGGGGAAATCATGTTGCCAATTAGACTTGAAAAGCTGGATTTCTAGAGGAATGGATGGAAGTGGGTCAAACTGCAGAGTTCACATTAGCAGCAGTTGATGGGGCTGCTGGTGAGACTGTGGGTGAGGTGTCTACACTGGCTGATAAACAGAGACATCTCCCGGGGTTCTTGTACGTTCTTGCACATAGTGATGGTGAAGGGGTCCCTCCCTCTCTCTTGTTTTATCACAGAAGGGTCTGAGGAATGGACGTTTTTGGAGTCACAAGGGAAGAATATGAGGGCGTGGGAAGGGAAGGATACGTTGGACTGTGCCTGATGTCAGGGAGAGAGCTTGCAGTTGGAATTAGAGTCATCCAAGTGAACCTCAAACCAATTTGCCTTTGAAGAAACGGTGATGGGCTTGGGCAATGAGAAGGCATCCAGGTCACCCCCTCAGGAGCGTCAGACTATTGAGTCCCATTATGTGGGTTCTTGTTCAACTGTTTTGTCATAGATTGGAGATGTTTAGATGAGTGGGAAGTCACATTAAGATCACACTGGATGGGTATATGTTCCGATCTCCCTGACAGCCTGGATACCCCCTCTAATGTCAAAGTGTGTTCATTGTCCCAGTCATGAGCGAGGGAAGGCTTTCCCGTGTCTGCAGGGGCTCAGGTGACTAGTTACCACAGGAACATCACTGCCGCCGAGGCCAGAGAACGGCCCTGCACCCCTAGTCTGGGAGGAAGATGCACCTTTTTGGAGGAGGGAGAGCAGGTTGGCCCGGCACCAGGCATTTGGTGTGGTCAGGCGCAGGTGTCCCACCTTCGACTGCAGGGCTCAGCCAGGTGCTGGGGGTGAAGGTGTGAGAAATGGTCTCAGCTGACACCTGAATCGGTAAGTGGTTCTAGAAGCTGTGAAGCACGGTGAACGCCCACTAGGTGGGTGTGCTGCTAAATTATCATTGAACAGGGACCAGTGTTTTCCAAAATGCTCTGGGAACCCAGGTACCAGGAAGTGCCCCACAACAAAGGAGCTCACAGTTGCCATGAGTTTGGGAATGCCACACAGTACCCCTCCCTCCGTGTTCGTCCCAATGTTTCTAAGGATGAAATTCTACAGCAAATTCTATTTCCTTTTAATGCAGCACTTTGACACTGATTTGAATATTAGCCTCTCTTTAGAGAAACACTGGTTGACATGTGGAGGAAGGAAGGCACCAGGCAGTGTTGGGGGATGGGGTTCAGGAGACGACTGGGTCTCCATCTCCTGTGCGCTCTTCGTACCGGGCGGATGGCCATGCACGAGCTCAGCAGGCTGACTGAGAGGCGGGAATGTGGGTGCTGCCCTGTCCCCCTCGCTCCCACTCACCTTCTCTGTGTTTAATCAGTAAATGAAAATACAGATGGATCTGGCAGGGGGCGTGTCTCTCATCTTAAATAAATTTGATCTTGAAAGAAAAGAAAGAGGGAATCTAGAGCAAGCAATGATGTTTTGTTTGTGTTTTAGAACAGGAAATCGAGGCATGTTCATATACCCATGAAATGCATGGGCCACCCCTGCTCACCTGTGGGGCCTCCTGCCTCCCACTTCCCACCAGCCCCGCTGAGTCTCGGCTCTCCAGGTGGTATGCTCCCGTGGCCCAGGTGCCCCCGCATGTGTGGTTCTCTGGGTCTAGACTGTTCTTTCCCCACTCTCCTTCCCTGCCGCCATCCCCATTCCACGTGTGTGGTTCTCTGGGTCTAGACTGTTCTTTCCCCACCCCCTTCCCCATTCTGAGCACATCTTACTCATCCTCAGGTCTGTGCCTACTGTCCCACCAGTACCTCCTCACCCGCTCTGGGCTGCACCAGCCCTCATGGCCTCCCGTGAAGCCAGCCGGGCATGAAGCAGGGGCACCGTGACCTTGCCCAGAGCTCCATCCGGGCGTGCTGGGCGACCGTGCGCTGACCGTGGATCACACTGCCGTGGCCCATATCGCAGGCCACACAGGACGGTCCCCTGCAAACACACATTGTTTCGATTGTAATAGTTCATGTGTCTTAATGATCACTCTTGATTTTGAGGCATGATTCTTATTTGTAGCAAAACATGTTGGGTCATCTGTGCCCTTTTAGTGACTTTGTAAACTTAAGTAGGTTTCAGTTTTTTTTTTTCTTCTACAGTATAAAGCATTTTTTTTTTTCATTAACTGGTTCTCATTTGTTAGGAAAATTTCCCTTTCAAGTGCTTTGCTATGAGAGGTTGAAAATTTAGGAGAAGTCTGGAGTTAGGTCCTCATTTCTAATATGGAAATGTTAGCTTATGATATTTAACTTTTTCTGCATTTGTGTATCTGTATGGAAGTTCCCAACAGCTGTGGGCATGGGATTCTTACAGAGAGGACAGAATCTTCATTTTGTAACTTGGTAATTAATGCATTACGGTTATTGTGTCTCAAGTGTGCACATTATTGAAAATTAGAACACATTTTGATTGGATTGCAAAGAATATGGCTGTCTAAAAGCATGGTTTAATATAATACAGATGAGTCTGCCAGGCGACCACATTTCAGAGGGAATGCTGGGCACTCCTCAGGATACCCCAGGGCCCGTGCTTGCCGGTCTGGGGTTATGAGTCACTGTTGGTAGTATTCGGTGACAGAACCAGAAAAGCTGGTGTGCATGTGCGTGTGTGTGTGCGTGTGCGTGTGTGTGTGTGTGTGTGTGTTTTGTGAAGGAGTCTGACAGCCTGTATTTACCCATTGGATGTATATGCACATCTTCCTAAGCATTCATTTAGCTGACAGTCTGGGAAATGTCAGCGTTCTAATTAACTCCAGCCAGAGAAGGTTGTGCTGTAGTTTGAAATCCCTTTGATTGATGCAGCTGCAATTAGAGCGGGGCTCGGGCTCTGCACGCCAGCGCGGAAGAGGGTCGGATCGAGGAGGAGGTGGTGCTGGAGGCTCTGCAGAGCTGGGGGGGGGGTCCCAGGCCGTGGTCACCCGGCGGCACCCACAGCTCAGAGCCCAAGCATCTCACCCCAGCCTTGCCCACTTCCCCAGCTCAGAGAAGGCATTCCTTTGTTAGCATACGGAGTCCACATCATCCTTTGATTTTGTGGATATTGCTTTATGAAGGGGTTTTGAGGATTTGAAGGTTATTAGGCTAACTCCCAATTGATCTGCTCTCATACTTATGAAATATACTGACAGGAGCATCCTGATTTATATTTACCTTAAAAATTAACTGTTAAACGCTGTGTCTAAAATCACGTGATTAAAATGACAGGAATAGAGATACAATCCAGATCTTTGGATACTTTATACAGGTGCTGATACACCCGAATAAAAAGTCTTCCCTTGAGCATTGAATCTGGCAATTCAAAATCTGTTGATTACCCAGGAACTGACACTGCTTTGGACCCCCAGAGATCATTGAAGCCGAGCACCGGGCATGGGGCATCAGTGCTGCGTGGAGTCTAGGTAGGAGGTCTGCTAGTGAGGAAGTGGGGATCCGTCATGGGGAGCCACTGAGCTGGTCTCTGATGTGTGAGACAGGGGCTTCCAGGCTGAGAGGGCTGGGGTGGCCTACTTGGGGGACAGGTGCATGGCCAATGTGCGGAAGGCTGGGCTTGAGAAGGGTGCCGCGGGGGGAGGCACAACAGGGTCATCACATGGGGCCTGGAGCTTATGTTAGGTTTGCTGGTGGTGCTAGGGGACCCTGCCCGGTGCTTGGTGGAGGGAGCCGAGAGACTCGTCTCTGTTTGGGGCCGACAGTCTTGTCCCCGTGGTAGAGCAGGAGAGACTGGAGGCAAGAGAACTGGTCACGCCACCACAGCAATTGTCCTCACGAAAGGTAGGAGGGTCTAGATGAGGTCATTAGCCCTGTGTTCCTCCAGGTCAGGGTGAGAGGAGCTGACCGGTCAGGCGGACACGGGGGGCAGGCAGGAGATGATTCTCAGACTGGCCCTGCCTTCAAGCTCCTCGACTCGATTAAAAACGAAGACGCTTGAGCTCTGGGCCTCACAAAGCAGAGTTCCAAGCAAGGCCAAGGGAAGAACCCTTGAGGAAGAAGATGATGGGGACAGGTTCTGGCTGTGGTAGTACGTGGAGGGCATAGCATTTCCCGTGGAGCAGGGAGCTTCTCCTGATGCTCCTCTCAGCATCTGGACCGGCTCCGGGCTGTCCTCCACGGGACCTGCTGAAATGCACAGTGGAGAGTGACTTGTTTTTGAAGTGGTGCTAGCTAATTTTGTGTGTCAGCCTGAGGGGGCCATGGGATATCTGGTCCAGCACGGGTCTGCGCGTGTCGAGATGAGATCAGCAATTGGGTCTGTGGACCGAGGAAAGCAGACCACTCTCCTCGATGGGGGTGGGCCTCGCCCAATCTGTTGAGGGCCCGAAGAGAACAAGAGGGAGGAGGGGACAATTTGTGCTCCCTGCTGACATCAGCTTCTTCCGTCTCTGGGCTCGGCTCCGACCAGAACCTCACCACTGCCCCTCGGGGGGCTCTGGCTTGCTGACTGCAGGTCGTGGGCTCCTCAGCCTCCGTAATCACATGAGCCTCTTTCTTACGGTGAATCCCTCTGTCGATGTACCGCCCATGGCCGTGTCTTTCTGGAGAACCCAGACCGAAATAGAAGTGTTAATTTCCTACTTAAAAATGTTAATGACTTTACTGTTTTTATATAAACAATAATACACATGATAAAAACAATCAAGTCACATAGATGAGAACAGAAATGAGAGCCAAAACCATTGCTTAATATCCTAAAATATTATTGTAAGGCTAAGAAAAATATTATGAAACATTCAATAAGAGATTGGAATTATTGTATTTTTAACTCCACGTTCTAATTTTAGATGTTAGCAACTTCTGGCAACGAGCGATGAGAGAGTCAGCACTCCTACAGTTCTTGCCAAATGCCCTCCTTTTTCCCTCCAGGTTTTGTGTTTGCAGTGTTATTGTTGTCACATTGATGGGGTTTCTAACGTTCGTAGAACTTTTACAGTTGCTCAACATCACATTAATAGGTGTGACGAGGGCAACAATATAAATAATAGTCTTTCATGAGCTTTTCAAAGATTGTGCAGAAATAGCGCCATCTTCCTCTTTGGGGCAGATGTGTTTTTGTTTGTAGTTTGCTTTTAATCTGAAGGGACTTTGCTGCTTGTGATGGAGTTCCAGGGGCAAGGTGTGCCCGAGAACTCATAAACTCGTTGTACATGTGATTGATGAATGCAGGTCTCTACTGGGTGATAATTATGATACACGTGCACACACTCCTCTGCGACCCTCTCCTGAATGTCCCGTGTGGCCCCCTTAGGTCACTCCGTGAGATCACAAACTTTTCCATCCCACACTGAGCATCTCCTAGAGTGCAGGCTGCCCATGGTGAGCACATCCACGCACAATTTTGGGAGACTTGATAGCTATTTGGGGAGAAGTAACATAAGTAAACGATGACTCTGGCCATAACTGACTGGTAATGAAACTGCTAGACATCCTTAAAGGTCACAGTGGAATTGTATTTGTTATTTTTAATAAAAACACTGAAATGTATGGTATGATACTTGTTAAGGACATGAGATGATTTAAGCAGCTCATTTCTGAGTCCCGCTAGGAAAGCGTCGGCTGCGAGCGATGTCCCGTAGCAGACAAATGAGGGGTTCTTCTGACGCAGCAGGAAGTTGACGGTGCGCACTGTGTAGCTGGGGCAGCTGCTGTGCACGGTCCCCCTGGAGCTAGGGCTTTCCTAGCTTTAGTCCTCACACTCGCCGCCTCATGGTCTCAATCTGGCAGCTGCAGTTCCGGACATCATAACATTGTAGCTTTTTATTGGGATTCAGTGCCTCAGACAAGCAATCTGAGGCTCAGAGAGGAAGAAACTTGGCCGAGTCACAGGCCTAGAAAGTCACAGAGCTTCTCATTGGTGCCAGCCTTGTTGTGTTCCGAACCCCATTGTCTCTGCTCTGCCCCCTGACTCTGGGGAGCGTGCGCGGGCATCGGGCTTCCCTTCCAGACAGGGAGCACCTGAGGAGGTGCGGATGTGCTCCAGCTTGGCAGGGGCCCCTAGAGGATGCCGGGAAGGGATTCGGGTCCATCCACTCAGGCAGACGTGCCTTCCGGGCCACCTCCCCGATCTCCTCGCGTGCTGGGCTCTGGGGGTATGGAGTAGCTGATGCACTGACAGTAAAACAAGTCTTCTCATTTTGAGATTTGCTCAGAGACGATGAGCACCTCTCTTAAAAATTGTTCTGAATAAGAAATCCAAGATATTCTCTGATCTGACCCTAAATGCCATCAAAGTCTTGAGCCAATAATTAAATCAACTGTCCAGAGGTGATTTTTATTGGGATTCAGTGCCTCAGACAAGCAATCTGAGGCTCAGAGAGGAAGAAACTTTGCCGAGTCACAGGGCTAGAAAGTGACTCGTGGGAAGGTGGGAGGTGGGATTGGAGGAGGTGACCCGCTGGGCCGTGCATCTCGGGCCTCTGAGCTCACTGAGTACAGGACCACAAATCTAGGCAGGGTATTGTGTTCCTCAGGGGACAAGAAGAGTGTATGTCCTGATGCCCCCCCGTGCTCCGAGCCAGGCTGGGCCTGCAGGGGAGGTGGTCGAGGTCATAGCAAACATCTCCTGCTCCTGGGGCAGCCCAGCCTGCTCGAAGCAGCCGCCCCACGCGTGCGTCCGTGTCTGCGGCACGAGTCTGGGCTCTCCGGAGAGCCAGAGCCAGTAGGGATGTCTGCACCCACGTACCCCCTTTATGTATAATACGTACATTTGTCTATAAAGAACTGGCTCACGAGATTAGAGAGGCTGGTATGTCCACGACGTACCATCTGCAAGCTGGAGACTTGGGCGCCGATGGTGTGAATCCTAATCCAGGTCAGAGAACACTAGTAGCTCAGCCCGAGCAGGCAGAGAGAGAGGGAAAGAAACCACCCTTCTTCCTTCTTTTTGTTCTGGTCAGGCTGTCAACATGATAGATGGGGTGCAGCCGTATTTGTGTGAGCAGGCCTTCCTCACTCCATCCACAGATTCACTCATCTCTTCCAGAAACACCTCACAGGCACACCCCCAAATATTGGTAGACCACCTATCTGGGCATACTGTGGCTCAGTCAAATAGGCAAAATATTAATCATTGCACACGGCACATCACCAGTGGATTATTTTCAGCCCTGACAAGCCAATCATTATTCACATTATAACACATTTGTATGCAGTTTTCCCTTTTTTTTTTTTTTTAAGATTTTATTTATTTATTTGACAGAGAGAGAGACACAGTGAGAGAGGGAACACAAGCAGGGGGAGTGGGAGAGGGAGAAGCAGGCTTCCCGCCGAGCAGGGAGCCCAATGCAGGGCTCCATCCCAGGACCTGGGATCATGACCTGGGCCGAAGGCAGACGCCCAATGACTGAGCCACCGAGGTGCCCCATTTTTCCCATTCTTTTAAAAAATGGATGCTGATAACGTTAAAAACTCCTTTAAATTTACTCTAGCTTTGAAAGTTTCCCCTATGTGGATTCCCAGAACAATGATCTTCTACCGTGTATTATGTCTACGTTAGAGTGATGGAAAGCAAGATGAGAAGGCAATGTGGAATCAGCCAGCGTTTGGGGGGTGTGAGAAAGCCGACAGTGACCTGCAGGTACGTGGCTTATGGGATTTTCTGGAGAAGACCCTGGCAATCCACGCCTGCCTCTTGGCTCCAGCAGGTTGTTGCCACAAGGAAAGTATGGTGCCAGGAGTTTGAACTGTTCAAGACACAGATGTCTTTTCCTTTTGTAGAATAACCTATTTTAAAAACAGTTGGGTCCATTAAGAAAATACGGTGTGGTTTTAAGAAACCGTGTCTCTGTGTTGGATGCAGCTTGAGGGCTCCAATCGGAGACTTCTGTACTCGTAAAGAAGAAGGGATGGAATTCAGGTCCGTTCCCGGGCATCCAAAACTCAGCATGTCCTGAACCAGACCCCCTGTTTCTTCTCCCCAACTCCCCGTCTCTGTGTTTCCTCTCTGAAGAAGGGCTCTACTATCCACTTGGCTGCCCTGGACTCCTGAACTCCAAGCCATCCTTAATCGGAATATTATCTTCCTTCCCTTCCAAACTACAACCCTGAGCTTTATTAATTCCAGATACTTCCTATCTCCTGAGTCCATCCATTTCTCCCTACACCCACCAGTGGAAGGCTCTGCCACGGGGTCTTGGTATTGCCTTCCAGTCCATCTGTCCTGCCTCCACCAGAACCAGCTTTCCGACTGAAGCGCTCGGCCCAACCCCGTCACGGTTCTGACCCCAGAATTCTTCTCAAGGCAAAGTAGTTTCCTTAGCGGTGGACACGGCTGCTCACCAGGTGGGTCACTCAGGATTCGTGATGCACAGCCACGTACGATGGGCAGCAGGATAAATGGGGGGGAACAATTATTTGCTCAGTCTCATATTTTATGTACAGAAAAATATCACCCACCTCTGGACAGTTGATTTAATTATTGGCTCAAGACTTTGATGGCATTTAGGGTCAGATCAGAGAATATCTTGGATTTCTTATTCAGAACAATTTTTAAATGTGCCTTCAGGTCTAGCTTGTGTTGGCTAAGTGTCCAAACCTTCAAAAATAAGTTTTGTCACTATGCACAGTTCAGGTAAAAGGTAAAGCCATATATATTCATGGTATAATCTACACTTTGATCATATGTGTGACCTCATGAAAATCTAGGTGTAACCTTTGTACAAAATCTGCATTCCTTAATAAACATACAAATCAGACATTTTTTTTTAAATTTGGAAATGCATAACATGTTACTGGAATATTTTTATAATGAAATGCCTTGTCACGTGAACAGTGCATCCTTAATCTCTTTATTTGGGGATAATTCATGTATCGAATTTCCTGAAAGAGGCGTGAAACATGTCTATTCCGCAAAGCCCAGATATGCTTGCGCTGTGAAAGGCTTGCAGTGGTGAATGGAAAGTCTGTCTTCTTCCTCGAAGCCAAATTGTATGTGAAATGGAGAGACAAGGGTTTTATTGCTAATTCCAGTGCTCACTCATTGGCGAGCGCGCCTCCTCATAATGGTCACCCTTAGTGCTGTGAAATGCCATGGAGAATGTGCAGTGAAGCCCTTGGAATTAACCACTCATACTAATTACAGGTTCCACTGGTGAAGCCGTTTAACTCTGACCCGGGAAGGAGAGACATAAATTCACAACCATGAGCGGGAGGAGGGCAGAGAGCCGCGGGCGCTGTGAGTCCTTTATTTATTTATTCTCCTCAGAGCTTTTTGGCTCTGCAAACACAATCTTGTCAGGATTATTTTCAGGTTATTTGTCTAGAGTCCAAAGGAAGGTGACTTTGTTTATTTTGGGGATTTACATGCCATTTCTACAAAATAATCTCTCTTTAAAAATGGATAAAATAGATTGTATTAAACCAAAAAGGAAATCTTAGTTCTGGTTCCTTTTGTAATTCAGGGAGATTAAGACAAGCATTCTTGGAGGAGGACTAGGCCCTATTTTGAAAAGAAGTCTGTGTCGTCAGAATGAGCACAGAGCAAGACGTGGAAGAATGCCGTGCCCCGTCCTCAGCCGTTGCCCCAGGGGGAGGGCAGAGCCTTCAGCATTCTGCGGCAGAGGATCCCTCCATCAAAGGGCAGCTCGTGTCGGAAAGGGAGCGGCATTTGGAGTCGGAAGATTTGGGTCCTGGCCACGGGTCTGTGGGTTCCCCGTCAGCTGAACCTGGGCAGTGAGGTCCCCTTTTGGCATCCTGATTTCTCGGCTGTGGAGTGGGGGCGATGAGGCACAGCGTGCTGGTGGGGGTCACATGAGATCGGGGCGGGGGATGTGAAGTGGCTCTGAAGACTGAGAGTGTTTTACAATTGTGAGGGATTACTGTTGCTGTTACCACTGTTCCATTTGTAAAGACAGACCCACATCTGTGACAACATCCTCACGTATCCCCGTTTATGAGCCCGAGAGGCATTTTCCAGTAATGGGCATCTCATGACTTGTGGTGAGTGTTGCAGAATCTGGTGGTATAGATAGTGTTTATACTGAAGTCAGAACTGAAGAACAGCACTGGGATGGTTCTCTATCAGAAGTCATTGTTTTGTGTTTTTCCTTCTTTTAAATTACATCTTTGGAACTTTTATAATATATCGCGTCTGCTTGGAATCATGGGCTAACATCATTTTAAAGATACCCTGCAACTAGAGATGTAAATTCATTGTTCATTGTGTTACAGCCAGGAAACTGGAGGCCCAGAGAGGCTAGGTAACTCGTCCAAGGATACACAGCAAGTAGGTGATGTAATCGACTCTTTAAATGTCTGTTAGACAAAGTTTCTTGATTTCAGGAAATAAAAATAAACTCCGAGCGACGTCATTAGATTGCTGCACCATAGGGACTGGGATGTTACTACTGCATGGAATAAATCCCAAATATCTCTTCTCTCCAGGTTCAAAGTGCCAGGAAGGGATATCCAATCTGTGAACTAGGTCACTGCTGGAAACCTGGCTGCCAGGGGCGGGGCAGGTGGCAGATGTATATTGAAGCCCGATTCTATTTTTATACAGTTATTACACAATTCTATAATTGTGCGTATTTATACAGTTGCATCATTAATGTATATTAGCTGGGCATTAACATATTAAATATAGGAATATTACCCAAAGGGAAGGAAGACTGGATGTTGGAAAGCAAAAAAACCAAAGAGGAATAGCAAATGTCCGTCAAAGTTCACCTTTTTAGTTCACGTCTCATGCTTGTCCTCTCCCGTTGTGGTGTCAGCTCTGGTGATGTCTCTTCTCCTAATTCAGATTTCATGCCCCATAATATCAACTCAGGACAAAATTGTAGAGTTAAACACAACTAGCGCATCTCACACAAAAGGAGAAAGGAAGTGTGTGCAGGAGGGAGTGACCTCATCGCTCATGATAAATCTCTATCTCAAGCCTTGGAATACCTTATTCTTAAGTTCTCTACTTATCCCAAGACGTGTCTGAGACTTCACTTTCTTTCTCGAGAGGGGACCATCATCAAGCTCCCGCTTGGACTAACCACTGAGCAAGCGGTGAGACCCACTGACCTCTGAGCAAGTCCCTGGCCCAGAACGATGACCTGTGCGCTTGCCCTTCATTTAGCACCCTCTGTATGCAAGTCCACAAATAGTGCCAAGCTTTGCTGACATAAATGGACACATTTTTACAGTTATACTTTAATTTTAGAACCTCTGCTCCTGGGGTTGAGGCTGCATGGGGTTCCCAGTGATATGATGGGAATGCACGTTCGTCACAGATCTGAAGGCATGGACAGGTGTGTGCATGTGTTACGTGTGGGTGGTTTGGGGGTGGGGGAGATATCTGATGGCCTAAAAGTCCTAGGCCCAGTTAAGGGATTGGCTGCGGTATGCAGTGTCACTGGGTTTTGCTAGTCTGTAGAGTGATGCTTGGAGTCACAGTGGAGAGTCAGAATGTTACTTACATGGGAGGCAGCACGCATTTTATGCCTCAACAGCAGGTTTCCCTGGTAAAAACGAAGTGATAGGTTGTCCTCAAAGCCAGCTTTCCCCGTTGTACTTGGTAAGAGACTGAGCTAATTTGCAAGGAAGCAGAAACAGAATTTGAAGAATTGCCCCTTCTCAGGCCCATCGACAGAGCACACATTGAGCTGCGCTGCGTACACACTGGGTGGTCTTCTGCTCCCCCGAGCCCCTTGCGGCCACCAGGAACATGCCCCCCCGCCATCGCTGGCACACGGGAGGGCGTAGTGAACGCAATGCCAAATGCCCATCGGGAACATGAGCTAATGAGGTTGGGCGCACACGGGGCATTTTCTAAGTCAAAACCACAGCCTACGATGTCAACAGAATTTCTCCAAAAAAAAAAAAGGCAGGTGTGTACTTTGGACAGGCACCAGTCACAAATCACATTGCCGTTCCAGGCACTTGGGTCTGATGTCAAGTTAAACGGACCAGAGACCTTACTTTGTTGCATCTGAAGGTATGCTAGACCCTTGTCATCTTCTCTGGTCTGGAACTACAGGGGAAGAGAAATTCTTGAACAAAACAGTGATGCAGATTATTCAGAAATGAGGGTCTTGCATAGGACTCTCTGAAATGGCAGCCGTGTGATGTACCCCATAATTACCAGGAGGGACGATGTCTTTTCAGGCTGGTCCTCTCTGACAGCTTATAGCAATCAGAGCGGGACAACTTGAGCCAGATGGCTGGCCATGGTGATTTCAAGTAGACACAATCAGTGACTGGAGTGGCAGTGTCCTCTGGCAGACAAGGAGTGAGAAACCAGCCACTCGTCCTACAGTGTTCCATTCCTGCCACACGTTAACACATAGGAAACTCATCTTCTTTCCCGCTGGGGCGGCTGGGAGGCTTTGCTAACTGCTGCATCGTTCCTTTGTTCTGCATAAACCACCCACTTGCCTCCTGCCACTGGCAGGAAAACAGCCAGTGCACAGAGGTCAGAGGGCTGGCTAATCATCATTTTGTTCTGTCTGTTACATTTGTACATTTTTCAAATTTCAGCTTTTGGATGATTTTCCTCTCCACTGAGTAAAACAGTAATGGCCTTCACCAGAGCCTGGTGAATGAACACGCATTTCTGCTCTTTCCTTCATTGTCAAGCCATCGGAAATTTGCAAGGGCAGAAATGGCGTTCTACAAAAGACTCAGCAATCCCATCCAAGGCAAGTCTTTATTCGCCAGACTTGCCTGGCTCTGGGATACCCTGGTAATCAGCCTCAAGAGCCCGGGGATCTCTGACCAGCTGTGCTGTTGGTTTGCAGCGCTTTCCCGGGACGGTGTTACTCTATTTCTGAATCTCCTTTGCCATTGTGTGTCTAGCTGTCCACACGTGGCGATCAGCAGGAGTGCCCTGAGAGGCTGGGTGGGAGGAGAGGGTCATATGTTCCTAGCAACACCTTGAGAGACATGCTAACTGTAGACTTCGGGAGATCGGATGGGTCATAAGTGGATTTAGCTTTGGCAGGTTTTCATATTTATTTTCCTCCATGGAATTTCAAATGAAGACATTAAATGTTGATGTCACAGATATTAATCACTGGACACTTAAATTTTACTTATTAGAGAGAGAGGGTTTTTTTAAACTTTTAAAACAATACAACTTTTAAAAAACATTTTATCATGAAAAATTCAAACATGCACTAAAGTAAAGAGATTAAATAATAAATAACTAGTCCACATACCCAAACCAAGACTTAACAGTTACTTACATTGTGATGATCATGTTTCATTTTTTGGATGGAAGGCGGATATTTTTGAAGGGGGTATTTATTTTTTCCCAGTGATAATTAGGTTTCCTTTTACAAAATATTTACATGTTAAAGTTTTTTTAAAAATAAAATACAACATGCATAGAGTAAATTGCACAAATTTTGGATATATGGCCCTATGAATGTTTTTACTAAGTGATCACACCCAGGTTGCTTAGCCCAGGTCAAGATACAAAACATTCCCAGCAGTTTAGAAGCCCTCCTGATACTCCTTCTGGTCATCCCCCCTGCCCAATAAAGGTATTCATTGTTCTAATTGATATCATCATAGTTCTGCCTGTTTTTAAATTATATGAATGACATTTTGCAGTATATATTCCTATATGTCTGTCTTGCACTCAAACCATTGTCTGAGATTCATCCACACATTGTATGTAGCCGTAACTTGCTCACTACTTGAATATACTGCAATTTCTTTATTCTACCCTTGACGAACTCCCCAGTTCTTGGATATTAAAAATTATGCTGCTGTTAAAGTCAGGAATATATCTGTGAGTGCACCCGTGTACATGTTTGTATTGGATCTGTATCTGGAGAGGAACTGATGTCTTGCAGGGCATGCATGCGTTCTGCTTTAGTAGATACTGCCAAGGAATTTCACAAGGTGGTTGTACCAATTCATGCTTTCCACCAGCAGTGCAACCACTAGGCTTTTTGTCTGTAAGGATTTGCCTATTCTGGACATTGCGTATCAGTAGACTCATATAGTAGTACATGGACCTCGTGTCTGGCTTCTTTCACTTAGCATAAAGTTTTCAAGGTTCATCCATTTTGTGGCATATGTTAGTACTCCATCTTCTTCATATCTGAATAAATATTCCACTGAATGTATACATACTGTAATTTGTTTATGCATTCATCAATTGCTGGACATTTGAGTTGTTCCCACTTTCTAGTTATTGTGCTATGCTGCTATGAACATTTGTGTAAAAGTTTTTATAAGGACATGTTTTCATTTCTCTTAGGTATATACCTAAGGATGGACTCACTGAGTCATATGGTGACTCCACATTTAACTTTTTTGAGGAACCGCCAAACTGATTTCCACAGTGGCTGCATGGTTATACATTCCCACCAGCAATGTGTGAGGGTTGTAATATCTCCACACCCTTGCTAACCATTGTTATTTTATGTTGTTGGCTTTATTTTTATTTTTTTAAACTAAAGCCTTCTAGTGGATATGAAGGGGTATGTCATTGTGGTTTCAGTTTGCGCTTCTTGACTAAGGATATGGAGCATCTTTTCATGTGCTTATTGGCCATTTGCATATCTGCTTTGGAGAAATGCCTATTCCAGTCCTTTGCCTATTTTTTATTGAATTTGTTCAGTTTTATTTTGTTGTGTGGCATGAGTCCTTTATATATTCTGAGAACAGAACTTTGTCAGACACATGTCTCATATTCTGTGGGTTGTTTCTTTATGTTGTGGTAGTGCCATTGGATGCACAGTTTTTAATTTTGGTGAACTCCAACTATCAGTGTTTCTTCTGTTTTTTGTGGTGTCGTATTCAAGGAACTGCTGCTTGATCTGAGGTCACAAAGATTTACACCTATGTGAGGTCTGATTTTTCATTCCTCATGTTGGTAGTGTGTGCCTGCTCTTTTCTGCACTATCAGCCTTACTAGGAATTTATCAGTCTTAAATGCCTTTTTAAAGAATTAACTTTTGAATGTTTCTCTATTCCATTCTTCTATTTTTTTTATTATTTGTTTCTACTTTCGTTTGGTATGATTTACAGTTCTTTTTAAAAAATAGCTTCTTGGAATGGATATCTGGCTCCTTGTTTTTCAATAATATTTCTTTTCTAATATATAAATTTATACCTTTAAATTTTCCTCTACTCGCTATATCAGCTGTATATCAAAAGATTTGCTATGTTGCATTTTCATTACCATTTAGTTAAAAATGTATTCTTGCTTCCTTTTTAATTTTTTCTCTTCTCATTTATTTAGAAATATATTGCTTAATTTGTAAAAATCCGAAAAAAATTAGTTATGCTATTAATTTCTTGCTTGATCCTACTGTGGTTAGAGGATATATTAAATCACTTAAAATGAATTTAGAATTGCTTTTTGGCTCATAATATAAACAAATTTTTATGTATTCCACGTGAATTTGAAAAGTGAGGTCCATTTTGTTAATTGTGTTTTCCACATTGTCTATGTTGTTACTGATTTTTTATTTGTTCATTTTGATTTTTATTTAGAGAATGGTTTCAATATTTCTATGTCTTTTCTTTTTAGCCCATTTTTAGCTCTTGCTTTATATGTTTCAAAATTGTGTTATTAGGTGCATACAAATTTAGGATCTAATCTTTCTATTAAAGTATACGCTTTTTAAATCTAAAAACCCTCATGGCCTTAAAGACTACTTTATCTTATATAAGTTGCGCTAGGTCAGATGTTTTTTGGTTAGTGTTTTCAATGTATATCTTTTTTGGTCAGTGTTTTCAATGTATAACTTTTTTCAATTCTTTTACTCCAGATGTTCTGTATTCTTATATTTAAAACAGCTTTCTCTTGAAAGCAACATGTACTTGGATTTTAAAATACAAGTTATAAAACCTTTGTTTTTTAATTTATATTATTTATACTTTCCTTTCATGTAATATAATTACTTATAATCTTGTATTTAAATCTAGAATCTTACTAATTTTTTTGTTTGTATACCTGTTGGTATGTTTTTCTCCTTTCCATCTTAGTTTTTAAATAATTGTCTATATTTTTAGCTCTACAATTGCACTTTGTTAATTCATTAGTTATACATGCTTTTATTAATCTTTTCATGATTACAGTAGAGAGCATAATGTGCACCTTTGATTAATTTGCATTTAAGTTAAAATGTTACTTTTACTATTTAATGAATTATCAAGGACATTGCTGTAGTTTAACACTCCTGCTTTTTGTGCAATTGTTGTCATATGTTTCAATTCTTCAAATAATTTAAATCCTACAAGAATTTTTAAAAAGATTTATCTATCTATCTATCTATCTATCTATCTATCTATCTATCTATATCTATCTATCATCTATCTATCATCTATCTATCTATCTAAGAGAGAGAGGGAGGAGGGGCAGAGGGAGAGAATCCCCAATCAGACTCCCTGCTGAGCTTAGAGCCTAATGTGGGGCTTGATCTCATGACCCTGAGATTATGACCTGAGCCAAAACCAAGAGTCAGACACTCAACCAACTGAGCCACCCAGGTGCCCCAATCCTACAAGAATTTTTAATCTTTGTGTTAATAATATCTCATATTTAATTAGAGTTAAACATATATTTACCATTTCTAGTGTTTTCAACCCTCCCTGCATTTCTGTGCTTTTTTACTGGGATCATTTTCCTTCTGTTGAAAAATTCCTTTTAATTTCTTTACTTCTGTTAGTGTTTTTCTATTCATGATGAATTTTAAATTCTTGTTTTTCTAAAAAATACATTCATTTATTTGATATTTAAGACTACTTGTGCTACGTATTTAATTCTAGTTTGGAAATTATTTTCTTTCAGCATTTTAAAACTGTCATTTTATTGTCATCTGTCTTCTATTGTTTATGTTGTATAGACATCTGTCTGTCTCATTGCTGCTCCTTTGAAGGACAGGTTTCTTTTTTTCCATTGACTATTTTTAAGAGTTTTTTTATCTTTTTTTTTTTTTTTTTTTTTTTTTTTAGTAGTTTACTCTGAACAGTAGTTTACTCTGTGAATAGTTGTGGTAGGTGGACTTCTCAAATGATTCCCCAGGGACTCTTACCTTTGTATAATCCCCTCTTTGCCTCTCTAAGCTCTGGTTGCCTTCATTGATCTCTGGTCCTTCCACGCTTTCAAAAATCATTATCCAGCTTTTGAAATTGTTTTCCATGGGGTGATTCTTCTTATACCAGCTATGAAATCCCAGCTAGTAGCAAGACCACATGGTCAGTCAAAACAATGTGAGTAGGCATTCTCTAAGTGAATTTCCATTGATCAAGGATACCTTGCCAAACACTCTTTAAGTACTGCTTGAGAATTAATGAATGAGATCAGTTTGACCTGGAAGAACCATGCTCCTGGTTAATGTGAAGCATGTTCATGACTTGTGGTCGAAATATGTTCAAAGTTCAGTAAGTTTCTAAATAGACTGGAATGGGAAATACCTTGAAACAACTAAAAAGATGCAGATGAAAGCCAGCCCCAGGGGAAGAGCGAAGAAAATGCAGCTTCACTCAGCACTGGAACCCTATGGCACTTGACCCTGGGTAATAAATATCATGCACAACCCACTTGCATTTTCTGCACCTTTGAGGCCCCATGTACCCTTGGGAACTACCCAGCTATGCCTGGCTCAGTCCTTTCCCTTGTCCACAGGGATCCAATCGGCATTGGCCAGAATTCCATAGAGGAGGCATAGTTAAAACACAGGGGCTTTGTGGGGCCCATGAAAAGAGATTAGAATCCCAGTTTATCCACCCACGTTTCATATTGGACAGTTCATTAAAATTTCAGTCTTGGTTTCCTGGTTTGTGAGATGAAGGTTGTTATGACAGTGAGGCATGGTGTCACTGTCGGCCTCCTGACACATGGTAACCAATCAGTAAGGTGTGCCCTTTGCTCACTCTTCCTTTTAGACTTATCTTTCATGTTCAGGGGACTTCTACACGTGGGTACCACTCCATCACTTACGTCTTTCATCTCTCAGGCTTCAGTAACTTCTCTCTCAGTCTGGGTGGTGTGTGAGTGTTAGGGGGAAAGTTGGTCTAGGAAAGGATGGCAATGGGATTTGTGCTGTGGAAACCTATGCTGCAGACGTTCTAATGAGTCCAGCAGCCTCTTTTCCAAACACAACCCAGGCAGCATTCATTACCCCCACTGGCCAAGAGGATCAGCCTGGCTCTGGAAGCAAAGGCAGGGACGGTGTTCTAGCACAACAGAAGTGGTGGCAGAAGGATCATCCATCTGTGGAGACCCTGCAGCAATGCAATTATGGGACCATTGCAGGGTGAGAGTTCAGTGGCATACGGGGCAGGTCTACAGGGGCCCCGTTTTGATGGGGTGATTACGATGTGCAAATGCAGGGCAGAGATTCTGAGACCTGGCTAAGCCAGATACAGGCCAGTGAGAGTCATTTTGTGCATACGTCTGTGGAGCCAGGCAGGGGCTGGAGGACCAGTATGTGGGGGATCCCGGGACTGGGGAGAGAAGCAGGCTGTTAGGAAATGAGAGAGGTTTCACGGGGATGACTTGTCCCTCACAGGAGGGAAGGGGGTTTGGAGGGAGTAAACTTAATGAATCCAAAGACAGTGTACCTGCGAAACATCCAAATCTTCAGATTTTAGCCAAGTGTGCTTACTGTTATTCTTGAACAGGGAGGGTTGGTTTTTGTTTTGTTTTGATGAGAGATTGTGGTACTGGGTGTTACAGAAAAACAGTGTGATTCCCCCAGCTTCTCATGCTGCCATCTGACTCACATCTGACTTGATCATATAACATCGGAGACGTCATATGTGAGGAGACCCACCATGTTTGGGGCCCATGGAATAACGAGCTAAGGAACCTGGGTGCCTGGGACAAAGGTCAAGCTGGAGAGAACTGATTTCCCCCTCAAAGTGACCCCCTTAAAGTGTCCTCTTCATTTTTGGAGAGTAGACAAAATGAGCGGAAGGAGAGGGTGCAGGAGATGTCATGCACCCGGAGTCCAGGAGAGATGCTGACTGAAGCCTCAGGGAGTTTTCCCTGAACACTTGGTGCAGATTGACGTTAGCACAGTCACTTAGATTCCACACTGGCAGAGACCACAAGGCAAATGCAGTGACGGACAGCGGGGCCGTCCTGGGTGTGGGGCGATGTAAACAGTAGCAGCACCTGCTATCGTGGTGCTTTCACCCCGACTGCAGGCAAGGTCCTCAGTGTCCCTGGTATGTACTGAGCCAGGGACATGTGTAGGGGGCAGGGGGCACGTGTCATTGGAGGGACAGCCTGCACCAACTGCCTTTGTTCTTGGCAGAAGGGGGGATGGGTCCAGCTACTTCCTTGCTTTTCCCCTCCCCACCCCAAAGTTATTAATCTCCCTTCTCTCTGTGTCAACAGTGGCAGAATCAGAGAACCTGAAAGGATCCCCCCATCACATTCGTTTTCTAATCAGCAGGGCTTCAGAGAGGGAGGTGCAATGATTTGCGGAAGGCCCTGCATCTCCCAGCCCCCTCCTCCCCATCCACTGGCCTCCTGGGTATTGAGTGCTGCCCTTCTCAATTCCACCACGAATCTGACATGTCCCTAGCCCCTCTGGATGGTGACCAGGATTCATGGTCAGACATACAGGAGTGGTCAGCTGACGTCTATGGTGAAGAGCAGATGGATCAATGCAACTCATCTCTCCCACTGGAAAGACAAGGCAGCCTTGTGTGGGGAACGTTGCCTTGACTCAGGGTCAGGCAGACAGGTTCGAATGTGGCTGCTTTATTGTCCAGCTATGCGGCTTCAGACAACTCAACCACTCAGGGCTTCCATTTCTTCCCCTGTAGTCGGCAAATAATACGTACCTGGGAGGACTGGGATGCAGATTAAGCCATGTGTGAAAACGCTACACCCATGCACGTGTATTCAGGAGTGACTGGTACCTGACATCACAGGTGTTCAGGGGTGTTTGTTGAACTGAATTTAGCTGGGGAACGTATTCCAAGTCCACCTGCGCCTGATGCTGCAGGAGTTGTGGTGTCTTTGGAGGTGGAGAGCCAAGTCAGAGTCAGAGCTAAGCTTGCCTTTGAGATCCCACAGGTGAGCGTGGTGGCCCCAGGGGAAATGGAGCAGAAGTGGCTGGGAACACAGCTGCAAAGTTGTCATATCTGATGGTCTCAGGGAGCATGGCACTCTTCGCAGTAGCTCTAGAAGGCGGGTGGGATAGAGACCTTATTTTATGTCTTCCAAGGTGCTCGTTGCCGTAACAGCCGACGTAATGGCGTTCCATGTCAGGCTGCGCCGCTGTCATCCCCAAAGGCCCCATCAGCCCTTGTCCCTCAGGGTGTCGGCTGGACCACGTGGCTCTCTGGGAGCTGCGATTCCACGGCAGGCATGGCAGTCCAAAGTGAGTTTGTGAGGTTCAGGAATCCAATTTTGCCCGGATTATGTTCCTGCTCTGCTTCAGAACGGAAAGCTGTCTTTGTCAGTCAAATAAAGGATGGAAATGATTTAGGTCTGGATTTCATGCCGCTTTTCTTTCTAGACAGAAGACGGCTTCAGAAGTCACGTGTGGTGTGTGTCTCGAATACTTGAGAACCTGCTCAGCAGAGAACACAAAGAACAGATCACAATCCTATCATCTGGCGAGCTTTCCTATCGAGCAGGTGCTTACACTTACGGTCTCAGGAAATTTGTTTATTAAAACAATACCATGAGTTGAGTGTTGTCCCTTTTACAGATGAGGATACTGAGGCAGGCACAGAATTGGGGCTCTCATCCTTGCCTTCCCCTGCAGAGCCTCTCCCCACCAGGGTATCACCTTTTGTCAGAATCAAGAACGTTTTTCTTTCATGCTGCTCACTAGTTAGTTTCCCTTGCTCTAGTGGGGCCGATGTGGGTACAGGTCTTTGGTGTTAAGCAACAGTATAACCCTGTGGTTTGTTCATCAATTACACAGGACTTGCTTCGAAGTACAATTTGAATGCCACATGGGGCCACACGTGTCCGTAGGACCAGGCAACATACCTCTTCTTTCCCATTTACTGTTCGTGGGTAACCCAGGGCCCAGGCCTTCAATTAGCTTCATTAGAATAGATCTTCTGCCTAAAAGAGAAGAAGCAGCATTAAAAGACAGAGGCCAATTGGGAATTGCTGTTTTCGTTTACTGAGTGATGATAAATAAAGGTGTATTCCCTGATTTAAAGAAGGTTTCAGGAGAATAGTTGGTGCGAGCTTCTCAAACACACAGCCTGGGCTCAGAAGAATTTTTATCTCAAAATAAATGATTGGATTAATTACTAATTAATATCTTATTATCTCTCGAATGCACTCGTTTTTTTCTTCCACCGCCAAAGCCGTTATCTGAGTCTGGGGCTCCCACCCTCTGTCACCAGGACTGTCCAAGTCCCTCATCTCATCTCTCTGACCCAGACTCTCCTACGAAGCTGGAGCAAGCTTTGGAAAGCACTTATTTACCACGTTCTTGTCTGTCTTGCCATCTGATGGCTCTGCCAGTGGCACATGGAAGTCCTGCCCGGGAGGATCACACACTAATGGTCGGGTGCAGCCTACCTCTCCAGCATGTCCTCTCCCACTC
This sequence comes from Mirounga angustirostris, assembly GCF_029215605.1. NCBI lineage: Eukaryota > Metazoa > Chordata > Mammalia > Carnivora > Phocidae > Mirounga > Mirounga angustirostris. Next base: position 9,974,834 of record NW_026991718.1, read on the forward strand.
TGCAACCACGTGGGATTGTTTGCAGTCTTCCAAAGCCCCTGCTCCCTTGGTGATTGGTCTGTGCACACCCCACGCACTCTGCGAGGCACCTCTGGCCCCACCCAGCCGGGGGCTCCATCCAGGTCCTGGAGATGAGCTTGCCCCCTCTTGGATGCCTCCTTGGTCACCTGCCCCAGCTCTGCAGGCCTGGCATCCCTCCTGCTTGCTTCTGCAGCCTCCTGTTCTTATCTTTAACTCATCACACTGTATTGTAAGTACCCAGTGGACGCTGTCTAGGCAGGAATCACATCTTTTCTTAACTCCGCTGTCTGGTGCATGGTAGGCTGTCAGTAAGTGCGGAATGAGTGAACACTATTTTATGGAATTTCTTGTCTTCTTCCATCAAACATTTATGGGGCAACTACTATGTGCCAGATGCCAACCACCAGGTTTCCTGATGGTACAGGCAGTAGGTTATAGTGACGACAGAGTGATAACTCCGTGGGGACTCCTGGCTATTGTTAGGGAAGCCTCCCCATTTCTTGGTGTCTCCATCTCAGTTGCTTTTCAGGTGTGGGGACTGGGGTGTCCAGACCTGGCCAAACAGTCAATTCTCAGACACTTATCTTGTAAGAGCCTTGGGATTATCTGGTCTATATTTTTAATTATTATTTTTGCAGTGGTATCATTCATGGAACTTTGTAAAAAAGCTAAAATACTAAGTTAGTTGGGTTGGAATTTGGTGAGAGTCTTGGACTTTCATATAATGCTCCCCTGTGATCCCTAGTTACCCTGATGCATGGTTTGAGAAATGACAAATCAACCCTGACATCTAATATTACAGGTGAGGAAACTCAATCTCTAAGAGGGGCAATGATTTCCTTTAGATCACACTGCTGAGTAGGGGCAAGGCAAGCACTAAAACTTGAATATTTTAGTTTTAAGCCCTAATCCATTTTTTTGGTCCTAAATTCCACACTGATTCCTATTTATTTATGTCTCTTACTATCTGTCTTACTATGTATCTATGTCTTTATGATTTATCTACTTATCATCTGTCCTCTATTATTACCCATCTTCACCATCACCACCCCCATCATCATCATCACCATCATCATCACCACCCCCATCATCATCATCATCACCACCATCACCATCATCATCACCATCACCACCCTCACCACCATCACCATCATCACCATCACCATCATCAACACCACCATCATCAGCATCATCACCATCACCATCACCATCATCACCACCATCACCATCATCATCCCCTCAATCATCATCATCATCATCATGTTATCATCATCATCTATTTTCTTAGCTTTACATTCTGTGCCACAAAGATAAGTAATCCACATGGAGGCTTCCTATATTCATTCATAGGCCATGATTTTCTATTTATCCTGATCTGGTCTTTACAGAACTGACTCATCAGCTCATCTAGGAACCAAGTTGCCAGCATGCAGCTGCTGGATAGCCATACCTGCTCAGGAAGTAAATTTTACCTTCTGCCACCTCATTTTCTCATTTGATCCTAGCCTCTTGGTGCGTCTGAGTCCAGCTGCCTTCTGATGTTTTGCTTCATTGCCAGTTCCTGGTGTGCACATACTCCCTGGAACATGGCTTTTGCAATTGGCCTACTCCTCGTTCTTGGGTATGATATCATATCTGACTTCAGGCCTCCCTCGCATCAACCTACAGCGCCTAGGAGCGAAGGCTGTATCGGCCCTCTGTTGATGGCAGCTTTGCCCTACATGCATTAAGACCCAAGGACTGGGTGCTTTCCCATGCAGAGCAGTCATCGTTGGCTTCTCCTTCAGCAGGACTCTGATGCTTGGCCGTGGCTGCTGTGGGAGGCTAAGCTCCCATTTACCTACTATGAGGATTCTTGGTACCAAGCAACAGAATTTGACTCTAGATAACTGAGGCAGAAGAAAAATGTATTGGGAGAATATTTGCTAGCTCATAGAATTGATGGAGGGCAAAAGAAGAGGCTCAGCAAGTGGCAGGAACCAGGAACGCTGAACATCCAGAAGCTCAGTCTGGTTAGATGCGCCTGACATGGGAAGCCCTTCCAGCTCCCCTGCCATCAGGCATGCCTGAAACCTGCTGAAATGCATTCTAATCCATTCTCTGTGATCCACACTCTCAGATGGGACAAAGCACCTGACAGCCATGCTAGGTCACATGCTGTACTGCCAGGGTCCGAGGAACGTCGGCACCTGGCATTTATCCTCCAGAGGCGGCAGTCCTCGCTCCTGCCGGATTTCACATGGTGGTAGGCTCAAATACTAGACAGACAGAAAAAGGCCAATGCCAACTCTCGGTCTCTCTATTTGCCTCCAGTGTGTTCTGTGTGCCAACGCCCAGAGTTCTTCCCTAGACATGGTTCTAAAGCCTGACTCCACACTTCAGCTCTCAGTTTAGTGATGACTATAGTGAGCCCATCAGGCTTCCATGAGCGGGCCATAATCTGGCCTTGGCCACAGGGCTGAGTCTCACTGGCCTTTGTCACTTAACCCTTTCCTCTCACCCACTTAGGGTCTAGAAGAAGCTGAACTTCCTAACTCTGAGAAATCTCACATCTCTGGACTCTTGGAGCTGCTTTGATTTTCACTTTCCAACCAGCCATCGATTTTTCCCAATAATGCTTCGAGCACAGCCGTATCAGCCAATACCCTCTCCTAATTTACGTTATACCTAGATGTTCAGTGGGAACCTGACCTACCTTCCCTGATGCCATGTGTGACAGAGTAACCATATGTTGGCATCATGTATTATACACCTCTAGTTTTCCAGGCTCTGACATCAGTCTCCCTGTCACCAACCATTGGACCACTAAGCCAGTGACATACTTTAAATCACTGATATGACAGCACCCCACGTCAAGCTACCAGTGTGTGTATTTATTCAGGTAACATGATCTGACCTAACGGGGAAGCCCTGAAATGCAATATTGGACACTCCAGGAGTGATTTATGGTTTGCCTGAAGTACGGTGAGGGCTGTGTTTGTGGTGTGGGGGGTAGAGAAGGGGCAGGGCTCTGCCTGACACTGTCCTTCCGGTCACTCCAGAGCCCGGACAGCAGAGGGCCCACCAACGGCAGCACGTGGCTCCCACAGACCCACCCCCCTCAGCAACCGCACACATCTGCAGAGGAGGGGTGCAGTGTGGAGGGTTCCACGGGGAGTTTTTCTGGACTCGGCTAAAAGATGTCCCTTCTGCCCTCTTCTCTTGGCCAGAACTCTGTGCCGTGGCTCAAGCTGGACGCTGGGAGAGCGCAGTTGTGGGCAGGGCCACTTTCCGCTTGATTTCCAGTTCTTTTTTAGTTTCCATCCCTCTACTGAAATTCCTCATCTGTTCATGCACCGTCCACTTTTTCCTCGAGGGCCTTCAACACAGCAATCGTGGGTATTTTAAACCCCATATGATGGTTCCAGCACCAGGGCCCTGCCAGAGTCTGGTTCTTTTGCACATTCTGTCTCCTTACGGTGAGTTTGCCTGCTTCCATGGGCCGTGTGGGGGTTCAGTTCATTGAGTTCATCGGGCTTGGCTTCTGCTGATCCGGTCACCCTCCATGTAACTCTGGCTTCCAGTGGTCCCTTTGTTGAGGGTGGGGCTGATTTCCTGGGGGTTTCCAGTCTGTGTCACAGTCATCTTCAGCTCCCCTTCGTGCTTGCACCTCAGAGCACGTTTCTCCACGCCCTCATCTTCTTGCATAGGTTAAGGTTCCCCTCCTTGTGACTCCGTGAGCTCAGCTCAGTACTGGCTGGGGATGGTGAGGCGCTCTCCCGTCCCAGGCTGGCCTGGTCTCTGAGGGGCTGGGTCCCCGAACCTCAGGGATGGTGGGGTGGTCTCCATCCCAGGCTGGCCTGGACTCTGAGAGGCCGGGTCCCTGAACCTTGGGGATGGTGGGGTGCTCTCCTGTCCCAGTCTGGCCGGGTCTCTGAGAGGCTGGGTCCTCATCTTGGGGGTAGGGGGTTGGTTTAGTCACTGTGTCCCCTGTCTGTAGCAGCGTCTCTGGTAGTGAGGGTCCAGCGTATCTTCCTGCTCCTCTTCCGGGGGGGACGGGTGTTCTCCTGTGCCCCGCGAGCCAGCGCCCTGCCCTTCCCCAGCAGCCCGGCTGGGTTCTGTGGGCACGGCACGGCTGGCTTCCGGTGGCTACTCTCCTCCGGCCGGGCGAGGCCAGGAAGAAGAGCCCTGAGTGTGCCTGAAGGCCCCCGGGTTTTGGCTGGCCTGCCCCCGTCCCCTAGCGGTGTGTTCCGACTGGGCCTTCACGGTCTCCGCGGTGCGAGCAGAGCTGCTATGTCTCCTGGAAGGGTCTGGGTTCCTTGTTCCCACTCTGACCTCAGCTCTCCACTGGATTCAGTGCAGGTACTGTGCGGATTATGTGTCTCTTTTTTGTCGTAATGGTAGGAACGACACTCTCGCCAGCTTCTACATTTTAAATGGAAGCCAGAGGTCCGCTGTCATGTTTTTAATTACTACTAATTTAATTGCTTTTTGTTCTCTAATGATTTTCGTCTCTGAGCCGCCTCTCTTGCAACATGGATGCACTCTTCTCTCATCCCGCTGTGGACGTTAACTTCTCATTCCCTCCTTCCTACACATACAGGCTGTTTCCTGCAAATTGCTTTGCTCCTGCTTGATTGTTCTGGTGGCTGCCTTCCTTGTTAGAGGCATTTTGCAGATATCTGCTATTCCCGACCGCTGCTCAGGATCGAGAGTGGCAGGCCGATGTTGTTCGGCGGGTCTGAAAGCGTGGACAGAGGTGGTCAAGTGTGGGCTTCCCTGCAGAGTGTCTGGGAGCTTTCTACAGAACCCCTGGTGTCAGTCCCCCGGTTCTGTCCAATTTGGTGACTCATTCCCCAGATGAGGCTCTTCCAGTCTCCTGCGCTGGGAAACCAGGTCTGGCTGTGCCGGCAGCTGAGTATTCCTGTTCCAGAGAAGTCTGTTTTAATTATAAAGAGACTTGACTGAATGCCTTTCTGGAACACTATTCCTCTGTCTCTCTCTCTATTGCTTCTTTCCCAAGTTGGGAAATTGGTACCTATTTAACGTGCCTAAGCAGACTGCCGTATGGCCATGTTCAGACTTTCCCACCGACTTCCCAGGAGCACAAATATTAGACGCCCACTCTCAGGGCAAAAGGCTCTCATACGCTTGTCCTTTTAAGCCGTGCGGCTGAGTGCGGGCTCGTGATTGCCCCAGGTTGATTGAGGAACGACAGTTACAAAGAGGCCGGTTAACGAAAGCCATGAGCTGGCCTCCCGCACGGGGAGGACGTGGCAGAATCTGCCCTCGCTCTGTGTGTGTCATTGTGCCCGCGGCTCTCCGGGGTCAGCCCTCCCTTCAGAGACAGAGCTCCCATGCGCAGGGGACACAGGCGCTCCTCCACACTCACGTCACGTGGCAGCAAACAGGACAGGCGTCCGGCCACCGAGGAGACGTGGGTTGGGCCTGGGGCCTGTCCTCCGCGTGTGAGCGGGACTTGCTTCTTTCTAAGCTCTTTGACATCTGCCATCTTGCGAGTCCTCTCTGTCTTGGGAGCCAGGAACAATTCCACGACACACATGTAACTGTCGGGCACTTTCAGGCTCAAGAGACTGCAGGGTGTGGCTGTGAAGAGGACGTCCAAGGGCACAGGGGACCCGATGTCCTGGCAGCCTTGGCACCCAGTCCTTGGTTAGGACTGACCTAACAGAGTGCTTTCCCTAACATTCAGGGACCTACAGAAACCTATAATGGGCTAACGTAGACTTAACGAGGAGAAATCCTCGGGGCCCTGATTTAACATGTGGACCAAGGACATAGTGGGCACATGGATGTCTTCCCTGAGAATTCCCACCTCTAAGGTGAGCTGTTTGCACCTTGGTCCTGAGGAGGTGATGTGTCTTCTGCAATCTCCCCTGTGTCACGCATTTCCCACTCTGGTGGTTGCAGGTGAACTTGCTGTCCCTCTCCTTTGCATGGACATGAACCCTGAATTGGCGATGTGAAATGTATGAGCTTACGGTAACATGTGGAAGGCGGAATTGGCTTGAGGTTGGAAGCTGTGGGTGTTGCTTGCTGTGAGTCTTCAGGCTTTGAGGAGCAGCGCTCCCCCCTGGGAGGGAGTCAGGAGAGCAGGGTGGCCTGGGCTGACACCCCCACCGTGGGTCTCTGGAGTCTCGTGACCACCCACCCAGGCCAGCGCTGGGGTTCGGGGCTGAGGTCCCCCTGCACCTGCCAGCACCACCTGCCCCTGCCCAGCTCAATGCATGTCTGTCCCCAGGCACGCACAGCAGGCCTTTCTGGTTGCCCTCGATTAGACTCCTCATCCGAGCCTCTGAAGAAAAATCTCGATAGGAGCCTCTTAGCATTCCGGTGGGGCTGTCTGCGGTAATGTGTTCGAGGATATAGGTGCCACTCATGTGCAGGGAGCTTGAAAAATGACCAGACAGAGCCAGGCTCGCGGAGCTTGCTGTCGGAAGAGCTGGCAGGATAATAGATCAGCCTGTCTCGTGTCAGGGTCAGTTCGCTTGACGTTGAAAGCGCTGGGGCCAATATAATCAGGCTGGGCACACCCCATTTGTCTGGAGCTGCTGCGCCCTCGCGCTCCTGAGATTGCTCTCAGGTGCTGCTCTCTCCCCTGACGACCCCTGGGGGCCTCGGGCCCAGGTCGGGGTGAAGTAGACGGTCCTCAGCTCAGAGGCCAGAGCCTCCTGCTGGCTTCCCTTGGCTCCAAGAACGCCGTGTATTCGGCCATTGAGGGAGGCTGGCAGGTACCTGCTATCTAGCTGGGGGGGGGGGGGGCAGAGTTTTAAATGATCCATTTCCTCTTGGAGAACCGAGGAGCTGGGCTGGCTCCAGAGTTTGCAGGGCTCAGTGCAAAATTAGACCGTGGTTCCCTTGTTCAGAAAGCCAGACTAAGCGCCATCCTAGTTAGCAAAACATAAATCTTTTTCTTTTCTCCCATGATCTGTCTCTTAATTTGTCTTGTTGCTTTTATTTGATACATAATATAGTTTTCAGTAAGGAAAAATTGTAATTTTGAATTATTAGCATGAATTTTACCTTTTGTCTCTATGTAGTGCAATACCAGCTTTAAATGCAAATAGAAGGGAATGTAAGTCACATGCAGGATCATGCATCATGTTCATCTCTGGGGCTCATCCCTGGTGGGTGCTTCCAGCCAGGCAGAGCAGACCAATGCAGCCGACTCAGGAAGGCTGGAAGAGAAAGAGGTGCCCCAGGAACAGAGCCGACGGAGGGGTGCTGCCAGGCACAGGGATGTCTGTGAACCAAGGCGTACCCCAACATCTGCACCCTGGGCTGGGGCAGGCGCTCGGGATGCCGAGCTAAGCACTTCCCCTTCCATGGCGCGCCTCCCCAGCCCTCTGCAGACAGGTGAGCCTCAGAACCTTGAAACTGCTCTGTAGGGACACGCTCGGGACCTGGATGAGGGGTGACAAGACAGGGCTGACCTGGCACTCTTCGGGCACCATCAGCAAGGGCAGGGGATACCCAAGACGTGTGCCCAGAGATGCACCTGTGTCGGACGGGGTGACGGTGGTCACCGGAGTGGGGGGGCCGGGGTAGCTGGTGGTCAAGAACTCGTCCCAGGGAGGCAGGCAGACCGCGTAGGGGGCTCCACAGGTGAGCTGGGCTCTACGCCTCTGTGTCCCACCAATGTCACTCACAAAACACAAGCTCATAGACTACGGCAGGAACTTAAGACGGTGACTGCAGCCCTTCTGAGCGGGCGATGGGGGCGGTGGAGGTCGCTGCCCCGAGGCCAGCTCCGCTCGGGCACCTGACCCCCATGGTGGTGACGTTTTCACGGTGCTGGAGTCTCAGCCGAGGTGGCGTGAAGTACTGGAGGCGCTCAACAACCCAAAGAAAGCCAACATTTCACAGACGGGGGGCAGGGTCGCGAAAGGCAGCCTGGAGGCTTCGTTCTGGTGGCGGTGTTCTGTGCACTTTCTCCTAGGGGATAAGGCAAGGACGTATTTCCAGCATTTAGAGATTATTCAAGAACACGGCCCACGGAGGGGAAGAGCTCCATGGAGAGGTGGGTCTGCAGGTGAGGGGTGGGGGGGAGCAGGGGAGGGACGCGCGGACGTGGGCGCTGGCTCGGCCCGCTTCCTGCGCCGCCCTGGCCGTCGGGCACTGGGCACACCGGCAGCGTCTCCCCGCCCCTTCCCTCTGTCCAGAAATCAAGGACGCTGGTGATTAGACAGCAGCCGAAACGAGGGCCTCCTGCTCAGGACAAGGGGCTGCCGCTCGGGCCGCCTCGGGGCTGGGGTGCCTGTTGCAGGCCGGGGAGCGGCTGTGACGAAATGCCCCGGCCAGGGGGCTTATGGACAGCAGACGCTTACTGGCTCTGAGGCTGGAGGTCCCAGATCGGGGCGTCTGCATGGTTGGGGTCTGCGGAACTGTCCTCTTGCTGTGGCCCCACATGGTGGCAGGGGCGAGGGCTCCGTGCGTCCCTCATTCTCGGGCCCCCCCCCAGGACCCGGTCAGCCCCCAGAGGCCTGTGTCTTGAGGCTGGTCATGTTGGGGCTCCCGATGAGTTCTGGAGGACACGATGTTCAGATGGTCGCTGCCTGGGCCTGGGGGTGGAGGGCTCCACGGGCCGGCCCTCCCACCTTAGAAAGTGTTGGCGCAGAACCTGGGCCTGAAGGTGGGCAAGCGGCTGCCTGCAGCCGCCTTTTTGTCCTTCCTTCCTGCGCTACCAACGCCGGGACGCCATGTACTCCTCTCGGCTGCCTGGTGCCGGACCTAGACCGTACGATTGAGGGACAAGTCCTGTGACCGAGGGTCTGTTTCTCCTGATGAGAAGGCCGGCTCGAGGCAGAGGGCTGACAGCGGAGCGCAAGGGCGGAGCCCGCCCCCGAGGCCGCAGTGTGGGAGTCGGGGTCCCCCTAGTCCTGGGCAGCCTTCCTGTGCTACTCAGTCGATGGGGAAACAGCCGTCCTCCTCCAGCCTGCAGTTTGTCCTGTTTCCGCTGCTGGCCGCTGGGCACGAGGCGATGGAGCCCACTCCTCCCCACGCCAAGCTTTAGGAAAAGGGATCAGAGGCCATAGTGCCCGGCCCCAGAAGACAGGGGCGGCCAGACAGGTGCTCCCCGAGAACCAGCACGGAGAGGACTCGGGGGGCGCGTGACTCTGAGACCCCAGAGAGGCCGTGCTGGGGGCAGAGCAGACCCTGACCTCCCACTGCAATAGCCGGGGGCAGGGGTCAGGCCGCAGGAAGGTAAGAGAGGCGGTCCCGTGGGCTGGGGAGAGATGGACGACGATGACCCAGGGAGGCCCACCGGCCACCAGCCCCTGTCTGCCTGCGAGGGGAAGCTGTTCAGAAGGCCTGTTTGTGCTCTGCCCGCTGGGCGATCGCTCTTGGTTGTGTTTCATTATTTCTAATGATTTCCAGGTGCTCTTAGCTCTGGGGCCTTGGCATGGTGTGGATACCTCTGTTCACCGCTCCTGACCTGTAAACCCCGAGCCCACGGTCCGCCTTGGCTTCACAGGTTGTGGGAATGCATCGTCCACCTTGTGGGGAGTGATGGGCGAGCACCACCTGCACTGACTGAAGCAGGATGACGGGAAGCAGGAAGGGGCGTGCGAGCAGGACCGGGGAGCGAAGGCCCACCCATGCTCCGCAGGGACCGGGCAGAGGCCTGCAGGGCAGGACGCGGCCCGAGGAAGCCAGCCTGACTGCTGGTTGACGGCTCACAGGGCACCCACACGCCGCTGACTGCTCACAGGGCACCCGGGGGCAGTACAGACCAGCGTCCTGCCACGTGACCCTCCTGACCGTACAGCTGAGGACAGAGTCCTCTTCTAGGTTCGTGCAAAGAAGGGGTTTCTTTTTATGTTTCTGGTTGAGAGCTCTACTACATTTTCCTTGGATCAGGAGGGAGTTTTGTTCTGTTTTGTCTTTTGCAAATATAAGTAAACATGCAGTATGAAATGAGAATCAGCTCCCCATCCATGGATTTACTGCTTTGTAATTGTTTTCCTGAACATGCAGCTTGTCCTACGCACCCTGCTGTAGCAAATGCACTGGGTTCGGGAAGCCTCGTTAGGAAGAATGCCACCCAGGGGGACGGGTCTCACCCTGAGGACCCTGGCCTGCCGGGTGGGAGCATGGCGGGCTAGTCACACTTCCCCTCTCCTCCCGCCAGCCCCGGCCTTCCCGGCCCCCTGCTCACCCCCTCCAGACCTGCGGGAGCAGCCGTAGGCACACTGTAGGGGTGGGTGCAAACAGGCAGGCGGCTCAGGTGATCCACGTGCCTAATGGGTGTGACCAGGCCTGGCATCTGGCCATGGGGAGTTTTTATTTTTGACCGTGGCCTTCATGCACAGCAACGTCATAACGAAGATGGGACAATTTATTGAGTGAACTTCTATGGAAAGACCACCCTGGCCGGATGCCTGGGAGCTGAGAGTCAGCAGGACATGCTTTACCTGCCTCGGCCTGTGTCCGCAGGTGTGTGTCTCCTGGGCTCAGCTGGGCCTGTCAGCACCTGCTTTGCTTTAAAGCTTCTGTGGGGGACGCATGGCATGGGGAACCTCCTCGGGCACATGGTCCCAGCCCACAGGTCCCCACGTGGTCACCAGAACTGAGGTGTCCGTTCAGTCCTTGGGGCCTTGGCTCCCTCAGCCCCAGGCTGACCTGGTGGAGTAAGGATGGTTCCAGCACACCGCTCTCAGATCAGCGGGGGAGGGAGCCCAGAGTGAATTGGCATGAGCAAGACGGCGGGAACACCACCAGGCGGCTGGGGGCCACCCAGAGGATCCCGAGTGCTGCTGGGAGCACCTGTCAGGGCAGAACCCTGAGTCCCAGGGCTTCGGGGTCAGAGTTGTCAGGTTGTTTCCAAAGCTTGCCAACAGTAACAGGCATCTTACTATCTTTGCACACGCACACCTTGTTCTGTGCCCTTCCGTGAAATAGGCCCAGAGAAGCTCAGGAGTGATGCTCATGTCCTCGGCAGAATGGGCTCACACCTGCTCTGTGAGTGGAGCCGCAGGATTTCATGGGTGCGGCAGGAGAAGGAGAGCCCTTCTGGGGAGTTAGGCCTCAAAATTACCCATGAGTCCAGGAATAAAGCTTAGAAAGGGGCATCACCAGCATACATCTGCCTAGCCGAGCCCAGCACTGCACAGTGAGGGTCTGGGTGAGGGCCAGGAGGAGCTGTGCTGGGAGGAGAGGGGCAGCCCCAGGCTGCCCAAGCACGGGGCAGGAGCTCCAGCTCCATCCCGCCCTGAACACAGCAGACGGGTGCCCTGCAAGGGGCAGCACCGGGCTCATGCCAGATCACTCAGGCTGTCGTGTAGCCGCCTCCTCCCTCGTGCCAGATGGGGGCCCTGGGCTTGCATTCCCAGACAGATGTGGGGGGTGTGAGGGAAGGGGCCTGCAGGGTCTCAAATAGCCGCAGGAGGAAGAAGGGAGAGGCACAGGTGGAGGTGGCCGAAGGCTCTGATGGGGACAAGGAGACAAGACACAGCACCTCTAGGAGGGAGGGAAGGCAAAGGTCGTGTCTTGTGTCGGTGAGGTGGTCCCAGGTTCCCAGAACCTGGAGCTCCGAGGATCGGGCCATCAGAGTGGATGCTTGTCTGCTGGAAGTCTTTGGCTGCAGAGTCCAGGCAAAAAGGAAGAAGCCAGGGGTAGATCTCGTGTACCTGCTGACCGCGTGATCTCGGTGTGGAGCGGGCAGCCAGGATGAGGGTGGCAGGGAGCCCGCAGTGGCTGCTGATCAGAAATTCACCCCCAGCATCTGCTGGATGCCTCCCGCAAGGCTGCAGAAACATCGTGGGGCCGGGGGCTTGTGGCTCAGAATGCGATCAATAAACTAGCGCTTCTGGCCTGCTTAACTCATTAGCTGTGGAGAGGGGAAAATGGCATGCTGCAGGCGAGGCCAGCATGCTGAGGTGCTCTGCCCCGGCCGGGGAGGCCGCTCAGGACCCAAGGCTCTGCTGGGCTGAGTCACCTCCTTCAGGCCAGAGGTGGAGTGTTGGCCGGGCCCGAGGGCTGGAGAGAGCAGCTCAGGCGTTTCTCCCGGTTTTATTGGTCCCAGCCCAGTGGAACAGGAGGGACAGGAGAGGAAGCAGGCAGGTGTCTGGCTGGAGGAGCAGTCCCAGTGCAGAGAGCCCCGTGGGGAGAGGGGGCTCGCGAGGTGGCCAGGGAGGGATCCACAGCGGTGGGCAAGGCTGAGCGCAGCTGGGCACTGGGCAGCTGGGAGGCTCGGGGCCACATGTGGACCGCATCCTGTCCGTTTCTAGAGTTTTAATTTTTTCCAGTTCGATTGGTGGTTTAGTTTCAAGCTCTACTGTATAAGGTTTTTGTGTGTTTTTTAGGTGATGATTTCCTTTCTTTAGTGTACTTGTTTCCAAGGGCAAAAGTTGGAAGATGAACTTTTACATTGAAGATGTTTTAAACTGATAATATTTAATATATTTGTCATTATACCAACAAAGTTGTAAAGTGTAATTTAAACCTTACTTTTGTGGAAGAAGGGACTGACAGAGCCAGGTGGCTCAGGGCTGGGGTTGGTGACAAGCCCCGTCACTGGTGCGGTCATCGATGTGGCCGGCTGGGCTGAAGGGGCAGGGGCACCCCTCAGAGCAGGATGTGGGTCCGGCTCTGGAGCTTGCCGTGCCTGTCATCGCACGCGTTCCCTTTGCACTTGGACAACACTGACTTTCCGGAGTCGCACACACACACACACGATCCTCCCGTATGTGACTACGTGAAGCCTGGGTGCTTTGGTTTCCTCCAGTACCAGTGCACACAGAGCCGTCTGGCACTGGGTTTGGGGAGGTGACTCACGATGGTGGGAGAACTGGTTCCTGAGAACAGGGTGGGATGCTGGATGGACTTGTCTACAGCAAATGGAGGATTGTCCCCGCCAGATCGTCCGTGGCTTTGCCTAGACAAAGTCAGAAGGGTGTTGAGCGTTTCTTCCTCGGTGCTCTCTAGAGCACGGACCACGTTCCCGCATCGGCACACGGGCCAGCTCCACCGATCTTGTGTACTGTGGTACATCTGGGGCGTTCTTGGGCAAGCATGCTGCAGTTCTGGGCTTCAGAATGTACAGTCCAGGGGCCCATGGTAGAGTCCTCGCGTGCAAAGCAGCTCCACTAGGTGGGAGTTTTTGCTCGCGGCCTGTAGGAGCAGTTAGGGCATGTGTCCCAGGAGCCAGGACCAGATTCTCGGGACTACTGTTCACTGGTGGCCCATCACCATCGCTTTCTTTCAGATCATAGCATGTGACTTGTCTTAGTTTTTGTCTCCCTGGAGTGTCCAGCTGGGCCGGTGTCCCCTGAGTTCTTGCCCTCAGTTAACGCGTCGTTAGGGGAGGGTAGCACTGTGCTCATTCTGAGCCTCCCAGCAGCACGGGGAACAACCTCAGTGCTGACTTCAAAGGTCTCCTTAGAAAGCCCCACAGCGACTCGGAGCTAATCATCTTGTTACATCAGGATTTCTCTCCCCAGATCGCCATCCACCCACCCGCCGCTCCCCGCCTTGTTCAACCCATGGAAAGCAATTGTAGGAACGAGCAAGCAGGACTTCCCAGAAGGCCTGTGTAGCACATGGTGCAATGCTCGCTTGTTGGGGTCCATGTGCGGGGCAGGAGGGCCTCAGCCAGGAGAGCCAAGTTTCCTGGGCACTGGGGTGAGAAGGGCGTGCGTCCCTGTCACTCGTGGGGACAGATGTGTGTGATGGAGAAGCCCTCTGCTTATTCCTCGGAAGCATTACAGAGACGCTGTCCTCCAGAATGCAGCGCGACTTCGATTAAAATATAAGTCATCAAAGTTGTATGTATGACTTCACTGGTACAACCATGAATATATTAATATTATATATCAAAACATTTCCTAAATGTTCACTTCTTATCTTCTGATTTTTAAAGTGTCTATCCGGCACCTGGGGGGCTCAGTCAATTTAGTGCCTGGTCTTGATTTAGGCTCAGGTCATGATCTCAGGGTCATGGGATCAAGCCCCATGTTGGGCTCATGTGCTGGATGTGGAGCCTTTTTAAAATTTTCTCTCTCCTTCTTCCTCCCCCCCCCAAAAAAAGTATTGTGTCCCCACGTCTTACATCTAATGTGTGTAGTGATGAAGCTCTCCTGGCCAGGTCCCTGGGGAAGCTGAGGACATGGGAAACAGACAAGTGACTTTAAGTAACATGTCCATTCCCCATAATAAAAATAATAATGTCAATGTCAAAAGAAGAGTTTTGACATACTAAGGAATCAATCAGTTTGTCTGCCAATAGGATTGATGTTCCTTTGCCAAGATATTTTCCCCAAGTTTAAAATAGAAATGGTTGGAGATGAGTTATACGGTGCCATCTGGATATTTAACAACACTAAATGACTTCTCTCCTTCCCTGACCCAAAAAATGTATCACAGTGGGAGAAACAGACTGCCCTGATTATCTGTTGGGTTCCAAAAAAATTGGGTCATTTTAGCAAGATAGAAGTGTTAGGCTGAGGCCCACCTGGTGTTTTCAGTAGTCAATTTCCTTGGGTGAAGCCCAGAGCGAACCAAATTTACTTTATGCTGTGTTAGTGTGGTTCGTGTGGTAGTTTATCAAGCAGAGGTTTGGAATCGAGGGTCCTAAACTTCAGTCCACTAATTACTGCTTAGTGACCTTAGGCAAACCCCTCACCCTTGCGCCTCGGGTGTCAGGAACCTGTGTCTCTGCTAGTCCTAGCTCAGTGCTGCGGAACTGGGAGGCTCGCATGAGACAGCAAACAAGCAATCACTCTGCAACGAGTAGAGTGTATTTGGACCTTTTATTAGATGATAACTTGGTGGTGACTTAACAGGTAACATTTCTAGGCCTCTGGCTCCACCAGGCTAGCTCACAGCATCGTAGGAACAGAAGATGCAGTGGACAGATGTCTGTGTCCCCCCAAATTCCCATGCTGAACCTTAACCCCAGCATGAGGGTTAGGAGGTGAGCCTTTGGGAGGTGGTTGTGTCATGAAAGCGGAGCCCCCAGGAATGGGATGAGTGCCCTTCCAGAAGAGATGTTTCTGCCACATGAGGACACAGTGAAAGGTCATTGGCCTGAAGCCCAGAAGAGAGCTCTCACCAGAGCCTGGCCCTGTGGGCCCTCATCGCAGACTTCCAGCCTCCAGAACTGTGAGAAATAAATGTCTGTTTTTTCTAAGCCACCCAGTCTGTGGGGCTTTGTTATACCAGCCCAAACTGACTAAGACAAAGACCACAGGAATAGATCTAATACAGTCCAATGGCAAGCAAGCTAAGAAGTTAAGTGAAAGAGAAAGCATGCTCCATCCTGGCATGCACCTCATGGTGCCTCCTTCAATTCAGCTGAGGGGAATTAGCGGGAAATCTGCATGCTGCCCTGTATCCTCCTTGCACTGAGAAGAACCGTAACCCATAGGTGAGAGGGTAGAGCCCTCGGTGAACTTCAGTTGATATAGTCTGGTGCTCCTGCTATACAAACTTCCCTTGTTCCTCGTGGAGACTCTCGGCTTCCCTTCAGCATATGGGAAAACCCAAGGAAATGTGCTGTTTGGCACAGTGTTAAAGCTTACCTGTTGGGACTGTGTTAGACCTTAATGCCTGTGTGTATAGAGAGGGTGGGAGGAGAGAAAAACTCTTTGAAAGATTGTATGTAATGGTCTAAGAAAGCATGTTAGTGATAGGAGGGTTATTCTTGGAACTTGCAGAACTGAGTTTGTTGAAAACTCTAGGCCATGCTAGCCTTCCTGTCCCACCTAGGGGTGAGGGAAAGACTCAGGAGTCTCACTTATGAAGGTCACAGCCCAGGAGCATAAGCCCAATAAAAGACTGAGACCTATTCTTGGGATTCCAGAATGTTCTCCCATCCCTAACATCTTACCACCACATCAGTGGGACTCCTATATAAAAACAGAAGGTTATGTCTCACAGAACTGCAAGTCTCAGCCCTATTTAAGAAGGAATCTCTAAGGAAACCTAGTGACAACAGGGGAGACAGGAACAAGGACATTGGGGAAAACATTTAGCCTCTGAACCCACAGCTTCAGCGCATGATAAACACAGTTTAACTCCTGGCCAGATCAACAAAACCCTCACACCAAAGGCCTATCTACCTCAGTTCCACTTATCTGATGCATCATGTCCACTTTCAAGAAAAATTGGAAGGCATGCTCAAAGTCAGTTTGAAGAGGCAAGCCAACCCTCAGAACCAGACTCTACATATGGTGGAGATTTTGGAATTATCAGGCCAGAAATTTAAAATAACTATGATTAACATGCTAAGGGCTCTAATGGATAAAGCAGATAACATGCAAGAACATATAGGTAATATGAACAGAGGTGGGTACTCTCAGAAAGAATCTGAAGGAAATATTAGAAATAAAAAACACTGTAACAGAAATAAAGAATGCCTTGGATGGGTTCATTGGTGCACTGGACACAGTTGAGGGAAGAACCAGTGATGCGGAAGATATGTTAATAGAGATTTTTCAAACTGAAATGCAAAGAGAAAAATAATATGAAAGAACTATGGGACAATTACAAAAAGTATGAAATGTGTGTAATGAGGATAGCAGAAGGAGAAAAAAGAGAGGAAGGAATAGAAGAAATATTTGAAACAATGATGGCTGAGAATTAAAAAAAAAAATAACGGCAGACATCAAACCACTGATCCAGTGGTTTACACACCTATCAGAATGGCCAAAATCCAGAACCCTGACAATACCAAATGCTGGTGAGGACATGGAGCAACTGGGATTTTCCTTCATTGCTGGTGGGAATGCAAAATGCCACAGCTCCTTTGGAACCCAGTTTTGTGGTTTCTTGCAAAGCTGAGCACACTCTTACCATAATAAGATCCAGCAGTCACATTCCTTAGCATTTACCCAAAGGAGTTGAAAGCTTAGGTCCACACAAAAACCTACATGTGGATGTTTATAGCAGCTTTATTCGTAACTGCCAAAAAGTAGGAGCAAAAATTGAAGGAAGAAATGTCCTTCGATAGGCAAATGGACAAACTGTGATAAATCCATACAAGGAAATATTATTCAACAGTAGAAAGAAGTGAGCTGTCAAGCCACAAAAATACATAGAGGACCATTAAAGCCATATTGCTCAGTGAAAGAGGCCAATCTGAATAGGTCACATACTGTATGATTCCAACTATATGACATTCTGGAATAGACAAAGCTATGGAGATAGTTGAGAGATCAGTGGTAATAAGATCAAGGGTCCAGGGCTGGGGAGGGATGAGTAGGTGGGGCACGGGGGATTTGTGGGGCAGTGAAACTCCTTCTGTATAACACTGTGATGGTGGATACATGACATTAGGCATTTGGCAAAGTCCATGGAATGTATGATGCAAAGAGTGAACTCTAATATAAACCATGGACTTTAGTTAGTAATGATGTATCGATATTGGGTCATCAATCGAAACAGAGGTACACACTAATGGGAAGACTGTGGGATGGGGTCAGAGGGTCTATGGGAATTCGCTGTAACTTCAGCTTAGTTTTTCTGTAACTCTAAAGCTGCTCAAAATATATATGGTTTATTGATTTATAAAATCCTCTAGTCTTACCACCTCAGGATAAAACTGAATATTTAGGTGTATTTTCTTCCACTATTTTTCCGGGTGAGTATTTTTATAGTTCAGTTGTGTTGTTATTGAATGTACTGATTCACAACCTAATGTTTTTGCTTAATAATAAATCTTTAAATAAATCTCCAGCATTTCCCATGTCGCTAAATATCCCATTGAGACAGGGCTATGAATGGCTGCCTAATATTCCATTGTATGAATGAGTTTTTGCAGATGGAGCTATAGGATGCTTTCTATTACTCAATATTCTTTTATAGAAGTCTTTCTGTGAATTCCCAATAATTCCCATTGAATACATCCTGAAGCGTGGAATTACTGCATAAAAAGAGAGAAACACCCGTGGGGCTTTTTGATGCTGTTTTTACCTTCAGTTCTTTACCAATTCATACTCCATCAAAACTGTCAGTGTCCCAAAATGTGGAGCCAGTGTCCGTGCTTGTTGGAAAGGACTTCCCCGAAAGCCCATCTCCGCCAATGCACAGGAATCGGGCAATGAAGTTTGTGGATAACTCTACTCAGTGCAGACAGGAGGAAATGAGCAGAGGGCTCATGTCCCTGAGTCGCTGGGCATGCTGGCCACAGCATCGGGAAGGGGGTGTGTGGCAGGCACAGGGGTGCAGGCAGCCCAGGGTGTGGGCAAGGGTGGTTCCAGCCTGGGTAGAAGGAAGGGTTCATGCTGGTGCTATGTTTTCGTCCACAGGAATGGCATGGCCAGCAGCGTGGACGTCAGCATGGCGCTGGACGTTGGTCCCGTGGAGTGAGAGTGGCCCTGGAGGGGCGTAAAGGGCAAGGCAGGGATGGCCTGAGGTGGGGCCGGGGACACGTGACAGGTGCAGCCTTGTGTGGCACGCAGGGTAGTTGGGGGACTGCAGGCAGTTGTTAATCAGCTGTTTTCGGTAGACGTATAATAGGGCTACAATTGTGGCTTTTTAAATTTTTGTTTGGATTTTTTTTTGTTTACTGTTTAAATTTTGTTTGGAAAATTCTAAACATACGCAAAGAATAGCAAATTGAACTCCCAAGTGCAGAACCCACAACCAGCCTCAAAATTATCAGCACGACTAATCCCACTGCATTTACACTGTTTCCTACCTCACTGTTCCTGCAGATCATTTTGCAGCAAATCCCAGATATCTTATCATTTCATCCTGTTTTAGTGGGACTGTCAGATAAGGAAACTTGTAAAAAACAAATGAAAACACAAACAATGAAACAAAACAATGAAAAAACAAAACCATTAACACATGACCATGGCTGAACTGGTCAACAGTAATTTCTTCATAGTACCGTCTGTCCGCTTCTGGAGATGATGTATACGTATGTGCGTGTGTGGGTTTGTCTGGAGCAGGTTCCAAAGGAGGCTCAGATATCTGCCTTGGTTCTTCCGCTCCACGTGGACCCCAACGCTTCTCCTCGCCTGGTGGCTCTCTCGTCTCCCTCCTCAGGTCCGCAGGACCCAGCTCCCAGCCTTTGCTCCCGGGCCCAGCTGCCCAGGCCTCTGGCACTGTCCCCCCGGAGGGGGTTGCTGCCCTCAGATGCCCACCTACGACACCTTCCCGTCAGGGTGAGCCCCTGGCTGTCAGAGGTCCCTGTGCCTCTCCAAGCTGCCTGCTCATTGCACCTGCCACGGCAGCCGTCCCGGCCTTAGCTTCACCCGTCGGTCACATGTGGGGGTTCACGGGGACCGCTTGTTACCCAGCTTTGTTGAAGCTGTCCTCGGAGGGTCTCCTGTTTGGCTATGCGAGTTGCTCTATTTTTGAGGAGATTTATGGGAGGTTCAGAAACTGCCCAACGCCCAATGTCTCTGGCTTCAGAGGAAGCATGAGGCGGGGCACAGGCGGGGCGGGGCCGACGGGGGCTGCCACACAGAGGAGAGGGGGCCAAGGGCCCGGTTAGGGCGTGAAGGAGCCAACCCTAAATCCCTAGGATGTAAGATCACCAGACTGGGTGGCTACTGTAACGCTTGACTTTGTCGCTCTCTCAACAGATCAACCTTGATTCCACACTCACTGATCACCACCTCGTGTGCATCAGGTGCTGATGGGAAATAACCAGTAACACAGATCCTGTTTCTTTTCATTTCTCAAGTGTCTGCTATGTGCTTTCACGTTTTATAATCGTGGCTGTTAATAGTAAGTTATATGCTAGAGATAAATCTTAGTATTTGAGAAACAGAATTGAAAATGTTCCCAGCTTCCTTCTCTGGAATCATCCATTTTCCTCGGCTTCGCTGACAAATATTTATGCTTTCCTTTTCCAACATGGCCCTGCCATTGTTTGCGCGGGGTGACCTCTCTTCCAGTGGGTCCATTTTGCTTAAGTCCTTTAAAATGATTAATTGATGATGACCTTTGAATTAAAATACCATATTTCTTGATTCTGAGGTGGATATTTTTCACCTGTGAGCATTTCTGAAATCTGAATTCAGCTTATAATTGATGGTTGCTTTTAACATGGTCTTTTTTCCCCCTAAAAAGCTGTTAATAAGTAGATGGTGCATCTTATAATGGATGGCACCTTAGAATCAAGGAAATATGGTAATTCTCTTTCGGTGGCCCGCATCCTGACCAACGTAATGCATTCCATCTCACAAATTTTGGCTAAGGAAAGTTGCAAGAAATCTCACCAGAACTTGATACAGTTTCCTCATTATATCCCCTGATTTGCTGATTTTGGATTGTTTTTCTGGTTTCTATGAAAAAAATCACCTTCCACTCCCTGTTGAGTCACAGAATCGGATGGATGTGAAGCAGGTCCGCCAGTCATGGTTTCTGTCCAGGGCGGGCCAGCCATCCCGGACCACATTCCGTCACTGCCCCACATCTCCCACCTCACCTGACCAGTCTGGGGGTGCTGCGTCAGGACATTTAGGATCACAAATCTACTGTCGGAGGATCCGTGGGGAAGATGTCTAGTGAGCTGACAACTTAAAAGCAAACACTTAAAAATATGACAACATTCACCCTGAAAGGGACACTTTACTTGCAGATAAAGAGAAGATAATTGATTAGGCTTATTATTTATGAAAGAAAAAAAAGGACAATGCTTTTTAAAAGGGGGGAAAGTAGAGTTTTTAGGTTTTTTCCCCCCTAAAATTGATGATTCTTTTTTTTCCTTAATGGGAAAAAATTAATGGCATGTGTGTATTAACTGCCATGTAAGCAGTTTTGAGGAACCGCTGCTGGTTTAGAGTTTGAAGACACTAGCGCTAATGCAGGCCCCCGGATTCGGCGGCTGACAGCCCTGTTTTGACAGGGATGAGCACAGAATGGGCAGATGCTGCCCGGGCTGTGTGCTGCCCCCATTCTTGGTCAGGGGACACCCGGGCCACGGGACACCCGGGCCACGCTGTCGGCATCGAAATCAGGGACTGAGGGCTTGAGAACTGGTTGCTCAGGGATCCCATCTGGAAACAGACAGATGCCAAGAGGAAAAAGGAAGGCATTGCTTCTTTCTGCTTTGCTTTCTTTCCCCCTTGGATAAATGTGGCCAGCTTATATGCATTTATTGTCTTCTGGGAGCACTTAAAATCAGGATTTATTGTGCTTTAAGGAAAAAAATGATGAAGTATCAAATCTGATGTCAAATATGGGAAACGCTAAGTCCAGGAATGTTGGGACAGTGTCAGCTCCCTGGAACATTTTTGATTTGACATTGCATCTGTGAGCGCTCCAGGCCACCATGTGCCCGAGGGTCTGCAGGGATCTCTGCGTGCCCAGCAGTGGGTGCCACACCCCGGGGAACACACTGGACCCTGTGAGTGAGCACCCATCCGCCGCGCTCTCGTTCGCTCCACCAGACCTCTCCGCCTTGGAGCCGTGGCCCATGTCCCTGCACCACGCTCCCACCACTGACATGGCTGTCAGGTCAGCGGCCCCGACAGCCGTGCCCGTGTGAAGCTTCGGCTCAGAGATCTGCAGTGCCTCCCTCTTGTCCCGCAGAGCCCTGGGCCTCACAGACCTCCCCAGCGGGGCCCTCATGGAAAGGGAGACCTCGTCTACCAGGTCTGCCCACACCCAGCTCAGCTCAGGAGCCCCACCCCCCACCCAGTGCCTGGTAGTAGGTGGGTGTTTATTGTAAGAAAAGAAGAGTGCTCTGGAAGTCTGCGATGTGCGTGTCCTCTCCATTAAGGAGCACTCTTGGCTTCTCCTTGCCGTGCCTCCATTGGCTAGTTGTCATTATCAACTCTCCTTAAAATCCTACTGAGTATGTTTCTTTCATTTGCATGTTCCCAGCTTAATTGATTCTGGCTTGACATGCAGTAAGAGCTTAATAAATGTGCATTGTTCTAACCAACAGAATCTACTTGTTGTTCCCAAATAGGCTCTTCCTTTCCCACCTCTGTGATTTTGCTCATGGTGCTCCCTTCCCCTCCTGCCCCCTGACTACCTGAGCTGTAAGGTCCCCGTCCTCCTTCCAGAAGCTTTAATATGCTTCTTCATAACATATCCAATGGGTGACAACGCGGAAGGTCTCTGTTTTTTGGGTACCTATTCTAAGACGGAGCCTCTGGGGCCTGGAGTCCTAGCATCCACCCCTGAGTATAAGCTACGGGACAGCCGGGCTGTCATCTCCAAACCAAGGCTCACCGCATGCACACTGTGGCTTGTTCTCAGGCTCGTGCAAAGTGCTGGACGTAACCATAGGCATTGTCCACCCAGTCTCTCTGATTTACAAGTGAGAACACTGGGGTCATCCTGGGGGGAAGCTCTTTGTCCCATGGCCCAGGTCTCTAGATGCCCCATCCTGTGTTTGCTCGTAGAAGGGAGGGGAGCTCATGTGTGGTGGTTTCTGACATCGCCAGTGAGAAACAATATCCTTAAAAAAGGTTATCAGTACTATTGTTATTACTGCAACCGCAGAATAAGAAATTACTTAGTGGTCTAGACAGAAAACCCAGGTTCCAGAGTATCAAGGAACAATTCTGCTGTACAATTACCTACCAGTGTAATCTTGGCAGATTAACCCTCATCCTAATAGTACAATGATAATAAAGCATTTTGAAGTGTGTCTTCTCTTTATGAAAGAGAGGAAAGCATTGCCTTTTATTTATAAATCACGGAGGTCATTAGGATGAAGAAATCCATGAATGTGTCTGTAAATGTCAATGAGCAAGATGAAGAATGAACGTGTGAAAATTACGCTCTACAGATGGTCAGCGTGCACGTGCTCTCCTTGAGCCGCGGGTCAGGAGCCCACACAGGTCGTCCCCCTGGACAGGTGTGCTTGCTGGGACCACAGCTGGGAGGCGGAGGATGACAGGGAGCAATGGATGATGGGAATTAAACTGTAGTTCTTAGAGACCAGACTTAGAGCAGAACACCAGAGGATCTCTGTAGGAAAGGCCTGGAGGCAGGACACTCCTCGGTGCAAACTTGGGACCGTGTCCAGCGTGGGCGTGAGCAGGCTGATCACAAGTCCTCGGGGGGCCCAGATCTGAACACCTGCAAACACTTACGTTTAGTTCAATGCCAGAAGGGAGGGCCAACCAAGTAGAGTGCTCATTAACAAAAGGGATGAAAAAATGTTGCTGCTCATTTTTGTTTTCTCCTACCAATTTCTCCTTTAAGATAAGCAAAAAAAGCCATTGAGGTAAAAACAATCAGTATACCCATCTACAGAGACAAAGGGGACAAACCTGAAGTTATGCATATTTAAAATGTGTGCAAGAAGGCTCGCCCCAGGGAGCTAGGGGAGCAGTTCCTCCCGAGGTGTTCCCCGCTCCAAGGCCGTGTCGCTGGCCCTCTGCCACTCTGGCTGGGCTAGCGCCCCTTGTCCTGTCCCCCCTGCACCGATGCTCCTGAGGGCACCGACTGGAGTCTAGGGATGTGTCTGCTCTGCGTTGTGTAGGTCAGACCCATGCTCGGTGAGCAAATAGGTAAATATCTTCTCCTCTGCTCCTCTCCAACAGTTAGGTTCTTGGGTACGTCTGTTCTGAACCTGCCATATTCCCTTGTCCGGGTGGCTTGGTGAGGACCTTGAAACAATCCTATACACTTTAGGAGACATGTCCTGCCCTCAGGAAGCTATAGTTGAAGAGGGGAGATAAAATCAGACATATCCAGAGCTAATCAAGATGTTGCACATATGATTTATTATTAAATTGATGTACAGACTGATTACATAGGTCTCTCGTTACACTTTATCTTCATTGCTTATTTCCTCACGCTCCCCTACCTGCCACACCGTAAGCTCTGGGAAGGCAGAAGCCAGGACTGTTGAAATCTTCCCAGGGTCAGACTTTATCCGTGTCTCGCTCATGACCAAGCTCCTTGCGGAAATCCTACCTGGGGGGACGTCAATGATCAAATACAGGGATTGGCTTTCTGTCTATCTCTGTCCCTATAAGTTGAACAATGTATATACTTTTTAAAGGTCATGTGTCTCATTTCATAGTTTTCATCACTTCGGTCACTTTCTAGCACCAAACACAGAGCACATGGTGGCGCGGCCCGTCTCCCAGTGTCTGTGCTTTCATCCACTGAAGGCGACCCTGAAGAGAAATCGCTGGCCGTGTAAACAGATGTTAAACAATAACTTGCCAGCGGCTCTTCTCCTTCAGGATATGAGGCTCTGATAAAGTCACGGGTGAGTCCTTTGCTGGCACATGGGCCACAACACCATGTGAAACGTCATGTCACAGTTGGCACGTGGTTCCTGCTCTGTCTCTGGACCGACGCCGTGCTCGAGGAGACGCCGGGGACAGAGCCGCCCGGAGCGGAGCCCCCCGTCAGCGCTTCGGGGAGCTGGGCACGCGGTGCACCCTGACGCTCCGGTGGGCTGAGGGCCGGCGCGCCCGCCCGGCGGCTTCTGGGGCCAAGGCTGGATGCAGCCGCTCCGGGTCTGTGGCCCCCGAGGGGGCACGGCCTGCGTCCGTCCCGGGGCTGCCACGGCCCAGTGCAACAGTCCGGTCCACGGTGACGCAGCCTAAGCCAGTTTTGAGGCTTCTGAATTGTCGAGTCATCAAACAACGGGGCAAGGAAACATAATTCTGATCGCCGTTACCTGCACACTTTCTTTAAGCGCGGTGGAAGCACGCGTTCCCTCCGAGCCCGGGGAAGGGGGCCTCTCTGCTCCATGGATGCTCCTCATCTGCCTTAGTCTCCAGAAGGCACCACCTTGAAGTGAACTTGAAAGGGCAGAGAAGAGCCACGTGGGGCCTTTCTGAGGAACTCCAGAAACTGGAGAGCACTACGGGCCAGGGACTTTGAGGGAAAGGAGTTTCTCGTTCCCATTCTGCCTGCCTCAGCAATGCATGTGTCCTCTGGCCAGTGTGTGCCCACAAGCCCACATGCCCAGGTGCAAACCGGCGTGAGAAGCAGGTGGAAGTTGGACTTCTCCCCGGGAAGCCAAGGAATACAGGGTGACGGCAAATGTGCCCCATGGCTGCCCCACAGGCCCCGGGGCCGGGGCTTAGGGAAGTGAGGTGAGGGGGTGTCCCTTCCCCTGGGGCCAGGCCAGCAGAGCTGGGGTGGTGCAGACCAGGCTGGAGGGAGCAGCCCCGGGAGGATGGTGTGTGGGGTCTCTGCCGCGGGGATCCCTTGAGTTACAGGACCCTGCAGAGGCTCTCGGTGCCTAGGACAGCTGGACGCCTGCAG